>NW_028248901.1:0-650000 GCF_964263255.1 Lissotriton vulgaris | reverse complement strand
TGCCATTAAAGTGAAAAAGAGCCAATGGCTGAAGTGACCGGACCAGTTTCCCCATGCTGTACGCAAAACGTGAATGACAGTTGCACAGAACAATGGATAATGAAAGTTGACCCTAAGCCCCTCTGTGTATGCATGTATAAACGTATGTATTAGTTATTTCTGAGTATCTCTGATTACCTGATGCTTACATATATACAAATAAAAATAATACAAATAAACTGTACACAGACCAGACTTTGGAAAATAACACACAAAAACAGATTTACTCTCGAGAGAAATATTTTAACTTGGATGGTCTCTGTGATAAGAATGAAGATCCATTGCATGCAGGGTCAAATATGAAAAAACAAAAAAACAAAAGATTAAGGGCCTTATTCCAACTATGGCGGTCCATAAATCTACCGTAGTCACGGTGGCGGTCCGATGACTGCCTCGCTGCAAAGCCACCAGCAGTATTACAACTGTGGCGGTCGGACTGCCACGAGACCCCCGGCATCACCAGAATCAATGATCCAACAGGGACAGAGGTCTTCCCTGGAGAAAATATGCAGGGGGTGCCACAGCCGGCATTGCCAAGGATATTTTAAGTTGGCCTCCCCGTGACCCTTTTCATGGCGGTGCGACGGCCATGAAAAGGGTGGTGGAGAGACAACTCTGCCAATACAGGGCCTGGAGGGCACATGTTGGCCCCCTGTATTTATGCACCCCTGATCCTGCACGGTGCACCATGCACCACATGGTGCATGCCGCCCTGTGCAGGAACTTGCAGGATGTGCTCTCAATGCGGCGGTCTGCATGTAAGGCTCGCCAATGAGCGTTACACACCGCCACCATTGCAGCCCTGTCTTGCCACCGCCCGCAACGGATTACAATCATAATCCGGCAGGCAGTGTGGGAACGCCTTTGGCGGTCCTCCCGCGGGGTGTTGGCGTGGCGGCCTTTGGGAGGACCACCAAAGTCATAATTAGGCCCTAAGACAACGTGGCCAATGAAAAACATGCACAGAATGTGCAAGCAAACAGAACGGAGAACAAACGTAAATGTTTTCTAACACAACCCTCCAGTGGAAAAATATCCAAGCCTAAAAACAGGATGAAATAGATACCATAAGTTGTGAAACAAATGCACACCCAAAAGAAATATCCAAGCTTATTTTAATTACAACTGCATAGCACTAAGGATTCCATGCTTACTATACTCCAATCTATTTTTAGGAGGCAGCATGACAATGTCCGTATGTCACTCAGAGTATGAGCTTAGTTGTATTTATAACACCAGTTACTGGTGTAGACTACTTAGAGGAGACGGGCAGAATGAAACTTTTTTTGGGATATGAACGTTCTGCTCTAATGTACCACAGGAGACAGATATTTTAAAATCGGCTTGTCCCAACATGTAGCCTTAATCGAAATGTTCTGTGCATTGCAAGTCCGAGAGCAAACTGAACTTTTCAATTTTCAGAACAGGGGACAGTAACTTTCATTTTTATAGCCATTATTAATATTACATTTGCTAAAAAATGTTAAAAATAAATGTTATTTTACGTCCCAAAGATTGACAGACATTATGGAAAACAAGGTTCTCTATTCATTCGAACACAAACAGCGAAGAGGAATGCACCGTAAGCAATTTTAGACCACTGTTACCGAAGTCTCTGGAATTTGTGACCACAATTCCCACATTTTTGTCCTCTGCTAAGAAAACTCAGACAGCAACTGGTTAACTGTTACATCTTTCAATACTTCTGCAGTGAAATGTATTAGTTGTTTGATAGGTTTAATGAAACCAGACTAAATGCAGAATTAGCAAAGTGGGAAAATGCTTCTAACATTTTTGCCTGACTCTTGCAGAGGGCATCTAGTTCTAAGATTTGATGCTAAACTTTATGTCCAATCACAATTTAATCTCCAATAATTAAGATATTGTTTTTTTCTGCATCAGCGATTTATCAACTATTTTGTGGCTGCATATATATCGGTAAAAACGGGCGCAAAAAAAGTTTGCATTAATCTTTACTCTTTTACCGATTACAAGTTGAACACAAATAGTGCTACTTCTAGGAATTGTGTACACTATGTCTCCAGCATTTAACTGGTGGTGCAAAAGGATAAGTTACTTACCTGTAATCCTAGTTCTCTTCCAGGGGTATCCTCATCAAAGTCATAAGCACTGAATATTCCCGCCCATGTGCGGGACCCCGAAAACAATATAAAAATATATATGTAAAAAACATATATCTCGCTCCACATATATGTATGTACATATATTATTTTTCTCACACCAATGCAGCTCCATAACTGAGGCTAAAACAATGTAAACACATATACATGCACTGCAATTATTTAGGAAGCAAAAGGAAAAAAACACATTAGGTCAAATAACCTTTGAACTTTGTGTTTTAATGAGTAGACCACTCATGAATCCTGAAAATTGCTTGTAAATAGACATTGTTAGCCCTCAGGCTGCATTGCAAAACAATGGCATAGAAAATGAAACCATTTTCAACAAAAACTGGCACCGTGCCTTTAAGGCAGCCATGACCCCAGGCTTCCCATCATGCCTCAGGGGTGACAGTTAGGTCAGTTCTTTCTGGCTCCTTCAGTCAGGACCCTGGTGAAACAGCTCCCTTTATTTTTGGCTTTTTGTCAAAAAATATTCTTGTTACCTACAATTTTTTGCTTTCACTCAACGTCTTTTAGACATAGGGTGGTACTGCTACCTTTTTAGGCTTAAAAAAGGTGATTTTTCTGTCGGAGATGCCTTCCCTCTTTGACAAATGCCCTTCATGTGGAAGGAAGATGGCCAAGACTGACACTCATTCAGTGTGTATCCTGTGCCTACCAGAATCTCATTCCTCTAAAACCTGTGAACACTGCCAGGTTTTAACATCCAGGACTCTGAAAGAACGTGAGAGAATTCGGGTTTATGGGCTTTCTGAGAGAGGAAGATCTCCCAAGAGCAGAAAAGTCGGAAGGCGCGGTCGACGTCGAAAGAAGCCCTGACTGGTTCACATTCGGCGTCGAGATCGGCGTTGGAGAAGCAGTCGACGGCCACGAAGAAGATGTCTTCAGCGTCAACATCCAAGGTACCTCTGCTACAGACAGCGTCGAGGGATAGGTCACAGTCGAAGCAGAAGAGTTTGACGGCGAGCCAACTGACGTCGAAGCAGCATCGTCATGCTGTGACGTTGTAAGCTGTGAGTGATGTACCTCCTGTTAGTGGCGTAAGCAGTGAGTGTGTTCAGCGGTGAGCTGTTTATGCTGTGGTGTGCATGTCAGTGGGGGAAATTGTGCAAATAGTGTCTCTGCTTCAGTTCTGCAAGCAGCGTGAGTGGTGGATGGCGTTAGTGATTTGACCAACAAGAGTGACAAGTGATTATCCAGTCCTAGATAAAAGCTTTTAAGGAGCCAGCTTAACAGTTACAGGCGATGTGTATTTCTGTTCTGCCTGTCTTAAGTTGTTTTAAAAAATGCATAATACAGCACAGGGAAGGCTGACTTGATACAAGACTTGGCACCACTATGAGCTTGGGCAAGCAGAAGTCTTCCGCAGGCAGGTGGCCATGAAACTGGATTCCTCTGTGTCAGTAAAGTGCGGGTGTTTGGGAGGTAGAGGGGAACAGTGCAGCAGTCTTTCCTTGTTCATCAGCGTGTCCTCCCCTATGGCAGAGAATTTTTGCCCCAGTGCAAGGGAGCAGCTAAAGAAAGGGAAAAATTACATGAAAATAACGTAATGTTATTATCATTTCATTTTTTCCTCCTGCTGCAGCAGCGTGTGTGAGGGGGCGGGGCTGCAGGCAAGGGAGGAGTGGTAAACACTCCTGTGTGCAATGACTGTTTGGTCGGCCCTCTCAGGCCACCCAAAACAGTAATGCGCACTTCCCAGTTCTCCATGCAGGCTGCATTACAGCCTGCATGAAGGACATGCCTATCCCTCCAGCCCCCTGCTGAGCGCCGTGTCTTAGCGCTCACACCAATCACAACGCATTGCAGCGTTGTGATTGGCTTAGGGGTGGGAGCCTGCCTACCTGCTTCCTGTTCCGACATGGAGTCGGACACAGGTGAGCAGTAGAGAAGACATGTGACCCGGCAGCATCAGTGTAAGTGTTACTTTTTGTTTTTTTCTATGCAGCTTGCCCCCCCCCCACCCGCAAGCCTTAATGGCTGCCCAGGTCATCTTGTGCCTGGTATTGAAAGCATACTGTGTGCCGAAGAGCATCGTGTGCTGGAATGTATTCTACTCTCAAGTTTCAAGGCAACAGATATAAGCCGGCCCACATTCCTGGACCTCAAAACAGTAATCACCCTAATACTTATCCCAATGTTTTAATGCAATTTATGTGTGTAAACTGACTTCATAATGAAAAATTTCCTAGCTATCGTAACGAAAGTTTCAATTCTATTAAGGACTCGGAGGCGAGGATTATGCCTTCTTTCCTCACTTTATTGCATAGCAGGGAAGATATCAAAGAAAAGACTACATTTCCCATGAAACAAAGGGAACATTTAGTCCAACAAGTATAAGAAAAAACACTTGGCAACAACCAATCAGAAGTGTCCTCAATGTTCAATCAGGACCCAGATAGCCCAACATAGTCCTTCAACAGTGTCTTCTCCTCTTCTTTCTAAGCGCGTAGCCAGCCCCTTTCCGCTCTTCAGGCGTCTTGTTTGTTCGAATCCGAGCCGGAGGGTAAGGAGAAACACATTACCAGAGGAAGCACATAGAAATAGTAAGCCAAATTAACACAGTGCATTCACAGTAAATTCATGACCTCATAAGTAACCACATTACTTACTGATATATGGGTAGGGATCTCCGCCAGGAAACCAGGGCGGGTTAATCCTCGCCTCAGAGTCCTTAATAGAATTGAAACTTTACGTTACGATAGCTAGGGAATTTTCCATTCTATGTCAGGACTGGAGGCGAGTATTATGCTTGTTCAAAGCTTGCCCACAACCAAATGAGCCATTTTCAAAATCGGTTTGAAATAAAACCGCTTGAATGTGGAGTCTGAAGACCAGTCTGCCGCGTTGAGAATATCCTCTAGACGCGCCCCTAGAGTAAAGGCCTTCGAAGCCATGGCACCCCTCGCGGAGTGAGCTCCAAATTGGCTCAGACTGATGCCTGCCTCTTGCATCACCCAACGAACCGACCTGGCAATAGTGGGTGGAGAAACTGCCTTAAAAGGCTTCCGCAATGAGATAAGGAGCTGTCTTTCACCTGGAGGGTGGAATTCCTCTGTTACTTCCTCGTAAGCCTTCAGGCAATTAACCACACTGAGCTTGGGAGAGTCCGGGAACTGCGGGTAGGAGATTGATCTAGTATGGCATTTAGTGCGCCTGAGCAAGGTAAACGTCACTCCTGCCGGAGTAAAAATTCTGTTAGAGATATCCAAAGCACGCACATCCGAAACCCGCCTACAAGAAATGAGGCATAAGAGCATGGCCAATTTCGCCGATAACTCCATCCTGGAGAGGTATCTATTGTGCTGCCAGGATAAAACAAGTTAAGGACCAGAGCACATCCCAAAGGGTGGAATATCGCAGCTCTGGGGGGAAGAGAAAGGCGAATGCCGTGCAACAACCTACAAACCAAAGGATGTTCTCCCACCGGAACATGGCCGGAAGAGACAGCCGACCGAAAGGTGTTAATCGACCTATAGGCCAGACCATGTGAAGCCAGTTGGGCAGAGAAGTTCACTACCGGTACCACTTCCGCGACCACGGAATCAAGACCCCGTCGCATACACCAACTGGTCCTTCTGCGCCATGCGGATTTGTACCTTTTGACAGTACTGTCCGGCCAGGCTCTGGAGATAAGAGACTCCGCCTCTCACAAAAGGCCAGGGGTGTTTACCATCGACCCCGCAAATCCGCCACGCCATGAGTCTCAGAGCGTTCCTGGACACTAGAGGATGAGGAGACCCGCTCAGACTCCAGAGGAGGTATGGAAACAGGGGGAGTAGGATTGGAAAATCCCAAGAAAGTTCCAGAAGAACTGGAAACCAGACTTGCGACTTCCACAGCAGGGTGATCACCACCAACTCTGCTGCTTGTCTGAGAATATGCGCCGTCACTCTCGTGATCATGGCAAATGGGGGGGGGGGGAATGCATAACCCTTCTCCATACTCAATCCTGAAAAAACGCATTTGTTGCAGCTGCGAGAGGATCCGGTCTCCAGCTGAAAAAACGCGGTATCTGGTGATACAGTCGAAGCAAAAAGGTCCATTGAAAAAGGACCCCAAAGGTAGCCGTGCCTCCTGAACAAGGACTGGTCCAGTTGCCAAAGAATGGAATCCCGGAAGTGACGAGACTGAAAGTCCGCTTCCAGATTGTCCCGGCCTGCGAGATACTCTGCCGTGACTGACACTTGATTTTTGAGGCAATACTGTCAAAAACTCGCCACCAGATCTGAGAGGGCTTTTGATCTGGTGCCCCCCAAATGGTTCACGTAACGGACTGCCGAAACGTTGTCCACCTTCAGTACCACACAAGACTGTACAGAGTCTTTCGTCCAACATCGCACTGCGAACGATCCCACCAGAAGTTCCAAGCAGCTTATGTGTAACTTCTGTTCGTCGAGAGACCACAACCCTCCTGTAGAGAGGTCTCCGCATCGGGCCTACCAACCCAGCCTGCTGGCATCTGACTCTATAATCATGTCTGGGGCGGACCTGAAGATTGCTCTCCCGTTCCACACCTCCATGTGATCCAACCACCATTGGATTTCGGATTTTGCTTCTGCGGACAAGCCGACTTTGTGAGAATACGGATATCCTTTCTGCAGGAAATGTCCTTCAGGCGCTGTAGCGCTCTGTCATGGAGCGGGCCTGAAGATTGCTTGGAGGACAACAGTCCCACCACACGAGCCAATTGATGAAGGGAAATCAGCGGTCTGGACAGCACTTGCCGCAGCTCGTGGCAAATTTTGGTCACTTTCCGGTTCGGAAGACTGAGCGTGGATGCTGTGGAGTCTATTACGAACTCCAATAATGTAATCTTCTGGGATGGTTGCAACAGAGACTTCTTCTCATTGATCACGAACCCTAGGTCCTGGAGAAGCGACACCACCATCTGCAGGTGTTGCAACAGGCGGCGCGGACAGGCTGCCTTGAGGAGCAGATCCTCTAGGTACACTATCATTCTGACACCCCTGGACCGTAGGAATTCTACCGCCGGCTTGAGAACCTTGGTGAAACACTAAGGAGCCGAAGAGAGGCCAAAGGGACGTGAATTTGTACGTGTGGAGACCCCACCGAACTCAAGGAAACGCCTGTGGGGAGGGAAGATTGGAACCACCAAGTAGGCATCCTTGAGGTCCAAGCGGACCATCCAGTCCAGGGGACGGAGAACGGCCCTGAGCAGATGGATACTCTCCATCTTGAAATGCCGGTACACAAGCCATTGATTGAAGTCGCTCAGGTTGATCACCGGTCTCTTCCCACCATCTGTCTCGTCGTCCAGGAAAATGTTGCTTAGGAAGCCCCTGGCAGGTTGTGTAGTGTGGGAAATGGCGCCTTTCCGAAGAAGGGAGGAAACTTCCTCGTCTACCAAGAGGGTATCCTGAACAGAAAACTGAATAGGGCGCGGAGGGGACGACTGCACTGTGGTTCCCTCGAACTCTATATGAAAACCCCTTACCAGAACCCAAGCATCGTGAGTGATGGACAACCACACCTGAAAACATTGTGCCAACCGCCCTCCTATTTCTTCTGGGGAAGAAGGAGGAATTCTGACCAGGGCTAGGAGGTTGAAGCTCCTCCGCGGTATCCTCTCCCTTTACCCCTTTTTCCTCGGTGGGGTAAAAGTAGCCGAACCTGGACTGGTCCTGGTAGTTTTCGGAGCCTCTCTGGTTGCTCTGGCTGGTGACCGGCCGCGCAGCCCCTTCCTCGGCCGGCCCAGCGAAAAACATTGGGGAACACCTTCTTGATTGTGGATTGAGCACGGTCTAGGGAGGTGAAGGTGTTGACGAATTTGCCCAACTCCTTCACGAAGGGCTCGCTATAAAAGACCTCCTTGGGCAATAGCGCCCGCCTCAGAGTCTGCCAAGTCCCCCAACTTCGGGTCAATCTTAATAAGAAGGGATCGTTCGCGTTCTGTGGAAAGGGCACAGTTAGCATTGCCCATTAAAATCACAAGACGTTGCGCGCAGACTCCTTAGCCTCTTCAGCCATGTCCAGGATTTTTGTAATCGGTCCCAGGGCATGTAGTAACTTATCCTGGCAGGATCTATCTATACCCTTCATAGGGTCCCTGATGAATTTTTGCAGGAAAGTGCCCATCCTCTGGTCAATTTCTGGTGTCAGGGCTGCTTTCCCCTCAAGGGAGGGGCGAGGGCACTCTGCCCTCAGACAAATGCGGGCCTCCTTTTCCAATGGGCGCCGTGTATGGGCAGCCACATAAGCCGCCACCTTATCGTCCGGGGCCCATTCAGAGGACCTGGGGTAGACGATATCGTTGGGATCCAACATGTCTGCCGTGCTTGGGGGGGGGGGGGGGGGGGGGGGTCTTGGGACGTGCCTGGAACCGGCTGGGGGCAGACACTGGTGTAGTAGGCAGGGGAACCTGATTGGGCGGGGAAGATGATCCCGGGACTGGGAAAGTGGGAGCCATCTGCCGACTGGCCATAAAAGCTTGTCTAAGATGGTCAAAAACGTCACCATTCACCCCTGCTTTGCGGTAACGCTTAGGTGGAGGGGAGCCAAGAGAGTCTTGGTGGGTAGAAACCGAAGCCTGGGCAGGGGGGGTGCCAACTGCTGACAAATTTTAGAAAAAGCCTGATCTGGCGTGACAGCCTATCCTCAAGGGGAGAAATGGCTTGGTCGACAGCCCTGTAAATTGAAGTATCCACCGCCTCATAGAAGGCGTCCCCCCAGGGCATGTCGGCAAGGGGGTCTTCCTCCTCTTCTTGATAGTCACCATAATAATCCATGGCCCTACAGCTGATAAAGCTGCCAAATTTACTTATTGGGCTACCACTAGCCTGCAACAGAGGCTTGGAAGTGGCTGGGTGTCAGCCTAACCCTTTACAATGCTGGAATCCGCTTAAGCAATGGGCTCACGCCCTTGGGACAAAGCTGGCAAAGGGAATTTCCAACCCCTTACTGACAGGGTAACTGGCCTCGGTAATGTCCCTTAGACTTGTGGCCCCCAAAAGTACGGACCAAAGGCGTTCTGCAGCGTCAAGCTGAAATACAGGCTCTGCCCTTTTCACAAAAATCACTTCAGGCAGCAGTGCGGGGGCTCAAGAAACGCGGTAGGAAAAACTCAAATAAACCGCTTTACACCGCAACGGGCGTCCACCTCAGGCCAGGCTCCCAAAAGACGCGGGTGCAACGTTTGAACTCACTAGAAAGAGATCAAACGACGCGCCGCACTGCCTCACATGCCCTCTAAAGGCGGGAGGACCGGGAGCGCCGCCAGCTATCAGCCACGTAGGTACAGGATCCCCGTAACAGCGGCTCTCTCTCCATGCAGCTACCCGCTGCGAGAGAGACAACAACAAAACGTTTCCACAAAGGATACCCAAAGCCACACAAAAGGGGGGAAGGCACGCTAATAAGGATGCGCGCCTAACCCACAGAAAAACACGGTAACGAGCAATCGCTGTCAATTCCTGACAGAAATAGAACACGCCGCTCACAAAAGAGCATTAGCCGAACAATAGAAACACAGCGTGAAGCAATATACAGCATAAATACGCACAATACTAGTAAACAACCATAAATTAGCATACATCAAGCTACCAAACAAGGAAGCATGAAAGGGCACTTATCTTGCTGCATAGCAGTGAAGAAAGAGGAGGAGAGGACACTGTTGAAGAACTATATTGGGTTATCTGGGCCCTGATTGGACATTGAGGAAACTTCTGATTGGTTGTTGCCAAGTGTAATTTCTTATACTTGTTGGACTACATGTTCCCTTTGTTTCATGGGAAATGTAGTCTTTGGTTTGATATCTTCGCTGCTATGCAATAAAGTGAGGAAAGAAGGCATAATCCTTGCCTCCAGTCCTAACATAGAATCAAGATTTGTTTCAAAACATGTGCCAAGTGCAAAATCATCCCTCTAGCTCAGGAGATTACTCATGCATACTCCAGGATTTACAAAAGTGAAATTTATTTACAGCATGTAGCCAGTACACTGCATTCAATGCATGCAGATTCCTCCTGGTGCATACATTATAATTTTTATGTATTTGTTACAATATGGTGCAGCTTTCACACCAAGATCCAATGTGTACATATCTCCTTATTTTTTATTGCTGTCGAATCAGTGACATAAGACTACTACTCTGCAAGTTTGTTCACTTTAATAGTAAATCTTCAATGCATCAAAATAAATCCTTCATTTTACTAACAAGCAGCATAAGGGTAACGAAATGCTAAAGAAACACATGACTTTGATCTAGTGATCCTATTTCACACCAAGCAACTAAAACAAGAAGTAGCTGCTACCACTGCGCATAAGAACAACACTAACTATTAGATCAAAAGCAAACAGCTCTGTTGTTCTCGGTAGTTTGCACAATAGTATTATTATTCAAAAATGTACCCTTGCACTCTCACTGATCAACTTCCAATGTAGAGTTACTATTAACATCATTTTTTACATAATTTACTTGTTTTTAAGGCCATCAATTTTTATGCATATTATATTTTTTTACTCCTATGAAATCACCATTTTTTATTTCAAAGTATGTTATAGATTTTTTTAATTAACAGATACATTAGTATTTCTGTCACGGGGTTAGCCAAACGTAGTATGTATTGCAATGATTACCGGTACATGAGATATAGGTTTAGCTAATCCCCTCTACATGCCTAGCAGAGAAATTAGGCACAGGGGGATGGAAAGAAAGAGAAAAGAAAGAAAGTGGTGAAAGGAGGATACGAGAGAGGCTCTGTAGCAAGGAGTCTAATTGGGGTTATAGTCATCTGACACCCCACTAGTTAACCTGTGGTGGGAGTGGCTGTCCATCAAGCCCCCCCCCATTCCCCCCCTCCCCCCCACCCCCCCAGTGTCTCTTCGGCCCCTGGTGGGAGCATTCCATAATCGCTCGTTAAACAGGATTCCATTTTATCTCAATTCTTTTTAAAACGTTTATATGTAGTCCTAATTTTGAAACATAATTTGGGACCAAACATTTTTTAAATTATGTTATTCGAGACTGCTGCTGTGAATTGATAAACCGTGATGTAATGTGTTTATTTTTTTTGCTGCTTTCAAGGTCTTTGACTGAAATAAAGTATACGACTAGAACGAGTTCATCACTCTTCACTGCAATGAAAATAATGTGAAAGACAAGCAAATCTACATTCTTTCTTGTGTCCACTTTTTTGTCTCTGAGAACCAGAGTTTTTTTTTCACCTACGTTTTTGGCAGATTCAGCTTTATAGAAAAACACTGTGCTGTGGTGCCTAGGGAAGAGGTATTGGGGAGTGGAGATTGCGGTCGTCAATTATGCATTCCATATGTCAACCACCCTCACATCGGGAAAATATATTTGTAAACGAAACAGCACAAAACTTTACAACTTTCGAAAATACATTAACCTCCAGTAGGTTTGCTGTTTTTGTAAAGTGCACAACTGTCCTCATGGTGTCAATGGCGAATTTAAATTGCACAGAAAAATCATTTGTGCTTCCCCAGAAGGTAAGCTCCAAGTCCTCCTGGGTCTAACATCCAGTCTTTTCCACATCAGTACTCAATGTTTTTAGGTCGAACATGGGCAGTGCATGCGCTACTCTGCGAGCTATGCTGTATTCCTGGCGAACATTCTCATACTATCTACAACTTCTGAAGTCCATTGTGCTTTGCACGCGTGGGTTCGTATCCCATCCTCGTCGCCAAAATATGTAGTGAAGAAGGTCCACGTAGGAAGGTAGTAATTCAAGATTATTTATTCATAAAGATAACAAGTAGTAAGGTAAAGGACATCATGTAGATATGTGGTAGATCAGAGCCCCACCAGGAGCTGCCCGTCAGCTGCTCAGCCTATGACCAACTGTCACTCTGCCTCTCTCAGTCCCAACATTCCGAGGCATCATCAGACTCCAGCATTCCAATAAATCAGTGCACAGGCCCTGGCTGAGCAGGATACTACAGAAACCTAACTACAAGTCTCAAAATTCAAACTGCAGTTGTCTGAAACATTTATGCTGAGGGAGGGAATATGTTTGTAATGCTCAATATTCGTACTTCTCACTAAATGCAAGCATAATTGCACCTAAAACTTCGAGTCCTTCCAACCCAGCCCACATTTCTGTAAGCTATTAATTTATACTATCAATCAGCGTTTAGAGACCTAAAGTGGACTAAAAGCTGCTTCACTCCCTCACCTCTCCAACCACATCATAAGGTTGATCAATTGCAACAACCTCTAGATAATCTGTAACTAAAAATTCCTCTAACTACACTACAATACTTAACTTTAATCAGGCTGAATGAAAAGGTGTGGGAAATAAGTTGTATTATCATACTTAGGGTAGCTGCTTACAAGCAATTCTTATTAGAGCATCTTCAAAGTAGATAATTCAGGGGTGTGTGTGTGTGGTGTGAGTGTGGTGTTTGTTTGTTTTTGACCCAATGGCCGTGAAGAATAAAGTTGAAACAACACTCAAATGGGAGTTACTGTAATAACTTTATAGGCGCGTGTAGAAGAATCCTTGCAAACGATTTTCAGCATTGTTAAGTTTGCTTGGGTTTTTAGAGTAGTTTGAAATGGATCTTTCCCATACCCTAGGAAGAAAACAACAATCACTAAAATACAAGGACTAGTACTCAGTGGCCGAAATTTATGAATTAAAGGATAGGTTTCCACTTACCTCAAGTGAGAAAATGCATAACGTACGATCCAGTTATTTGGTGGGCTGAATGACAAAAGAGTGAAACCTGGACTTCCATGTTTTACACAATCGGGTACTTGGGACTCTCTCATTTGCTGTATGGAATCTTTGAATGCATAGGAAGGATGAGAGACTAGTTGCTATTAAAGTACAGCCTTTCATATGGACCAGCGAACGAGGCAAGTTAGTCTGGAGGATATGTTAGGGGAGCAGAGCTGTATCTGGTATGGACAACATCATCCTACATCTGGAGGCAGAAACCACAATCTGGGAGTTCTGTCTCCAACCTCAGGCCTCATTCTCTGCGGATGAGCTGTATATTATCCGAGAGTCCTTCCCTGGCAATGAACTACCCATTTAATATTCTAAAAGGCAGGTTTTTCAAGAATGTGGTGCACTAGTGCTCTTTGGGAGGGGGGGATGTATTATTCATTAAAGTCACAGGGTGATATTAAAAAAAAAATCAACAAATAATTTGTCTTATCTAAGTGGCAATAACTATTTCATTTGTCTCCATGTCAAAGTGTTCAAACTTTCATCTTAAATAGATTTAGAATACGGGATATCTATTTTTGCTTATTTGACGCAAAAACCCGTCCATTATGCATCCAACAGGCTGCTTCAATGGGATAGGGTAGCCATGAGACTGCCATGCGACAGACCAGGAGAAGAATAACAGCCTCTGTGCCCCGTGTCTAGAAAGCACTACTAAATTATTACGTTTACAACAACTGAAGGAAACTAGATTTACCCTCTTACTGTTGATCCTTGTCAGAACAGCATTCCCCAGCTTAGCTCCCCATAAATCTGGTGTACTTTCTCCTTCCCTAACCTTTTGATTCGAGTGGATGTACACTCGATCTTGTACTTGACCGAAGTAATCGCTCTGACCTATTTCTTCAACATAAAATGTTCAGAATTGAAGCCACGTATGTCCCCCACTCAATGGATCAGACAGACTAAATTAAACTTAATCTTAACCTTTTCTGCAGCCAATGTGAATTAGCTGTAGTCCCCATTTCTCACTCATGAAATGTGGCTATCTGATTATGTCTTTTCTGCACCAACGGACAAAATATGTCAGCAGGCCCACGTGAAATGGGCCGTGGTAATCCAGCTTAAATACAGTCCCTGCCTGCTCCGAGGGACGAATCCTTCTTCCCAGAGACAGAGTCTAAATGGGGCAACATTTTGGGCTAATCTAAATGAACATTTCTAGCCTCTGGTCATCTTTCCGAATTCCCTCTATAACATACCCGAACCTACCAAGCATCGCTCTTTTGTTGTGCATCATCCCCAAGTTACATACAGTTCATGACCTGTAAAACAAGAAAACGCCTAAAATACAGAGTTAGGGGAATAGGGGATGAAAAGCAGACTCTTCAACAGTCCTCCTGCGCAAAGCAGCATTCTCAAACGACTAGCTTGAAGACCTGTACAACTACTAGATTTAACTTCTACCATTCCCTTTGGTAGCCATGCCACTGGGCCCAACTGCCGGCCTCACAGAGTTACACACGCCAGTTTGGGACCAAATGTACTAAACCTATGCCCAATATAATGGAAGAAATGATCAAAACAAGACGTAAACCCCATCCGATGGCGCGACGGCACATGTTCATCTTCGGCGTGGTTAAGGCAATCAGCCAGCACATTCTAGCATCTGATCAAATAAAGAGCAGCATAGCTTTTCTAGATTTATTTTTGTCACAGATTCCTACGGGCAACGCTACACATACACACGAGCTGCAAATGCCTGTGGCACATTTATCTAGGACTATCTTTGTCAACAGACCCATCATAATAAGAGCAGTGTATTTTTATGAGGCAACCCTTTTGTTTGAAATGCTTAAGCAACATGCAAAACGGTGCTACTGCTTTCAGACTACCGTCAGACGGCATACAAATATCTGGTAAGCACATACGTTTGAATTTTAAATGAGTCGTGCTATAGATATTAGGTTTTCAAAAACAATTTTACACTCTGTGCTATAAATAGAGAGACCTTGACACCCATAAGCGAGTGTCAGAAACGACCTCCCGCTCACTAAAGGCATAGCGCTGCTGAAGTGGGCGAGATAGACAAAGGAACACTCAGCAAAGCTTGAATAACGTCTTGTTATAAGTACCTTAAAAGGTCCCAGGGGCTCGTTTGTGATGGCATTTCCGTTAGCCAGCACTCACGAAAGGAGAGGTTTGTTTGACTTCATGATACTGGAGCAGTCAGTTGACACTGAGCATCAACTGCGGCAAGTGCGTTTCTGCTAATATCCTAGGACCTCAATATACTGCGTTCCTACTAGAGAAATAATGTACTATCTCTGCATTCTTGCCTTTCCAAGAGTAGCATGGCTGACCTTGCTCAGGGGAGCAATACGTTTGGAACTTAGATAC
This sequence comes from Lissotriton vulgaris, assembly GCF_964263255.1. Lineage (NCBI taxonomy): Eukaryota > Metazoa > Chordata > Amphibia > Caudata > Salamandridae > Lissotriton > Lissotriton vulgaris. The sequence continues at coordinate 634,759 of NW_028248901.1, read as the reverse complement.
AACGTGGTACAGTAATCACTCAATAAACTCAATGCCTTAAACAAAGTTGTGTTGTGGGAAGTTCACCTTTTCTGCGTGGCCATCCCATATATTTCACCTTTTGGTGGACCTTGTATTTATGCTGACTTTAGAACTCTGCGCACTTTGACCACTGCGGACAAGTACGGTACTAAATTGCTTGTGCTCCTCCTTTGAACATGACGGAATTGACATATTACTTTGACATGTGTGCTCTGCGTTCACGGGACCCACTCCTTTTAATTTTCGTACAAATTTTACTCCATGCGTGTAGATGTTTCTTTGTAAATTTTATTTACATTTTCGAATATAATTCTGTAGCGAGTCTTTAATTCATAATCGTTGTATTTCATTCATTGATTTAACATGCTTGTATCTATTCCCAATGCATTTCAAGCATTACGCTCTTCATCAGGGGATTATTAATCTGAAATCATAATACACATAATTAGGTACTAAGGTCTGTTTTTACCCAACAATCTGAAGCTGTGTTTAGTACATTTCACAATCACTGTACGATGTCCCAATATATGCATTCTCTATTGCTCGTGAACTCGTGCATTTTTTGCGCCTTATAACCCATAGCCACCTGTTCATTAGGATCACGTCAATCTGGGATATTTCACATGATGTTACAACCTCGTAAACCCGCCAATTCTTTTTTGACCTGAAAAACGTGCATTAGTTGCACCTTATAACCCATAGCCACATTATAACATAAATCTCACTAACCTTGCTTATTTCTCATTGCATTTCGACACTGTAAACCAAAAACGAAAGGACATGAGTTTCTCAATGTTTTTAAATCCGTGCGTTACGCGCTAAATTATTCTATGTTTTAAAGCCGTGCTCTTACCCGATGTACGCTTCTGTTCGTCTCCCCTCGCTACTCTGGCGTGCGTCGCTCTAGCCCTGCCTCGGTTTGCAACTCTGTATCCCTGTTCCGATCACGTGACCGGGTGTGCGTCCGTGTTTACAATAAAGTTTAAAGTAACATCCTCTAAAGAAAGTATATACAAAGCGTGTTACCTCTGTAAGGGTTTAAGGCGATCCCGACTATAACAATAGTGCTTTATCTTGGTTACTGTGTGCACATACGTTGAATAACAGTCAAATGTACATATCAAAAATATACATATCAAAAAATATGGATCTGAAAATTTAAATGTCTGTTATAGAAAGCAATTAAGGTCCATCCTTTCATTGAGGCCCTTTGGCTGAGTAGTGCATAACTTCTCTCCTTAATAACTGATTGTTATTGTCTCTTCCTGGAATAATTTTCACTGGCTCCAATATACAAAATTTGAGCTGACTTACATTGTGATTGGCTTGGTTAAAGTGAGCAGCTACCATCGATTTCAAATTCTTCAGTCGTATATTACTCTTGTGCTCAATTACACGAGTTTTTATTTTTCTTTGCGTTTTCCCCACATAGGATAAACCACATGGGCACCGTAGCAAGTATATTACATTTTCTGAGTTACATGTTCCAGATACCTTCAAATTGATAGGGGTGCCTTTGGTTGGATGGTTGATAACATTTCCCTTGATAATGACTGAACAATTTCCACAATTATGACATGGTAGTGTTCCACTGTATTTTGTTGATACTTGCGTTTTTGGTTGTTTTAGCAATTCTTTAAGATTTCGAGTTCGTTCATATGCAAAGATTTGAGGTTTGGAAAAAATTCCTTTGAAGTCTTCTTCTAGTGCAAGTAGTGGCCAGTGCTTTCGAATAATCTGTTTGATCTTAACACTTTTCGTAGAGAATTTTGACACAAATACACTTCTCTTTTCATCTTGTTTTATTGTGGATCTTAGTAGATGTTGGCGCTGTAGTTTATCTGCTCTGTTAGCTGCTGCTTCCAAAATGGGATCTGGATATCCCCTCTCTTTAAACTTCTGTAGTGTCTCCTGTTTATGTTTTGAGTATAGTTCATCCGTAGATGCTATCCGTTTTATTCTCAAAATTTGCGAGAATGGCAGATGATGTTTGAGTGAAGTTTGGTGGAAGCTATTATAATGTAGCAAGTTGTTTCTGTCCGTATTTTTAGTGTACACACTTGTACTGATTTTACCTTCTGTGTTGGTTAACAATACATCCAAGAAAGACAATTCTTTGTTACTCAAAGTACTTGTGAACTGTATTCTCTCATCAATTTTGTTCAATTTATGTATGGCTTCTTTTAATGTGGTTTCATTTCCTTTCCAAAGAACAAAAATGTCGTCAATATATATTTTGTATACAATTAGGTTCTTCTTCCATATTTCATTCTCTAGTATATGTTCCACCTCGAATTTATGCATAAAAATATTCGCATAGGTCGGTGCGGCACAATTGCCCATGGAAGTTCCAGAAGCTTGCATGTAAAAATTTTCTTCCCATTTGAAATAGCTGTAAAACAGAGTGAAGTGTAACAACTCCATTATAAATATTTTTAGATCTTCTGTTTTGTCTTCTTGTATTAACAAGCTTTCCACTGCCGATATACATATATGAAGAGCGTAATGCTTGAAATGCATTGGGAATAGATACAAGCATGTTAAATCAATGAATGAAATACAACGATTATGAATTAAAGACTCGCTACAGAATTATATTCGAAAATGTAAATAAAATTTACAAAGAAACATCTACACGCATGGAGTAAAATTTGTACGAAAATTAAAAGGAGTGCAAGGAAGGAGTGGGTCCCGTGAACGCAGAGCACACATGTCAAAGTTGTTAACGCATACCCTAAACTGCTCAGTAGGGTACCGACCTTTTGCACCAACGACATATACAAAGGCAGTATAACATACAAGAAAACTATTGAACACCAGAGTGCAATACCACATCTCTTGAGGAATTGACATATTACCAATTGACATATTTAACTTGCCTACAATTACCTAGTATGTGATGAAAAGTGTCTGGGCCTAAAATGTAAATACCCCCAGTGGACTGCAGCACCTATTGTGTCATCCACTACAGTGGCAGTGGAAACATGGCTTCTGTCTGCCCTGTAGTTTATCTGTTGCAGTGCAAAAACTGCAATCCAACTAGTCAAAATAAACCCTTTTGAAAGGTAAAACCTCCCCTTTAAATATTAATGTCACCCTAATGTCCCACAAGGCAGGGGTGCATGGTATCCAAAAGTAGGACATGTAGAAATTTAATGTTAACATGTCCATAAAATACCAGTTAATCCCTCCCTCAACGACTGGCTTTTGAAGGCGGGCTTGCCACAGTTAGACAACCTAAGACAACTGTAGACCTCCGTGGGGCACACAATCAACCTGTCCAAGTCACACCCAACTCTTTAGAAGAGGATCCTTTTCATTGGAGTCCCAATGGATACGGTGCAGTTAAGGACATTCTCTCTATCACGACCAGTCCATGACATTCGGTATGTGATCAAATGGTTTCAGCCTGTTCCTGGGTCTTCGCGAGAATGGCACTGAGGCTTCTTAACCTTCTGCATCCTGCTGTTTCAGTATTCCAGGTGGCATATTGGGAGGCTCAGTAGTGGAACTGGAAGACTCAGTGGGCTCAGCACCAATGAAACAAGTCGCACTCTAAGTTTTGGATGAGACTGCAAAAAATCTGCAATGGTGGCTGTTTGACTGCAATTGGAACAGCAACAGACCTCTCTTCTCTTCTCCACCCGGGGCTGATGTTGGTGACTGAAATTCCTCCTTGGTTGGGTAGGTTATCTTGGAGAGGTGGAGATAAGAGTACTCTGGATTCCGGCGCAAACCCGGCACAATCTGTTGTAAATGCAGGCCATTTGCATGGCGCCGAAGGCCTTTACTGTCCATCAAAGGAAGACTGGTCTAAATCCTCACGGGCAACAACACTGCCATGTGGTACAGTAGTAAGCAGGGTGGTGAAGGGTCCTGGGTTCTGTGCTGGAAGACTGCATCTCTGGAGTTGGCTGGGATGGCCAGGGCAGACCAGCTCAGTTGAAGGTACTTGGAGAGGTTTGGGTGGAGTATTTTGTCATTACCAAAGACGCTTTTGAGAACTGGACTTCCCAAGAAGGATCTCTCTGGGAGACGCATTCCAGCTATGGTAGACCAGAGAACTTCTAGGTACATTTTCACCTCTACCTCTCCTGTCCTGAAGAAGCTCGAGAACATCTTGGCCCAAGTCATTCTTCTGGTTCCAGATTAGGCCAGGAGAGCGTGGGACCTGGAAACTGGTCATGAGCATCTTTCCCCTGATCTATCCTTCGCTTAGGGAGGATCTTCAATGGCAGCAGCAGGGCAGGGTTCTGCACCCAGGTCTGCACAATCTACACCTCCATATGTGATGATTGAGTGATAGCAGTTGGCTGCATTCAGGCTCCTTCCCTAGGTTGTGGATGTTTTCCTTGCAGCACGGTGCCCCTGTGCAAAGTCCATTTATGCTGGGCCCTGGGACAAATTTGTGGTCTGGTATAGGGTGCATAGACAGACTTGTTCCTGCCACGCTGTTGGATTTCTTATTGTGTTTTGTCTTTGGCCCAGCAAGGACTTGCAGTGGGCATCATTAAAAGGTAGTTTCTTGTCCCTGTTGTGTTTGCCAGACCAACCAGCCTGGTCTGAATCACCTATTGTGATGTGGTCTATAGAAGCTTTAACACACGTTTCCCCCCTAAACTCTTTGTCAAGCCACAGTGAGATCTCAATTTAGTCCCGACTTTCCTCGGGTACTCCCTTTGAACCAATGCACAGTTGCTCATTGCATCTTCCGACTCTGAAAACTGTGATCCTTGTCGCTATTACTTCAGCTTGTCACATGGCTGAACTTCAGGCTCTCCCAGTGCAGTCACTCTAACCACCTTTTTTTCCCAGAGAAACTGGAGTGGAGGACCATGGCAGGCCTTTTGTCAAAAGTAGTGATTCCTTTTTGCGTTAGGCAATCCATCATCCTTTCAATGTCCTTTGCTCCACCTGAAAGAGGATAAAAGGCTCCATCGACTGGGCCACAGAAGAGTCTTGAGCTTTTACATTAATGGTATCAAGGACCATCAGTTTGATAATTAGCCCTTTGTTGGGCTGGCAATTAGCTCTTTGGGTTTTTTTTGGGGGGGGGGGGGAGGGGGGGGGGCACAGGAAGGAAAGTCAGTACAGAAGAAGACGTTGAGGTAGTCTACTATGCACTGACCAAGAAGTGTCCTACGGAAGGTCCTAGGTCTCATTCTACCAGGGCGTAGGCATCCACCACAGCATTGGCACGTGCAGTGTCTGGTCTTGACATTTGCCAAGTCGGGACAGGGGCGTCCATACTCAAGTTAATGAAACACTACTGTCTTTATGTTTAGCCAGGTTCAACGGGAAGGGCATTTTGCCTGTTTTGGTCTATACTATTCCACTGATCATCCACCTTGTGACGTACCCCCAGAGGGGCCCATGACTTTCTCCCTCAATTGCTCAAGCCTCGGGCATACTTCGTTTTAAAAAGTGCTAGTGCGCTCCACATTCATGGGGGCATAATTTGTTCTACAGAACCCAGGTGGCTCCAACGTTTGGCAACATTTTTTTCAGAGCCAGATGGCTCCAGCGTTTTGATAATTATTTACTAAGCCCCGAGTGGCTCCAACAAAGGGGGACACATTTGTCCTGAGGACCAGTGAGAGCCCAAGCCGTATTTTCGCTTTCACAGCTGCCCAGCAAGTAGTGGGCAGCTGCACAGTTTAGGTTCTTCTTTATTTCAGGGGACATGTCTTTTTACTCCAGGAGTGAGACGCACTCCTTTGCCCCATCCCTACCTTGGCCTGCACAGCTGCGCAGCACTTAGTGCCAGCTGCAATGTTTAGGCCCTTCATTGAAGCTTCCCAGCAAGTAGTGGGCAGCTGCCATGTTTAGGTTTGCACCAAGTGTGCCCCCCGTGACAGTCGCTGCATTGGCAGCGCGCCCTGACTTTTGGACAGAGGGCATTTGAGCCCCTTATAGATGGCCAGTTGGCCCAGGGGACTGTTAGATTTGTAGGGCGCAAGGCCCTAGTGTACTTTTTATAGGTGCTAGGAAATGTAATGTTTGTAGTGTGATTTATGCACCTTGATTTATGCTTTTAGATGTGCTTTTATGCTTAATAGGTTTTACCTACGGTCTTATGTTTTCTACTGTGGTCTAGGTTTGATTTATTCCCTACTGCAGGCTATGTTACTAAGTTTATTTCCTAATGAAAGTAATGTTTAGGAGTTGTGGTCTACTAGATTTAGGCTTATGATGTTGGTGCAGAATAGAGTTCTCGCCTTATGTGCTACTGTGCCTGTTCTTTGTTGTAATTATGTACGCGAGGAGCTGGTATGCTCGATGGGGCTGCAGAACGGGAGGGCTCCCTGATTATTGCAGAATGACTCTGGAGACGACACGCCAGACCTGCCACTCACCCACCTCTGAAGACATGTGGGCACTGGCCCTGTCCACCTGCCGCTTCACGGCATAGATTCCACCCCCTGTGCTTTGTGAATTATGGGGACCGACTGAACTGAACACCAAAGTCTCAACCCCCCTGCCTGGCCTCAAGTTGGCAGCCTCTGTTGGTCTCTCCACGATGCTCTAACGCTCCCGGACAATAGAACTGGTCAGCGTCCTGAGCTTAACCACATCCCTCACCTGACCTTGATCCTGCTCTCTGTCCTGGACATGTACTCTGAACCTTCCCTCAATCGTAGAGACCCTGCTATTTGACCGATGTCCGGTGGATCTACCTGTTAGCTGAAGAGGAGATGGGTTGTGGATTCCCCCTCGGCCGTCACCTACCCAGCCGGATTTTGGGCAGACTTTCCTTCGTCTGTCATTTCCCCCTCCCACCCTTTCACCCCTTCCCCCTCTATGCTCCCTTCTTCTCGCCCTCTTCCCCTTTAATGTTTTTCTGTTGAGACCTAGCCATTTGACTGATGCCTAGTGGAGCTACCCGATAGCTGAAGAGGAGATTGGCAGAGGATGCCCCCTCTGCCATCACCTACCCGGCCGGACCTTGGACACACTTTCCCTTCGTCTCTCCGCTGTATCTATACACTACCCCTTTTGCCCTCACCCCTAACCATTCCTCACTCCATTTTCCTTTTCTTCTATGCTCATAAAAAGTTTTTTCTGGTATCTTTTGTAACTATCTTCCCCTCGTCTCCAAGTCCGGTCTCCTCCTACCCCTTTACCCTATCCGCTTACCCTTCCTGCTCCATTCACCTTGTCCCCTATGTTCTTTAAATGTTTTTCTTGATACTTATGTAACTTTAACTGATGTAATTTGCAACATTATTGTCCCTCATGTAAAGCGCTCTGATTCCATCGGGTCTAGCCAGCGCTATATAATAACTCATTAATTAAATTTGTTCCCACTTAGTACTCTTTCTCCCTTTGTCTACCTCCCTAGCTCCTAGGTCCTATCCACTCACCCCTGAATCTCTCACCTTGCCTGCTAGTCTTCCTAGCCCCCTGTCCTTTGACTAAGCACTCCTTCTCCCCTTGTTGGGGAAAGATCCAATATTTATACTCTGGAGTCTCAGCTTACCCACTGAGAGAGTCCACTGCGCCAAGGGAGCCACTCACATCTGAGGTATGGTATGGCACCCCTTGCCAAAGCACTCCCTCGCCCCTTTTTGGAGACGTATCCGGTATGTAGGAACGGCTGGAGGCGGGGAACCCTGAACGATTCCTGGAGACTTGGATCCGTGAGCGTCTCTGTCCGAGTGGCTTGTCCAACGTCTTTATTGTGGAGCGGGCCCACAGGGCCCTGGTGCCCCCTCCGCGTCCTGGAGAGGCCCCTAGAGCCCTCATCGCAAAAATCCTGAACTATAAAGACCGAGACTGCATCCTTAAGGCGGCGAGAGAATCGGGGCCCCACATGATTGAAAACAGTCTAATCTCCATTTACCCCGACTACACCCAGCAGGTGCAGGAGCAAAGGAAGTCCTACTTGGGGGTCAAACAGAAGTTGCGCGACATGCAGCTACAATATATGCTTTTATACCCCGCTAAGCTTAAGGTGCTCTCCCAGGGCCGGGCACATTTCTTTGAGACGCCAGCGGAGGTATGGGAGTGGCTCGAGATCAGATGAGATGATCTGCCCCCGGGTGAGCGAGGGGGATCGCGAGATGTATGAGGGACCAGGCCGCAGAGACGACGGCGTGGCAGGAGGAATCGCCGTTCTGGATCCCGTGGTCCTCCTGAGACTCGGCCCACGGTGGGCCCGGATGGGGCCATCCTGATGGAATCCTCACCTGATGGGATTGAGGCACGTTTGCACAGTGAGGCTGCACCAGATGACATTTTGGTACCGGACACATTGCAAGAGACGCCGGTGAACGTGGACTGACGCCGGTGAACGTGGACTCTGCGGCCCCAGTGGTCCCGGAGACTGCCTTGCAGACCCTGGACTTGGAATGATCCTTCCCCTGCCTACACTGACTCTGCTGTGCGATTGCTGTTATTGTGTAGTTCCCTATAGCCCGGCAGCTCTTTAGATCTCTGCTCGTTCAGCATGAATGTTGCGAGTGATTGTTCTCTGCTTGGTACCTCGTACTTGGCGTCTGGGTTGAGTGTGCACCAAGTGCTGGGAGCTGTAAGTGTGGACTGCTCCTCCCGCATTGCTGACTTAGGGGGGAGAGCTGTCCGGGTCCGCATATCGGGTTCGTTGGGTCTTTCGGGGAGCTGGGAGGGGGGGTGGGTTGGGTTGTTCTGTTGTGTGTGAGTGTGAGTGGAGAGTGTTGAATGGGGTGGCTGTGCACGTCCTGGCACTGGCGGGGGAAGGGCGGGGTGGCGTTTTTGGTTGTTGCTATCCTATTGCTCGTGGGTGGGGGGGTTGAGGGGGTTCCAGTCAAAAATTCGTATGTTGGGGTTGTTGGGGGGTGGGATTTTGGATGTGACAATGATGACACTGGCATTTGGCGCATGTTGACCCTGTTTGGCGGGGCACTTGCTTTGTGTGATGCATTTTTGAACTTCTCTGTGGCGAGGGCCTACTGGCGACAGCCTAGGCTGTGTGTACACTGCTGCCCGGCTGGGCACGAATGGTGGTCATGGGGTTTAAATTCTTGACGTGGAATGTGCGTGGCCTGGGTACGTGCACTAAGAGACACAGGGTCCTCACCTTCCTAAAACGCCATGGGATTTCAGTTGCTTGTTTACAGGAAACCCACCTAGATGATGATGGTGCGCAGCGACTGGCCAAGAAATGGAGAGGCCAGCTATTTCATTCCTCCTACTCTACATACGCTAGGGGGGTCCTAATCTGGGTGGCCCCTGGGGTTCCATGCGCTGTCCAATATATTGATGCGGATGTGGAAGGCAGGTACATATTGGCGAAGCTCAGATTGGACGATAAGCTCCTAACCTTGACGCGCCTCTCCTTTGGTGCGGGGACTTTAACTGTGTGCTACATCATGAACTGGACCGTAATCCACCTCGGGCGGGAACTAAGCCCCGTATGACGGCGTGTCTGCGGGCCGTGATGCATAATATCGGGGCGATCGATGTCTGGCGCGCGTGTCACCCCACACAGAAGCTTTACACCTGCTATTCCCCGACCCATGGCACTCACAGTAGGCTAGATAGGGTGTTGGCGGCCAATCTCCCCTCCTCTCTCACGTTAACGGTCACACACCAGGCCCGATACCTATCGGATCATGCTCCGGTCACGTGCGTGGCGCAATGGCCTGACCAGACGGAGCGTCCCCGCTCGTGGAGGCTGCCGACTGATCTACTCCAGGACCAGGTAGCCCGGGATCATGTAGCAACGTCCCTATCCGATTACCTGGAACTTAACTGGGCGGGAAGTGACTTGTCTTATTCCACTAAGTGGGAGGCACTGAAAGCGGTCGTCCGCGGTGCGTGCATGGGCCTGACGTATGGGGTCAGGAAACAACTGCTTTCAGACTTACAAACTGCGGAGGCTGAGCTCTTGCGCGTCCAGGCCCGCCCTGATCCGGACTCCTCAGATCAACGCGTGGAGGGCCTAGCCCTTGGGTCGATCCATGATATTCTCACGAGGCTCGATAGATTCACGCTGGGCCAATATAGACAGAGGCTGCATCGAGAGGGGGATAAATCTGGCCGTTTGTTGGCCTGGATACTTCGCCGGGAGTTTACGGCTGAGCGTATAGTAGCCCTGCGGGCGCCCGATGGCGGTATGGTCCACTCGGAAGCTGCTGTACTCACGGTTCTGCGGGACCACCTGCGGACTGTGTATGAGGCTGATCAGTCTATATCTGAGGAGGTTTACCACCTATACCTCGAAAACCTCGGCTTGCCGACCCTCCCAGAGGCAGCGGCGAAAGACCTCTATGTCAAATTGACGCTCGGTGAGATTTCTACGGCAATTGCCGCCCTCCCACGAGCTAAAACCCCTGGCGGGGATGGATTCCCTGCAGAGTTTTATCATGCATTCGGGCACACCCTGGCCCCCCTCCTTTTACAGGTTTACAATGAAGCCTTATGCACGGGTGACCTCCCACCCACCTTGAATCAGGGTGAAGTTTGTATGATCCTGAAACCGGGTGGCGACAGCACGGACCCCGCCTCGTATCGTCCTATCACTTTGATTAACTCGGACGCGAAAATTCTGACCAAGCTGTTGGCCAATCGCCTTGCCCCGCACGTAGCTCAGCTCGTCCATCCAGACCAATGTGGCTTTGTCCCTGGTCGTAATACGGCGATGAACCTGCGCCGCTTGAACCACATTTTGCACGAAGTCCGGGGGCGGGACACTCCCCATGTGCTGGTCTCCGTTGACCTGGCTAAAGCCTTTGATACAGTGCATTGGGGTTACCTGATGCACGTACTCGTCCAGATGGGATTTGGCCCCGGTTTTCGGGAGTGGATACGGGTCCTATATAGGACGCCCCGGGCCAGGGTGCGTCTGGGTTCAGCCCGCTCTGATGAGTGGACGTTGGGGAGGGGTACCCGACAGGGTTGCCCATTGTCCCCCCTTCTATTTGGTCTCGCAATTGAGCCCCTGGCCATATCTGCCCGTAAGGAGCTACATGAATGGGGTATTGTGGTGGGAGACACTACTAATGTCATCTCCCTTTACGCCGACGATGCGCTTTTCTACCTGACCTCTCCAGTGGAGGCCCTCCCCACTCTGTTGCGCCTCTTGGACCGCTTTGGTGCGGCCTCGGGACTGCGCATGAATGTTAATAAGTCCCTGGTGTTCCCGCGGACTCCTGAGGATCTCGCCCCGGCGGCGGATTCTTACTGTGCGGGCCTCCGGTGTGAACGTCTGGCGTTCCGGTACCTGGGCATTCAAGTGGCCGCTTCTGATGAGGCTCTCTTAACCCATAACATAGACAGGATTCTTGTGGCCCTCCGCAAGTCCGTTGTATTCTGGAATACGCTTCCTCTCTCCCTTATGGGCCGTCTAGCTGTTGCCAAGATGGTGATGCTCCCTAGAGTCCTGTACGTGCTGCAGAATACCCTATGCCCGTTGCCCCCCCGGGTGTTCCGTACACTGAATTCGCTCCTTACGTCTCTTCTCTGGGCGGGTGGTCGCAGCAGAGTTGCGTTGCGCACGGTGACGCAGTGTTGGGATGCGGGAGGCCTCGAGGCCCCGAGATTTGATTTATACTATTATGCTGCACAACTTCTCCCGGCGGCCAGATGGTTTGCTGACACCGAAAACTGGGAGTTGGCATTGTTGGCGGGAGTGGCCTCGGATAGGGTGCTACAGGAAGCTCTAATGCAGGGTCGGGGCGCCGATGACGCACTGCCCTATGTCGTCAGGCATACGGCTCACATTTGGCAGCAGTTCGTTGAGCGAGTTTTGCGGCGTGCGCCATTCCATAGGGAGCTCTCCCTTTGGATCCTGGCCCCAATACTCACGATGGAGGCGAATATGTCTTTCCGGGAGTGGCGCCTAGGTGGTTGCGAGACTCTTGCGGATCTCTATCCGGACGACTCATTTGTGTCCTTTGAGAGAGCAGCGGACTCCTTTGGACTGCGTGAGGGCCAGTACCTGCATTATGGATGTCTCCGGGATGTGGCCAGGACGACATGGCCCCAATTCCCAGAAGCGCCCGAGCTCACTAACACCCTGGACATCATCTTGTCCTGTGGCAGAGGTAGGAGATTAATTTCCCTTCTTTACTCAGCGATGCGCAGGGACTCGACTCCCCCATTGATGCCTGCTTGGAGGGCCTGGGAGGCGGACCTGGGGATTGAATTGAATCCGGCCCAGAGGAAGCGAATAGGGCTGTTGACTCGTAAGGTGTCCTGTAATGCGCGTTTTAAATTGATACATTTTAATTTTCTCCATCGCACATATATGACACCTGCCTCCCTCCACCGTATCTCCTCGGACAGAAGCCATAATTGCCCGAGGTGTAGTGCAGGACGGGCGGGATTCCTTCACCTGGCCTGGGAATGCCCCTTGGTTCATGACTTTTGGGTGGCGGTGGTAGCACACATTACCCGGATTACACACCTTACGACCCAGCTGGAACCGCTACACTGTCTGCTGGCCCTAGTACCCAAGCCCAGGAAGAGGGGACTGTCCTACAAATTACTGCAACTCCTGTTGGTTCTGGCGAGGAGGCGGGTGGCCATTACTTGGATGGGACAGAGGGCGCCTGAAATCTCTAGTTGGTTGCGGGACGCTAGGGAATGGGCCTTGGCGGAGGAGACACATATGCAGAGCACACGCAGGGATGGGAAACTCCAGGATGACTTACTCGCTTGGAGGGCCATGTGTATCGAGGGGATGGAGGGGGACGACTCTGACGCTACTAGTGCGGAGCTGTTTTCCTCCGCTTCCTCGGAGTCGGACGATGGTGGGGAGGGGTCCGGGGCGGAATGTCATGAGGTAGTCTAGCAGTCCCCTGAGCCATGCCGATATTCCTTGTTGCATACACTTGCCTGTCATTGTGATTACCATCGACCACATTCTACTATGAAGACCGCTTTGCAGTGGGCCCTTGCCTACATCTCCTTCTGGGATTGCATCAATGCCACAAATGCCATTCATGGGGGGGGGGTTCTTTTATTGTCATTGTTAGGTTGTTGTTTGGTTGGTACTGCATCATAAAAGAAAATTGGCGACGGTATTGATATTGATCACGGGATTCTGGGAGCACAAGAGCGTATTCCTTTCATTGTTTCGCAGGCTTAACGAGATGCCGCCCTGCCTCCGGGATGTGGGCCATACCTGGCTGTGTACCTCCTTTTTGGATCTGGCCTATCTGGTCCGTCTGTGTCAACTGATCTGGTAACTGTATAAATTGTGCCTTTTTATTTTCCTCGCCTACAAAAATAAAGTTTTTAAAAAATAAAAATAAAAAAAAAACTGTTACTATGATCTGATGCTCATGTAAAGCGCTCTGATACCTCCGGGTCTAACCCGCGCTATATAAAACCTTTAAAATAAAAATAAAAAATAAAATCAAACCAGAGTACAGATTAAGATACTAATGCTGTATCTCAGGAATGGGATAAATAAACATCTATATTTAATAGTTATTAATCCAATTCAATGGTGATGTCTGATTTTTAATAAATGTTAAGGAAAATAAACTTTTAGGAAGTTACCTTATCTTTGCCAGACGTTCCTGGAGGCTAATTTGCATTTGGTCTCCAACTTCTCCCAGGCAGAGATAAGCATTGAATAGGTGTACAAAAAAGGAGTGAAATGCCTGCCAGAAGCAAACAATAGGCTGACATGAATGGACAGCCGTGGCACTTCTTAACCTTTTCAAAATATGCAGGGTGGAGACATTTTGACATTACTGTGTCCAATCCTGCTTGAGTGTCATATCCTGTTTGACATGTCTGCTGTGGTTTACACAACATAATGGATGGGCTCGAGAAGAAAAAAATGGGTTGGCAAGTATTCTTGTGTTATGTCTTGTTTTGTTTCTTCTTTATTCAATTTTCTTTTAGGCAGCAAACGCGTTTCGTTCAACAGAACTTCATCAGGGCTGTAAAAACATTTAAAAACATCACATAAAATCAACTCCAATTTTCAACCTGCATCAATTTATACATTTGCCTTCACAAGAAGCACGTAAATGAAAAAAATGTATAATGTAAGGTGTTTAAGGAGGAGCCAAATTACTATATTCATTATTTTTCAAAACTACATTTTGCTTGTGATTTGATGCATTTCATTTTTTGAGAAAGACAACCTATACAGACTTTCTATCTCCCACACAAGAAATTCTTTGTAGTTTTGAAAAATAATGAATATAGTAATTTGGCTCCTCCTTAAACACCTTACATTATAAATTTTGTTCATTTACGTGCTTCTTGTGAAGACAAATGTATATATTGATGCAGGTTGAAAATTGACTTCCTCTCAAATGGATGATTTTAGAAATGTATATATAAAATTGGAGTTGATTAGGATATTAAGTTTGTATACTATTGTGATGTATCAGTGTATACTAATGTATAGCTTGCAAATTTATAAAAAGTACATAGGATTAGAGATCCATCTTGAAGAAAGATGTACTTCTGTCATATGATTGTAAATATGATGACTGGAAAATGAAAGATTTTACATGGATATTATTATATGTGATGTTTTTACAGCCCTGATGAAGTTCTGTTGAACGAAACGCGTTGGCTGCCTAAAAGAAAATTGAATAAAGAAGAAACAAAACAAGACATAACAATTCTTGGACATTTTTGATTGATATTTGCATTATTTGAACTCTGGTGATGCAATCCACAGGGGGTGGAGTTTTCATTGTTTTTGTTTACAATTGCCCCTTGGGAGCAACAGGGGCGGTGGTAGTGCACACCATAAGAGCTAATAGCTCTGCATCGGACAGACAACTGAGACGGGCAGGCCTAAGGCCAATAGAGAGGTGCGGCACACTCAAAATTTCTCTTTGCATGTTGAGTTAAGTTGCTCAGGAATAGGGTTATATTCAAGTATTCTTGTGTATCCACTGTCTGATAGATGTTTGTACTACCAAACATCTGTCTCTAGGTCCCTGTGGATATGGTGGTTGTTTCACAGTGGATTTTAAAGCTAGTTGTTGGAGGACACTAAAATTACAATAGTACACTCCTCAGACACACACCCCTTCCTCAGAGACAACGTTTAGGATGGTCATAGACGTTCACCATCTTGAAAATGCTTAAAGTGAGTAGGGTTGGCCCCAGGAACTTTGTCCATTGGTTGGGGCATGCCCAGGAGTAAACCTCAACCACTAGCAAGTGCCAGCCATAAAGGTGACACTTTCAGACACCCACTTCAGTACAATTTCTGGACCTGCGGAAGATCAGAAGTGGACTGGACCTGCTTTCTGTGATCTGACAGCAGCCCTGAAGGACTGAACCTGCTCCCTCTGGTACATAGGACAAAGAAGTAGACTTCAAGGACCATGAGGATGACCTCCTGTTCAAGGTATAGCGATACAACAAACTACAAGAGGCCTTTCCTGCAACTTATCAGCTGAACAGTAGTGGATTGGATCTGAACCCTACTGTTGACCTCTGCCTAACACCCTGTGAGCTCTCGTAGCACCTTCCCTGAGTCCTGAAGGGCTTGAGAAGTTTAATCCTGTGGTGGACTGGGACCTAAAGGACTGTGGTGGACTAGGACTTAGAGGACTGAGTCAGAAGGTAAAATCCTCGACGACGACAAACCTGGGTGGTGTATCATATCTGCCCTCCATCATGGTCAGCCTCACATTGCGTCTAGGTCCTGGTCTATTGAGACCATTGACTTCAGGCTTCATGGTGCTCTTCCTACTTAAAACTTTGAGATTCCATATAGCTGGTTCCCCTTATACGGTGGTTGTTATTTTGATGTCATTTATTAAATGTTACTCTATTTTACTAAATTGGTTTGGGTTTTCTGACTTTATGACTGTTTAAAAAAATATATAGATTTGTTTATTAGTATAATGAGCAACAGCATACTATAGAGTTCAGGTTAATTTACTGACTTTGAGAGTTCACTGACAAGATTTGTGATTATTCCTTGATGTGGGTAGTCATCCCTCCTCAAAATGAGAAATTAGTTTCGAATGTGTATGTCGATTAAAAAAAAACCCATAAGAATAATTTATAGCTAGGTAACATACATCAGTTAAAATAACGAACAACACAAAACTCAAAAAGATTCTAGCAACTTTTGGAGCTAGGTATGGCAAGCATTTTTATAGCACGCACACTGCAAGGTGAAACATTTCAAGTAGCATGGCATCTAAGTACTACAAGCATACAAGATGCAAGAAACCATCTTACACTCTGAGTGAACCGGTCAAGCCTACCAGACGGGAGGGGGCATGGTTTTGCAGTGCAAGATGGCGGCCGCCATTCTCTAGAGCTCCGACATCTGCACTGGCCATCCTTTCCCATGTGGGTACTGCTACCACATAGCAGACCTTCCTGTGGCTGGAAAGCGACCCCAGGGCGCGGCGTGTAGACGCAAGTGAAGCAGATCCTCTGGAAGCTGGGTGCAGATCCCTGGAGGGCAGTAAATTCAAGATGGGAGCCAAAGTGCTCCTGCAGCCGTTAGATGGAAGCATAATCAGATGGTGATCTCCCCCAACACAGTGCAGAACCCGCCAGGCACGAGCCTCTGCGGGGGTTGGGGGTGAACCCACAGCTTTTGAGCCGCAGCAACTAAGCAGTGATTTTAAAGCAGTGAACACGGGATTCGCCGATGAAACCCAGCCTGGGGTGGGGCCCCACCCCTCCTCAAAGCCTCACCACTTGGGTTTTCTTCGTTGTGGTTTGAGAAGCTGTGTGTACTTTTGCTGGCCACCCCAATTACCACTGGATTGATTGTCTCTGGGGGCAGTATCGTTCCATTGTGTGGAGTGCTCCTTTGGGACCAGACAGAGCTCAAACCATACTGTGAGCCTTTACAGAGTCATCCAATGTCTGTCAATTCTTTTTAGAGCCTGTTAATGGCAAACACTTGCCTAGTGCTGCAGCAGTGCACTGGATGGTGAAGGCCCCAAGTAGGGGAGACGCTACCACATCCCTGTGAGAGGCCAGAGTAGCCCCTGAGACGCCGGGGGACAGCTTGGCTGCGGCTGCTTGTGCAACCCACCCTGAAGCAACAGGGCTGGGGACTGGTGGGCCAAACAGCTGTGAAAGCACCTAGAGCTCTCCACTGCCGTGGCCAAAAACAAAATAAACAAATGATGGATGAATGCTGAACAATGCAAACATGCACCCCCAGTCACAAACTCCTGGGCTTAATCCATTGTTCTTTTGATCACCACGCCACCCCAGTTTGGAACTAGCCATATGCAAATTAGTCTTGAGCCTGTGCCCCATGGGAACAGTCCAGCCCAAACTGCCAAGCCAGGTCCTCCCTGTACCGAAAACAAGCATCCTGGTAACCAGTTTAAGGGCATCACCCCTCAGCCAGGCTAGCTTGAATCCAGTGGTGCAGTGAGCACAGGACCCACGTTGGGCATACCATTCCCACTTAGGGCGACAAAAGCAAAAGGAACAAATGATGACAGAATGCTGAACATTGTTTCCAGTCCAGGGAGGACCTGGCCTGGCAGTTCGGACTAGACTGTTCCCATAGGGAGCAGGGATCAAGACTGATTTGCATATGGCTGGGTTCAAACTGGAATGGCGTGGGGAGCAACACAACTATGGATTTAGGCCCTGACCTCTGTACTGTGTTGAATGTACAACATTGTTCTGCATTCTGTCCATCAATTGTTCTTTTTGCATTTGTCACCCCGAGTACGCCCAGACGTGGGTCCCATGCTCTCCATGCCACTGGAGGCAAGCTAGCCTGGCTGAACAGGGGTGAAACCCTGAAACCGGTCCTAGGATGCTTGTTTCCAGTCCAGGGAGGACATGGCCTGGCCGTTCAGACTCGAGTGATCCATAAGAAGCAGGGTCAAGACTAATTTGCATATTGCTGGGTTCAAACTGGAATGGCATGGGGAGCAACACAACTATGGATTTAGGCCCAGATCTCTGTACTGGGGTGAATGTATGACATGGTTCTGCATTCTGTCATCAATTGTTCTTTTTGAAATGGCCAAATAAAAGGCCTCGCTGAGGTAGGCGAAGCTGGATAAATTTGCCAAACCACTGACACAACTGTCGCAGGGGAAAGAGGCTGGAGGGCAGGAAGGATGGATGGAGAACTGCATCCGGGGACAGATGCTATTCTGCAAGCTATCAAATCCTCCCATCAAGCCCTGGAGATAAAGATCAGTGAAGCTGGTGCAGAGGGCACACTACTCAGCCAGCACTTAAAGAAAACCATAGTCAGGTGGAGGAGGCCGAAACACGAATCATGATGCTGGAACACACAGTGCAGGACCGGAGCCCATTAGTCCTGAAGCAGAGGGGCATGTTGGTGAGCTGGCGGCCAGAGTTGAAGATGACTGGGGTTTTTGGGGCTCCCAAAGGGAGTGGAGGGCTCCCCACCAGAGCACTTTCTAGAAGAGTGGTTGCAAACCTTCGACCCACAAGACCAGAACTTGAAATATTTCCTGAGAGAGAGAGCACACAGGGCACAAGGATAGAAGCCCCCCGGGCTGGCCCGAGACAACGGTTTGCCTGATTCCTAAATTATCCTACTAGAGACTTGGTACTCTGTACTGTCCGAGGGTGGGGGAGGTCAATCACAAACCCAGAAGGATCCTTATGATTCCTGACTTTTACGAAATTGATGCAACAGCAGCGGAAAACATTTGAACCAGTGAAGGAGATACTGCCGGTCCTGGAAATAAAATATATATGATTCTTTAACTAGCCAAACTTTAGGTGATTTTTCAGGGTAAACTCAATATGTTTGACCATCCAGACCAAGCGTGGCAGTGGATAGAAGAACGACCGCCTTGGTGACCGGGGCCAACGGCAAACCACCTCCAGGAAGACCCTGGTCGTAGATGGAGGCTGGTGGGAACTGCCACAGTGGTGTAGGTCCCCAAGAGGCAGCTGAGGAGGGACACAATCACACAAAGGAGACAATCAAGTACGCCCCCCATTGGTAATGCATCGTCAGCTGATAAGTGCATGGAGGCCAGTGAAAGGGCCTCGGACACTGAAGACTTCAGACTCTGAAGTCTAGGCAGCACCTCAAAGATATGCTTCATACTGTGAAATGCAACTGAGTGTGTGTTGTGGGAAGGAATGTCGAGGGCTGGATTTTCATTGAGGGAGGAAGGAGCTTGAGTGAGCTGCTAGCACGGTGTGGGGAGCAACAGACCTTTCCTAAGTTGGGGAAGTGGGTAATTGAAACCCATGTCAGGGAAACGTGGGTGAGGGGTCGGGTTGAGACTACTCAGTTTAGTTGTTCAGAGGGGGACACAGCATGACATGTGGTCACACAAGCACAACACCGGGCGAGATAGCAGATATGCCCAGCACACTGTCAACACAATTTACACCTACAGAAATGACATCTGAGCAGGTGGATGGCCAATACCCTGACCCACTGACAGTTCTTTCATGGGACATGAACGGGATGGGTTGTAAAACCAAGAGAGGGTTTGAAACAATGTATCCGTAGGCACTCCACTGATTTGGTACTCCTGCAGGAGGCACACCTGCTGGGTAATGCCTGCAGTGGTCTACATTGTGGTGAAACATGGTGCTGGCCCACGCAGGATACACAAGGGGGATTGACATAGAATCTCTGATTGATGAGCTTGGGTTTCAAATACCTAGGCATTGAGATCAGAAAGGATCGTGAACGGTTTTTGGAGCGGAGCCTAGAATGGGTCCTGGGAAGCGTCCATAATGACACAGAAAGGTGGGACAAACTCCTGTTAACAATCATGGGTAGGACTGCCCTTTGCAAAATGATTACATTATCTAGACTGCACTACATCCTTCAGAATACCTCATATTACATCCCCGATAAATACATCAACTTAGATAAAATGCTTCGTACCTCGCTTTGAGATGGGAGCACCCCAAGAATAGCTCTAAAAACGCTATATAGATTCACTCTTTGATGGAAGATTGGTGCTCACCGATGTGAGAGCGGTACTATAGGACTACCCAGTTGCAGATAATCAATGTGGCCACAGCCCCCAGAATGAACTAGGGTATAGGCTGAAGAGGGTGGCCATGGGAAGGGCAACCTATATTAATTATATATTATAAGCTAGCCCTTAAGACTAGACAAGATAACATCAAACGTGAAGCATGGGAAAACCTCCTTTCCGTGGCTGTCTTGAAGGATAGCAGAAAAATTTGGGAAACAGTTAAACAGCCCTATTTCTCTGACTCAACAAATGATGTGCTGGATTGTGTCATCCCTGATGACAAATGGCTGGACCACTTTAAGAAGGTATAAGGGGATATTGGGTTGGATGGTCAAGCGTGCCTTCTGGCGGCCTCGGATGCCGCCCTATTTACTTCAACACATCTGAGGTGGAGAAAGCTATTTTGGCCACAACCAAGAACAAGGCCCCCGGACCCGACGGGGTGCCGGCTGATTTCTTCATACATGCACCCCAGTTATGGGCGGGGGTTTTGGCTAATGTTTTCAATGCAGTTAATGGCAACTTTATACCATCCACCTGGGCCATTTCCACCATCGTCCCCATTTTTAAGAAGGGCCTGCGGGACGACCCGGGGTGCTACAGGCCCATATCCCTCCTGGACTCTACAGTTAAAATCTTAGGTAGAGTCCTGCTGGATAAACTGAGGGATAGCTTAGAGTGCTGCGGGGGGCTGGCCGATATCCAGTATGGCTTCAGAGAAAAGAAAGGAACAGTTGAGCAATGTTCCAACCTACACCTGTTGATCTCGAAATATACGGTGGCCAAGGAGGGGTCCCTATCCCTAGCGTTTATGGACCTCTCCTCGGCCTTCGACTTGGTGAACAGGTCTAAGTTATGGACCACACTCCTGAAGATGGGGATAGATGCGGCACTGGTTACGTTTATGGCCTCTCTCCACCAAGAGCTTTTCGCTGCAGTGCGGGTCACCAATGAGGGTAGGTGTACGTCCCGTTTCAAGTCCATGAGAGGGGTCAGGCAGGGCTGCATATTGGCCCCGTTGCTTTTTACCATCTACAACAATGGTCTGAGTGCACATCTGGAGGATGTTGTTGGAGATGTTCCGCGTGCAGGGGCAGTTAAGATCCCCGCGCTCCTGTACGCGGACGACGCAGTGCTGATAGCCCGCACTGGCCTCTGCCTGCAGCGTCTCCTGGATGCATTCTACACCTTTATGGACCTTATGGACCTAAAAATAAATATAAATAAGTCCCATACTATGGTCGTAGGGCGTCAAGCCAGTAAAGGGAAACACAAAATCTTTAAATGTAAGGGAGAGATTGTCACCAGTGTCTCCACGTTCCCATATTTGGGGGTTCTTTTCGACCAGAGAGCATCTTGGGGACCCCAGGTCAGGGCGAAGAGGCTGGCGGTGACAAGATCCTCAGCAGCCATAATGGGCTTCGCTAACGGTTGGGTGCCAAGCCGATGGAAGCCCTTCTGAAGATCTATAAAAGTAAATCTGTCGCTTTGGCTTCTTATGGATCAGCCCTGTGGGGATATGTCAACCTTGATCCAATCCAAAAGGCAGAAAATAGATTTATCCGGTCCCTCCGGTCTGTCCCACAGTCCTCACCTACCTTCTCAATACACATGGAGGTGGGGTTGGACTTCGTTACTGATCGTTTGAATACGGCACCCCTGATCTTTTGGTTGAAGACTTGGCTCAACGAGGAGCTGCCTCTCAACCATAGGATCATGGCTGATGTTATGTCGCTGGACCATTGTAAAAGGGTGCCATGGATGGCGTAACTGATGAAGGAGTTCTCAGATCTGGGACGACCAGAACTTTTTTCATCTCCCCTGGACATCAAGATTCAAGATATAGATTTGATCAAGAAACAATTTATGGACAGGGCAAGAGCCTCCCGTGAGGGAAAAGAACTTGTGAAAACAGCTGTGAGGAAGCACTATATTCTTGTTAATTCTTTTGCACTAGCACCTTACCTTGGCCTGGTCACGATCCCATCCCATAGATTACTAAGTTCAGGTTTAATTTGATACATTTTTATTTAGGCAATTTTAAAACATGGGAAAACCCTGATTTAGCCCCCCCTTGTCACTGTGACCACTTTTCTGTTCAAGACACTATGCATTTTGTTATGTTTTGTGGGCTTTATTTAGAGCCCAGGAAAAAACATCAGTTTCCTGTTCTGAAGGAGGCTGGCTTCACACAGGTGAGGCCAGCCCTGCTATACTTACAATCCTTAGATAGCATACACACTACATTTTGCATGGCCAATTTCCTGGTGGCAGCTGTCAGAACTAAAAAGAGGCATCAGAACAATGGGGCTCCCAGACATTGTGTTAATCACTGTATTTGAATTCTGTCAAACACAAAATGAACTTATTTTGGCTTTTTATAAAACTCATGTTGTTACTGATTTGTATAATATTGTAAATAGTTTTTAAAACGGTATGAAATGTTTTTATTTCTTTGTAGGATTTTTAACTAAATCGAATAAAGATATTTTTGACTGACTGACTGACATTATAGGTATGTAAAATGGGGCAGGAAGTGCTTACCTCAGCCGACCAGGATCACCCTGAGGGCCTGGGACAATGCCACGAATGCCGTGGGTTGAAGAGGGCGGCTCACTATGGCCATTGCGATGAGGAAGAGTGCACAACTGCCCTCAGTAGGCAAACTCACAGGCTTCCAGAGATAGGAACAAACTGGGATAGAACCAATAGGTGATAGCCTTTCAGGAGGGTATTACAGCGAGAATAGGCCTTAGCAGACACTCAGTGGCACAAATATTTGCAATGGAAGCAATCCATGTGGAAGAACAAAGTACTGGAACTGGACCTTCCGGAATACAGTCCACTGGTGCCCTGGGTCCTTGGAGGCGTGCTTGCATGAAAGGAAGTATCCTATGCTAAACAACACACTAGACAACCTGAGGTCACTGAGGGGCAAATCTGAAGTTGATGTGTGAGATATGGAAGATGTAAATTGGGAGGCGACGTGGATACACCCCATTGAAGTGGACATCAAAGCCCGGTTGTGCCCGATTCAGTTTAATATCCTCCACAGGTTATACTAGAACAGGTCCCGGCTACACACAATCGGGAGGGCAGAAAGTCGCACATGCCATCAGAGTGGGGAGGTGGAAGGCACTTCTCTTCACACAATTTGAAGCGGTCGGAAGTTGCGTTATTACTGGGGGACAATTGTAGCAGAGCTGGAAGCCGTGGTGCAGCTGCTATTCCAAAAACCTGCCAACTGATCGGTATACCTAATGATGCTGATCTCCCTAGAAAGCAATTACGGTTTGTTTTTTGGGGCTTTATAGTAGCAAATATAATCATTGCTAAGTTATGGGGTGGAGTTGACGCTCCCACAAGAGCTGTGTAGCAAGTGGGAATGAACAGATGCTTGGAAGTGGAAAGATAGGTTTAAAAAGTCGCGGCTTACCAAGTAATTTTGAAAAAGTTAGGGGGCCATGGCCAGCCTACCAATGCCTTGAAAACAGCTCTGACAACCCCATGGGTGGAGACACCCACCATAACATCATTGCCCACTGACAGAGGGCAGGACAGATTGTGCAAGTAGAGGTGCTGGGGCAGACACATTTAGTTCCATGTGCTGTGCAGGGCAGGAAATGGAACAAGGGAAGCACGGGTCTGGAATATGTATGCAATTGAACACTTATTGGGTATATTCCCCACTGTTTGCATAAAACCAATAAAAAGTTTCCAACAAAAACGCCTACCAGGTAGCGTAGCTGTCTGGTTGCGAAAGACATTTTAGTTACCAAGAACATACAAGGGCTTGGAGCCCGCCCACCTCTTACTGTTGTTTGGCTTTACTGTCTCTCCAATGGATCTAAGCCTCATTACAAGCCCTTTCAACTGGTTGGCATCTGTGCTTCAACTGCTTACTTTTCAAGCACTTATTTTCCCTTTTTGGTCAAGCGTCCCATGAGAGTGCATGCGTTTTCCTGCTGTCTACCACGTATACGTCATTTTTCCTTCACTCTGTGTTGCTCACTTTCGTCCGTGTGCTTCTCTCCAAACCCTCCATGTTGTGTTCATTTGTGTCCTCTCTGCTGTTTTCTCGCCCTTATGCTTCACTTCTGCCCGCTCCACATTGCAATGTCGCCCATTGATTCTTCTCCTGACCTCGGCCCTTCATGTTGCTTCCATCTCCCTCTTAGAGACATCTATACATGCAGAGGCTGCAGCACCAGGAATTGTTTTATAGTCATTAATTTTGGTGTTTCCACACTGCTACGTCCTAAAAAGAGCCCGTAGTAAGTGCTACAAAATCTGACAGTTTTACAAGTATGTTAGGCCCTGAATAAAGATAAATATATTCTACAAAATAGGCCATTATACTTATCCAGTCCTTTTTATAGTTGCAATGCGGAAACTTCAATAAAATGCCCAAGATGTTTGGGATTTTCAAGTATTTCCGGCTGATAGAAAAGCAAGGCAAAATTAGGCAGTGGCTAAGGGCATTGAATGGTCCATAAAAGCAGTAAGGGTGGCCACATTCCCTAGAGATAAAACGGTTATAGCCTTAGACAGTCAACAATCACTGCACTGATCAAGCAAACTCTTTGAATTCTACCAATGCAGACAATGCCTATGTATGTAACAGAACGTTCCTGAAGTCCCAATTGTTGGGGGGTAAGCTCAACATTATGGACACACCAGTACTAAGAAGACTTGAGTGTTTTCTATTGCATGGCTCCTTTTAATGTACACATATCCAAAGACCACTAGCGTTCTAGAGATCACCACTCCCTTCCACAGCTGGTTTGAAGGCCCTACTCATCTCATGTTTTAGAAGACAATAGCTGGTACATACAACCCGGTAGGGTACTCAATAAGCCCATAAAAATTAGGGGTGGGCGTAGTTCGCGAAGTAGTGCTACGCGAAGCTATGTGAAGTGCACTTCGCACTACGCGAACTTCACGTAGCACTACGCGAGCTGAGTAGTAGCATGTTCGCACTGTGCAAGATGCATTTTCACTGATTGCACAGTGCGGACAAGCATCCGGCACTGTGCAATCATTGAAAACGACATCTTGCACAGTGAGAGCTGTAGTTTTCTGCTGCTCGAGTAGATTACTCGAGCGGCAGCTTTCTCAACGCGAACTGGTAGTTTCTCATTGAGAGCGGTCGCGAGCATGCTCAACCACTCACAATGAGAAACCTGACCTCCCCACGTTGAGAATCTCGCCGGGATGTCATTTTGCTTGCTCGCGAACATGACGTTGAGGACCGCGAAAAAGCAAAAAATGACTGCTGCACTACGCTACGCTGCACTATGCGTGTTCGCACTGTGCTACGTGCAGCTCGCGTAGTGCGAAGTTGCACAAACTTCGCAAACTCCGCGAGCGTAGCGTAGTGCTTCGTCCAGGGTTAATAAAAATTAGGCAACCATGTTAAATAATGGTAAACTGGAGACCTAAAATTGTGAGTTATGCTCCTGTTCCAACTAGATTGCATACAGGAGTCTATTTTATGATAAAATAGGAGAGGTACAAACTACTGCTGGCTAAGAATAATCCACATAAGCAGAGGACAATAATATCATCAGTATTGGTAGTACAATTTCCAAACCACTTGTGATGGATAATTTAGTGCAAATGTTAAAGCAAATGTTTCACACCGACAATGAAGATATGCTTAAAGATTGATTTAGAACTGGGTGCCCAAATACCTTGTAGTCAATTGTGAGTGCTCATTAAATCAGAAACAGAATATCCTAAACAGTACGTAGATGAAACCTTAGCTACAGGGTTCATGTGTTTAACAAGCCTTCGGGGGTGGGGGTGAAGAGGTGAGTCTCTTAACAGTCACAAGATTGACACCAACAGTTGAACAATACTCCTGACATAAAATGCTCCACGACAAACCACAAAATAGAGGTGGCACAAGGGGACATCAACTGCAGGAAAGCCATTGTGACACTTGATGTACATTATGAAATGTCAAAGAAAGTCTGGTTTACAGTAGTCCAGTGTTCAGTTCAGTTCAAATACTTTTATTCGATTAACTTGTGATAATCATAAAAAGTGCATCATACAGTACAATTTGTATAAAAACATTATTACAATATAAAAAAATACAAGTAAAAGTAAAAGGATAAAAATGTAAATCATATTGTCAACAGTATTTAAATGGTAGAATTAATTTTGCTACGAATCAGCAAGCAGGATTTTAAAAACAGGGCAACATTTTTGGCTACATATTGAGTTTCTAGCATCTGTAACGCCAGAAATGCTGGGCGACAGGACCTCAACCCCATTTGTCTCAGGAGTGGGGTGATCCAACGCTTGCGCGCTTGTTTATAATATCGACAGAACAAAATAACATGGATAGTTGATTGAGTGGACTCTTGATCACATGGGCATTTGCTTAGTTCGTGGGACCAATCGGACACAGTTGGAAAAGTGACAAGGCGGAAAAGTAAATTAAAGCGAAACCTGGTCAGTAAGTACTTTTCATAATTTGATAAATAAAAAGTGAGATAGGGTTGTATGTTAAAGGAAACTTGAACCGTCAACAGATGCGCGTTAGTTTTCTTTGTTACTTCAGACAAAAGGCGCAGATCCCTTAGGAGGTTAAGACATAAGTTTTTCAAAGACTTTCTAGTAATGTCTACCAATGTTGAGGGCTCAGTAAAGTATTGTGGGCAATTCAGGTCGTGAAAGAAGTTAAAAATGTAAAATAGCCATGGAATCTTCTTCCAACGAGCCAGGTTTAAACAGTCGAGAATCAAGGCGCGTGTTAGGTGGCATTGTGGCTTCGTCCAAATGCGATGCCATAGGAGAATTGGTTGGCATTTGATAACATCAGAAAGATAATCCACACCAAGCTCGATATGGCAAGCGTAATTTGGGGCACTACTTGGAAGAGCCAGAAGATATTTTAAGAAGCCATTTTGAACCTTCTGTAGTTTATCGGTGGGTGCATAGCCCCAGACTCCCGCGCCGTAGATTGCTATGCTTTGACACTTAGCTTGGTGGATTTTTAGCAATTCAGGCGGGGCGGGTTTACCCAGCTTCCTAGAAAAGGAAACTAACGCCGAGGTCGCCCTTTGAAAGAGGAGCTTTCTACTTGCCAGCCCTCTCTTCCAGGAATGTTGATCATCCACCAACACCCCCAAGTAAGGGTACTCTCTTGCTCGTTCCAGCCTGGTATGGTCAATAAAGAGGGGTTTTGGGTTCTTAATCTTGGTTCCTGTATACATTACAAAAGTTTTACTCTTATTTACCTTCAGTCCTAAAGAAAGCATAAAATTACAGTATTTGTCAAGCTGTTTTTGTAGCTGCACTAGGGTTCTTGCAAGAATTACAGAGTCGTCTGCGTAAAGTAGTGCTGGGATGGGGCGATGACTGATGGAAGGTAGGTCCTGGCTCCCTTCCAACATGGCCGTTTCCAGCCCGTTGGTATACAGGTTGAATAGAAAGGGAGCCAGAACACAACCCTGTCTTACACCTCGGGTGACTGGAAATAGGGGTGTGAGTTCGCCTCCAATCCCATACCTCATGCAGGCAGTAGCGTCTGAATAAAGCTCGCGCAGAAACTTGATAAGTGGGGGGTCCACACCCAGACCTTCTAAGATGGACCATAGTTTGGCGTGGATTACACAGTCAAACGCCGCACTAAGGTCGACGTAGACCAAGTACAAATTACCCCCCTTCGCTCCTACGTACTTGCCTATTAAAAGGGTTAGGTTTAAAGCCTGCTCCACGGTACCCAGCCCCTCCCGGAAACCATATTGTAGGTCGGTCATGATGTTATTCTCAGACGCCCAGTCCTGGAGACGTTCCAGGATCAGGCGTCCGGCGACCTTCCCCAAGGAATCCAGGAGGGAGATGGGCCTGTAGCAGGCTGGGTTGTTCCGGTCGCCCTTTTTGAATATAGGGAGAAGTATGGAGGAGGACCATGAGTCTAGTAGGCCGGTATTCAGGGCTGCCACCATCAGCTTATAGACAATAGGAGACCATAGTTCTATGTTGGCAACGAAGATGTCAAGGGGGACTCCATCGGGACCGGGTGCCTTACCGGTTTTAGAGATGGTTAAGGCATGGGTGACCTCACTTAGACTAAAATGGAGATCTATTGGGTAAACCTGTATTCCATGAGGATCTATATCCATTGCAGCCTGCACAGTGCTGACTGGGGGGGAGCCACTAAAGATCTTTGAAAAGTGGGATACCCACTCGTCAGCGGTCACTGCCACATCCAAGTGCCGATGAGAGTTTACGTTATCCAAAAAGGGAGATTTAACTACAAGCCAGAACTGGGAGCTATCCTTAGTGCGGCAGCTCGCATGTAATTGAGCCCATAGATTCTTCTTATGCTCCTTTTTACAATTCTTTAGGGC
Source organism: Lissotriton vulgaris (assembly GCF_964263255.1). Taxonomy (NCBI): domain Eukaryota; kingdom Metazoa; phylum Chordata; class Amphibia; order Caudata; family Salamandridae; genus Lissotriton; species Lissotriton vulgaris. The sequence goes on along the minus strand of NW_028248901.1, from coordinate 606,480 downwards.
TGTTTTGTACTCTAATCATAGTTTAGCTATTTCCTTCTGGTCTCTAACAGAGTTATGAGTTGCTGTTTTTAGGGCGGATAAAGCTTTGCGACAGGTCTTATTAAACCAGCCAGGAGAAGAGTGGTTGCCTGGCTTATGGTGACGGTATAATTCGGCCTGTATGATGGTTAAAATCTCTTTAAAACTAAGCATAACTTGCGTGGGTGAAGACTCATCCGCAAGACAGATATTTACCAAAGGGAGTGCCTTTGAAATGATTTTTGTAGAAGTGGTTATGGGGTCTATTTTGGACCATTTCACTGAAAAACCATTAGTTCTATCCATAGCCAGGCTGTTCTGGGTCAATAAACTCTTTCTGGTTATTGGGGCTTCACCCACTTCTATCCTAAGAGTGAGGCTGTTCGGAAAGTGGTCACCAAAAAACTCAGAGCCTGTGTTGAATTTTGATACATTGCCCTTTAAGGTATACGAACATAAAATAAAATCTATAATAGTTGAGAAACCCCTACCATGAAATGTAGGTTTAAAATCTACAGAGAGGTCTAAGAGTTCATTAGCAAAAGTTAGTTCCAACAAGGTGAGACTGTCGTTAATCGATTCACCTGGTTGAGAGTGCGAGAAATGTGTCAGGGGGCAATCATCTTCGTCCAATAGTCCACAAATGCCTTTCTTGTAGTTGGTACACAGTGGGACATTGAAATCCCCCCCCCCCCCCCCCCCCAAGATTACTTTAAGGACGAGCGATGGCTGTTTAGATCGTTGCTCATTTATGATATGAGAAATATCGGAGACAGTTTTTGCACAATCAGCAGTAGTCCAGTGATTTGAAGTGCACAAGATCAAAAAGTGGTGAAACCGCGTTTCTGTTTGCCCATCTATCTCAACCATTCCATTTCACTAATTATTATCCAATCTACCTTCCTAGACAATGAAGAAGGGGGTCTCGAAAAGGAAAGCAGTCTACTCGTAAAGAAAATATCAAACTCTGTAAGCAAGATCTAAAATCTTAGGAATAAACTTGAGAAATCGGAAAACGAGAAACTGGGCCTACAACAAACAATTTTTTAAAAGAGCACTGGTTATAATTCAAGATTCTTGTACATCCCGAAGGCAGTACAAAAAGTATTGATCACATCCATTATAACACCCTCGTGCCAATGCAGAAGCATTTCCTTTTGCAATGCTTTTTGACGATGATGTTCGTGCAGTGACAAAAAGGTGAAATAAGGTGTACCAGCAGACATCACACCAGTGCACATATGCATCAAGACATTACAGCGGCCAATCAGGACCACCATGAATGCACAGGGTCATGATGGCTTGCCAATCTTGGAAAAGAAAATGCCAAGAAAAATATAAAAATTTGCGGGGAAAAAACACCTTTTGAGAACGGAAGGGCCAGGCAGCAAATTACAGCTACCAAGCCCTCCAAGAAAGACGTACAAAAAACACACACACAAAAATGATGTGAATGAAAGGAACAGGGGAACAGAAGTCAAATGGATGGGAGGTGTGGGACTAAAAGGTAGGAGCCACTAAGCATCAAGAGCACCAAAATGGAAGGAAAAGCAATGAAGATGCTGAGTGGAGGGTAGGTCAAGAAAGACAGGGAGAGGCGAGGTGAGCAGTGGCTGAGCTGGGGGGTGGGGTGGGACGCAGGTGGCGTAAGGGGGGGGAGCAGGGCACAAGGAGAAAGCAAGAATACACACCAACTCGTATGGAGTACTAACAGCAGAATAAAATAGTACGGTGAAAAGTGGAAGTTATGCTGCATGGGAGAGACCAACAACACGAGCAAGGGCTACCAGTGAACAAGAAGCAAGCAAATGAGATTGACAATGAACCCAAGCAATGACAAGCAATAGGCTGACAAAGTACACTGGAAGTATTGAGATTGCCTACCGTAGGTCTTTGACCTAAACATGCATTTGCAATGCAGTAAATCTCACATTTACAAGAGTTTGAGCTATTGGCATTGTAAATGACAATGCCTTTTATTTATGTGTTGTTTTTAAAACGGATAAATAAAAAGTATTGTCATTTACAATGCCAATAGCTTAAACTCTAGCAAATGTCAGACCTATTGCATTGCAAATGCGTTAGGCGCATGTCCTACAAAGATATATTTTTTAAACTGTTAAGAAAGAGAGAGTGTCCGGCCTGCAGTAATCTATTTGAGAAAATAGTCCTCAAGGCTGTAATTAATGCCTACCGAGTAATGAAACACGAAACATGGGACGTCCACATGGGAGGTTACAAAATAAGAAAATGCTGTACTAAGGAGGGACTACTAAGCCTATTGACCAATGAAAAGCCACAGTTTACAGTGGACAATGATACAAGCCAATGAAAAATATGGGCGGAGAGTGGGCAAATCTTCATGTCCATAGCTGAATACAGCACGCCTCGCAGCGCATGCGCCACCCAAGCTCAGCCTAAAAAGGACATTGGAAATCAAGGGCTACGAGCAGACATGTTTGGAGGAGAACAGCCTCATTTAAACAGAAGTAGCAGTTTCAGGACCCAGGATAAAGAGCTATGCTCATCATACCAAGCACTGATCATGTGAAAATGGGTTTCTACTCAAATCTATGCTTGCGGTATTGAGTCAAAAAGGAACATGCGGTTTATGCTTGGAATGTCCTAAAAACACCCCCTTCTGGTCTGAAGGGGCGTGGTTTAAAGAAGAAATTATGTGGCTCTCTCTCCAAATGAAACCCCACCAAAATATTATCATGAGATCTTAGTAATCCGGCATCTTTGAAACCTACATTGATAGCACTATTGTGCAGCTGCTAACAGAGTCAAGCTTGTTGCTTGGCTTTGTTTCCAAAGTGCAGCCAACACAAAATGACTGACTATCTGGCTGAACAAGGGTCCTGATGTATCAAAGGGATGCACACATTTGGAGTCAATTGGGAAAATGCATTGATACATAAGCTCTTTGATGTTGAATATATTTGCACGTGTGCAGTAGTTTCATTCTCCCTAAGAGGTATCAGACGTACAACGATTTATAAACCCAATTAATAATGGACTCTCTCTACCCTGTTAAACTAACCATTCATTCAAGAAAGTGATTCAGGGTAAAGTAATTATACTATTGTTTAAAGGTTATGGCAATAACTACACTGGAAATGTCAAACTTACAATATTTACACGAAGGACTTGCACAGATTGTTCCGGATTGAAACTTTCTGTGCATGCATTATTAATATTAACTAGCATTGAAGGATGGGAAGGAAGATGAATATAGTATTTTAAACGTGTTGACTTATTTGTAAGGTCATGAACTACACTCATCAGTGGCCTAGTGTTAATGCTCCCACCTATAGCTAGGGTATTTTGTCTAAATACCTTTCAGGCATCAATAATGTATCCTCCTTAGACAATCACAATGAAGGAATGCAGTGGTTATGAGGATGAACAACAATATAGAAAAGCCATTTCACTAATACGCCGGATTCTATATAGAACGTGTATTTGATCAAGTACAGATACATATAAATTAATACATGCATAAGCTTCAGTTGCAAGTGCACAGCAAGGTCACGATATTGACAGCTGTCAGTAAAACATTAGTCCCTCGAAAATTCCAGTCAACCAACGTTTGCACTGAAAAGCGAAAAAGGAGAAAATTAAGGTTTCTCCTTGACTGCCTGAGCTTGTAAGTCTGGCACTCTTCAACTATCCCTCTAAATTCAGCTCTGCTGCTTGAACTACGACCCCGTACATCAAGCAGCACAGCTACTAAGGCACTCCCACAACTGCTGTACCTTCCTCAAGCTCCATCTAACAAGAGTTCTGAAGCACCAATTCTACATCGGTTCCGCTCTTCTTTATAAAATTTAAAAAACAAGAGACACGCTACAGGTCAATGGAGCTCACAAATATAATTCTGAGTTCTTTGAACAGCAATATACCCAGTGTGGTATTTAGGAATGTAACACGGAATTGGAATTAGTGGACCTCTACACTTATATAAACATGATCAGTCCTCGTAGAATAGATCAACATACGGTAAACTGCGGATCAACCTACAGCTTTAAGAGCGGGTTGGATGAATTTTAAAAATAGGTAAGGCGACTTCTCATGTCTGACTCACAAAACGGCTCAGAGCAAGAAACTTCCAGACCTCACGTATTGGTCATGAACTTGGTCAACACATACAAATATGTATTGGAGTCAATTGTAAATACATACCATGATCCCCCTACCCTAGGATTAAGTACTTTCATTATAGAGGAAGCAATTCAATTCGAACTGGGCCGCCTTTTAAGAATTTCACACATTTCAAAAACTGTTGTATGTGCCTTCTGGACCTTTAATTTTATTGGGAAATTAGGATGTGTGCGTCAGGAGACATGCAAAGAGACATGCTTTACTACTTCTAGCTTCGTGGAAGCAGCTGCACAATACTCCAAACAAAATCAAGCGGAGTTCGCATAAGAGAAGGAAAGGCTGGAGGGATAATGTTACACATGAGAGGTTGTTATACACGATATGCGTAAGATACTCAGACACACAGAATGTTACTGCTCGTTAGTAACCTTTACATGAACATAAAACTTTAACTAGAAAATAGGATTATTTCCAGCACAGACATCATAGTTAAGAAACTTGGGGTGGTTATCTTACTTATAGGAGAGACACGTGTTGAAGAACACATATAAATATACTAATTTGTTTGCTTCTGTGTCAAGAGAAACACATTCTCATTTCAGAACAAAAAGAAATAGATACATACAGCTACACCACATATATAATCTTTCTTGGTTATGATTTGATGCAGGACTTGCGAGGCAGGCTAATAAGATATCTATTATTGCCTTAAGATGGCCACTTTGTCATGCAGAGGTCAATAACTATCAGAAATAACAAGCCCATGTGGTAGTCTGCGATGTTAGTGTGTCCCCGTTTTGTTCCCTAGGACATTGTCCCTTCCATATTTCTACTAGTGGCCCTTAAATTCCCATTGAATGTGGCTATTGTAGGTGGTAGCAATAGGCAGATGTTTGTACTACTGCCATTGGATCCAGAGTACAAGGTTAGTGCCTTCCGACAGATTGATTAGTCCAAGTTACCATCCAACCTGAGCATTGGAACCCACGACTCAATTCTTTCCCAGATATACGATGCTGTAACTAAGCTACAGCAGGAGGCAAAGTCAATGAAGACAAAGTGAAGCTCTACAGCCAGAGTTAACAGCAGTGAAACAAGCGATCAGTAACTGATTAAAGGCGAGAAAAAAAAGAAGCTAGTTAAGTGTCCTTCCAACCCACAGATTTCAAGTATGCATATTCCTGGGTACCAATAATTCCCTTGCAGGCACCAAGTTTGTTTCAACATTTTTTGCCGTGGCGACTCCAATCATACCCTTGGGGCTGGCAGAAAGGTTTTCTGGAGACCCAAAGAAGGTTGGATTATTTCTTAATTAACCAATGCCACATACACTTTTTATGTAAACCTATGATCTTCCCAAAACATTAAACTAAAGTAGCCTTTATTTTATCTTACTTAATTAGGAATGCTGCACATTAGAGCATTTAATTCGGAGAGAGAAATAATAATGTGCTGTATAATTTATGATCCATGGTCATATGCAGAAATTGCCTGATAGGAAATCACACACTATTTCTTTAGATGATGGGTCACTAACCTTTGGCCATGAAGATCTATTAAGTAATATAACTACATTCAATCACTTGGCAAAGAACGGTTGCCCAGAGGTGAAAACAAATCCATATCCTAGCAAAGGCTACAAAGAGAACTGAATGGGTAGCTTGGAAACAGTGGAAATTCTCCTGCTAAGTGCGAGGAGTGCTCAGATTCAGTGGTTTAGATGGGACACATTTATATGAACACTCTTCATAAGAAACTAAAGCACTATCAATCCAAGGGAAGTCAGAAACAAATGAAGTCTCAGAAAATTCAGAACCTATGAAATTAAGCAGTGAAAGAGGAACTATATCTAAACAAGAGAGAAAGGAGAGTGTCTATAGTGTGGAAGGTCAGTTCATTTGCAGAAGAATGCAAAAGGAAATCTAGATCATTTAAGATTCAGGAATCATCTGCAACGGGACACACAGAGACAGAAGCATGTAGAAACTAGATTCCACAACAATGAAAGGAGCTGCCTTGTTGAGTGAACAAACTAAGTCAGTTCCCAGTTGGGTAGTGAAGATCATGCAGCCAGCTATGGCTCATGTGAGAGTTTCCATGAAAATGATTTTGTCCGAAGATTACGGTATATGGTGTCTTAGATTTAGGATCCTCAGAGAACTATACGGACATTATGTTTGCTCAAATGTTCCAAACTCCTGTAATTAAGAAAACGATTCCCAAGGAAGCAAAGGCAGTGGAAGATTCTGTTCTGTGCTTAGGTCAAGAGTAGTTTCATATACACTTGATTTCTGGGTTCTCCTTTGAAAACATCACAAAATTATTCACTTAGATTTGATAGATCTTCAACAGATGAAAGTAATCTTGGCGAGGTCTTAATTGACTTTACACAACGCTCCTACCGATTGGGCTGCAAGAACAATCAAACTGAATTCCGATTATTGTCAGGTCAGGTATTTGATTACATGTATATCTTGATAAGTCATTTTTCAAATGCACTTGCAGGAATTGGTATATCACCAGTATTGCTTGTGCACTTTCCCAACCTCTTGTGATGGATCATTTAGTGATGAATTAGATTAGAAAAAATCAAATGTTTCGTACCCACAAAGAAATTATTCTTAGAAGAATGATTTGGAGCCAGATTCACAAATAACTTGAAATCAATTGTATGTGCTCACTGAACTAGAAACAGGATATCTTAAGAAGTATGCGGATGAAAACCTAGCTAAAGGGTTCATAGGTTAAGTAAGATTTCAGCTCCCTGCTACTTCACATTAAAATGCACTGCCATCTCGCTATCCCATGTTGTATATTGCACATTAAGCTCGACTGTTCATGTAAGCATAGCACGTTCTGAAATTGCCACCACAAAGCGAGAATTGCTGATTTAAGTCAGCCTCTTACCACAGCTTGGTCTGTCATTGTTCAAGGCCATCTGACATTTGTCCAACAAGAAGAACCAGGCATCTGGCAGTTAGTGTCTAACAACATTTTCTGTTTTATCATGTGTCCTGTCTTTTGCTTACTGCATTGTGAAAAATGTCATAAAGTAGAGCTAAAATGTATACAATTTATCAATATATGTCCCAATTGATCAGATTTACTGATCCTGCCTGGTGCACTCTATGCCTGGAAATGTCTTTGCTCTGAGACTGAAGAAAGCAAACACTGGACTGAACTTCACACGACGACCCCAGGCACCAGAGCCGATTGATTTTTCCAGGGGGACTGGGGAGGAGCATGGCCAGACAGTGTAAGCATGGTAAATGAAATTGAGGTGAAGTCTAGCCGTGTTTATCATTCGTTGCTTTGCATTCATCATCTCATATTGTGCAATCCACTGTATAAAGCTAGCGAGCTCTAGAGACTGCTGTGAGAACAAGGAGATGGGCCAGGAGCTGAAACCCTTGCCCTTGAAGGATGACTAGGTAAGAGAAAAAGGCCCTCTGTTCCAGCCTCAGCCGCCTTTTGGCTAGCCCCTTAAGGAGCATAATCAAAGAAAGACGAAATGCAGGGGGATCTTTGGTTTTGAGTGCGTGATAGATTTCCTTTCTCCCTCCACTAGATCTGTTAGAGAAATAACTGGGGGACACTGTACCCTACTTTCCGTTTCCTTCCCACATCACTTGATGGCATGAGCTGTAGCACAATGCCAGCAGACACCTTGTTTTCAGTGTATGCATGAAGAAGTAGTAATTAGGGCAGAAAAACCTAAGCATAACGACCCACCCTCCTCTCCACTGAAAGAGACTCTTACCCAAGTTGTGTACCATCAGTATGGTAAAGTCCCTTTCACATTTCTGAAACAGAGGGTGGGACTTTGTAACAAGGATGGCAAGATATTCTTTCCTGAGCAAGGCCACCGTCAATTTACACTGGTAGAGCAATTAAGATAGATGCTGAGCACAATGGCGTGCATTCTTGAATTTGCAAGAGTGGGAGAAAACAAAAGTGAACTCAAATCCCAAGTCAGAAATATGATAATCACCCAGGCAAAACTGGAGTCCCACATAAGCTATATAAGGGACAGAATTAGGGCTCGTGCTTCTATTTCCCCATCTCCTCCCTATTCCCCAGACCACTGGAGGAGGATTTACTGGACGTTCTCCTCATGCCAGCTTAGGAAGCAAGGGGAGCGCCCAGAAATAGGGCAGCACCAGGCAGTCCATTGGCAGATGGAGCACAGGGAGGTAACTTCCAAGTGAATGCTGTGAACAACTCACAGTAGAGAACTAGAACGGGGGCGCAAGAATAGCTAGAAAAGACTGTTTCCACTACTGTGAACTCCTTACACCCACCTTCCATTAACCCCTTCAGTGCGCGCGAAATTTCCATGCTGTGCAGGAGTTTTCATTAGTGGGCGGGATTCGGACGGCCGGGCCTTCCTCCACACACACCTACCGCGACTCATGACGGCTCTCGGCCGTCGCGATCATACAAGGGGTTAAGGGACTATGCCGCTCCTGTGGGTAAAGTTAGTGTTTATGTCTTCTGGGCCCCTTATGATTTGAGGAGCATTAAGAAACAATCCAACCAAGTTCAAGAAAAATTGAACAATGTTTTTGAAGTGAACAGGCCCAACTGTGCTAATGAAAATCATTTATTGCATTTTACGGTGCCAAATGAAGGGCAAAATCAATTAGTCAGGTGTCCAAGATAGGACCCTGGGAATGATTGGGCCCTAAACGTGGCAATGGATGCTTTATCAAATGCATTTGTGGAACTGTGCCTGGTGAAAACAAATTGAACCAACATTTTGAACTTTAACCGCATGCGCGCTAGCGGGTTTTCCCGCTGCGCGCTGAAGATTCGAAATTCGCGGTTTACGTGACAAAGCCAGCTCGTCATGCGCGCAGCGCAGGTAACGCCCATGACGAGCTGGCTTTGTCATCCGCATCGAAGGGGTTAAGCAAGATTAAGGAGAACACCAGCTGATTCTCCAGACAGGTCTGAGGATGTATTTGGAGCTATTCAGGCATTATTGCCCATCTTATATATATTACCTACTGATGTTCACCAGCAGGTAGTTGTAAACATGTTTCCATAGGAAAAGCGTTTTTTTGACTTGCCTATATTTTTAGAGTCGTTTGCCGAATCTTCACAACATTTTTCCAACAAAATGTGTTGGTGATTCTTGTTGCGCAAGGAAGGTTTCGGGGTGACACGTCAAATCGGGGCTAAGAAAAAGGGGTGTCAAAAAAGTGTGTTTTCCCATATTAAATTCTAATAGGAGCTTGAACACGACTAAAGCCCGAACCACTGAAAAGAATTACACCAAAGTTAGAAGAAAGAAATTGGTTAAGCAGATTGTGCTTTTTGTTATTTAGTGTAAATCCGTTCAGTAGATATTGAGAAATTTAGGAAAATACAGTTCGGGATACCTGTGGCAGCGACGACTTTGCGAAAAATAATTCACTTTTGTAGGGAAATGCAGAGCTCAGATTGGCTGCCAGCACTTCATCCAGGAAGTGTTGGCAGCCATCTTGGGCCTCTGCTTCAGCTGAGTGCCACAAAAAAACGGTTAAAAAAAGGAAAAGCACTAAGTAAGAGGAGATAAAACAGGGTGTCTCCTCGCAAGCAAACTCAGAGCCCGCGTCCAACGGTCTAAAATCACAGCCCTCTACAACACACATGGGGAAATGGTGGGAAACGACAACCGGATAGCGGAGGCCTTACGGGACTTCTTTGCCTCTCTCTATAGCAAAGACTCGAATATCGATTCAGACGGAGAGGCCTATCTCCAACATTCGGCGACGACAGCTATCAATGCAACTGGAGCCGCAGCATTAGACGCGCCAATTAGGATCGAGGAAGTGATCGGCGCGATTTCCCGCCTTAAACCCTTAAAATTTCCTGGGCCAGATGTCTTTTCGGACGGTTTTTATAAAACTTTTTGCCCGCTCCGGAAATCGATTTTAACCCGACTTTTGAATTCCTTTCAAGGGCCTGGATCTATCCCTTCAGACATGCTGGAGGCAGACATAATTGTGTTGCCCAAACCGGGGAAAGACGTCACCCAGTGTGCCGCTTACAGGCCGATATCCCTACTCAAACTGGACCTAAAACCTTTTTCAGGGGTCCTTGCGGCCAGACTCGGACCACGACTACCTGGTGTCATCGAACCAGTTTAATCTGTTTTTATTCCACACAGAAAATGCATCGACAACACTAAACACCTCATGCATCTAATTGACAAGGCCCACTACACAGGAATGGATGCCATGTTATTGTCGGTAGACGCTGAAAAGACGTTCGACAGGGTGGACTGGGGCTTTTCAGACAAAACACTGGCACATTTTGGCATCGGGTCCGCTTTAGGGCCTGGGTCGCGAGCTGCTATGATAAGCAGAGGTCGACGATACGGGTTAATGGTACAAGCTCACAACCGTTTGACATCAGACTGGGCACGAGCCAGGGGTGCTCGCTGTCGCCCCTCCTCTTTGCATTCTACGTAGAGCCCCTAGCACAGAGGATCCGAGACAACCCTGACATCTCAGTTATTCCCTTTGGAGTTAACAGCACACAATCATTTGATACGCAGACAACATCTTGGCAGCTCTAGACTCACCCAAGCGTTCAGTGCCGGCCTTCCCGCAGGAGCTAGAGGCTTTTGGGAGTGTGTCCGGCTTTAAAATAAATATGGGGAAATCGATGCTCTTGCCTCTAGGTCTCAACGAAAATATGCCACGAAGCATATCCCCGGAATATGGGGACCTTCAACCCCACGCTTCTATCCCATACCTGGGGATAGTCCTAGCCCCGTCTACTGAGCAGACAGTCACCCTGAATTACGCGAATCTCACCTCCCAAATACACAGAGATTTGCGAAGATGGCAGAAGCAACCCCTATCACTTCTTGGCCGCATCGCTGCTGTAAAGATGTCCATCTTACCCAAAATACTATACACCTTCCAAACCATTCCAGTCGGGCCCCCCGCGGGAACCATTTGCAAAGTGCAAGAAGCAGTGCAACAATTTATATGGGCCGGGAAGCAGCCACGGATGCACAGAGACCTCTCTTTTAGACCTCCCGACGAAGGAGGGCTAGGGATTCCTAACATACTGAGATACTTTCAGGCAGTGCAACTCAGATACTTAGTAGAATGGAGTCGGCCCACATCCGAGAAGAGGTGGCTCTTTCGGGATAGAACGATGGCGCAGTTATTCCTTTGGAAGATACCCTTCTTGAGGCGATCCGATAGACCAACGTACCTCAACAAACCCCCAATTACCCGCACAGTGATGCGTGTATGGGATATGGTAGCGACTGAGAGGGGACTCACCACCTTTCCTCGCTGCTCACACCAGTGTTCGACAACCCTGAATTTGTACCAGGAATGGAAAGGCGTGTGTTCCCGCAGTGGCGGACCTCAGAGTGCAAATCCGCAGGTCACCTATTTGACCTTGAAGGGTTCCTTAAATTCGCTGATCTACCCAGCTATATGACCTCACCGACCCGAAACGGTTCCCATACTTCCAAATTAGGCACTGGTTGATGCAGCCGGAGGTACGCCCAATGGTAGGTAGAAAGTTGACGACTTACGAGAAACGGCTTATTACCAAGCAATCAGACCAAATGTGTATTAGCGAACTCTATAAGATGATCTGTCCTCCAGCTGCCCCACGGCCTTCAGCCGGGCAGAAACGCTGGGAGAGATCTCTCTGAAAAGTAATGGCAAGCCATATACTGCAGGACAAACCACACCGCCAGGAACACAGCGAGCAGGGAAGCAGCGGTCAAAGTAGCCACCTATTGGTACTAAACATCAGTCAGACTGAACAGAGATAATCCTGACCGTAGTCAGACTTGCGGGAGGGGCTTTGACGAAGAGGGCACATCGACCCATCTATTATGGGAGTGCCGGGAAGTGACGGCATTTTGGGTGGCAGTTCTTAACGACATCGACAAACAATTTGACACTGAAATACCTCCCTTCCCCTCATACACACTCCTGGGGTTGCCCAACGCACTTACATTCCCGCTGAATCAGTTAGGGGGAGACAGATGGGACTGGCATTGTGAGCAGCTGGTCAACACATCCTATCGCTATGAGGTACACAGACTCGCCCTATGCATACGGGTAGGCTGCACAAGTTATGGTACATTATCGGTATGGAGCGTATACAAGCCAACCTAACCCACTCCGAGGCCTCTTAACACTATATGGCACCTTTACTGTTCTTACTAGCACAAGAATTCAATAAAATCACATGCCCAAAATATCGTCGTCTCCTGCGACACACCGGCATCCCACAACCAGGGGAAAACTCCGAAGGGTAGACACACTTCAGTCCTCACGTGCGCTAACCAAACAATGTATGACCAAGGCACACCGGTTCTGGGGAGGAGAAAGGGGGGTTGGGAGGTTTTGTTATTCTGAGTTTGTATATTGCTCATCTAGCAAGGGCCTTTGCCCTGCTTGGCAGTTCTAGATACTTGCTTCACTGACGAACTCTTGTTTCGATCCGCAAAAATTTAGGGTGGAAACGCAATAAAACAAAGTTAAACACAAAAAAAAAAAAAAAAAAAGAAGAAGAATAAGAAGAAGAAGGGCAGGGTAGGAATACACAGATCCCAAGCCTTGGTCTTGGGGTTCCCCGCCATGGCAACGAAGCAGTTAGTTTTTAAAAACGGTCACAAATTTGCAATGAATGCAGCAAAAAACAAATTAAAAAGACAACAAGCGCGGGCTCGCGTGCTTGTTTTAATTATGGCCCAAGGCGGGCCAGGTCCTGGGGGCATGCTTGACTGATATAAAATGGAAGGGGGCAGACAGGGCCCCCCCTCTAAGGGCTTAAAAATGTCCTGGGGACCACCAAATACCCATGGCTTCATATTAAATGGTTGGGGGGCCTGGGGTTTTAAAAACAATGCATATGGGGGGCGCCTGGACCCCCCATTGACCACCACCACCACCTCCTCTGGGCTTTCTTTTTTTCTTTAAAGAAGGAGGGGTCCGTACAGCCCCCTCCTGGGCCTGTACGGCCCAGGGGATCACTACCTCCCTGGGGTAGCAATACAAAGTGGTCCTCCTCCTGGAGCTATACCTGACCCTAGAGGCCTCCTGCCCTAGAGGCCTCCACCCCCCCAAACCCCCTCTCCCCCCAAACGGCCAGCTCCTGTTATGTCCTGGGGGCGTTGACAGCAAACACTCCGCTTCCAGCAAGCTAGAGCTGAGAAAATGATCTCACTTGCTGGGAGCGGAGGTTTGATCCATTCCCCTGCCCGCTGTCAAGCAGGCAGGGAAACAGACAAAAGGATTGCTTTCACAGACAGACAGCTGCATATTTAGCAGCTCCCTGTCTGTGAGAGCAATGTCAGCTCCTACAGGAGGCGGGGAGCCTGCCGGAGGAAAAAAAAAAAAAAAAAAAAAAAATCAGGCTTCCCCCGTGGCCCCAGGGAAGGTGAAAAGGGAGCAGAAAGATGCATAATGAAGGTCAGAAAAGAGCAGAGAGAGGCAAGATGAAGGTGAGAAACTACACACACCTCAGCCACTCAGGGAGGGCGTGGTCTGAGCGCCGACCAGGGTGGCTGTGTGAGCGTGCAGCTCCGCGCCGAGTCCCGACAATGATCCTGTTATTCCTGCCCTTGGTGCCCCCGGAGGTGCGGATTTGCAGCACGCGGTGTTGCTTGAGCAGAGGGAAGAGTTTGGATACCAGCGGGACCTCGGAGACAGTGTGATGATCCGATCCCGGAGCGCGGAGGAGCCGGGCCGAGGACAAAGGAAAATGGCGGCGTGAGAGGATCGAGAGGCCCAGGAGCTGACGCACCCGAGCTGAGCCGGTGCGTCGGCGGCTGCCCGGCAGAGCAAGCGGAGCGGGGGTTCGACGGGGGATGCCCTTGGCGCCGGCTCGGAGAAGTGATATCGGAACCCTAAAGTTCGGTGAGTGCGGCGCCCCTCCCCCCCCCCCCCCCCCTCGACATGGAGGCCCAGTGAACGACGGACTGCTCCTGGACGGCAACGCCAGCGACCAGCGGCGGCCGCGCATCCGGGGAGCTGGCCGAGTTCTTGAGAACACGCAGTGTGGTGACGGAGCGAAAGTCGAGTGAGAGCAAGGACGGCACTATCAGGTTACCACAGCGCACTTGTTTGGGCGGCCGACATGATCGGCTCTGGAGAGCGCCCGACTGCTCTTTAGGGGGTGTGCCGTGGGCTTGCGGCTTTGGACTGGAAGTTCCCTGGGCCTCTGTTGGAGTGCGGGTGGCTCCACGTCAACGCCCCCACATAACAGGAGCTGGCCGTTTGGGGGGGGAGGGGGGGTTGAGGCCTCTAGGGTCAGGTATAGCTCCAGGAGGAGGACCACTTTGTATTGCTACCCCAGGGAGGTAGTGATCCCCTGGGCCGTACAGGCCCAGGAGGGGGCTGTACGGACCCCTCCTTCTTTAAAGAAAAAAAGAAAGCCCATAGGAGGTGGTGGTGGTCAACGCAGCACACGGCCGTGGATCATCTGTGATAGCTTCTGGAAAGAAGTGTGCTCGTTGGGTGCGGAAACTCGTAAAAGAGGACATGGATGGTCCGTGATTGTGAGTGCGGAACTCCTGTGTTAACGAACACTGGTCTCCTTTGGGCGGTGTCGGTGACCGGAGGCCCTGTGTTGAGGGCTCTGTGAACTGGCGTGGCCTTTGGCGGAGGCACGGGTGGCACGCATACCGCGGTCAAGATGGCCGCTATTGGCGGCGGGCTGAACAAGCCACAAGGACGAGATGACGCGGCCGCTTTGGTCCAAGATGGCGGAACTCAAGCCCCATTGGAGGCATCGACGCAAGAACAGAGGCTGAACCTGCGCCTTGACACCATTCTGGAGGCGATCACCGCGACGAAGGAATCGCTGCACCAAGACATAGCGCAGGTTGCAACGGGGCTGGGCCTACTGAGAGCAGACCATGCCAAGCTCTCGGACAGGGTGAAAGCGAATGAACAATTGCTCCAGGAGTTGAGATCAGCGGTGGTGACCGCGGACCACAAACTGACGGACATCCTCGGCCGTTTGGCGACTCTGGAACGACGGGCGGAGGATGCTGAAAGTCGTAACCGGAGGAATAATGTAAGGGTAGTGGGTCTTCCAGAAAAGATTGAAAAAGGTGACGCTGTGTCCTATATGGAGAACTGGTTTAAGACGGTTGTGGCACCGGAGGGTCAGTCTCCCTTCTTCTCCCTGGAGAGAGCGCATAGGGTCCCAGCCAAACCGCCCTTGGAGGGCCGGCCACCTCGGCCGATGGTGGTCAAATTGCTGCACTATAAGGACCACGATTTGCTGATACAGAGGGCACGATCCCAGGGCCCCTTCCAAGTGGAAAATAACAAAGTTACGGTCTTTCCGGATTATACGCAAGAAGTCCAGAGAAGTAGAGCATCCTTCTTGTCAGTAAAAAAGGAACTGAGAGACGAGGGGATTCAATACTCCTTGCTCTTCCCTGCCAAATTAAGAGTGATCCTTGATGACAAGACCCACTTCTTCCAGACTCCTGATGAGGCATGGTCGTGGCTTGAACTATACCGAGCCGGGACGGATCGCGCGCACAAAAGTGGAAGGGAACGGCAGAAGCCGGTCCCGATCAGTAAATCGCAGCGCATCCGTTCCCGGAACAAACTCAAGAGGGCCGTACGAGAAGCTCAGATGGCAGCGGAAAGGAAGGGAGCGTTGGCTGCAACGGCAACCATCACAGGGTCGCAGCAGGAGAGAACATCGGGGGGATCGGAATCTGAGGAGGAGGGAGAGAAATCTGGGGGAGACGACTCGGACACGGGGAGTGCAAAGGGACCAGCGGTCACACCGCAGACTTTGGATGGACTGTTTAACGAGTAAGGCTTAGGAGAACTGAGTAACTCCGAGGTACCTGATGGTACAGACTCTCCTGACTTTTAATGGTCTATCAGGTATGGGGTTGTAAGAGCAGTGTGGGACGAAGGCGCGGGGTGGGAGCTCTGCTTACCCTGGTTCGGCGCTCTATCACCCTCTTGCGGCCCTTAAGGCCTTCTGTGGTGGCGACCACAGATTAGAGTAATGTGTGGAATGTTGATGGTTTGGAACGGAGCTGAAGCTGGGTTATTAGGTCCTGTCCTGGGGAGAGGGGTTTGGGGAGTTGTGTGGGGTGTTTTGAAGGGGGGCTGCAACTGCTGCGATGCGGGGAACAACTGTCTGTTAGTGATATTGTGCAGAAAAATGCATCATGGGGACGTTACCTAATCTAAAATGCATAACATGGAATGTCCGAGGACTGCGAACGATGGTGAAACGTCATAAGGTGCATGCCTATTTGGTGAGACGGGGCGTACAGATAGCAATGCTTCAAGAAACTCATTTGACCAAGAAGGAATGCGGGGCCTTACAGAAGAGGTGGCGGGGTCAGGTGTTTGGAACGACATACTCAGCATTTGCCAGAGGGGTACTAATATGGATCAGAGCGGGGATACCATTCCAGGTGACGAATCAGCGGGTTGATCCTGAGGGTAGATATGTAGCGGTTGAGGGACGGCTTTACGGCAGGGAGGTGGTCCTGTGTAGTGTATATGCCCCCAATTCCGATCAGGCCTGCTTTTTTGAGGGCTTAACGAGCTCGCTGGCCTATTTCTTGGCTGGCCCTGTCTTACTGGGGGGCGATTTTAACTCAATCACTGATGTAGAGCTGGATAGATCACATCCGCCATTGGCCGACTCCCCAGTACGCAGGCTAGCGGCTCACCGGAAGGATTGGCAGGAGAGGTGGGGACTGGTAGATGTGTGGAGGGAACAGCACCCTGAGATTAGGGATTACTCCTACTTCTCCACAATACACGAATAACATGTTAGACTAGACTTGGTGCTGTGTAGTGGCCCCTTGGCAGCTGTGGTGACTCATTCTGAATATTTGACCAGGACCATTTCGGACCATAACCCCTTATTGGTGTCAGTGCAGTGGCGGCAGGCGAGGTCAGCGGTTCCATCATGGCGGCTGCGGCCTGATACACTGGAGGACCTGGTGTTTAGTGACACGGTTCAACAGGGAATTGAGCGCTATTTTGAGGAGAATGAAGGCTCAGCCACATCAAGGTCATTGGAATGGAATGCGATGAAAGTGGTGGTGAGAGGTGTGTGCATGGGTAGATTTTCGAATGCGAGAACAGCAGTCTTGAATGATCTTGCGAAAGCGGAAGAGGTATTGAGGGGGCTGGAGCGGCAAAGACCTGAGCGACCGGATCGACAGGAACGACTGATGGAGGCTAAGGAAGTGGTGGCGACTGAGACGGAACGGCTGCGGTGCTATGATTATAAGTTGTATGCCGTAAAGGTACATGAGGAACGAGATAAGGTGGGTACGCTCCTTGCCAGGCTTGCCGATCCAGAGCCTAGGGGGTGTCCGGTCATGAGTATAAGAACAGCAGAAGGGGACGTAGTCTACTCTCAATCAGCAGTCCTGGCGCGCTTTCAGTCCTATTACACGGGATTGTATGAATGCCAACTAGAGGCAGAGACATCGGAGATAGGCAAATACCTGGACCTGATCCCGTTACCGGTGATAGATGGTGAGGAGGCGAAAGAACTGGGGGTCCCATAACATTGGCAGAGATCAGGGTGGCAATTAAACAGATGGCACGGAATAAAATCCCAGGGGTGGACGGCCTACCGATAGAATTTTATGCCAAATTTGTTGATAGACTAGCACCTAAACTATTGGTGGTGTATTCGGAGCGAAGCAGGAGGGGCGCTTGCCTGAATCAATGAGGGAAGCACTGGTGGTACAGCTGCTGAAGCCAGGCAGAGATGCGTTGGATGTGACGTCCTACCAACCATTGTCTATGCTGACGGTGGACTATAAGATCCTGAGTCGCATCCTGGCCACCAGGTTACTGCCACACATGACCGCATTAGTACATAGGGATCAAGCGGGATTCATCCCGACTAGGAGCACTTGGATGAATATACGCCGCCTGATCCGAATTATAGATGGTGCTGAGGCCTCGGCTCTTGACCCTGTGGTGTTAGCAGTTGATGTCGAAAAAGCTTTTGACAGCCTTGAGTGGGAGTACCTAGATGAGGTGTTGTTGAAATTCGGGATCGGGGAAGGTTTTCGGAGATGGACAAGGGTGCTTTACTCGTCGGCGAGGGCACGTGTGCGACTGGGGCCAATTGTATCTTCGGCCTACCCTGTTTGTAGGGGTACGAGACAGGGCTGCTCACTGTCCCCCCTGTTGTTCGCTTTGGCGATGGAGCCGCTGGCGGCACAGGCACGGTCAGGCGCCATGTACAGTGGGGTTGCGCAAGGGTCAGAGTCGCATTACATGATCTGTTATTGTACCTAGCAGATCCTGGACAATCCCTAGAAGGTGCAGTGGATATGCTGGCTAGATTCGGGCAGCTGTCAGGCCTTAGGGTGAATTGGACTAAGACCTGTGTATTCCCATTGCGGGTGGGTACGCCCTGTCCCCCACTAGCGAGAGAGGTGGTGTGGGAACCCTCCTGTTTCACCTACTTGGGGGTGCGCATTTACCATGAGGCTGCAGACCTCTTAGAGGGGAACGTGGGGTGTTGCATTCGCGTGCTGAAGGGTTGCATGGATTTTTGGGCCTCACTCCCCCTGTCGGTGTTGGGCCGAGTGGCATTGTTGAAGATGGTGGCACTTCCGCGGCTGCTCTATTATTTTCGTACATTACCAATATGGATCCCACAGCGGATATTTAAAGAATTGAAGATGCTGGTGACTGGCTTCCTTTGGGGTCATGGACGGCGAAGGGTGGCACTGGGTACCCTGACTAGACCCAAATCTGAAGGGGGGATGGCCGTCCCCGATTTTGAATTATACTACTTGGCGGCACAACTCCAGATATTAACGCAAAATATTGCTAGAGAATTCAGGGGTCCTGAACACGAACGTGGGATTGGCATCCAGAGGTGTGTCTGGTCATATATAGTCATGCAACAGAAACTGGATATGAGGGATCTTACGATAGAGGAAAAGACGCCTAAATTATGTTGCATAGGAGCTTAAAAAGAGCGAAAAGAGACAGGCCGTATGCACCGGAGATACCTTTGGGAATGCTGACCACGCTGCCTCACGGGGGCGATTGGTCCCAGCTATTGGAATGGGAGGAGTTGGGCTTGCAGGTGGTAGGGGATCTGTACATCGATGGGACGTTGGTCCCCTATCAGACCCTACAGGAGCAATTTGGCTTACCGGATGGAACTTTTCTACTGCACGCGGCAGTGGTGGCGGCGATGCAGAGACATTGGAGGGGAGGGCTAGCAGAGCCGGAAGTGACCATGGCATGCCAATATGTGGTGATGGCCGCTGGCACTGTCAAAGCAGTGACTTGCCTCCACACTAGAATGCTGAATGAGGGACTGGTGCCACTGCTAGCACTGAAGTCGCGATGGGAGGACAGCATAGGCAAGCCCATACCGGACACAGTCTGGAGCCATGTGCTGCGACGGACGTGGAAGGGGACGAGGAACGCACGATTTCAGCAGGTGCATTTCTTCATTGTACATAGGGCGTACCTGACCCCGGAGAGGATAAAACGGTATTTCCAGGTGCTCGACGCAATGTGCCCGAGATGCTTGTCTCCCGAGGTTGATCCGGATCATCTGTTGTGGGGGTGTCCGAAACTGGGGGCGTACTGTCCGGAAGTAGGGGAGCTCCTGAATGCAGTCACAGACAGGGAAGTGGACTTTGACATGGCGGCATGCCTGCTGCTCTGGTTCCCTCATACTAAGAGGACGAAAATCATGAGTAAATTTATTGACCTGGGACTCATGTTGGCCCAGAGGGAGATAACTTGGCACTGGAAGTCCAAAGAAGGCCCATTGGTAAGGAGATGGATGAATGAGCTGTTGAAATGGTCAGGCTGTGAAAGTATTATCAGAATGCGACAAGCTACTAGAACTGGCAATGAGAAATGCTTGGACATGGCAAGAGCTTGGGAGATGGTGGTCCAAGCACTGCGTGATTACATGACGGAAGGTGAAGAGGAAGAGTGATGATCGCATACGGCTCCTTGCAGGTTAAGTGATTGCAAGTGACTCCTGATAGGTAGCGTGCACCAGCATTAGTACGGATTCTGTATGCCCGCATCAGCAGCAGTTGAGGGGGGGGTTGTTTCGGGGAAGACAGTTGAGCACCGTACATAGGTTAAGAGAAAGGGAAGTTAGGACACAGAGCTGATCCACGAAGAGAGGGGTTCCCGATGAAAGTAGGCAAGCACCACAGAAGTATCACTAGGGGGTTACGGGAGATGGCCTTAGGAAGGGTGGGGATGGGACTACATTGGTGTGGGTAGGAAATGTCGACGGTGTCCCAGTGTGAACTTTGGGTCTTGATGGTGCAAGGAGGGTGGGTTGTAGGGGGGTAAAAGCGGATACTAAATGGTGCAGCCGACCAGATGCCCGAGAAGGGCAAACACTGAGGCATCTTTTTGAGAACAGACGACTTGGCGCGCCGCCCAGCCTCCGGGATGTGGGCTGAATGGCTGTGTACAGTATCAACGTCACTTCAACATTCGTGATGCCAGAAGTGTAATGGTTGGCCTATTCTGAGGTCTTGTCTATAATTCTGCAATAAAAACAAATTAAAAAAAATAAATAAACCACACCTCAGCCACTCAGACACCCAATCACACACAGATACAGTTACAAGGCCATTCACATAATATATGTTAGAAATAGTATCACTCAGTTGTACACCTAGTATACGAATGTAACTTTTGTAGTAGCTTAATATATATGTTTAACATAAAGCTTTCACTCACTGGATAAGGTCATCAGTGATGTCATTTAAAATGTCATCAGTGATGTCACGGACTCATGAGTGATGTAATATGTAAGGTCATAAGCAGTGTATTGAGGGGGCGTAATTTATAGTTAGCTCATTTAACTATAACTGCTGAATTTCACTGGTTCTGTGCGGGTGAAATGTGAGCCCAACTATAACGTCCCTGGAACCTTTGTTTTTTTCAATGAATTTTTCAAGTTTGTTTAAATTCTATTTCCTAACTATAACATCCCTTTAACCTTTGGGTTTTTTCAGTGAATCTATATTATATGAGTTAAGCCGAGATTCAAACCACTACCAGCAACATATTACATCCCCTTAGATGCAATAGCACCAAGTATCTGCAATAAAGCTACCTTCTGAGCAGATAGCCAACAGTGAAAAAATATATTAAGGATATTCCTTTATGTCCACAACCAAAATGGTTCCCAAACATAAGACCTGCACACCAGTGGAGCTCTCCCTAGTACCAGTGACATGGAGAACAACATTTTGTAAGCACCCTAGAGACCGTGAGATTACTTTCGGCCACAAGCACTTAAACATGTGACAGACACCCGGTTTGAAAGTGAGCGCCGGCAAAGCAGTTAAAGGAGGTAACAGGATCACGACAGGTATCTAGTCAAGCACTCGGCACAGCAGTGCACTCTTACACATCTGTCAGAGAGGGATTTCCTTATCTGGCAAACTCTCTTACCCCGCCCACAACCCGTCCAGAGACCGATTTAAAGTCCAACCATGAGCCTGAAAGTGAACAGCGCACGCCACTTACAGCGCCGAAAGTAGGATTATGTAATAAGGGGGAGGAAAAATCAATACATGTGCAATGTATTCCCTTGTCCCAACTGGCAGCAATACTGACAACCTAAAAGATCTTATATATTTGTAGAGACTGTCATGCACAGTGTGAACCCACACAGGTCTGCTGTGTTTGTCTCTACGCCAGGGCCCTCCATCAAACCAAGCAAAAGGAGTGAGCATTCAGTTTGTCAAAACTAAGGTCCCCTCTCCCACCCACAGCTCCATGTGTTTAATATGAATAGATAACTGGAAATAAACCTGTGCCCTTAAGTCCCTTTATAGGTCTCCCCTAGCGTCGCAGCACATGTGCTGCTTGCTGTGCGAGATCTGTTGTCGTCAAGTCGATTTCGGAAGTGGAGTGGAAGCTTCGCCCATGCTTTTGATTGGCGTGTCATCCTTTATGAAAAACGCAGGCCTCCGATTGAAAGGGAGGCTTTTTGGTGGGCGGCCGGTCTCATTTTGGCTCCGCCCATGCGGACTCGCACATCTCCTTTAACGAGACTGTAAGCACTGCGTTTACTTTCTATGCGGATAATTCAAGGCACATCATTCTGGCAGGAGGTGCGCATTAACCCCTTCAGCAGAACCACCCTCCTCACCCAGTCAGTTTGGCCCCAGCGATTTTTTGGCAACTACTAATACAATTTGCACTACTCAGAGATGCTACAGTATAGGCTACCTCCCGATTGAAAAAGTCACCCCTGTGTATTGGACCACCCGCAGTGTTCACTGTGGCCATTCAATCCACTCCACGA
The DNA here is from genome assembly GCF_964263255.1 of Lissotriton vulgaris. Classification (NCBI taxonomy): domain Eukaryota; kingdom Metazoa; phylum Chordata; class Amphibia; order Caudata; family Salamandridae; genus Lissotriton; species Lissotriton vulgaris. The sequence goes on along the minus strand of NW_028248901.1, from coordinate 584,052 downwards.
AATGGTTAATGCCTCTTTCCACCCCAGCTTCGTTCATGAATGTGCGGGTATGATCCGAGTGATGCTCTGGCCCCTGCTCCCCGATAGCCACTCCCATGCATTCTATGTCCCTTTGTTCTGCTGCAAGACCTCAGTGCAGGGCTTGGGTGGATGTTTGTCACTACCTGCAAAATGCGCGCCTCATGGGTGAATCCTGTATGTACAGATGATTTGAGAACTGTTCAGGGTCTGTCACACCCCAGTCCTGAACTGAAGCCAACATAGTTCAACTACTAATTGCTGTTCTTATCTCGCCTTTTCATTACATACATCACGGAGGTGTAATAGACGACCCTGGCTTCTCGCAGCGGTGCAAATCTCCATCACTGTATTGAGTGATCCGTGTTCTGGGGGACAGACAGTTTTTCCCTTCACATGATGTGTACATTGATTGACCCAGAAACATACGACGTAACGCCACAGCAGAACGAGCTTCGTTCACAACGCATGGCCTCCTATAGAGAACAACAGGATTTGCTGCATATCTGTTGTGTCTATCCAAGGGCGCATTCAGCTGAGATCTAGCGCGGCCCGGAGCTGGAAGTTAGTTGAGTCACACACAGAGGTCGCTGTTGAAGAGGGCGTGCAGGACGACTGCACACCTGCACTTGTGCACTGTGTGGGCAGGGTTTGGTCTGGGCACAGTGAGCTAAGCGTGAAACCAGCTGCAGGGACGGACGATGGTGACTCTAAGCACGCCGCCACCACAAAGCAGGGAGGGGCACATTTTTTAGTTAGAAAAGCTGAAGTTACTTACACGCCATGGTTGACTGCACACGCAAACTAAACTAAACTAAACTGCAAATATTTATGGCCACCCAAAACAATGACCAGGAAGGATTTTTTTTTAATTGAGAGTTCAAATATAACAATACAATATAGGAAAACAGGACGCAGTTGAAATCCAATTAGTACAGTACAAGAAAGAAAAATATTAAAAAACATCCATGCAATTTGTCATTTTAACATTTAAATTATACAGTGCGGAGTTGTGTAAGAGCAGACAATTGAATGTCACTAATATTCAAAAGATTTTGTTAGAATTAAAACAGTATGTAGCACATAAATACAATAAGAGTCTTCTCAGTTAATATTTCATAGCTAAGTTGTAAAGTGCAGCATGCAGAGACGAGACAATCGTGATAGACTAATAAATATTTTCAGGAGAGTATGGCTCTGGTTAAGTAGTAACAAGACAAAATTTAAGAATCAAACACACTCCAATATTTATCATATTTTTTGAGAGCCCCTGATCTTAGAGCATATTTTCTTTCCTTACCCTGGATTAGAATTAATTTTACCTTCCATGCCTGGAAGGATGGCGCAAGATCTGTTTTCCAGGACTGTAATATAAGGGATTTCGCTATTAAAGAAGCTATAAAAAGGGACTCGTCATGTTGGGTATGAATAGGAGAGCAGCCTAGGAGGGGAATTAGGTCATCAAATACAATATTAGTTTTAAGGACAATTGAAAGATATTTTTCTATTTCCTTCCACAATACCTGGATTTTTGGACACTCCCAGACAATGCGTTTCCAAGTGCCTTTCCCTTCACATCGGAAGCATTTGTCGGCTACTTGAGGGAAAATATTATGTAAAAAGGACGGGGTGCTATATATTAACCATTTATTATAAAATTGCATAAGTTTAAAATTTGCTCCTCGAAAAATGGTTTTATTAAATTTATTTATTTATTTTATCCCATACCTGTTGATTAATTATAAATATCTTCCCTCTTTTTCCATCTTTCAGTAATCTTGCTGTAAAAGTCCTGGTCTTTACTTTCTTTTAATATTTTAATCCAAATACTCCTTTTTTTGTGCATGGTTATTAAGGATAGTGGAAATATTTTCTTTATTAAATAAATTTCCTATATTGAGTTCTCTAAGTTTTGGATTTATCCTAATAAAGGACCAGTTCAGCATAGAGTGCGAGTGAATTAACTGGCTATAGATTTCATCCCAAGATTTCCACCTATTACCCAACAGGAAGTCTTCAATTTTCTCAAAGCCATTCTCTTCCAGAGAGTTAGTATACTTTTTTCCATACAGCCAGCATCTCCCAAGCTCAAATGTATTACATTTGTCTTATTACATAAATTGGGTAAGTCATAGAATTTAAAAAACTGAGTTTTCACCTTAAAAATCCACTGCAAGGATTTATATCGTACTTTTTTTGGATCTTTCGTGGTTCTGATGGGATCATAGATTTTTAATTCCAGCAACATCCTTTTCATAAACAAATCATCTGTCTCATGGGAATCCAAAACAAAAAAAACCTGTAGCTATAATGTGCCAAAGACGCAAAATAATATTCTCTAATATTTGGAAGGGACAGCCCTCCCTGTGTGGATGATAAATATAAAGTGCTCAGTGCAAGTCTGGGAGATTATTTGCCCATAAGAAAGAAGAGATCAAAGCTTCTACTTTTTTAAAAATAGGAGGCCTGGATTGCGCAGGGAATTGCGCTGAAAAGGAAATTAACATCCGAATTAGCGAAGCCCGCCCCATGAGAGACAGGGGTAGTAAATTTCAGTGATCTAAAAGTGAGCTCACCTTTTTTTAATAAAAGGTAAAAAATTAAGTGCAAAAAGGTCATCTAGGCTATCCGATACAAATATTCCAAGATATCTCTTTGGATCCGTGTTATATGTCCTCCTGAATTCTGGAGCTAAAGTGTCTATAATGCAGTTAACTAGAATAATTTCCGTTTTGTTTACGTTAATTTTATAACCCCCTAGTTTTTGAAAATCAGAGAAGATTTTTAAAATCTTCTGTTGACTTGAGGGTTTGGAGTCTATGAAAAGGGCAATATCATCCGCATATAATTTTATGTTTGTCATTCCTAATATTGGGGCAGTCTCAACCTTAGTATTCCTGATGGCGATCGCCAGAGGTTCAATAAATAATGCGAATGGAATTGGCGACAGGGGGCATCCTTGTCGCGTGCCTCTGGTGACCTTACAAGACCCAATATTAGTATTATTGACGATAATTTGTGCCCTAGAATTCATATACAATTGTCGTAAAAGAGAGATAAAAACATTCGGGAAATTAAAACTACGTAAAATTGCAAACAGGCAGTCCCAAGACACTAGATCGAAGGCTTTCTCCGCATCTAAAAACCAAATTTGAGCCTTCACCTTATTAGTTTTAAAATAATCTAGTGCCTCCAATAAAAATGTAGTGTTGGAGTGGAGATGCCTGCCTGCAATAAAACCACACTGATCGTGGGCTACCAAACATCCTACTATTTTATTTAATCGGTTTGCTAAAAGTTTTGTAAAAATTTTGTAATCTGTACTCAGAAGGCTAATCGGTCGGTATGAATTTATATTTTCCTTGTCCTTTCCTTTTTTTAAGATACTGACCACCACCGCTGTATGAAAGGAATCCGGTGGGGGACTTCCTTGAAGTAAGTTATTTAATAATCTCAGAAGTTCCTTACGTAATGTTCCCTCAAATTTTTTAAAAAATTCAATGGGAAGGCCATCCTCACCATTGGCCTTGCCGTTGGGGAAGGACTCTATCACTTCATCTAATTCTAGTAGTGTGAAGTCTTGTGTAAGATAGTTCTTACCCTCGGCCTCTATTTTAGGTATTTCAAGTGGCTGTAGAAATTCCATGATGGAGTCAGGTGTAGCCCCCTCAGTCGCTTGATATATCCCCTCATAATGTTTTAGAAATAGCTCACCGATGGCAGTGGTGGTCTTAACTTGTATTTTAGTGATGGGGTCTGTTAACTGATCTATTCTATTGCGGACCTGCTTTTCTTTAGATTGCCAGGCCAGCAGCTTTCCTGTATACTCACTCTCCTCATATATCTTTTGTGCATGTAGGTTGCTATTTGTCTCACCTAAATCATAATAAAAATCCTTCATCTTGAACTTCGCCTCGTGGAGTTTGTGACCAGACATCATAGATCTGACCCTATAATGCTCTTGGGTTGCCTGTGAGAGTTCAGTTTGGAGTTTGGTTTTCTCCTCCCTTCTTGCCCTCAGCTTGGGAATTTCTTTAGAAGTAATTATTCCACGTAGAGTGGCTTTAAATGCATCCCAGATTATTTTTTAATGGGGCTGTACCTCTATTCTGTGTAAAAAATTGCTCTATCTTTTCATTAATATCTGTGCACCATTATTGGTCAAGGAGGTTAAGTTTATTAAAAAACCATCTACTTGTAGGTCTTGCATCATAATTCCCCAAATTAACCTCCATGCAAAGAGCTGCGTGGTCTGAAAAAGCGTTAGGTAGATGGGCGTAATTATATAATTCTAGGTCATGGGATGATAAAACAAAATTTAGCCTTGACGCAGAATTATATTTTGCTGAGTGGCATGAATACTCGCGCTTAATAGGATTTAAATTTCGCCAATGGTCAATAACATCACGGTCTATTTTACAACTTTGGACAGCTAAGGCAACTTGGGGTTTATTCTGTCGGCGGTCTTTCTTGGAGGAGTCCAATCGAGGGTTTTGTAATAGATTGAATTCTCCCCCCCAAATTATTGGCCCAGAGAGACCAGTTAATGCCTGCTTTACCTGTAGAATAGTTTGAGGATCGTCCAAAATTGGCGCATAGATTGTGGCAAGAATAACATTGACATTGTTTAATTTACCGTGTGCAACTGCCCATCTACCTCTGGGGTCTATGCACGTCCCTTCCAGATTAAAACCTACATGTCTCCCTATTAATATAGAAACTCCTCTCTGAGCCATCCCGGCAGGAGCAGATATGTTATAGCCCGCCCAGCTTTTGAAGAGTTTAGCTGACTCTGCCTGATCTTTGTGATGCATTTCTTGCAAATAGATGACGTCTGGTATAAGGTTTTTCAACCAGCACTCAATAGCGTTTCTTTTGCGAACGTTATTCAGGCCATTAGCATTTAAAGAAATAAATTTCACCATGTTATTTGATGTTCGAGATCTTGGACATAACCCTCAGCTAATGTGCAAGTGTGCAAATTTGCAAATATACAATCAGCAGGAGCATGTATAACTAATAAATAATATACATGACAATATAGAATAATAATATAATAGCAGCAAATATTCATAGAGATATTCATAAAAAGTCTAAATTTCAATGTGCAAAAATGCAAACGAGCAGCGAGAGTGTAAAGTGATGATATTTGAGGAGTCTTACCATTCATTATGCAAAACATGCAGATAGGCAACGCATTGTAAAATTTTATCTTATATAAAAGTTTAGAGATAGACCGCTTGAATATAAAATATCATCAGATAAAAATAGAATACCATTGTCTGTGCAAATATGCAATTAAGCAGCAAGGTAGTATAAATAGCAGCACAGACTTGGAGGATTAAGCCCCCTCTAGTGCAAAAATAGGCAAATATGCTTATAGAATCTTGTCATCTTATGATCCATGTGAATACTATTATCTGTGCAAATATGCAATTAAGCAGCAAGATAGTACAAATAGCAGCACGGATTTGAAGGATTGAGCCCCCTCAAGTGCAAAATAGGCAAATATACTTATAAAATCTTGTCATCTTATCATGATCCATGTGGGCAAGAGTGACGAGTGCGAGATATTATTTGTGCAGGATAAAGAAAAAGGAAAATAAAATAAAAGAATAACATTGCTCGAAACGTAGTCATAAAAGTGTGGAAAAACATATTGCATTTGAACTCTCTTTTATTCCCCCTTGCGACACCCCCCTTCAGTGGACGGAGACCCCAGTGTCCCACTTCCGTCCTTCTCTGGTGTATCTTCTTTTTGGATGTCATCTCATTGCATCCTTGTGTGCTTCCTGTTTCCAACAAATGACCGCCGTGCAATAGTAGTAAATTCAGCAAAATTCATCAACTTAATTTATTATGCCCCGAGGCCGTCGAGGAATGTCTGGGCTTCGTGTAGGACCGAGAATATGAAAATTTTTCCTTTCGCCAAGACTGAGTTTCGATTGCTGCACTATCATGGCTTGGGCTCCCTTGCTCTTAAAGGAGTCGATAAGCTTCACAAAGTCCCTGCGTCTGTGAGCAGATGCAGCCGACATGTCACCAAAAATCCTAAAATTATTCACCCCCTCCACATTTAAAGTCCTTTTGGAAAATGTGGTGTTCAGATTTTTTTCTTTCACCCTAAAGTCTGAAAAGTTGAGAAGGATTGTACGGGGGGTATTTCAAATTATTAGGTTTATGTGCAGGGACTCTGTGCACCCTTGTAATAGTCAGGTCACCTTGTAGCTCAGGGATAGCTTTTTTCAGTAAAGAATCTGACCATCTGACTACATCCTTATCTTCAAGGCCCTCTGGTATGCCTACTAGCCGTAGATTAGATCTTCTATTATAATTCTCAAGATCCTGCCATTTTTCTTCTAAGTGGGATTTCTCTCTATTAGCCTCAGCGAGATTTTTCTGGATTGTAGACAAAGAGTCCTCTAGAGATGATATCCGGACTTCGGCTTCAGAGACCCTCAGAGGGATGTTTCCAAGACACTCCTCCATCTTCGTGAGGCTGCTGTGCAAGATTGAGATTTCCTGAACCCGAGAGGATTTAAAGTCTCTTAATTCCTGAAGAATCTTAACTAGGATATCTTCCATCGTATTTGCTTTTGCAGCACTCTGAGAAGCAAGCAAGGCGTCGTCGTCCTGGGAGATCAAGGAGGCCTCTAAACTTAGGACTTGACTTGTAGCTATCGTAATTTGCTTGTTTCTTGGGGCTGGGCTTGATCTTGGACTTATGGTCAGCGACAGCAGAGGGTGGGAGAGAAGGGCTGCATTCGGGGAGATCGTAGTTGAAACCGTTGGTGTGGGTAATGCTATGCCTTCTACGCCTTCTCGCCTTGTTGGCCCTACGGGATTTGGCATAGGTGTCTTTTGCTGTGACTTTTGCGTTGTGGGGCTACTTGCTTTCCCTCCAGTGTTGGAGACATCCTGTTCTAAAGTGACACTTGCTCCCCACTGTTTCTTCTCCCCTCGTGAAGGGGTGCTTGAATATTGTCCCTGCTGTAGAAGGGGTTTTGAAAAGAGTGGGTATTGTTTTGGGGTAGATCGACTCTCAGGACATATAGAAGGGGACATATTAGCAGCCTTGATCATTTTTTCCGTTTTATCCACATTGTCCACATTTTTGCCCCCCCTGGTCCGTTCTTGATCCCTTATCTTTCCCATCCTCCTCTCCTTTGTCGCCAACAGCGAGCAAACTCAATTCTGCCGAAAGTTCAGACAGGGTCGGGCTCTCTACATCTTCATCCTCTTTGCCCTCCTCTTGTTCATTTTCTTCCTCAACCTGTTTCCTTATTACATTATACTTATTTTTTCTATTTTGATCAGTGAGTTCCATTGCCTTCTGTTTTAGAGCTTCTTTTTGTTGATTTTTCCTTCTGTTTTTTCCCTCTCCTTTTATAGTTGATGGAGATTTAATCGGAATAGGGAGTTTTACCTCTTTTCCCAGCTCTGGCGACTGTTTGCCCCTCGCTCTTGCCGCCATCTGAGAATCCGTAATTTACAAACGTGGGCTTATAAGGCGCACTAGACTTGTCCCCCGGAGAGATTTGTATAAGAGAATTTTTCTCTCCCAGGAGATTGTGCCTGCCAGTGACCAGCCAATGACCCGACTTTCCCTGCCAATGGCAAGGGGCAAAACAGAATTGTAAGGATGTTACGGTATTGTAAAAGACAGCCTTGCCCCTTCACAGCTTTACAGAGGTTCACAATCAGCACATCAGGAAGTGAGGAAGCGTCTAGTATAGCACTTAGTCAAGCAAAGTTCAAGATGGCATTACCCCTTTACATTATCTAGGTTTTCAAAATCAACCTAAGAGTCAGCATGTGAGGGTTCGCAAAGGAGGGTGCGGTGCGGTGAGGACAAAGCGAGCGCGAACTGGGAAGAACCCATGCCCAGCGCGCCTTACCTCGCAAGGCAGACCAGCGTCCGGGCCAGCGTCCAATGAACAGTGCCCCCGATTTCCCAATGATTCGCCATCGAAGGTGCAGGTACCAGCGGCGTTTGCGGCGTTTGCGGGCACTTTCAGATACTCCGAATGACAGCAGTGCAGGGCAGGGCACCGAGCGGAAATGTCGGCGCTGCAGGCGCTTCGGTCTCTCCCTATGCCATCAGTTCAAGGCAAATAGGCAGGGCGCCGAAACAGAAGCACAAGAGCACTCCCCGAGAGGCCAAAGGATCCTGTAGAATTCGCTCAATTTGCTTGACTTGCTCAATTTGCCAATGTACCTTAGTGTCCAGCGCGAGGCTCTAGCGCTCCGGCGTGTGGCTCTGCCGTTTGGGTCCGACATCTAGCGAGGAAGCGGCGGCGGCATTGCTGCTGCATGCATGGGCGTGGTTACGCTAAGCAGGGAAACAGTTAGCACAGCGGCGGCGTGGGTGGGTCCACGTCAGCCATTCATCTCCTCAGCTCCAGGAAGGATGACAGCATATTTATTTCTGAAGATCAAACACCCGCGCCATAAAACATTTCATGCATACAAGCATGATTTAATGTACAGCAGGGCCGCCCGGTTGAATGTCAACATTAGTAAAATGGCTTACAGGAAGGGGACGCATGCTGCGTGCACAGCTCCTGACACGCAAGACTATTTTTGTGCATTTTTAGGTCTCGCCTGTCAATGCGCATGCGCATTGAGCTTGCGAGACTATGGGGGCTTAAACAGACTTTAACCAACTTGCAAGGAATCGATGGCGATTCCTTGCAGTGCCCGTGAAATTCAAGCTCAATGCGCATGCGCATTGACATTAAAAGCGCGTGCACATGCCCCCAGCCGCCTGCCTTTTCCCTCAGCCGCACTCCTCCCACACCCCCGCTCCACCCCCTCCCCTGCCTGCCGTGTCGCATTTCTTCAGGGCACCTCCCCTCATCAGTTCCCCAGCAGCATCTGTTCCCCAGCCTGCCGAGAGCAGCTCTTCCTGCTCCGCCCTCTCCCCACTCTCTCTCCCCTCACGGCTTGGTGCCGCTCCACCCCCTGCCGGATCAAAGGCTTTCACGGCCGGCCGGCCGTGCTTTCAGTTTCGGCTGTGTCGCATTTCTCCTCCCCACAGCAATGCCCTCCGTTTGGTTTCTCTCTCTCTTCAGCTCAGGTACCTGACAATGACGAGCAGTTTGTGCCAGACTATCAGGCTGAAAATTGTAAGTACCCCATGACTCATCTCTCGTGTGTGTGCCTTTGTGAAATGTTTTATTTATTTAGACTTGAACTCGGCCCTTCGTCTGGCGTCCTGGGAGAGAGTGCTGCGCTTGTTTTTTTTATGCGGCTCGTCATATTCACTATGTTGGAGCTGCTTGCACAACAGAGCACCGCCCTTTAACACACGGGTCTTTACTTCTGCTCGGCGATGTGCAACTCCTCCCTTGTTGTCGGTTGCTTTTTATTTCCCACTTTGCCACCACATTGTAGCAGGGCTCCGTATCTCTTCACGTTGGATGGGTGGACTTTCACAGCCCTGTACAACCTAACGTGCAATGCATGATATAATTTACAGTGCTGTATGTACATCAGAGTGCACTGCCCACTCTTTATTTTAGAACACTTAATTTCATGTACGTTACTAGTATTTCTGGGTATTCCCCCTCCCGCTTCACGTTTGGGGCCCCTCCCCTACCCTCTGAGAACAAACGCAGCATTGCCCCCCCCCCTCCCACCCCCTCCTTTGCCTGTGTGCTTCGAGTGAAGCAGAAAGAGGCACTGCCCTCCGCTCAGACCTGTTGCTTTCACGGCGCTCAGCCACCCACTGAGATGAGCTTCTTGGACTCTCTTGTCTGCTGCACCATTACCAATACCCTGTCCTTCCTTACTATCCTTGCGATCTTTACTTTCACCCTTCTGCTCCTCATCTATAGCTAGTGCAGTTCCTCTTACGTTACCTGGATACTCAACTCAGTGTTTGGTTTAGTTTATTTACTGTTATGTTTTGTTTAATTCCTGTTAGCATTTCCTTTTTAGTCCGAGCAAAGCTTGTTTTTTTTCCATTGGCCTCTTCCTATGCTCACTCCATTGTGCTGCGGCATCATTATTTAGCCTTTCTCATGCTTGTCTGGAACAATTACCACCCACACCCTTTATTGTATTTATTACTCAATTGTGTTTATTATACAAATGTTCCATGTAATGAACTTGAAAGAGCTATAATGCAGCGCTATGCTGTATCGTTTTACACCATTTCACAATGGCGGTGACTGTTCTTTGACACAGAGTCCTAAGTTAATGTTCCTGACCATTAGCCTATATACGCACAATACTAACATCTGTAAATGTATTAGTCTACCATGCCGGCAAACTTGAACTTCTGAATAAACATCGATACACCTACATTATATGCATACGCACGGTAAGGGTAACTTTTTTTTTTAAATAACATCTCGTTTCTTGCTGAACTCTGGCACAGTAATGTACAACAATGCTTGGCACTCAGGGATGTAATGTTAGATATGCCACCCCTTCACCCCTTGCCCCGGATCTATCCCCACCCGCTGTCCTTCTCCATCCTCCGTCTGCCCCTGGGATTCCTCACCAGGATTCTGCCTATTCCACCACCACCGCTCCTTCAGCAGCGTTTCAGCGGCGTCCGTTACCAGGGCAAAAATCAGGTTGAAGGGCCGTGTATGTTATTGAAATAAGATCATCTTTTCTCTGTCACAAACCCTTATGGAACCCACAGGACCACCACACCCACCACCACTACATCCACCACCACAACCCCCACCACCGCATCCACCATCACCACATCCACCACCATCGCATCCACTGCATCCACCACCACATCCACCATCAACAACAAATCCACCATGACATCCACCACCACCTCCACATCCACCATGACATCCACCACCACATCCACCACCACATCCACCACCACATCCACCACCACCGTATCCACCACCACCACACCCACCACCACTACATCCACCACCACATCCACCACAACCACCACCACCGCATCCACCATCACCACATCCACCGCAGCCACCACCACATCCACCATCAACACCACATCCACCATCACATCCACCATCACATCCACCACCACATCCACCCACCACATCCACCCACCACATCCACCCACCACATCCACCCACCACATCCACCCACCACATCCACCCACCACATCCACCCACCACATCCACCCACCACATCCACCCACCACATCCACCATCGCATCCACCACCTCATCCACCATCGCATCCACCACCACCACATCCACTACACCCACCACCACATCCACCACCACCGCATCCACCACATCCACCACATCCCCCGCATCCACCACCACCACATCCACCGCATCCACCACCACATCCACCATCACCACCACATCCACCATCATATCCACCACCACATCCACCATCATATCCACCACCACATCCACCACCACCACATCCACCACCACTTCACCACCGCATCCACCACCACATCCAACATCACATCCACATCCACCATGACATCCACATCCACCGCCACATCCACCACCGCCACATCCACCACCGCCACATCCACCACCACCACCACATCCACCACCACATCCACCACCACATCCACCACCACCACCACATCCACCACCACCACCACATCCACCACCACCACCTCCTCATCCACCACCGCATCCACCACCTCCACCACCACCACCACATCCACTACACCCACCACCACATCCACTACAACCACCACCACATCCACCACATCCACCACATCCACCACCACCACATCCACCACCACCACATCCACCACCACCACCACATCCACCACCACCACATCCACCACCACCACATCCACCACCACCACATCCACCACCACCACCACATCCACCACCACTTCACCACCGCCACATCCACCACCACTTCACCATCACATCCACCACCACATCCACCACCACAACATCCACCACCACCACATCCACCACCACCACATCCACCACCACCACATCCACCACCACCACATCCACCACCACCACATCCACCACCACATCCACCACCACATCCACCACCACCGCATCCACCACCACCACATCCACAGCACATCCGCCACCTCATCCGCCATCTCATCCACCACCGCATCCACCACACCCACCACCATCACTTCCACCACCACATCCACCATCTCATCCGCCATCTCATCTACCACCGCATCCACCACACCCACCACCATCACTTCCACCCCCACATCCACCACCACATCCACCACATCCACCACATCCACCACCACATCCACCACCTCCTCCACCACCTCCTCCACCACCTCCTCCACCACATCCACCCCACATCCACCACCATCACCACCACATCCACCATTACCACCACCACTACATCCCCCACCACCATATCCCCCAGATCCACCACCACCACATCTATATGTGTGTGGCTCTGTGTGTTTGTAGGTGCAAATGCAATGTTCTTGGATTTTCGTCACAATAAAATACACTGAACATAATCTTCACAAAAGTTATTTACAAACGTTTAAGCTATTGCCATTATAAATTACAATAACTTTTATTTAAGTATTAATTATTTACAAAATTAAAAGCCATTGTTATTTGTAATATCAAGACATCGAAGTCACGTAAATACAACACACATTGCATTACAAATGCTATAGGTGTCACATTTGCAAAAGTTAAAACTATTGACATTGTAACTGACAAAGCTATTAATTTTGCTACTTTCAAAACCAACACATAAATAAAAAAAGTGTCATTTACAATACCAATAGCTCAAACTTTCCTAATGCGAGACCTATTGCATTTCCAATGCTTGTTTAAAAAGCATTGCCATTTACAGTTGTGAGACCTATTGCATTGTAAATGCTTGTTTTGTCCCTTCATCCAAAAGCCATTTATAAGTGGCGGAGTTCTTCACCCACCTGACACAGGGGAGATGTTAACACTTTACTTGCTTGTGCATTTGCTCAAATCATATGATGCGTAAATGTTTGGGGTCATTTGTCTGATGCTTAAGGTGTTTATGACATAGAGGTAACTCCCTGTGGGAGCCCTTCAGTGACTAAGGGTCAGGCCTACAGAGAAGGTTGAAACTTGTTGGAGATATAAAAGTGTGCTTTGAAGGCACCCCCCCCCCCCCACATAGGCCAATAAAAGCAAAAGGACAGTAATCAAGAGGATCGAAGCCTCCCATACAACCATCTACAGGTGAAACACTGAGCCCTAACCACATAGGACCCTCTTTTGTACTTGTAACAACAAAGAGGACACGGATGTATTTCCTTTGCTGAGATCATTTATGTTGGACACTTGTTTTTGTTAATATTGTCATAGGTGAACTATGTGAATATGTAATGAACATGTTTGTTTTGAGTGGGACGTCATTTGAGTATAGTCAATTGTATTCTTTTGTGAATAGACCAAAACCACTACACAATTAATTAAGTTTATTGTGGACAGACTAAATGTTCACAAGAAAGTACACCTCGTCGCTAATGTTTATGTCTAAACTGTTTTGTCTTGATTCAAATATATTCAGTGTATGTTTTAGTACAGGTACATATGTGTCAAAACAACTGAGAATATTACCTACGTATTATTTTAAGGTGTCAGTTTCAGTTCAGGTGTCAATTGGAGTTGTATTTGTCATTCGAGGTTTTTTTAACCTCAATATTTGAAAGTAAGAATTTTGCAAAATAATGTGATGAGCATTTTTATGTCAGCAAACACTAACTGAATTTGCCGTAAATAACTTGAATTTTTAATTAGCAGGTGAAAAACTACTCCTCTATGTTTGCGGTTTTGAATATGAATAGAAACACTGAACTTTTGTGTATGATCGTATGGAATCATATTAATGTTTTTACTTACTAAAGTGACACGAAAGTTAATAAACGTAAGGAAACCGGGCTATTAGTTGTGCAGGATGTAAGTCCTGCACAAGCAATGGATCCACAATTACCCACTCACTTGGAACCAAGCACCCCATTGCAGAACTTGACTCACTCTGGGTAGCGATGCAGAGAAGTCAAAAGGCCTATTCAGAGGAGGTGGTAACTAATAATCAACATTCACTGGCTTGTAATAATAATAATAATAATAATAATAATAATACTTAATAAATGATTGTCCAGTCTGTGCTTTTTCTTTACGAAAGAAAAAGTACATTAATTACACAAACTACTTAATACTATGCAGTAATTTACTAATATGCATAAGGCTGATAGAATTACCTTTGATGACATTACATGTGACCCATAAAAGGTCATAACCCCACAAATCACAGCATCGTTCTTACGTAGAATATAGCACATTAACAGAAAGGAGGGGGTCCGTTCTAAACAAACAGGCGTTTAAGCTTTATAAATATTACCACAAGTAAAGGCCAGCATCACATGTTATACTGATTTACTCCATGATCAACTTAAGTAACCATAATCCATCTGTAATCGTTATAATAATAAAGCATTAGAACCATGTAATCAAGTTCCACTACACCGAAGTGCATATCAACAAAGTGACTTTACCACAGGTCTCCAAAACGATATAAGTAAAATACCTGTATAATCAGTTTCATTGATGGCATTGCACAATTATTGAGATGTCAATTGAACGATTTTGATTCACCATTTTTGTTTAAAATGGTGGGCTAATATTGTGTCATTATTTTGTGTAACCGTGTACAACGCATGGGGTTTCCACACTTTTGCCACCAAGTAGGATTTCAATACAAGTGAATGTTTACACTGATGTTACCAGACTATGAACTTGTGGAATTACAATGTACATTGTTTTCTATATTTTTAAGACCCTGAGAAAGTCGTGGGGTATGCCCCTTGACTATGAAACACGTGTTGGCTTTAAGGCTAAAAAAAGAAAGAAGAGGCCGATAGGCCAAAAATTAAAAAGATTAAATTGTAATGTTGAATATACATCTTTGTACTTTGACATGTAATATAGCATGTGCTCGAGGCTAGAATGTGATTTACACTGCGGTCTTTCATCACTAGATTGGGGGGAGGGGGGGTGGATGAATCCCCCCTACCTTTTGGAGTACTTTACCCGAAATAGCATCAGTTTAGAAATAGTGAACGCCATATCCCTATTGGATCACCCTTCCGAGACTTAGATCTGGTGAGATATTGTATACAACAATGGGATTGTAGCCCACCCTTGCTTAATATTTACTGGCTTCATTGTTACTCCTATTTCCTGCCTTCTACTTGACCAGCACATGCTGGCTTCACTTCCTCTTCTTTTGGCTGGAGCATGGACCAAGTACTGATTGTCATCCTTCCACTAATAGCGCTGCGAATGAAGGTCTACCTTAATTTTTTCTTCTTCCCTGTTGAACCTTTTGTCATGTATAGCTATGTTTTATTATGCCCCAACCACATCAAAGAAGCTGTTGTCTCCTTTGAAATAGATATTTATTGTTAGAACAGATATTATCTGTTGTTACATTGACATCGGATGTTATCTGCTTCCAAATGTAAATCCACCAAGACATGGACATGGGTGCAAATGCTTTATTTATGTGATAGTATATTTTGCAAAATGTCCGTTTTTTTTCCATGCATGGGAAGAGTACCTGATTTGCACAGAATCACAGGGGTGTTGTGCAGAGACCTAATAAGAATTAGCTAAGCAAGCAGGTCTCACCTTTGAGATTATTGGCTTTTCCATTTCCTTTTTCACGTACTGTATAGCATAGCATGGGCATTGCCGACTTTTTCAATGATATGTATCCATGCTGTATAGCACTGTGGCTGCTGTGCGGCATGGCTAAAAATACATTTTAAAAAAGGGCTATGATACATCAAGCACTAAGGCACTTAAAAATACTTTTCAGAAAAAAACGCATTATCCCTGGGTGCATCATAGCGATGTTTTTTTAGGTAGTTTTAGCCACATTGCAAAGCATCAGCGCTCTGCATAGCATGGCTACAAAACATTACCAATAATTCTAACAGGCGAGACCTATTGGCATTGTCAATGCTTATTTGCACCCAGGACCGCACCGTGCCTCGGTTTAGGTTGGAGTGCTGTCACTGCCGATATGGTTTAATCCTAATTACAAATATACTTTATGTACATAGCCCTCGCACCTCCTCTTACATCATACTGCTAGGCGTTGAGCCTCAAGACAAGATAACAGCCCCTCTATAGGTGAGTGCTTTACATGGAATTGTGTAAGTGCTGGTGCTCTGTATCCATTCCACAGTACCTGTTTGCTTCTGGAACTCTCCCATTACAAGCATTGTAGCAGTGCAGAGAAGTGCGGGTACCCTTCTATTCAAACTAAAGAAGTGCAGGTACTCCGTAACGGACAGTACCTGCCCATTTAAAGCATTGCTCTAGTCCCTCATGCACAAATACTAAAAAGCTTCCCACATACTATCACTATAAATGCAACACTCGCCGCACACTTTCACAACAAATGCAACACTCTGCTAACAACTACCTCCTCAACCGGGTACTGTCCGAAAATACTCTTCAGCGCCCCACAACTACGTATAAAAGGACTCTATAAATACGTCAAAAGGACTAAATTAATAACAAGCAGGGTGAATATCACCACAAGGACATGGTCGGAGAGTATGGCGAAGCCGAAGCACACATTACGTGCAGTAGCAGGGATGGCAAAGTGTCATGTTTGTCAACCAGGACACAGTTTCGTTTCGCCATCATTTTTTTAAAATAGTTTAAAACAGAGCGTGTTAGGCTAAAAAGTTGGGGCTGGCTTAAGTTGTACAGCACTACTTAAAAACAAAGTATGGTATCGCTGGCAGATTTGCCGCAGTGTTTTGCAGGGCCAGTGTGTGCACTGGGTTGTGCTGTGAAGTGAGAACCACTGCAATGGTTTCAGTAGAGTTCTGTCAGCCTCCTACCTGTGCCCGGACTGTGGCTCTCCTCCCCAGGCTCTCCCCGCCGCGGGCACTCGTGAGGCTGTACCAGG
This sequence comes from Lissotriton vulgaris, assembly GCF_964263255.1. NCBI lineage: Eukaryota > Metazoa > Chordata > Amphibia > Caudata > Salamandridae > Lissotriton > Lissotriton vulgaris. Next base: position 567,145 of record NW_028248901.1, on the reverse strand, counting down.
TCACCCCCACGCCGAGGAGCACGCCCCCCACCACGGGGGCTTTCGCCCACAGAACTCTCCGGCTCCCTGTTCTTCCAAGGGTAGAGCCGAACAAGCGGGCAACCCGGCTCCCACATACTCTCCAGCCTGCAGCTGCCATCTTCACGGAAGTACCGGCGATCTCGCGAGAGAGAAATCGACAGTTGGTGATACCTCTCAGCTCGGGACAGGGTCGGCCCAGCTCCGCACCCGCCCCAAGCTCTGAACACCTTCGGACTGCACGGACCGGGACAGGACGAGGCGACTGCGACGAAGCACTAGAGCCTAGGGAACAGATACCCCTTTCAGTGTTCAAACTGTTTAGGTAATTCTGCTTTAAACTTTCCCGGCTTTCAGTGGAAGAGTTCAGAATGCCACACCTACTTAGCGCGCCACACCTCCGAGTGTTTCACCACATGGACCAGCTAAAATCCACAAGCCTAACATTATATCTCCCAGCGACATACTTCGAGTGACACGTAAGAAAGTAGCTACAAAAATAAAGAACCATCCCCAGCCACTTTGAAATTACGTGCCAAATAGCACTTTGCGAGCGGAAGAAGCAAGCCAACTTGGCAGTCATTCGGAAGATTGCACCTCGTCTGAATTCTAACATATCCTTTTTTCAATCTTTTGTTTGCTCGTCGGTCTTTTTTTTCTAATGCCATGTTGATTTCCTTCCTTCTCCCAAACCTTTCTGCTGTTTTATGTACCTATTCACTTTCTGCCTTTCATACGTTCACCCTTCCTTCTTTTTGTTGGTGCCTGTGCGCACGCTACAGGCCGGTGATAAGACCCACAGTTACAGGTCACCCAAATAAGGGAGTCCACGCAGTAGTGTGGTGGAATGGACAGGAAGTCACGAGCGACTTCGGTCAGTTTATTTAAGCCCTCTGGCACGCCTGGCCAGAGAGTGCTACATTGTGTGGGGGTGCTTCCTGTTCCAGCCCTAGGGGCAGGAACACTAGAGCGCTACACTTTTCATTCATCTTTGTCTTTTTCATTCTTCCTGTTCATTCATCATTCCTCTCACTATACCTCTATATTTTCTCTTCATCTATTCCTCTCTCCATTTATCCTTCTCTATTCATCCGTCTTTCAACCCATCCACTATCCATCCATCTCTGCATTCATTCATCCATCCTTGCTTCATGCTTTTCTCCACCCTGTTTTCTCCACACCTCCACTCTCCCTTCGTTTCACTTCTACAGATTGTATTTAGGAGTTTCTTGCAGACCAGAGTATATGCTCTATTTCGAAGACACCATACATCACTTACATGTTTTATCGCCCAGTGACATACAACCTCCGGGTTAAGCTGCTAAAGTTGAGGGGGAGGTTGATGACTTCCCTGGTGACATGCCTGCACCGCCACTCTTTATAGTGAAGCAGCGAGCACACATATGCCCTGCATCCCAGTTTGACATGCCCAGACCGTCTCCATGACAAACCATCTAAAGTGTGCGACCTCTCCGTGACACGCCTCCACTGCCACCGCTCATAGCAATACACCACTTATACCCACACATCCAAATGTTACAGCCACTGGGACCCTCTCCAGTGTCTCATTTCTGACATGAGACTTCACAATGATACCCACTCCTTGACACGCCCACGCTGCCACTCTCTGCTGGCACAACATCCATTCTACGGTAACGCCTATTCCAGGGTTACAGTTCCACTCTTCCCCCTGTGTGATTCTCAGTTACACACCTCGAATGCCTACCTTACGTGCTAGGGTACAGCGCCGCACCTCTATTGCAAACCTGTGACTACTACTAGTACAACGGTGGTAGTGCCATACATACCTTTTAAATGTCAATCTTGCAGGTATAATTAATTAAGTCCCACATTTCTTGGTGTGATTACATCTTTATTAACACACTTCTCAAACCAGTGCTTGCAGTTCAACACCTCCAGTTTGACTTCTCCAGTCACACTCCTCCAATATCTCACTTCATAGTGCCACATTTTCCAGAATCCTTTTCACAATGAAACCCCTTAATGCCATGTTTGTGCCTTATCTCCCCATCTCACACTTTCAGTAACAAACCTTCTTAGGCCACATGAATTTCACTGAATCTCCCAATTTGCTAACAGGACCACACCTCCTAATGTGAACATTGCATGAAATATCTGCTGTATGTGCCCATTCTAACTTACCATCCTTATCACCTATTGTGTAGGAAAGGCAACATTGCCAACACTGAGATGTTTTTTCTAAATTTCCTAGTCGTAACATGATACATTGCAAATATGGAAACCCCATCCAAAAAGGAATCTTTAATATTGGAACTTGAGAAGCTATGCAAAACATTTGGTTCGCACCTAGGTACATGCTAAATTCCTCACAGATTGTATCAGCGCTAATATAATCCCAATTGGTTTATAGGTATAAAACACCCGCATCATATTTGTAGATGATGACAAATTCAAAAACAATTTCAGCTTTGTCTTGAGCAAGTGCGAGAGACATTGGATGGTTCTAAGTATTGAAACTGCATTAAAACATATCCAAAAAAAATATAAATTGAGTATTTAGCAACAAAACTCTTAGATGATCAATCCGTAACAAATTCAAAAGAATGGAGAAACTTGAAATTACCATAAAATAATGTAAACAGATCTATATTGCAAAAAAACCCTCTAAACTTCAAAAAGACATTCAAAAGTACAGCAAAGACCATATGTACCCTTATTTAAAAAATAATTATCCTACTACCCACCACAAGGAGATCGTTTTTCAAATCCACAACTAAAACCAGTTAACTTTTCAGACACAGGGTCCGACTCAGACATTGATACACAAAATCCAGTTTTCCAAGATATTAGCTGCAGTGGTCAACCCAGCACCTCTAACCGATCTTTTTAAGAGAGAGGCAATTGAGGATAATAACAACAACGACCAAGGTTGAGGGGTGGTTGCCGTGTTTGGTAAAAAGACCAGAACACCCCAGTTTTCTGACAGACGCGCAACCAATACTACAAATGGTAGCCATGCCTTTATCTGAAAACAGCATTATACCAATATTCACCCTCTCTGATTACTTTCTCAGTTCCATAGAAATTGAAGTCCTAAGCAAGGGATTACCATATATCCCAGCACACAAAAATTCAATTTTTTTAGATCTATCCACATCAAATATTTCTTCTTTACACAGTACAAATAACAACATATTGATATATCTAGGCTTCACTGCCCTTACACTTTCTTTCCACCATCATCTTTTTTTTTGTATTTAAAATTACCTTTAATATGGCCATGAGTAGGGCCTCTAGAAGCACCAGCCTCTTTTTTTTTTAAACGATCTATATTGGATTTTACAGAAATAATTAACACCCTTCCCCCCACCCACCCCAGTCAGACAGGTACACATATAATGATAGCATTTTGCATTTCCTATTGTAAACCGCAAATTGTATTTTAAGGCATCATACATTTAAAGCTAGCATGTGAGACTAGAGCAACTTTAAAGAACTTAACAGAAACACCAAATACAATTAAACAAGCAATCGCTAAAAGCGTCAAGTTTGAGCTATGCTCTAAGCAGAGCCCTGAGCAAAACTCTATTGTAACAATGGAGACTAAATGCTTAGTCGCCTAGTCCGCCATTGATTAGCCTTTCGTTTATAAATTGCAATAGCTAAGAGCCTAGCTAACCATTGTTGGAAGGACGGTACCGTTGGGTCTAGCCACGCAGAGGCTATGCATAAACGTAAAACCGCCATTGCAGTAAAGATTAACTCATGGCCATTACCGGATTGATCCGTATTGGCGGACCCTAGCAGAATTACTTCACTGTATTTGCTATATTCCTTTCTAAGACAGTAGTCAGAAATGTCTCTATGTCTCGTATTAACTTTGTTAGCCCACTACATAAGGCAAAAATATGAACCGAGTTGGCTTTAAAGGCATTGCATCTAGGACAGCATGTTCCCTACCATTTCCCAGTTTGGCAATTTTGTCTGGCGTGTAATAAAGTCAAAAGCAGGTTTTATAAAACTGGGTCTGTAGTTTAGTAGACATGAGGATGGATTGGGAGAGAGAATAGGCATGTTTAAATCCCTCAGCGGATATATATACTGTATCATGCCATTTCTGGGATGTTTTCTCTAGATCATCTGGAAGCATTGCTATCAGAGAGGAGTAAATTCCTCCAATAATGTGGGCCCTAGATTGAATGATTAGCTCAATAAAAGCTGTCTCTCACTCCAAACTTTCCCTCTTAGTTTTCATATAAGAAAATCCCTTATTTGTAAGTATTTAAAGAAGTCCTGCCAGTCCAGGTGGTACTCTGTTTTTAACATCTCTAAAAAAATGATCCCAGCTGGGGTGAAAAAACAACCTAATTGTGACAATCCGGCCCTACTCCACTTAAGCAGGCAGTTATCTTTAAAGATGGCTCCTGAAAGTGCAGGGTTATCTACTAGGGGTGTGTAGTATGAAAATTGACCTAGCTTCAGCCTTTTCCTCACCACCTTCCACACTTTAAACCTGCTGTAGAGAGTTTTACATTTAACTTTTTTATGGTAGCTATCATGCATATGTCTCCAAAGATAGCCTCTACTTTTGCTACCAAGCAGTAATTGAAAGATTGTCGGTGAATTGCCCCCCAAACGGGTCCTCATCCTCCAAGTTTTGTATGAGCTCGCTGCTGTATAGTACTACCGACGCCCAATAATACATCCTTAGGTTAGGGAGAGCTAGATTACCTCTATCTTTAGGGAGAGTAAGGCCTGGGATGAGCATAGGCCCAAATAAAGCTGGCAAGCGTACGTTCTATTGCCTTAAACCAATTGTTAGTGAATTCTAAACAGATTGATCTAAATAAGTACAAGATCTTTGGAAAGTACACCATTTTGACAGCGTTCACTCTGCCAATGATGGACAGATGGAGATTGTTAAGGCGACGTAGGTCTTTCTGGATTGAGCCTATCATTGGTTTTATGTTTATGTCTACCAAATTCTCCAAATTGGAGCAGATGGCCACCCCCAAATAAGTAGCTGACTCCACTACCCGGGGATCAATCATCCTGCTTGTTTTATTTAAAATAATTTGCGTCTTCCCTTGGTTGAGAGCATAACCGGAAACTAGCCCAAAGTTGGTAGCTTCCTCCTAAGTATTGGGCATAGCTGTGCTAGGATCAACGGTGGTAATAGCTACGTCATCGGCGTATGCCAGAGTTTTTGTTGGATCATTTTGGAGCAGAATTGGTAGTATATTCTCCTTTCTCTCAAGTTTCCGAATAAAGGGGTCAATATATATTGCGAAGAGGAGTGGCGAGCAGGGACACCCCTGTCAAGTTCCACAGGATATTTTAAATTATTTGGTGAGGCTTCCATTCACAGATACCACAGCCCTAGGGTTAACATATAGTTTCTGTACTGCTTTAATAAAGCACTCCTTAAACCCGACCTTGGTCATGGTAGCCCATAAAAATTGCCAGGAGACCCTATCGAACGCCTTCTCAGCATCTAGAAGAATTAGAGCCATAGGGTCTCCTGCCACCTCTGTAATATCGAATAAGGTAATCACCCTATGTATATGATTGATAGTAGAATTCCCGGGGACAAAGCCGTGTTGACATCGCATATTCACCTTATGCACAATAGGAGCAACCCTATTTGCCAACATCTTGGAGTAAATTTTTGAGTCTACGTTAATGAGCGTGATAGGGCGGTAAGATCCTAGCTGTTCCTGTTTTTTTTTCTTTTTAGGGAATATTATTATTTTAGCCCTGGACCAGGAGCTAGGAGGTTGACCACCATAAAAAATGTGAAAAATAGTTCTAATATAATATCCTTAATATGCTCTAAAAAGATTAGATAGAACTCAGAAGGGATGCTATCCAGTCCAGTGCCCTTCTCTTTCGGGAGGTTTTGAATAATAGTTACAAGTTCCTCCAATTTGGGGGATTGTCCCAACATGCACTGATCCTCCTCATCCAATTTGTCATAGTCACCACTCTCTAGGTATTTTTCTATCTACGTTATATCCCCCGTCCTTCCTCCATATACAAAGTCCGGTAAAAGCTCTAAAAGCTAATCTAATAAGCTCTGGGTCAGATATAGAGCCTTCCACAGGATCGTGTATTTCACAAATCAGATTGGAGGTGGTTTCTTGACACATACACACGGCTAGCTGATGGCCCACTAATTCATTAACTTCGTAAACCAATTCTTTCCTGGCAGCAGCTTTCCTCACTGCTTTCTGAGTGAAAATGTTGGTAATAGTCGCCTTTGAAATTGCAACCTGTGTTTGGATTTTGGAGATTTCGTCAGTCGTATTGGCCCTCCTTGTAGCTTCTGACAGTTCTTCTTCTGAATGCCTGAGACTCTCTTGCAGGCCACCCATTGTCTCCCTCTCTACCTTGTTGGCTCTCATTGAATACTGTATGGTCTCACCACGAATCCCAGCATTCAGGGTGTCCCAAACTATATTGACTGAGGCGCTACCTGCGTTATAAGCTAAGAAATTGGGGATCCATTATTTCATATGGGCATAGTATTTGTCATCCTCTAGAAGGATATTTTCAAAGGTCCAAGATATGGTGGGCTCAGTTTTGGCCGGCATTACATCTAACGAGCTAACTAGGGGATTATGATTAGAGAGTATTCGGGCAGCTTCTCTGTTTGGCATTTGGTTTTGAGGGAGTTAGACACAAACATAAAGTCAATTCTGGCGTGAGAAGAGTGTGGGTTAGAAAAAAAAGTATACCCTGGATCATTGGGTTTAGATATCTGCCAGCTATCTACTATTTCATGTGTGAGGCATAGATTTTTTAGAGATTTGAATGCTTGCGGCTTCCGGACTCTGTCTACCCATTCATCTTTGATCGACCAGTTAGTTGGGAGATGAATGTTAAAATCCCCACAGACCAATATCGGTAAGGGCCAGTGTGCGAGTTCATTGGAGATTACATCAAAAACAGCAGGGTCATCACTATTACTCCCATAGACTGTACATAATGTAAATTTTAAGCCCTTGTCGTACTGACATTCGGTAATAGCCCAACTACCAAAATTGTCGGTTTTATATCGACTAAAGCTACCTTTAGCTAAATAGCAACCCCCCTAACCCGAGCCCCCTGTGAAGTTGCGCAAACCAGCCTATACCCAAGTGAATTCAGCAGCTGGCTCTAAGACCCCTCTATGTGCGTTTCTTGGAGGCACACATTGTTTGCCCCCAAGCCCGTAATCCTAATGCTACTATTTGCCTTTTTTTTAACGCTGTTTAGGCCACAGAAGTTTATAGATAGTAGTTTTAATGCCCCCACAAGTTTAAGGAAGTTGAAACCGGAGCAGAGCAGAGCTTACCACCAATCCCAATGTTGCCTTCATTCTGCCTATACAAGTTTGTGATGCTTAAAGTGAATTTTGCCCTTTTTGTGACCCGTCCTGTCTGACCCCCACCCCTTCCTCCCGGCCTCCTCCCCCCTCTTCCCACCCTCCACCAATCTTGAAGGGTTCGTGCCCTGCGATGGGACAGGGCATTGACGTCCGTTGTTCAATCCCCCATGAGCCTGCTGAGCCACATCCCCTGCGTACATATCTAACAACTCTAGTGAACCGGAAAAGAGAAGAAAAGATAAGAAGGAAGAAAAGAAGTACCAAAGAAACCCTAGAGGAGTCATCACATCTGCATGGCTGCTCATGACTGCACATTGCAAACCTGATAATGCGTTTTAACATAGTAGAACAATAATCATTACTTATGTCCGGTGATTTCGTCTAGGTAGTTTTTGGCCTGAATCTCTGAAATAAAGCTTCGAGTTGACCCCTGAAATATAACTTTAAGCCTTGCTGGATTTTGAAGGTACACTGTGGCCCCAAGTTTTTGGAAAGGATCAAATAGCTGTCTGAGTCTCTTATCTGCGCTCCACAGTGGCGTGCGCGAAATCTGGTCGAGAAAAGAATGATATACCTTCAAAAGAGCGTTTATTGGTGGGTCTGGCAAGGTCATAGAGGGCCTGGCGAAGCAGAAAGTTGCCAAAGAAAAGCAGCATAGCCCGAGGGTGTTGTTGGGAGGCCGGGCCCTTCTTACTGGGAAATAGAGGAAACCTGTGAGCTCTCCGGACCTCCTTGGCCCAGTCCCAGTCCTGGAGCTCTGGAAACGCTCCCTTAAGAAAAGTTACCATAAATTTCCTTGGGTCATCCTTTTCAATCCCTTCTAGATTCCCCATAAAGCGAAGATTATTCCGCCTCTGCCGATTTTCTTGCTCCTCAGCCTTCCACATTAAGGGCCAGATGTAGGTCGGCAAATACCGGTCGGTAACGGCCGATTTCGGCCGTTACCGACCGGTATTTACAAATGGAGATGTAGGGGCCTTAAAATGTACAGAATCGGTATTTTTACCGAATCGGTAAAGTTACAGATTCGGTAAAATACCGATTCTGTAAATTTACCGAATCAGTAAAACAATATGTAGGTGGCACAGAAAACAGTGCCACAGGCCCTTACCGATTCGTTATTAACCATGTAATTCTATTGCATGGTAAATAACAAATACCTGTGTACATGCACACCTAAGGGCATGAATGTGTGTCACATGGCACACAAGTCAAAATCAGGGGTGCAACAGGGTGTCAAAGTGACACCCTGTCACCCTTGCAAAATAGGTAATTTTACCGAATCGGTATTTACCGATTCAGTAATTGACTGATTCCTATGGGCCTACAGGCCCATAGGAATCAATGGCAATTACTGAATCGGTAAATACCGATTCGGTAATTAAAAATTACCGATTTTTTACCTACATCTGCTTTACCGAATCTAGAATACTGAATCGGTAAAATTCGGTATTCTAGAGTCGGTAAATCAGATTTACCTACATCTGGGCCTATGTCTTTAACAATGCCCTCGCGTTCGTCATGCTGAGTTTTGAGCAAGGTAACATCATTTTCCAGTTGCTCAGTTCGCAGTCCAACCGAGGCCAATCGATCAACAATTTCAGAGCACGTCTTTCCCACCTTACGCACAGCACCTTGTAGTTTCTTTGCTGCCAGTCGCGACCTCCGGCTATCTGCCTATGCTTCTGCTTGGAAACTCCTGATGGAATGTAGAATGTCTGCTAAAGCTGGTTTGTTGTTTTGACCACTCCAACTGCACACTTTGGTACAATCTGTCACAGCTTGGGACCACCCAGAGGTTACAGCAGGTTTAGAGAATGACAAGAGTGATGTGTCTTCATACTCCAATTTTAGGTCTGTATTATCATCTTTGTCGGACGTCTCCCAGTCATTGCCATGTGGGTCCTTATTCCCCTTTGTTTTAAGCTGTTTCTTTTTTGAGAGGCGCTTATGCTTCATAGGGTCAGTATTAGAACCACTATACCATTTGGCGCCTTCCTCCCCGCTGGAGATGGAGTCTGAGAGTTCAGAATCCTCGGTGAGGGAATAAAAATTGTCCTGAAAGTCTGCTGAGAGGGGTTACTAGCATGTATATGGGGGGGGAAGCCTCGCAGGCTCCCTCAGGATGGATTCGTGGTGGCTTATTTTGCTAGGGTCAGTGCTGGGGCTGCCACGGTGCTGCTTCATGCTACCCTCAGGGAGAAAAGAGAGTACAGTGGCTGTTGTTTATGTAGCACTGTCTGAAATCTGCAAGTCACTCACTGAAAAATCCAGCAGGGGATGGCTGGGCACCCCTTGTTCATGCTCGCCTGATCGGGTCTCGCTATCTGTAACAGCAACGGCAGCATCAATAGAAGCGGGGCCCTTTTCGTCCCTTGAAATGGCCCCAAAGCTTGTTGTTAGTAGTGGTTGCGGTTTCCCTGTTATTCATGCTGGGCCTTTTTTAATTGTGGCAGAGTTTAGGGCGTCCAGTTCATTGGGCCTTTTCTCTGGGCATCACGCTTTTTCCCCCTTCTCCCCCGTTCCCCCCCCCCGCTTTTGCCTTTCCGCCTGGAATCTCCGATTTCTTCTGCTGGGTATCGGCTAGAAGAGTATTTCCTATCACGGGTGTATTTTTGGGTTTCCCCTCACGCGCCCCCTTCTCTGTCATTCTTACTTGTGAGTTACAGCCTACACGGAGATGACACAGGGAAGGGCAGCGCGGCGAGAGGTTTCTCCAGCCGAAGGTACCAGGCTTGGTCCGATGACTCGTGTGGCGACAGCAGCGTGCGCAGCCTGCAGCAGCGCTGTGGGATTGATGCTGTGTAACGACGGATGAGGCTGCACGCAGCCCTGCGTAGATCCAGGATAGCTGATTCCCGTCCTCGCGGCGATGCGGCTGTTTGATCCAGAGGCTGCAGGTCAAGACAACGTGTATGTCCCTAGGGGGGTGTCTCAAGACCATTCCTCACAGTCCTCTCGCTCGATACTTGTTCAGAGGTAGCACGATTGCTCCTATCGGATTTCCCTGTACGGCTCTACCGGTTCAGCATCGGGGGGAGATGCTCAGCAAAGCGACTCATCGGCGGTGTCCGTCGGCCGCCATCTTCCTTCCTCCAGAAGCACCAGCCTCTCTTTCCACCATCATCCTTAATGTCCAAAGAGATTCTAATTTTTGAAAATGTCATCCAAAACAGAGCTAAAGATGATATGCTACAATCCTAAATATGTTATATTTCACCTATCCAAAGAAGAACCCAATGCTCTAGAATAGAGGTTCTCAACCTTGTAACATCTGTGGACCCCCACTGAATCATTACTGGAACCAAGGGATCTCCACTGATAATTATTAGATGCCAGAACACCCAGACTAAGCAATTTCTATAATTTGGACCTCAAGACAAAGCACAAAAGTACAAAAACAGTATACACCAATGTAGGAATGTCCTCCTTTTTGCCCTGATCAGACCAATTTATTTGACTGATGCTGGTGGTTACTGATTCTGAAAATGCCCTGGGCTCTACTAACTAGACGAAGGGCCATTGCTCTGCCCTCTAACAGGTATATGGTAATTGGTATAATTCTGAATGGCCAAGGTAACCTACCTGTAAGTCCCTAGGCCTAGTATATGGTAGGGCATGTTGGTTTAAAGACCTCAGTGGACTTACGCACGTAAGTTTGGACTGCTGTGGTGTTTGGTGTCATTTTAAAGCCAGGTCTGCCTTGCAGGCTGGTTTTAAAATATAACTGTATCCAAATTTGTCCTTGGAATTAAAAGTACTTCTGAAGTCCCAAACTACCTTTTTAATACTTTTAAGTCACCCCTAAGCCCTGTCCTAGGTGCCCCGAATGTAGGGTGTATTGTTATAAAAAGCAGGGACAATATCAAATATGTTTTATATGCCCTGGTAGGAAAAGCAACCAAAGCCGTCGTTCCCTGTTGGAGTGCTGCTAGCCCCATAGGGTAACATGGAAGTTTGTATTAAACTTAATAGAGTCTATCTTTGCTTGGGAGCTAGCAAGCAATGTCATTCAAAATATCAAAAGAATGGTTACTATAAAACCAACAACTTGCCAAGGTGGAATTTATTATAACTATTATAGGAAAGTAGTTTAAGAACGTATTATACTGTCATTACCTAGTCCCGTAGCAGCCTCTTCTGATTGGTCATCCTTTGACAGCCTAAGGCAAGCTGCTCTCTGAGTAGGTGTGAAGAGGTCTGCGGCTGAATCAATGCTGTCATTTGGTGAGAATAAATTTGCTTCCTGGGGAAGCCAGGGAGAAGAAAGGGCTTGGAGAAAAGCTGGACTTTAAAGGCAAGAGAGCAGTTGTCACAGGACCCAGGCCAGCCCCCACTTCCTTGATCCCCAGCCAGATGGGAGCCCCCTTATTAGATTAGGAGAGGGTCTGGATGGGGAGTGTAGGGAGTTGTTAGCCACACCCCTGGGTTGGGTTACACAAACTCAAACACCAATGAGAGAATTTTTCCATTTTGATTATTGGAGAAGAGTGCATTCTGGGCCACAAATATGCCAATCTTTGCAGGATGTGGTCTCAGCAGAGGGAGTCAACTTTACCTGTATTGGCTGAGTTGCCGCCCCCTTGCTATCCCAAAATGGAGGATAAACATGGGAGAGCTGCATGTGTTCCTCAAAACACTTACTGGAACAAAAAAAAGACTGCCCTGCTAGACCATTGGACTGCACCACAGAAGGCTTACATGCAAAATGAGTGCACTTGCTGCACTCTCAAGTCTCCCCAAAGAAAAGACTATGCCTGACTCAAATGGAAAGGTGTGGACTCCATGATCAGCAACAGGTCAAACAAAGCAGTAAGAAGTCACCTACAAGCCCAAAGAGAGGATCACCAGCGCTGACCAGTTGCAGCTGGATTTTATCTGGACTGTGCAGGTGCATTGTAGGAGATGGAGTCCTAGCCCCCAAGAGGCAATCCAGTCTCTGAACCATTGGTTGGTGCTCCTGGTCACTTCTCTCCCAAAAGGAATCAACAAGGAACAAGATCTAAAAGTTTGGAAACTTTTTATAAAGTTTTGGAGAAAAGCTCCAGTAGGAGACCAACTCGATTTTGAGAGTTAGGTCGCCGTTGGTAAGTCGCGAATTGGCACTACCGTGCTGGTTTGGTCTGCTGAAAGCTCCAGAGCTCCTCGCTGTCGACATCAAAGACAAAGACTTCCACAGGCTCACAGAAGCATTGCGCTGCAGTAGGCCGCCGTCGTTGAATTGAACTTCAGATCTGAGAAACCTGAAGACCTGCAGATGAGCTTGTCAACGAAGGAAAAGCTCCAAGAAAAAGACTAAGTCCGGGGATAAACTTTTGACCAGGGCCAACGTGGTGCGTGGGTCAGCCTATGCGACCCACGCACCATCACATTCGGCTTAAAACTTTGACTTTTTCCAATTCCAGTGTGACCAGATAGCTGCGAGTGGCGCTTTAAGCCTTTTGGTGCTAGAATGCCTAATTTTTAACTTCATCTTCAAAAATTAATATCCCTCATTCCCTACATTGAATTGTTGTCGTTTTGGTGTCATTTTAAAGATCAAAATATTCTCTAATTTTATAAATTTGTTTTCGATTTTTATTGTGCTGTGTCTTTTACATATTTACTGTTTTTGTGATAATAAATGCTTTACGCCAACCTGTCTCCTAAGTTAAGCATGACTGCTCATTTGGCAAGCTACCAAGGGTTGAGCAAGGATTCGTTTATTGAGACGTGACTGGACCTATTAGTGATTGTGGTATTATTACTAGCTGAAGGTGAATACCCCCACCAGCTAATCATCCACTTTCCTACATTTGGTGCACAGTGGTGGGATGCAGAACGTTTAATAACAGCATTAGTGTGGGAGAGAGGGCCGGATAAACAGACGAGGAGGCTGTATATAGTGTGCCAGTTGGATTACTTTTATTTAACACTTTCAGTCAAGGGTATATTTTCGGGATTCCTCGACTTGGTTCTTGCTTCTCTTCTTCGGGTTTGGGCTTCGGGTCTCCTTGGTGTTCACATGGGATTAGCCTGCAAGCTGGATGGTCCTTCCCCAGGAGGCTCAGAAGAGAAAAGAAGAACAAGGAGCTGTCAGTTCTTTTCAGGGTTCCCGTTTTCTATAAGTTTTTCACCATCACCACACCCAGTAGGTGATTTCCTTACATAAGGGATGGAAAGCAGGAAGATTGGGCTGAGATCGTGAGGGATATGGGTTGGGGTCGTGAGGGATAAAAGTGCAGGGTCTGACTAGGTAGATATAGGGCACAGTGATGAGTGAAAGATAGTACAACAGTATTTGGCAGTATTTTGGCTCTACAAGGGCTGTGTATCACTCGGCCTACAATATTGTCGGAATTCAGTTTACTCTCACTGAAGTACGTGGGAGAAAAGGAACATAAACGCTATGCTGCACATCTTCTTAAAACAACAACCCTTCCTTTTCCTTAGCAACCACCCGCCACCCTCCTGTATTTGTTCACACCTCCCGCTACCCTACACCCCACTCCCCCCGGTACCCAATACTCACCGGCTCTGCCGCAACTCTCCTGAGTTGCGGCCGCTCTTCAGGCACCTCCTGTGGGGACCACCAGTCCTCGCACCACGTCTCGTTTTCTTCCTGCTCCTCCGGCTCCTCCACGTAGCCTCTTTTCGCGCCTTTTCCGTCTTTGGTTTCTTCCTCCTGCTCCCGATACTGTCGGCGTTCTACCCTTCTTCCGGGGTCTTCACGCCCGACGTTCGTCTCATCCCCCGCTTTCTGTTCCTGCGCGGGTCTGCTTCCAGGGTTAGCCTCGCCCTCTTCCTCGGCGTTGTGAGGGAGGTCCAGCCGCTGTATAAACAGAGGATATGGGAGCGTTACTGGCGATCCTCTATACCGGAGTCGCGTTGTCTCCTTGTCCGGTAAGTGACGGTGTACCCATGCGCATTGCGGCCTCGACCTTGGCACTTGACAGATCATGCCCTGCAACCCCTCACATCCCCTTTCCCTTGCTGTCCTTCCCGTAGGGTTTTTTTTCGCAGGGATATCTAGAAAGGAAGTCAGCATTTGCCTGTTCTGTTCCCTTGCGGTGCCTAGTATGGAATCTATAGGGTTGTAAGGATAGAAACCAACGTAACACTCTTTCGTTTTTCCCTTTATTGCGGGCCAACCATTCCAAGGGCACATGGTCAGTATAGAGAGTGAATTCCCTACCTTCCAAATAATATTTCAAAGATTCAATGGTCCATTTTATGGCCAGAGCCTCTTTTTCAATTACAGCGTAGTTCCGTTCCCTCGGAAACAGTTTCCGACTTATGTACAGGATAGGTCTTTCCTCACCTTGGTGGTTTCTCTGGTACAATTCTGCTCCCAACCCCTGATCGGATGCGTACGTTTGTAGGATGAAGGGCAAGGAGTAATTAGGGCTGGCTAGGATTGTGTCAGAGGTCAAGGAAGTCCTCAGAGTTTCAAATGCTTTGACAACCTCAGGGTCAGGGTCCCTCAATCTATGCTCAGTTCTTTAAGTTTTTTGGAGTAGATCTGTGAGAGGAGCTGCAATCTATGAAAATTGAGGTATGAATCTTCAATAATATTCCAGCAATCCTAGGAAAGCCCGAAGAGCTTTGGCTGTCCGGGGAAAGGGAATTTGGGAGATGGCAGTCAGTTTATTGCTTTGAGGACGTATCACTCCCTCTCCCAAAAGATACCCAAGATATTTCACGTTTTGGCGGCTAAGTGGCTCTTAGAGGGGTTTATTTTGAGTCCATGCTGACCCAAAGCCTGAATCACCTTAGACAGGTGGTTCAAGTGCTGACTCCAGGATTCACTATAAATGACTATGTCATCTATATATGCTCCTGCAAATTTCTCATAGGGGCGGAGTATGATATTCATGGCCCTTTGAAATATGGCGGGTGCGCCATGTAACCCAAAGGGTAACATTACGAACTGAAACAACCCGCCCGGTGTAGAGAACGCAGTTTTTCCCTGTCCTGCTTCCGTAAGGGGATCTGCCAGTACCCTTTGCACAAGTCAAGGGTGGTGATATATTTAGCTCTCCCTATTCTTTCTATCATTTCGTCCACCCTGGGAAGGGGATGGCTGTCTAATTCAGAAACCTTATTGACCTCTCGGATGTCAATACAGAACCTCATCGAGACATCCGGCTTCGGAACAAGAACAATGGGTGAATTCCATTCACTCACTGAGGGTTCTATAATCCCCATTTGCAACATCTTTTGAACTTCTTCTCTAATGGTAGCTCTACGAGCCTCCGGGATGCGATAGGGTCGAAGACGCACCTTCCTCCCTGGGATGGTTTTAATGGCGTGCTCCATCAACGTAGTTTTTCCTAGAGTCAAGGAAAACACATCTTGCAAAGGCAATAGACTATTGACTAGATTGCCTTTCAAAGGGGGAGGCAATTCGTTGTCTATGCACTGACAGTGCAAAGGTTGGGGTTGTCCAATATTCCCCACCAAAGTGGGAAGCGGCCCCTCCCATTTCTTCAAAAGATTGATGTGATATATTTGGGAGGTGCCTCTCTTTTTATACAACTCTATTCTATACGTAACAGGTGTCACCTTTTCTAACACTATATAGGGACCCTGCCATTGTCCTAATAACTTGTAGTCTGAAGAGGCCATCATCAAGAGTACTGCATCACCTACCGCAAAAGATCTGTCTTTGGTATTCTTATCGGTTTGAGCTTTCTGGGACTCCTGTGCTTTTTCTAGGTTATTCCTGACTATAGTTCTGATTTGTCCTAGGTGGGCTCTGAGATTGCTCACGTACTCCATCAATGGGGTTGTGCTATGAGGTTCAGTCTCACAGGTTTCTCGAAGCATGTCTAATAGGGAACGTGGTTGATGACCATTAAGTAATTAAAATGGAGAATACCCTGTACTCTTCTGGGTCTGACATCTGATGGCATATAAAGCTAGGGGCAACATATCTTCTCATCGTTTAGATTCAAGGGCCAGCAGTTTTTTTAAGGTAGCTTTTAGGGTGGCATTATAACGTTCCACTAGACCATCGGTCTGTGGATGATATGCCGCCGTTCGTATTTGTTTGATTCCTAGTTGTGAGCACACTTGCTTCATCAGTTTAGATACGAATGGGGTTCCCTGGTCAGTGAGTATTTCTTTTGGAAACCCCACCCTGGAAAATACTGCTATCATTGCCTTAGCTATACTCGCTGCATCAGGATGGCGCAAAGCAATTGCTTCTGGAAAGCGTGTGGCGTAATCTACTAGGACCAGTACATATCGACATCCGCTACAGGAAGGTAATAGGGGTCCTATGATATCCATCCCAATCCGATAGAAAGGTTCCTTAATGATGGGAAGTGGGTGTAATGGAACTCTAGGGGGTCTGTATCTACTATTTTGTTGGCATACAGGGCACTCACAGCAATATGTTCTTATCTGCCTATGGATACCAGGGTAATAGAACTGCTTTGTGATTAGTTGTTCTGTCTTTTCCTCTCTAAAGTGTCCACCAAGCAAATGACTATGGGCCAAATATAACACCTTATCTTGAAATGGGGCAGGGACCAACAATTGAGGTGGACTATTGTGTTCATGCTTTCGATATAACAACTAGTTTTTGATAAAGAAGTAAGGACATAAGTGTGTAGGGTCTTCATGACTCAGGGCTTGATTTCAGGCTTCTTGTAAAACCGGGTCCTCTCTCTGGGCAGTATGAAAATGTCTGTCACTCTCCCAGGGGTTTTCTATGGGTACAACAGGGTAAACGCCTGGGTTTTGTCCTTTTTCCTTCCTTCTTTGGTTTTTAGATTTTCTTGGTTTGGAAGGGGGCCATTCATGATCCTCCTCCTTCGCAAAAGGAGCACTGCCCCACCAATCCTCCTCCTGTGTGGTTTCCCTAAGAAGTGTCGGCAACTGTGGTTAGTCACTCCCTAGGATGGCTTGCTCCGGTAACCTGGGAATGAGGCCGACCTTTAACTCAGATCCCGGGTCAGTAGCATGTTTAATACGGACATGGGTGGTAGGCTATGTCTTCGTATCGCCATGGACACATTGTATATGAACGATACCATCAATATTGCCTAACTCCTGTCCTAGATCCTGGGGTCTCACTACACTTTGTCTGCAGCCTGTGTCAGCTAGAGCTGTCATGGGGAGGCCATTTATTGTGGCGTCACATCGATAGGCAGGTGGACGTGTAGGTTGGGTAAGACAACAATAGTTCCTTGTGAGACCTATCTCCATTAATTCCTCTTTCTGAGGGCAGAAACGGGCAATGTGTCCCATACAACCACAGCTATAACATTGTGGACCTGGGGGTGGTGTTCTCAATACAGGTGGTCCTGGTGTTCGGAAGGCTGGAGGCCCTGGGACTATTGTCATTGGGTCGGGTTGTCTTACTGGCATAGGTTGAGAAGGGCGTTGTCCCCCACTTGTATTTGGTTTTCCTGGGGTTTCCTCGTGTCCCTTCTGTATTTCCTGAGCTCTACTATAGGCGCTAGCTATCTCCACCGCCATCTCTAGTGTGAGATGGGCATGTTGTCTAACCCATTTTTGGATAGGGGGATGAAGGGATGATAAATACTGTTCCAGATACACCTTGGCCATTATGTCCTCCTTTGTGGCAGTGAGGGGTTCAACCATCGATCTGCCATGCCTTTTACGCGGAAATACAAGGCTCTTGGTGTTTCTTGTGGACCCTCTTTAATCTGTCTAAGCCGTATTCGATAAGTTTCGTCGTCTATCCCTAAGCGTTCCATTATGCACTGTTTTATTTCGCCATATGGGGTTACACCAAGGATGTTGGCAGCCTGATATGATGCGTGCAATTCTCCAGATAATAAAGGACCTAGATATTGGCCCCATTTGTCAGCAGGCCAAGCTGCAGCTCTTGCCATTCTTTCAAAATTATTAAAGAAAAACTCAGGGTCTTCCCCCTCTACATATTTCTGCAGTATTACAGACGGTAATGTGCTAGGGCCTCTCTGTTGTCCCATGGCATCAATGAGTTTTCCCATTGCGCTATAGTGGGACTGGCTTTGTTTGGTGATTACTTGTTGTAGCTTTCCCCGGTCCTCTTCCACAACTGCCAGGAACTTTTCCATAGCCTTCCCTAGGCTCTCCTGGTTCACGGCCATTCGCGTTAGTACAGCCTCCATGTTTCCGGCGGATCCCACTTCTGACACTACTTGTGGGAGAGCGGGCCGGATAAACAGAAGAGGAGGCTGTATGTAGTGTGCCAGTTGGATTACTTTTATTTAACACTTACAGTCAGGGGTATAGTTTCGGGATTCCTCAACTTGGTTCTTGCTTCTCTTCTTCGGGTTGGGGCTTCGGGTCTCCTTGATGTTCACATGGGACTAGCCTGCAAGCTGGATGGTACTTCCCCGGGAGGCTCAGAAGAGAAAAGAAGAACAAGGAGCCGTCAGTTTTTTTCAGGGTTCCCGTTTCTATAAGTTTGAAACCATCACCACACCCAGTAGGTGATTTCCTTACAAGAAGGGATGGAAAGCAGGAAGATTGGGCTGGGGTTGTGAGGGATATGGGTTGGGGTCGTGAGGGATAAAAGTGCAGGGTCTGACTAGGTAGATATAGGGCACAGTGATGAGTGAAAGATAGTACGACAGTATTTGGCAGTATTTTGGCTCCACAAGGGCTGTGTATCACTCTGCCTACAATATCGTCGGAATTCAGTTTACTCTCACTGAAGTACGTGGGAGAAAAGGAACATAAACGCTTTGCTGCACATTTTCTTAAAACAACAACCCTTCCCTTTACTTAGCAACCACCTGCCACCCTCCTGTATTTGTTCACACCTCCGCTACCCTACACCCCACTCCCCCCGGTACCCAACACTTACCGGCTCTGCCGCAACTCTCCTGAGTTGCGGCCGCTCTTCAGCCACCTCCTGTGGGGACCACCAGTCCTCGCACCACGTCTCTTCTTCTTCCTGCTCCACCGGCTCCTCCACGTAGTCTCCTTTTGCGCCTTCTCCGTCTTCGGTTTCTTGCTCCTGCTACCAATACTGTTGGCGTTCTACCCTTCTTCCGGGGTCTTTGCACCCGACGTTCGTCTCCTCCCCCGCTTTCAGTTCCTGCGCGGGTCTGCTTCTGTAAATGTAAATGTAAATGTATAGGCATTTATATAGCGCACTACTTACCCGTAGGGTCCCAAGGCGCTTCGACCGCTGCGAAACCCTTCCTGGCTTCCCTGAGAGATGGTCCCTTAATGGGTATCTCCAGGGTGAGACCAGGCATCCCCGGCGGTCTGGTGGGGCCGTTAGTGAAGATGAGGCAAGCTAATGCCCAGAGTTGCCGAGTGTGATCGCTGATCAGAGTGGGCACCGAGGCGAGAGAATTATCGAGTCCGCTGACCCTGGTCCAGAAACCTGCCGCGCCGGGAATCGAACCCTGGTCCCGGGCCGTCCTCTGCTCTCGGGTCTGCCGCCTCTAACCAGTGAGCCACACTACTTCACTGGGGTTAGCCCCGCCTTCTTCCTCGGCGTTGTGAGGGAGGTCCAGCCGCTGTACAAACAGAGGATATGGGGGCGTTACTGGCGATCCTCTATACCTGAGTCGCGTTGTCGCCTTGTCTGGTAAGTGACGGTGTCCCCATGCACGTTGCGGCCTCGACCTCGGCACTCGACAGATCATGCCCTGCAACCCCTCACATCTAGTATTTAAGTTGGACAATTAAAAATCCTCTAAATTGACCTAGTGCAAAAATTGTTGATTTTTAATTTGGACTAATATTAATTATTTTTTATTTTTTTCTAGATTAATCTGACCTCCATTTTTTCAAAAGTGTTTGTGACCCAAAACTAAGGGATACCACAGAGCTTGATATAGCTAGCCTACCAGCACACCAAGTCCATTAGTGACCTTTATAGGGCAAGGGGTTTACCAGCACCCTCAAGATCCAGGAACGTAGTCTGATAAAGGCCCCAACAGCCTCGGAAGAGGCCCAGCTACAGGATCATGCCTCTGCAACAGAGGAAGCGCCACAGATAGAAGGACAGGTGGAGAAGGGGATCCACCAGAGATTACCAGATCTGCCCCTTCGGGAAAGAGAGCTTGAGGCACAGCTGGCTTATATTGCCATAGAAGCAGACTAGTTGGCCCTGGTCAAGAAGAAGTGGGCACTTGAGGAGAGGAGAACCACAACGGGTGTTAGAGAGAAAGATGATGGCAGCGAAGAGGCAACAGAAGACTACCCAAGGGGATTGTCCGTCAGTGCCAGGAGGGTGATGACTTAGACAAATGGCTTACAGCTTTTGAGATGGCCCTCAAGCTGAGGATAATGGGTTTTCAGTACTGGGGTTCACTCCTAGGGGTACTGATGTGAAGAGATAGGCTCTTGACCTTAGATGGAGAGGAGGCTGAATCATATCCCATCCTTTTTTTTTTGTAAACAAACTTTATTCAGTTACATCTTATGCACTAGAATTATTGTTAGGAGGAAACAGTATTCATACAATGGCGATTTCTTTAGCATCGTTTACATGTAAGATTATACAGTCTTAGGAGCCACTTCCCTTTTGGTGTCCCCGCCTCCGACAGTGCTCCTGTGGCCATCCGCCTGAACAACATTTCTAGGATATTTGTGAACTACATCTCTACCTAGGGAGTCAATTCCTTACGTCTCCATGCTAGTCCTTACTCTTATCTATCCCAACAGTCAATGGGTTAACAAAACACCACCTACCCTCCCCCTTTCAAGTTCTACCTACCCCCCTCCCACCATCGGACATGTCGCTCTGCCCCGTATCTCTCTGAGTTGTGAATTATTAACTCCTGAATCATATCCCATCATGAAGCAGTGCTTGATCCTAAGGATAGGTCTCACCCCATAGCAGTACAGGGTGAAGTTTAGGGACACCCAGAAAGCCAGTACTCAATCCTGGGTTGACTTTGTAGACCTATCTGTCAAGGTACAAGAGGGCTGGCTACAGGGTAACAAGGTAAGTACTTATGAGGAGCTGTACATTTTGTTCACATAGGAGAACATTTCTTTCAACTGCCCTTCAGAGAAGTTACACCATTAACTAGTTGACACTAAGGTATCTAGTACTCGGGACCTGAGTGAGACAGCAAATGAGTTCACACTACGGTGACCAAGAAGAACCATGTAGTGATCAGAAGAAAGGACAGGTTCTCTCACAGGGGAAAGCCCCGGGTATCCCAGATAAACACAAAACAAGTCCTCAAAAGTTCTTCAAACACCAACTCAAGGAGGGAGTTCTCAGAACCATTCCACTTACACGAGGAAGGGATATCAGAGAAGGAATTATGACCTGACAAGTGCATGGTCTTAAAAAAACACTGGTTGGCAGTTCAAGGGGATTGCTAGTGTAAGTGTGGTGGTGGAAGTTTGCCCAGAGATCGGGAAAGGGTATGCAGAGGTGACCTTAGTTTTCGTAGGTGGGGTGGAAGTTGCAATCCCGCAGCCTTACCTCCAAGCATGGAGAAGTACAGGCAAAGGCCTAAGAACAACGGGACTGAGGTTCAGGCTCTGAGGGATTCAGGAGCCAATGTGACCATGGTGTTGGACAATGGTATATTTCACCAGGTCACCCATGCAGACAACAGAGCCAGACTCCATCCCATGGCAATGGTGAGCTTGGAATGGGGAGGTGTGACTGGCCCTAAGAAGGTAGTTGTGTCTCCTGCCCTCCTAGTAGAGTGTCTACTGGGAAATGATCTTGAAGCTTCTGAGTGGTCAGGGGTGGTAAGGCAGGTCCATGCTCAGATGCTGGATCTCCCTGAGTGGGTTTGTGCTGTGACGAGGGCACATTTTTATAAGGAACAGTGGTCCTAAGCTTAAAAAAGTATTCAAACAGATTCTATTATAGACCACAATGAGTTCTATAAGTTCAATTCCAATGTCCAGTGGACATGGAATATTTATTTTATCAATGTAGATGAACATTATGAAATTAGAACACACACAAATAAAGAGGGGACAGTCCTGTACCCAGGAGGAGGGAAAGAAAAAATGAAGGGAAAAGTAGAAAACAAATGAGATTTTCAGGCAATAACTTTTTGGAGCAGAACGTGGCTTGCATCTTAATGCATAGTACTGCAAGCTCAAAAGCGTCAGTGACAGCAATATATTAACACAATGGTACAATTGCGACACTGTATGTGAAAGTCGACGTTTCAATCCCATGCCCCTATGCTAGCGGGATCATCATCAGGACTAATGATAATTGCCTGGTTGTTTGAATAATAACAATGCCTATTAAGATAAAGGGTGAAAAGGGAAAAGAATGATTCATGTGAATCAATTGTGATACAGGTAACAACTTGTCATGCAGCATATGGTGAGGAACCTGATATTTACATCCATGCGGCAAAGGTTGTCCACAGAGTGACAACATTACTGATCATGGCGGGGAAAGACCGGCGCTTCCGTCTCTACTAGGTTAGAAAAACCACACAGAGAGAGACGGTGGAAGTCAGGGCGGTCAATGAACAGAGGTGTCAATGAGTACCGTTATGAATAAGTGCTCAGTAACAGACCAAAACAATACAATGGGTATTTTCATTACTATGTACAATGGTCGTAATTAACCTTGATAATTACTCGGGCTACGAGGTAACATACCGGCGCTTCCGTCTCTACTATGATTAATAACTCAAGGAGAGACGATGGAAGTCAGGGCGGTCTGCACCGGTAGTGAGTGTGACCAGCGAATATCAACGGCAAAAGGAATACCATAGCAAATTAATACTCAATTCTGCAAACATTATGAAGTGATTGAGAAGTGTCCGATGATGCTGCGGTGTGAGCAGGCATAGGGGAGTGTGGGGTGGTGGTTTGGCAACGTTACTGTGGTGATGTAAGTTGTTAAAAACGGCGCAGTTGTACATGAAAAGTGGGTGCCGTGACATAAACAGCCAGACGGCTAGTGCGAAATAACGCGGGCGAAGGACGTGGTGGGGGCTCATAACAAACCTTAGAGTGGCGCGGATTCAATTGCCACGTTCCCAAGGTCTCGAAGTCGGGTGCTGTGACGAGGGCACAGGCTGCACATCAGTGGAGTTCTGGACACTTGGTCCCTGGAACAATGAACAAAGCCTCCCAAAGCAAGTGAGAGGGTAAAGGGTCTGGTGAGCCAGCCCAAACAGCTTAGGAGGTCCAGGAGGAATCTAATCCTGAGGCGGAACATCTGGCCTCAGAAGGAGGTACTCCAACCCTGCAAGATCTGTCTGACTTGGTAGAGTTGCAAGGAGCCAGTGGACCCTCCAAAGAGGAGCTGTGCTATGGATAAAGGGATTGTCCCACTCTTGAGGTCCTGAGACAGGGTGATATCAGTGATTTCCACAGTCTGTTGGGAGGATGTAGTCCTCTATTCTGAGGCCAGGGACCCCAAACCAGGGGCAACCAGGTGAGTGGTGGTCCCCACAGAAGTATAGAGTTCCCCTTAGCAGCTTAGCCGGACATTTGGGTCAGACCAAGACCGTGAACAGGCTGATCGACCATTTCTATTGGCCCCTT
This sequence comes from Lissotriton vulgaris, assembly GCF_964263255.1. Lineage (NCBI taxonomy): Eukaryota > Metazoa > Chordata > Amphibia > Caudata > Salamandridae > Lissotriton > Lissotriton vulgaris. The sequence continues at coordinate 543,327 of NW_028248901.1, read as the reverse complement.
ATGTCTGGCAAGATAAAGCCATTTTGCAGGTCCTGTGTCACCTGTCAAGCCAGTGGTAAGACAGGGGCAAGCCAAAGGCTCCCTTAATGCCACTGCCAGTGGTTGGGACTCCCATTGAGAGGATGGGGATTAGCATTTCTGGTTCCCTAGACCCACCAACAGCCTCTGAGAAAAAATATATCTTGGTGGTAGTTGACCATGCCATCAATACCCCTCAAGATGGGCACTGCTCCAACAGTGGCTAGAGCCATACTTGGCATATTTACCAGAGTGGGCTTTCCTAAGGAGGTGGTCTCAACACTTAGGTATATCTAGTTAGGGTTTGCATCCTAGGAGTACTCATGATTACCTCCAAGTATCCAGATGCCCGCATATATTCACTGTTTTAGCACCATGGTAGAATTCTACCTTTTATTTACCCTGTTGGTGCTTGTTATTGTATATATCTGTTGCTGCCTAATGGTTATTGCAGCACACGTATTTTATACTAGAATGACGCTTGTTCAATAAATGCTTATTGAAAACGTCCCCATTGTTTATTCTGTGTATCGCTCTGAGAACAAGTGAGCACGAGTGACTGAGCGAAAAACACTGTACTGTTTCCACGATCCCTGAGGGGTCATGGTTGTCATGTTCGATAGTTGCCCGAAACTATTCATTCCTTGGTAAGGTTGGGGGGTTTATAGTGGCGCTGTAAGCTAGCTTTTCTACAGACTAACATAATCTTTTGCCATGTCTGGAATCAGTCTGGACACCAATCCCTTTGTGTATGTTGTCTAAACGCGCAGATCCTATATAGATTTGTTGGGACTACACAACAGTTTTGCCTTCCTGAAAGTGGGATTAGAACTGCTGTTCAAGCATTCGTACTCTTGCATCTGGATGATGGTAATGTCCTGCTCCAAAACCTTCCAGAGTCCACACTGACATCCCTTAAGGGCATCCCACATGCCGAAGGATATCTTACTCAGGGTTAAAGAAAAATTATCACATCATCCCCATTCTGACTGAACTGTATTGGTACTGAGGAACTGTATTGCCCCTGTGCTAGCCTGCACCTTCTTCAAAACCAATAGCATCATTTACAAAAGCATCCCAGCCAGCATCCCGCTTCTCTTGTCGAAAAGCTTAGGTGGGTCTCGGCACACAGACAGCAAGCCCATCATCAGACTAAGAAGTGTAAAAAAAGATAAAATGGGATCAGGTCTTTTTCAGCTCTGCACTGTGGATCTGAAACAAGATCCCAGCATTAATCAGGACCATTCAAACACTACTCCAATTTAGCAGAGTATTGAAGACTCGCCTCTTCAAAGAATGCTACATCACAATACATTAATCGTCTACAACCAAGTTACCTCTCCCATCACTTGTTGACTTTATGCTTTTGTTTGAGCCTACAACATTCCACTGCCTTTTGTCCATCTTCACGCTATAGTAATAATATATGTATACATACATACAAAAATCTTGAGATTTTTATGTGCAGTATATGCTTTCGTCTCTCATGGAATGAATTAGAGTGTTCAATTTTTTCATAATGGGAAAATAAAACGGCAAGCACTACACAGAATAATATACTGTTAAATGAAATATTTGCATCTTGGGGGGCTTGGCTTGCCGAGCTACGGAATGGCCGCTTGGTGAGCATGCTCCGCAGGCCATGGATTAATCCTGGAGAAATCCGTATACTAGGGCGGAAGTACTCCAGCCGTAGCACACCCTAAATGTTAAGCAGGACTTGCGGCATACAGCGGTGCTAAAATATCCCACCTACCACCTCCAGCAGTGGAGATATAAGACCTGCGGAGTATGACCCGGGAGCCAGAGCCTGCCCTGGCGACGTGAAGACGGGGACTTGGGCTAATTGAGGCAGAGGCTTTGGCCACGCCATAGGCCCTGCCGGGCAACACTGCCAACAGTTGCTGATCTGCAGACCTCTCGGCAGAGGCATTGACTATAGAGAAGGTTCGGGCAGGACTGCAATGTTACCCCGTTGCGCGAAGCTGTGGCCTGCGGACGTGGTGGCGGCCATCGAGCGCTCTGGGCTAGGAGGGCGCCATCTTGTGCGGAGGTGAACCCGCGTCGGACCGGGAGTCAGCCCTGTTCTGTGCACACCTCCCGTTATCATTGGCGGGGGATTGAGGCCCCGGACTGCTCCTGGTAAGACTCGGGGGGTGCTTGTGGTACGTGACTGAAACAAGATCCCAGCATTAATCAGGACCATCCAATCACTACTCCAATTTAGCAGAGTATTGAAGACTCACCTCTTCAAAGAATTCTACATCACAATGCATTAATCGTCTACAACCAAGTTACCTCTCCTATCACTTGTTGACTTTATGCTTTTGTTTGAGCCTACAACATTCCACTGCCTTTTGTCCACTTCACGCTATAGTAATAATATGTGTATACATACATACATAAATCTTGAGATTTTTATGTGCAGTATATGCTTTTGTCTCTCATGGAATGAATTAGAGTGTTCAATTTTTTCATAATGGGAAAAAAGGCAAGCACTACACAAAATAATGTACTGTTGAATGAAATATTTGCATCTTGGGGGGCTTGGCTTGCCGAGCTACGGAATGGCCGCTTGGTGAGCATGCTCCGCAGGCCACAGATTACTCCTGGAGAAATCCGTATACTAGGGCGGGTGTGGTCCAGCCGGAGCACACCCTAAATGTTAAGCAGGACTTGCGGCATACAGCGGTGCTGAAATATCCCACCTACCACCTCCAGCAGTGGGGATATAAGACCTGCAGAGTATGACCCGGGAGCCAGAACCTGCCCTGGCGACGTGAAGCCGGGGACTTGGGCTAATTGAGGCCGAGGCTTTGGCCATGCCATAGGTCCTGCCGGGCGACACTGCCAACAGTTGCTGATCTGCAGACCTCTCGGCTGAGGCACTGACTATAGAGAAGGTTCGGGCAGTACTGCAATGTTACCCCGCTGCGCGAAGCTGTGGCCTGTGGACGCGGTCATCGAGCGCTCTGGGCTAGGAGGGCGCCATCTTGTGCAGAGGCGAACCCGCGTCGGACCGGGAGTCAGACCTGTTCTGTGCACACCTCCCGGTATCATTGGCGGGGGATTGAGGCCCCGGACTGCTCCTGATAAGACTTGGGGGTGCTAGTGGTACGTGACTGCCCCTTGGCGAGGCACCTGCATTGACCTACAGCAGCGAGTGGACAAGTTGAGGAAGGCGGAGGCTGGGTGGCAGTCCTGGGTGTGGGAGCACCATCCTGGGCGTGTGAGAGTTATTTTGTGAGCAATCGCCACAATATCACACCTGCAGAGTGGTGGAATGCACCGGGAGGCAACCAATGTGAGAGTTCCATAGTCCTACTTGGTAATTGGTGACGCTGCAACCGAAGTGATCTACTGAGGGAGGAAGCGCCTGCGCTCTACCTTCTTCCTAGTGAGGGCCTTGGCTGGGTTCTGTGCTGCTGCTTCTGGCTGGGTAGCCCTTACATCTGAGATAGTGGTGGGGTGATGTCGCGTGAGGCAGGCGCAGGGAGTGGTGGCTGGGCTGCTGCTGTGAAACACATCTACATAGCCACTGTGGGTAAGCAAGATGCCAAACAACCCAAGATAAACTTTGAGCAAAGAAGGACGACCCGACTGACAGAATCCGAGCCGCAGACGGGTGCGGGAGGTCCTGTTGAAAATCAGTCAGAGGATCAGGCGGAGAACATCCGCACGCTCATGCTGGAGATGCGCTCCAGCCTCCGTTCCATCGACACCAAAATGGACACGCTGGCGACTCAAATGGAATCCGTCAAAGCTCAGGTGGGAGCCCACAAATATCTTCTAGACGTATTGGAAAAAAGACAGACTGAATTCCATGAGTTTCAGGTAAAGAGGAAAGACCAGCTGTTGCAGATGGACAAACTGTTGGGTGTGATCCGGGCGAAGAATGAGGATTTGGAGGCGAGGTCGCGCCGCAACAATCTTCGCATTACTGGCATACTGGAGACTACGGCCATTGTTAAAATGGAGGCATTCGTGATGGACCTGCTTCGATACCTTTTTGATGCCCACCTTTCTCCGGTCTTTGCAGTAGAGCAAGCGCACCGTGCCCTAGGACCCAAACCTCCGGTCGGGGCCACCCCTCGGGTGATATTGGCGAAAATCCTCAATTATCAGGATCGTGTTGTTATTTTGAGGCAGTCACGTGTGATGGGGAACATAGCGCATAAAGGGAAACAGATCTCCTTCTGCCCGGACTTCACACCGGCAGTCCAGGCGGCGAGACGTGAATTCCTACCTGCCAAAAATCCTCATGCAGGCGCAAATCCCCTATTCACTACTATACCCTGCTAAATTGAAGGTGTCACATGATGGATCATCTCATTTCTTCACCGACGCCAAGTCTGCACTAAAATTTGCAAAACTTATAGGGGAGAAGAAATCGCAACAAGGCCATGGGCTGGAGTCATCTGCAGGCAATCAGCTAAGTGACAATGACTGAAGGCATCTGGATTTTGTAAATGGGACATACGTTTTTTGTGCTCTCCTACTATGTTGTATTTTGGCCTAGGGTATTTGAACCTGGCTTGCGGCCCCTTTCCCTTTGATATGGGCTGCACTCTGCCGGGAGCAGTGTATAATTCTGTACTCACACTTTAATCTGGGAAGAAGACAGATTGGATGATGGGGTAGGCTCTGTTTTATGCTCTGGAACTGGGAAATGTTGCTGCATTTTTGGAGGTATTGAGATGGGGTTGGTTGGGCGGAGTAGGTATGCAATGCAAATCTTTTGTGTTTAGGCACCGCTGTGTTATTATTTAGTTTGGCTGTAGATCTACCTCCCTGCAGTCTCTTGTCTGCCCTGCCTAGGTGGGGTGAGTATGCCGGCACCTGCGCACCCCCATGGGAAAATTCCTGTCTGTCGCTCTATCACATGTTTGTTATGGGGGGGAGGGGTATCTTTCAACCTGTTTGGGGGGTTGGAGTTGGTGGTGGGATGGATGATTTGTTGTGTGTTTTGATTATGTACCAGAGCAAGGTTGTATCCATCGCACAGTCAAGACTATGGAGATGAAGTGGGAACCTAGCCACGACAACTGCTTATTAATTGCAATGTCACAACCACACTAAAAGCATACGTTTTCTCACATGGAACATTAGAGGTTTGAACGATGGAAGAAAGGGCAGGCTCGTACACGCCTACCTAGCTAGACATAATATAGACATATGCCTACTGCAGTAGACCCACCTTAATGTGCTGCCATCTCCGAAGCTCAAACACAACAAATGGGGACATGTTTACTCCTCTATATACTCCAACTATGTTTGTGGGGTGGCGATATTGATTAAGCAAGGACTTGAATGGAGAGAGCGGGAGGAACATATAGATCCAGAGGGCAGGTTTATTTTATTGTATGGGATGCTGGGTGGTGTAGACATTGTGCTGATAGCACTCTATGGCCTAAATGTGGACTCCCCTGCGTTCTTTCAGGACATCTGGGCTAGGGTCAGTGCGACTGGGTGTAGTACGGTTCTGTGGGGGGATTTCAATGCTGTGCTAGACGACGGACTGGATAGACACGGGACGGCACGAACATTGCATCCAGCTGCGAGCGCTGCTCTCCATACCATTATGGAGGATGGTGACCTGAGTGATGTTTGGAGACTGCGAAATCCCCTGGCTAGGGAGGGCACCTGTTTCTCAGAGCATCATAAAGCTTGGTCCCGCCTGGACTATTGGTTGGCTTCTCGCGAAGTGGCCAGTTGGTTCATAGACGTGGCACACCTGCTCCGACCAGGCCCCGTCCTTTTTACATCTGGCTCTCCCTTGTTCAGTGCCCTGTGCGTTCTCCTGGAGGCTCCCCCCACATACCCTATTAGACGAAGCTTTTAAAGAAGAAATAGGTACAGATATAACCAAATATTTTGCAAATAGTATTGGCTCGGTCGATACGAAAGCATCACTATGGGAGGCATTCAAGGTGGTCATTAGAGGCCAATGTATCGCAAGTCAGGCCGGGGTGTTGAAGGCCATTAGGGGCACGCTTGCTTCCCTGGAATCCCAAATCAAAGAACTTGAAGCACAATTCTATGCAACACATAACCCTGACACTTTGTCTCTCCTCAAAACCAAATTATTGGACTATGCCGAGGGAGCACTGAGCGAGGTTAAGTTCCTTGGGAAGCATGCAGAGGCGCTGAGATATGGGGAGGGAGGTAGGCCGGAGAGAACACTTGCCGGCTTGATTCGTACTCCACGACCCGCCGCTTATGTCCCCGAGCTAATCAGTCCGCAGGAAGACACAGTTAGAGAGCAAATTAATATTCTCAGGGAGTTCTCCACGATCTACTCTCAAGTTGTACAAGGCCGCCCAGGATAGGTGTCCGGAGGGCATTCAGGCATTTATGGATTCCCTGGTTTAACAATCACCACAGGGAATACATGGACATCCCATTCACAGTTGAAGATGTGGCTGCTGTTATAAAAGGCATGCTTCCAGACAAAGCAACCAGATTGGATGGCCTGACGACCGCATTCTATAAAGCATATACAGAGGAGCTGGCGCCTTGCCTACTGGCGGTGTATGAGGAGGCTCAGGAGTCAGTCGTATTGCCCCAAACTATGAGGGAAGCGATCATCATTACTTTGTTAAAAACAGACAAACCTGACACAGAGTTAGATTCAGACCGACCGCTGTCATTGATCAAGTAGATGTCAAGATTCTAGCAAAGCTGATAGCAAATAGATTGCAGCCACTGCTTCCCCTCATTGCCCTTCCGGACCAGTCGGGGTATATTGCCAATAAGGTCGACTTCTCATAACCTCCGTACAGTCCTCTCGGTAATACACTATTTACATCCAGATGTACAGGCCGCAGTGGTATTTCTCGATGCCACTAAGACCTTCGATACACTGGCGTGGCCATACCTCTTTGCGATATTGGGTCGCATGGGGTTTAGTCCCCAGTTCACTGGCCTGATCTGATTATTATACACTCGGCCCTCTGCTCGGATAATGGTAAATGGGCTCCTATCTGATCCCTATACAATCTCACGTGGTACACCACAGGGGTGCCCCTTATCTCCCTTACTTTTCGCAGTGGCAATGGTGCCTCTAGCCACACGAATAAGACAGCATCACACGGCCAGAGGAATTAGATTTTGTACCAGAAGCCTACTCATCTCACTGTACGCAGATGATGCCACTTTATATATTACAGACCCTGAGATAAACTTAAATCCCCTGCTAAGAGAATTCATTACATTTGGAGGACTGGCAGGTGTATCCATTAATTGGGCGAAGTCTGTCATATTCCCCCTGACAGATAACACGAGAGTCACGGATACTGAGTATCTTCTGAAATGGGAAATGGAGAAGGTTAAATATTTGGCCATTTGGATCAGTCGTAATTTGCAGGAGCTATGGAAACTGAATTATGGTTGCGCTGTTGACTGGCTGAAGGGTAAGGTAGCAATATGGTCAAGACTACTGTTATCACTGGCCGGAAAGATTGCCCTGGCTAAAATGGTAATTCTACCTACATTTTTATATCTTTTCGTTAACCTGCCGCTCATCCTCACGCAGGCCTTTTTTTAAACACTCCGCTCCCTCTTGATATCGCTGGTATGGGCTTGCGGACAGGCCAGGGTGTTGTGGGAATTATTCAGTGGTCGAAGTGGGGAAAAAAAAGTAGGGGAACTGTGGGTGGAGAATCAGGGGGCGGGAACAACCGAAGATTGAATCAGTGGGCGGAGTCAGGGGTGTGGCTAGAAAGAGCAAAACATACCAATTTTTAGTACGTTTAGCATTTCACTGACCAGTTACAGCTTATAACGTTATTTAATTAAAAGAATGGATATGTTTATTTGAGGTTTAATTCAGGAAAAAGCAAACACTCATAGGGAATACAGGTTTATGTAAAGCATGTGAAATATAAGCAGGAACAACATGTTACCTTAATGCTTTTACTCTCATTGTTCAGAAATCCATGATTATTTTTTGTCTCAAACATTGAGGTCATGAATGCAGGGCTCCTCCTATACACATGTGTTAAGCAGGGCTCAGAAGAGAAAGGGACTCTTCAGGAGAATCTAGACTCACAGAAACCCACAAAGGCTCCTTCATATTCATGTCAGCCAGCTGGCTGCTCAATCATAATATAGTAAAAAGAACAACTGGTGGACAGAATGCAGAGCAATATCATACATTCACCCCAGTGCAGAGAGATGGGCCTAAATCCATTGTTTATTTGCTCACATGCGATTTCAGTTTGGACCCAGCCATATGTAAATCAGTCTTGATCCTGTGCCCAATGAGAACAGTGTAGCCCGAACTGCCAGGCCAGGTCCTCCCTGGACTGGAAACAAGCATCCTAGGACTGGTTTCGGGCTTTCAGCCCTCATCAGCCAGGATAGCTTGATTCCATTGGCATGGAGAGCACAGGACTCATGTCTGAGCATACCTGTCCCACTCGGGGTGACAAATGCAAAAAGAACAATTGATGGACAGAATGCAGAACAAGGTCATACATTCACCCCAGGTCAGAGATCGGGGCTTAAATCCATCGTTTTTTCCTCACCATGCCATTCCAGTTTGGACCCAGCCATATGCAAATCAGTCTTGATCCTGCGCCCAATGTGAACAGTCCAGCCCGAACTGCCAGGCCATATGTATTCAAGTGTCCTTTCATTCGGGAAGTGAACACAAAGCAGTACCCACTGAACTATACACATAACATATTGCTCTTTGATATGCATGGTACATGTTCTTTGCAGCAGGCATATTACCCCTCTGCACTACCTTAGATGAGTAAAATAGCCACTAGACAAAACATGCTCTCATCTCCCTCCAGCAGGTACATTGATCACCAAAGTTATCTTGGCACTTGTATTGTTGACCGAAACCTGCTGAATATACAAATAACTTTGCAGTGTTTTTTAAACTCCTGCACTTGTACAAAACCGGTCCCCCCAAACTAAACTGGCCCCCTACCCTTCCAGTCGCCCTGGGAAATGCCTACTCCTGCCCTTTCACTGCTCCTGTCCAATCAGTACTCCTGCTCATGCTCGATCAACACTCCTGCTTCGTCAATTCCCCCGACCCCTCCCTTCTCCTGCCTGTCACTGCTCCTGCCCTGTTCACCGCTCCTGCCCTGTTCACCGCTCCTGCCCCGTTCACCGCTCCTGCCCCGCTCACCGCTCCTGCCCCGCTCACCGCTCCTGCCCCGCTCACCGCTCCTGCCCCGTTCACCGCTCCTGCCCCGTTCACTGCTCCTCTCCTGTTCACTGCTCCTGTCCTGTTCACTGCTCCTGTCCTGTTCACTGCTCCTGCCCCGTCACCTCTCCTGCCCGTCACCTCTCCTGCCCCCTCACCTCTCCTGCCCCGTCACCTCTCCTGCCCCGTCACCTCTCCTGCCCCGTCACCTCTCCTGCCCATCACCTCACCTGCCCGTCACATCCCCTGCCTGTCATGTCACCTGCCTGTCACTTCTTGTGCCCGGTCACCTCTCCTGCCCTGTTGCCTCTCCTTCCACGTCTCCTCTCCTGCCCTGTCGCCTCTCCTGCCCCATCACTGCTCCTGCCCCATCACTGCTCCTGCCCCGTTCGCTGCTCCTGCCCCATTCACTGCTCCTGCCCCGTTCACTGCTCCTGCCCCGTTCACCGCTCCTGTCCTTTCACTGCTCCTGTCCTTTCACCGCTCACATCCGGTTACTGCTCTAGCTCATGCCCCGTCACCTCTCCTGCCTCGTCACCTCTCCTGACTCGTCACCTCTCCTGTCCCGTCACCTCTCCTGCCCCGTCACCTCTCCTGCCCCGTCACCTCTCCTGCCCCGTCACCTCACCTGCCCAACACCTCTCCTGCCCATCATGTCACCTGCCTGTCATGTCACCTGCCTGTCATGTCACCTGCCCAGTCACCTCTCCTGCCCTGTTGCCTCTCCTTCCAGGTCTCCTCTCCTGCCCTGTCGCCTCTCCTGCCCCATCACTGCTCCTGCTCCGACACTGCTCCTGCCCCCTTCACTGCTCCTGCCCCGTTTGCTGCTCCTGCCCCGTTTGCTGCTCCTGCCTCGTTCACTGCTCCTGTCCTTTCATTGCTCCTGTCCTTTCTCCGCTCCTGTCTTTTCACCGCTCACACCCGGTTACTGCTCTAGCTCATGCCCCGTCACCTCTTCTGCCCCGTCACCTCTCCTGCCCCATCACCTCTCCTGCCCCGTCACCTCTCCTGCCCAGTCACCTCTCCTGCCCGTCACCTCTCCTGCCCTATCACCTCTTCTGCCCCGTCACCTCTCCTGCCCCGTCACCTCTCCTGCCCATCACCGCACCTGCCCATCCCATCACCTGCCTGTCATGTCACCTGCCCGTCACTTCTTGTGCCCGGCCACCTCTCCTGCCCTGTTGCCTCTCCTTCCACGTCTCCTCTCCTGCCCTGTCACTTCTCCTGCCCTGTCGCTGCTCCTGCCCTATCCTGCTCCTGCCCCTGCCCCGTTCACTGCTCCTGCCCCGTTCACTGCTCCTACCCCGTTTACTGCTCCTGCCCCGTTTACTGCTCCTGCCCCGTTCACTGCTCCTGCCCCGTTCATTTCTGCTACCCCGTTCACTGCTCCTGCCCCGTTCACTGCTCCTGCCCCGTTCACTTCTCCTGTCCTTTCACCGCTGCTGTCCTTTCACCGCTCACACCCGGTTACTGCTCTAGCTCATGCCCCGTCACCTCTCCTGCCCTGTTCACCGCTCCTGCCCTGTTCACCGCTCCTGCCCCGCTCACCGCTCCTGCCTTGTTCACCGCTCCTGCCCCGCTCACCGCTCCTGCCCCGTTCACTGCTCCTGCCCTGTTCACTGCTCCTGTCCTGTTCACTGCTCCTGTCCTGTTCACTGCTCCTGCCCCGTCACCTCTCCTGCCCATCACCTCTCCTGCCCATCACCTCACCTGCCCGTCACATCACCTGCCCGTCACATCACCTGCCTGTCATGTCACCTGCCCGTCACTTCTTGTGCCCGGTCACCTCTCCTGCCCTGTTGCCTCTCCTACCACGTCTCCTCTCCTGCCCTGTTGCTTCTCCTGCCCTGTTGCTGCTCCTGCCCTATCACTGCTCCTGCCCCGTTCACTGCTCCTGCCCCGTTTACTGCTCCTGCCCCGTTCACTGCTCCTGCCCCGTTAATGCCCGTCACTTCTTGTGCTCGGTCACCTCTCCTGCCCTATTGCCTCTCCTTCCACGTCTCCTCTCCTGCCCTGTCGCCTCTCCTGCCCCATCACTGCTCCTGCCCCATCACTGCTCCTGCCCTTCATCATCCCCATAAGGTCACCAATCATAGACTTCAGAACATTGGAATATTTTCTTAAACCACTAACAGACTCCTAAATACTGGGGTCAAACGCCGGGGCTGTCATTGCTTGAGTTGGAAAAGATTTGTCTGCACAGATGGCGCCATTATCAATGGGGCTTTGCAGGGGGGCGAATCTGTTAGTACATGCAATTATTACATCTGCCAAATCATGTGCACATGGGTCAGGAGGTGGTGTAAATACTGCTTCCAAATATGAGCTTACTCGTTTGGTTATGGGTGCAAAACCACTCTTGCCCTTGGGTTTCTCAAACATCTTTGGAATGGTGTGTGTTACACCGGGGCCTGTATGGGGAGGACAACTGTCAACAGAACTAGAAGTGGCGTGAAAACGGCCCCGGTGCACCTCCGGGCCGAGATTGCCGGGAAACAGTCTGGTAGGCATTGATGAACGTTGCTTCAGCAGGTAAACACTGTGAATATCACTGCCACAAAACCCAACTAATAGCAGCTTTAAATTGGCATGTAAATTTGCTGGCAGCGTCCTCACAAATGAGGTGTGATCACTGGCTCACAGCAGCCGCAGGGCCATCAGAGTAGCCGTTTTCGCACTATGCTACACTGATGGCCCTTTCAGTCTCACTTTGCAGGCCCATTAGACCCAGCGGGGAGGGGAGGAGGTCGGGCGCAGTGCAGAGGCCTTCTGAATATTCACGTTGCACCACTCATGCGTGAAAAAGAAAAAAAGGTGTACTTTAAAGTATGGCAATTTTACAGTCCCCGGTACGCTCTTTCAAAACTAAGAAGTAGCGGAACGGACTAACATAATTTTAAGAAGTAAGGGCACGCCGTGCCCTCCCGTCCCCGCCCACTTCTAACGCTGGAATTATTGACACTACCGCTGACGCAGGGGGGTATGGGAGCCCCAGATATGAAGCTATACGCACTATGTGCGCAGGCACTGTATTTACACTACTGGGTTCACCCTACACCCGTCCAGCCGCATGTTACAGTTGAAACTGATGCGGTTAAGCCTGTACCTATAAGCATGGCGTTGTATCAGCCATATAGGAGACCAAGAGAGGACATTGACACTTCTGAAACACTACGCTGGGCGTGGGGTGGGCTGAGACGACGGGCGGATGCTAGTATACTGTACGCCCCCTCTATACCACTAGCGCAAAACCCAATGCTGCCCGGTGTCAAAGACGGGATAAGCAAAAAAATAGCTCAGAAACTGACATTACACACATTTGCAGACTTATACCCTAATAACACATTCAGGGAGCCCCCAGTCGAGACTGACGGTCGAAGTGCGTCGTTTGGTAACATGTTTCTTTATCATCAATTGCTCTCCGCATGCTGTGCCTTGCATGAAGACTTCCCTGCCCCCGCCAACTATCTCGGCCCTGGAAAACCTGCTGCGCTCCCCATCACCACGCAAACTAATTACACACCTTTATACGCGCATGCAGGCAGATGCTCCGGTGCTACAGCCCAGTGTGCTGCAGGAGTGGAACGCTGAACTACCTGTTGCACTCACAGAAGAGCAATGGAAATACTGCTGTCGTCAACTCACCGAGCTGTCCTCTAACTATAAGCTTAGATTGATCCATTTCAAATTCCTTCACAGGTATTACAGGACACCAATAGGATTGCATTTTATGTGGTTTAGAGCAGATGAGTGTTGCTGGCGATGTGGGTATACTCCTGCCTCTTTCTTACACATGGCCTGCCCAGCCCTTGGCTCATTCTGGTCCATGGTATTCACATACATCAATCAGATTACGGGTTTGTCTCTGTCGCTGTCCCCTCTGCTGGGTCTGTTGGGATATGTTAAAGATACACCAGTGAAAAAACTTAAACTCCATGCACTTCTTTTATTGTTTGCTAAACATCAGGTGGCCGTGCACTGGGGGAGGGGAAGGGTACCCTTGGATAAACATTGGGTAGAAGATGTGACCTATGGCCAATCCCAACTGAGTGTCTTCTGGGAGTTAATGCCGGCCGCCTCGAGACCGCAAGACATTTGGGAACCATTTGTTGATTCGGACAGAAAACGGGTGGAGGTGATTAACTGCCACGTCAAACGTAATTCCGGAGGAGAACCTGGCTCATGGCGGCCCTGGCCAGGGAGCGTAGGTACGAGGCCCCGGAAGAGGGGGGCGGGGCGGAACCCCCTTCCCCGGAGCGCAGGAAGGTGTTTGGAAGTGGAACAGAGCCAGAGGCCGCCTAATCCCTGCCAGGGGCCGCCATGCAAATATGTTTCCATCCTCAGAGGATTATTATATTAAGGATATATATTGCGTGGTGGCCCCTGGGGTTTGGGGGCCCTGTGCAGGTGCACAGCTTGCACATGCCTAAGGCCGCCCCTGAACCGTTCATAAATCAATACAGAAATCAGTTATGTCTGCTGTGGGGGGTGTTGGGTGGGGACTGGGATCAGTCCATATTCTTTTAAACTTTCGAACCTCATGTAAGGTGTGAAAAGCCAAATGATCCGTCATGTGTCTGGGATGTACTGCTTCATCAGAAACCCGTTCTCGTTGTCATAATGTAAATTATGTGCTTATACTGGATCCTAGCTAGCTACAAATGGTATATTGGTCTGTTGTAGGGAATGTATGATATATTGTTTTTTCCTTTTGGCAAAATAAAAAAGTAAAATAAAAAAAATATTTGCATCTTGCTTCAGATAGCTCTGAAGTAGACTGTTTCATCAAAATCACACCTGTACTTTTAATTTCTGTTGAACAAAGTGTAAGCTTTCCTGTGTATGTTAAAGAAATTATAATTATGAAACAACAGGAAAAGTAGTGTGTTGAAGCACATTAAGCACATTGTGGACTAAAGCATGCATACTAGATCTTTCTATAAACAGAAAGAGCCTAATATAATATATATTTTTTTTCCTTTCAAACATAGATCACTGTGTTCTAAATACCACGTGAATTCTTTGAAGCTACCATCACTTTCATCATCATCGTCCCATAATGGTTGGAAGTTGGGGCCTAGGTGAGATGTCACTTTTCTGAATTGCAGCATAGGTTTCTTTTGTGGGTTTGTCACATCTGTTTTTTCACAGGTTGCAGAATATTCAATTTAGAAACTGTTATCACTGCGAATAAACCCATTCAGATATTAATTTTCACACTGGGCTAGACTTTTTCTTATTGTAATTTTTAAAACAAACATGGGCAAAGCAAATAGGTCTGGCTTTAATACATGCATGTATGTTTTGGTATATGTAGAGCAGAATCTTTCCTAGAGAGCAGTAGTAGCTGATTGAGGGTATGGCCCTGGGAAAACACATTACGGGAAATTTAAGGGAGCCCGAGGTAGTTCTCCTCGAAGAAAGAATGGTTTCTTACCAGTAATCCTAGTACTCTCTCAGGTGAATCTCCATTGAAATCATAAGCACTGAGTAGTCCCGCCCACTTACGGGGACCCCAAAGCAGTTCTTTCAAAGTAACATCAACTTTCCCTTACTTTCGAAAAGCCAGGAAACATATTTGACAGACGTTACATTTTGCAGCCTTCAAAATAGGCTATATCGTCAATCGTTACTGAATTACTTTAAAATTTAGAAGGAAAAAAGGGTTGTACCCTTAAAAGTGACTCAAGCAAACGAAAAGTGACCTTTTAAAAACGTCTTTAACAAATGCTTTTTACTTCTCTTTAAAGTTTGATAAGGAGTAATACATAGCAATGTAGATTGTGTAGGTTGCAGCATGGAAATAATGTAAATAGGACGCTGTGCCTTTAAGGGCTCTGTCCCATCATGCCCTGTAGGTGTCAGTTTACTTGGTTCTTTTTGACAAGCCAATGAGCAGTATAGTGTTATACATATATTATCTCTTCCATCGGGGACGATAGAGGTTGGCTTAAGATTTGATTGGAGACTCCCCAGAGAAAGAACTAGCATTACAGTTAAAAAACCACTCCTTCTCTCTGTGGAGATCTCCATTGATCATTATAAGCACTGAAAAGATTAGCTAGCTTTTTGCTCAAAAGTTCCGCGAAGGAAGAGATAAAAAAGGACAGTAGTAAAATTAGGCACACAAATTATTTAGAGA
Source organism: Lissotriton vulgaris (assembly GCF_964263255.1). Taxonomy (NCBI): domain Eukaryota; kingdom Metazoa; phylum Chordata; class Amphibia; order Caudata; family Salamandridae; genus Lissotriton; species Lissotriton vulgaris. The sequence goes on along the minus strand of NW_028248901.1, from coordinate 528,004 downwards.
TGCTTGCCCTATTTGTGCATCAGCCGTAGCATCCAAATCAAAACCTTAGTATCTCGTAAAAGGTGTGAATTGATCTCCAAGTTGCAACCTTGCAAATCTCAGCAATTGGAATGATCCTAAATAAACCAACTGATTTACCTCTTTTGGAGTGGACCCTGAGTCTACCAGATAGGGGGTTGTTTGCTCTTTGATAGCAAAGGATTATGCAGTAGACAATCCATCTAGATAAGGATTGTTTGAAATCAGCATATCTTGTCTGTAGAGGGCCATAGTTTTCAAAGAGTTGCTTTGATTTTATTAAAGATTTGGTCCTATCTAGATAAACCTTCAATACCCTGCTATCATCAAGAGTGTGGAGAGACCTCTGCAGGACAAAAAAGTGAAGTAATAGTCTGATTGACATGGAAGTCGGAGACAACCTTAAGTAGTAATTTAGGAAGGGTCCTCATCACTACCCTGTTGTTGTGAAATATTTATTTATTTATTTATTTTAAGAGTTTTCTATAGCGCGAACATGACCCTTGGGTATCAGAGTGCTTCACATTACATGAGGTAGTTATGGTCAAGCATTCTTATAGTAAACTTTCACAGTATTATGAGGTAGGTACAAATACAACAATAGAATGATAATATCAATTACATGTATACAAAGAATATATATATATATATATAGAGTATGACATAGGTTTAGTATATAGCTAAATATAATGTGTAACAGAATCGATCGATCCTAATTGTCTATTTCTTGTCATGTATTCTGTCATCCAGAGCCTTATCTATGGAAGGAACTTACTCATTAGGTAGATCTTAGTTTCCATCTTGAAGGATGCTGTGTCTGGAATCTATCTAATGTTTGGAGGAAGTGAATTCCAGATTCTGGGGGCTGCTCCTGAGAAGGCTCTATCGTAAGTTTTCTTCTTACGGAAGATGCCTGGTCTCAATACCAGCTCCTTTGCACTCCTGGCCGGTCTGTTCCCTCCAGATAGTTTAATTTTCTGAGCAAGGTAACTAGGTGTATTGTAGTGGAGTGCTTTGTGGGTTATGCATGCCATTTTTAGCTGGATTCTGGCTTCGTAAGGTAGCCAGTTTAATGCTTTCAGGTGTGGTGATATATGGGCAAATTTCCTTGATCCAGTGATCAGTCTTGCAGCTGCATTGAGACATGCCTTCAGTGGTGCTGTTGAAATTTTTGGTAGACCTGCTAGCGTTGTACATCCATATTCAATCCTCGCGATAACTAGTGACTGAACTGCCAATTTGAGATCTGCCTTAGATATGAATGGTTTCACTTTTCTGATGTAGTTCAGATGATAGCGGGCGCTTTTTGCCATTGAATTGATATGGGCTTTCATGTCTAGGTTCTCATCTAGTGTGATTCCTAGTGATTTCGCTTAGCCAACTAGGGTAGGGGTGCAGTTTAATACTGCGATCATATTGGACCAGTCCTTCACTTCTGTGTGTTTCTTTGGTGGTGATATTAGTATGAATTCAGTTTTTTGTGTGTTTAGTTTCAGATGATTGTCAGTTAGCCATTGTATGCCATTTTTAAGGCCTCATTCATTCTCTGGATGTCTTCCATGGATGTGATCTTGATGTAAATCTGCGTGTCATCCGCGTACATGTGATAGGATATTTTAGACTTTCGAAGGATTTCTGTGAGAGGTTCGATGTAAAGGTTGAACAGTGATGGCGATAATGTAGAACCTTGAGGGACTCCAATTGAGGTAGGGCATGCTGGTGAGAGTGATTGGTTGACCAGGTGTAAGTTTCATGTGAACCGAGAGCCTGTGTCTCGCTAACTCTTCAAGCTGAATTATTGGCTACCAAGAAGGAAGCCTTCCCAGACAGGTGTTGTAGAGAAGCCATATGAATGGGTTCGAAGGGGATGACCCATGAGGCTAGAGAGGACAATGTTTAACTCCCATGGAGGAGAAAGTCTCCTGAGAGGAGGATATATCTTCTTAATGCTTTCCATAAAATCTTTGACAACAAGCATTTTGAAAAAGGACGTTTGTGAAGGACATTTTCGAAAAGCTGTTATTGCTCTCAAGATGCACTCTAATTGAGGAGAATTGCAATTTTGTTTTTGATGGAGAAGGTATGGAAGAACAGCATCTTCCTGGCAAGTAAGAGAATTGCAATTGTTCTGAGAACATTAGATGCAAAATCTCTTCCATTTGACGGAATAGGAAGTCCTAGTTGATGGTCTCTTGGCTTCTTTCAGCACATCCATGCATTCTTGAGGAAGGTTTAGGTGGCCATATTGAATGAGTTCAGGAGCCATTCAGTCAAGTACAGAAAGCGAAGATTGGGATGTTGAATCTGGTCCCCGAACTTCTGAAGAAGATCAGCTCTGTACGGCAGCTTCCTGTGTGATCATTCTGAGAGGTGAAGAAGATCCGTGTACCCCAACTGTTGTGGCCACCTTCTGGCTTTTGAGTTAAGAACTTGATGATCACTGTTGGCAGTAGGGAAATTAGAGGAAAGGAGTAAAAAAAATTGATTGACCAGTCAATCGATCGAGCATTCCACAGTGCTCTCAGTTGGTAGAACCTTGAGGTGAAGGTTGGGCTTTTTTTGTGTTCTCCATCTGCTAAAAGATCTATTTGGTGAAAACCCCAATTAGAAAAGATGTTGTGAAGTACACCATCTTTTACAATCCATTTGTGATTTCTTGAATGACTCTGCTGAGAGTGTCTGCCTGAGCATTCTGGGCTCCCAGAAAATGGACAGCTGTAACCTTGAGATCCCTAGAGATTCAAGATTGGTTGTGCTTACAGGGAGGTCTGGAGCTCGTCCCTTCCTTCTGGTTGAGATGATGCCTTGTTGTTGTATTGTTCATCTGAACAAGGAGAGAGTATGTTCTAAATAGTGGTGGGAAAGCTTTCAGGGCTAGATTTACTGCCCTGAGATCCAGAAGCTAAATGTATTGTATTGTAGGTGCATTTATATAGCGCTTACTACCCCTGACGAGGCTTTGAAGTGATTTTTTGGTGAGTGGTAAGACTGTTCCTTCAGAGACCACAGGCCTTGAATCTAAAATGTTCCATATGAGCACCCCAACCTCTTAAGAAGGCATCCGTCTCTATGGTTTAGGCTGAAATGTTATGGTGAAAATTCTTTTTTTTTTTTCATTTAAAAAAAAAAAGATTTTATTAAATGAAAATAGAAGGCAATTACAAAATCAAACAGCTTCTTCGTCATTAGTACAATAGGTGTGCTCACAATATCAAGTATTTGAAGAGCTTATACATCCTTAAACACAGAATCCTACAATCTTAGCAAAACATATATTACTTCCAACGTTTACATAATATTCCCCCAGAAAACAAGGAGAAACCCCCGAACAAAGGAGGAAAGGGACTAAAAAAAAAAGAAAAAAAGAGAAAATTAAGTTTCCACATCAACTCCCACGTACTGTATCTAGTCCTGTAACCCCATAACAGCTGTAGGCGAAACCGAACATAACGAGTAGAGCATCCCCCTCCATTTAAAACTAAACATCTGCAGCCTCTTCTTGATTAAGCAGATACATCCTCAACGGCTCCCATATGTCCCTGGGCCTCGAAATCTCGGGTAACTCCTCAGCATAGGCCACCAAATTGTCCCTGCAATAGACCAGGTCTTTGATCCATAAATCCGTTTTCGGTCTGTTCCTGCCCCCCCACGTCATAGCCACTCTCTCCGAGCCGCCATCAGCAATGCAAGGCGCGCAAACTTTACGGTCACTCCTTTGATGTGTGGCACACAGCATAATAAACAAGCGAGCGGATCGCAGCGCAGCTCCACACTCACCATGTCTTTCAGACAATTCACCACTTTTTCCCAGAATTCCCATACTGTTTGACAGTCCCAGGCCAAGTGCATAAAATCCACGTTTTCACGACCACAGCGTTTACACTCCGCAGATGCATGCAGCCCATACCCATGCAATCGCAGTGGGGTATAGTATACTTGATGATTATACTTAAAATGGATTATCCTCAAATTTCCATTCATACTCAGCGTTCCCGTTAGGCCACATTTATATTTCCAGTCTGACTCAGCAATGGGTTCAGGCCGACAAGCAGACCAACGCTTCCATCTACGATCCTGGCCCTCCACACTTTCAAGCTTTATCATCTTATACAGTTTTGAAATTAAACTTTTATTGCTGAGGGTGGTGAGCGCGTATTGCAATGATGCCAGTGCAGGTGGTTCCTGTGGGTATGTAGGATAGTGCACCCTGAATGCGTGCCTCAAACAGTGTATTGCAAACCGAAACAACAATGATTGGTTATTGATATAAGCCAAATCCTCCTCTACCAGAGCAGAGCCATCCACATAAATGTCTGCCATAGTTCTGAGTCCCGCCTCAGTCAACAAGCGGAGCGATGGCTTCTCCTGTGTCACAGACAATGCAGCATGACACTCCAGATACAGAGCCGGTGCGTAGATCTGCAATTTCCGTGCCAAATGCCCAATGTTCCACCAGGCAGATATGGTAGCGTTCACCAAGTTAATTTCTGCCCTCAGGGTGCCACGCCTGCGCTGAGTTATCACGCTATGCAGCGGGATCGGGGCTGCATCTCCCTCCTCCACCGCAACATACAGATAATGAGCTTGGGCACTCAAATAATACACATAAAAGTCTGGAGCCTCAATCCGCCTCTCTCGTACCCTTTAGCCAATTTCGTCCACTGTACACAAGCATGTTTACCACCCCACGCTAGCCGAATCAGCGGACTCTTTTAACATCTTGAAAAACTGCTGTGTGAGCACTAAGGGGAATGTTATGGAACAAATCAAGGAACCGCGGCAGCACCACCATCTTTATCAAGGCAATGCGGTCTGCTAGCGACAACGGCATCGTTATCCAAGCATCTACCTGATTTTCCAGTGCCGCATATGCCCTGCCATAATGCTCCCTAACCACTATCTTCGGGTCCCTGTGCATCCAGACTCCTAGGTATTTAACCGGATCTGCGGTCCATACCAATGGGAACTCCAAATCCGGGCAAGTAGTCGAAGTGGTCAAAGGTATCACAAAAAGACTTATCCCAGTTTATAGCGAGCCCGGACAGGCGGCCAAACCGGACATATTCTCTAAGTAGTTGTGCCAGATATTTGGATGGTTCCCGAACAAAAAGAACCATATCATCTGCATAGAGTGATATACCCACCGGCCGAAAGTTAAAATTGAGTGCTGCCTCTCTATGTCGCTGTCTGATCACACACGCCAGTGGTTCTAATATCAAAGCAAAGATTAGGGGCGACAGGGGACACCCCTGACGTGTGCCTCTCGCAATGGGAAAAGAGTCTAATGTGAGACCCCCTACCCGCACCCGTGCGCTCGGTTTGGAATACAACACCGCAATCCACTGCAGAAACAATGGCGGAAATCCCATACGGCGCAGTACATATCGAAGATAGTGCCATTTAACTGAGTCGAAAGCCTTGGCTGCGTCCAAGAACACAGCCGCCGCCTGTAGATCCGGCTCCAGAACATGGAAAAGACCGTTCGTAGATTGTAGGACGTAGAATGCTCGGGTATGAATCCCGACTGATCGAGGAGAACCAGTTTCTGCATCAATGGTTGTAGGCGAGTTGCAAGGATCTTGGCCAGAATTTTTGTGTCTATATTAAGCAGAGACAGCGGGCGATAGGAATCTGCCCGTTGGTTTATCTCTTTTGTGTAACGTTATCATCAGCGCCTCTCGCAGTGAGGGAGGTAGCTCCCCAGATTCATGAGCCTCGCATACATTTCGAGGAGATGCGGTGCCAAAAGGTCTGCATATTTTCTATAAAATTCAACTGTCAGTCCATCTGGACCAGGCACTTTCCCTTTAGCCAAAGCCGCAATCGCGGTTGTCACACCCTGTTCGTCTATCGGCAGGCACAAATACTTTCTATGAACGTCGGATAGCCAGGCGCACGCCACATCATCCAGATAGTCATCAATGTCTGCCTCCGGGACCTTTCCGCGGGACCTATACAGGTCTGCATAAAACCTCCGAAATTGTTCCAATATGTCTCCTTGTTCAAGATGTTCACCCCCCAGGTCATCCACTATCCTATCTACTCTCGGGTGCTCCATACGTGTTTTGATCCTAAGCGCCAAGTCCCGCCCCGGTCTACCCCCTTCCCCGTAACGTCTAGCTGTGTGCCTGCGCGACAAATATTTTACTTCCGTGTCTGCCAGTTCCTTTAAATCCTTGAGCACCTTCTGTAAGTCAGCCAGCGTATCCGTTCTAGGGTCTGCCTCATATCTACGCTCCAGCTCGCGCAGTGCAGCCTCAGTGTCCCCCAGCCGTGTGCGTATGTCTTTCAATATGCCCGCTTCTGCTGCGCTTATGCAAACTCCTCGTATTGTGACCTTAAAGGCCTCCCACAGGGTGGCAGTCTCAGCAACCGAACCCTTGTTCAGTTCGAAGTAGTGTGTAATGGCGGCTCTGACTGTCGACTCATATACTGGGTCTAGTAAAGCTTCAGATTGCAGGGGCCATGTAAACGGGGGGCATCTCGCTGAGGGGAAGAGCACCTCTAGCTTGATGGGATTATGGTCCGATAACGTACGAGCCAGTGGAAGAATCTCCCCTACCCAGCTCATCATCTCCACTAGCCAGTAATCTAGCCTCGACCAGCTACCGTGTGCAGGCGTCGCATAGTGCCCGCCTTCACCTGTGGGTTTCTAACACGCCATACATCCAGCATTCCAAACTCTTCCATCATGCTGTTCAACATCTGGGCCACTTTAGGGGTACGGTGAGACAGAGGATTAGACTTATCGAATTCTGCATCCAAATATGTATTCAGATCGCCACCCATCAACACTGGGGTCTCCGGCCATTCTCGCAGCACCCCACGCATGCGCCTCACCCAGGTTGCTTCGTCCGTAATAGGACCATACATATTCACAATAGTAACCACTCGACCCTTCAATCTACCACAGACCATCGCACATTTACCTTCTTCATCCATATATGTTTGCAGAAGTTGAAAGTCCACACCTCCTTTTTATTAGGATCATGACCCCCCTGGCATAGGAAGAATATGACGCAGTCAGCCTGAAACGCGCCCATCTGCTAGCCACTCTTCCATCTGTATATTTGGTGAATGCGTCTCCTGCAATAATGCTATGTGGATCGCGTGCCTATCTAAATATGCCAACACCTGCCTGACTTTTTTCGAACAAATTCAGGCCTCTAACATTCCAGGTCAACAACCTACATGCATATACTATGTTAAACAGTGATATCCAATTCTACAGCGCCCATTCCTGGAAGGGGGCCTCGCATTCCGGTTCAGCTTTCTGAACAACCAACTGCTCGTCGTACATACCATGGTGATCATGTGGAAAAACAAATTATAACACATAAAACTCAAACTTAACACCAATACCTCGATCAGTCCCAACCACCCACTCCAACCTCCCTAACAGGTCGAGATACAATCCTACTACCCTCCCAACAATAGTTAGTAAACTCCATGTGAACCCATCAGTCGGGGAGCTCCCGCTAGGGGAAGCGGGTCAGCAGCGAATATCCACACCGTAGTGCGGTTGCCGATCTTCAACCACATGCCCCACCCGCCAGTTCCTGGGTGCAGAAGGAGGGTTTTCCCCGAACAATAGCGGTCCATGACCTGGAAACCAGGCTGGGGCTACATCCACCTGCATAATATCTACATACAAGGTTCATCCCATACTTCATCCGCAAACCCAACAATGGCTAATACAAGAAACAAGGAAAAATGGAACCCTAGATACATTTCTGTATAAATACAGCACCTCTTGCTAGTATTAGTTAGAGGGAACCTCGACTTTCAGGCCGACACACGGACCAGAGACGCTTAAGCTCCTGAATGCGGACGCTTCAGCTGACAGTGGTTTGACACAACCTTTGCAGGGTGTCCAACTCGAGACCCGGATGGGGTCCCACACTCTCTTGCTTCAAGTAATGGGGTTAGACTAAACTTAGAGGGATTCTTGGCTTCACACCTACTCACATGCTAGGTACACTTAGGTACATCTTGATAGGCATCGTAGGAGTACGCGCTTTATTTTATCATGCATTTTATATCCATATATGTGTTCATGACTATTGTAAAATGGTAGAACTGTACTATCCTTTTATATTAACTGTACTGCTGATCATATATATCTGCTACTGTCTAACGGTTGATGCAGCACATCTATTTTACACTAGAGGAACAACTGTGTAATAAATTCTTATTGTAACATGCCCAACTGTTTCTTCTGTGTAACTCTCTGAGACGAAGTAAGTGAGCATGAGTGACTGAGTGAAAGGTAGTACATTGTTTCCACGATCCTGAGGGATCGGGGTTGTCATATTCTAAGGTTGCCAGAAACTATTCTCGCCCCGATAAGAGGAGATTCTAGTGGCACTGTGAGCTAGCTAATGCAAACAGGCTAACATTTTCGGTAAGGGTGCTCAGAGTCAGTCTGCAACCACACCCACAGTTTATGTTATCCAAATGCGCAGGTGCTGCATGGCTAATATAGGAAGTACACCACAGTTGTTGCACCATGTCTGGGGAAATTCGTACCTCAGTGTGGCTGGTGGATACAGTTTGGACTCTAGCCAGTTAACATGCTGGCCAGAGAACTCCCTGTATCAGATTATCTTGTATATAATCAGTGTCAGGTTATCGCAGCATGGCATCTGCATATAGGGAGATTAACAGGGGCCCAGTGTTGAACTGCAGTCCACTGTGGATATGTCTTCTCTGTAGATGGCACACAAGGGGATCCATTGCTATAATGAAGAGCAACTGGGACAGCAGGTAGCCCTGTCTTGTCCCCCTTTTGAAAGCAAAGGAAGGGGACAGGGCACCATTGGCTATAATTTGGGCGGTCGGTTGGGAGTATAAAACCATGACCAGTGAGGTGAAGCCTCGTGGGACCCCTAATTTACGGAGCGTATCATGTAGGAATGTCCATTCTTTTTTTAATCAGAAATTCTTTATTTAGATATAACACAGATATCTTTAAAAGAGGGTTACATAATTAACATTATATACAACTTGTTAAAAGTGAAAACAGCAAAACAGTCGGTAAGCCAGCCACAGTAAGAATAAAGGTCTTTCGCAACCTCGGCCTCCTGGGTCCGTAAAAATGTTTTTGTTTTTTTTAAAAAGAAGGATAAAAACCAGAAGAAAAAGTAGTACAAAAGTTAAAACCTAATATACAGGGAACTTCACTCCTTTTTCTTTACTCTCGCTGACTTGGATATCATACATCTAAAAGACAACCCAATTTTCCTAGGTGTACTACTCGTATTCTCTTCAATTCATCCCCCTAGAAGTTTGAGATGTATCATAGGGTTCATTAAGTGATAAAAAAGAAAAATAAAGAAAATAAGAGGGAGGATTTAGCAGGACCTCTTTAACTTGAAATTGCGATATGCTTGCTGGATGAACTTTGTTAGTCTTATATTTGAGTTAGTGTTTTCAGAGTTCAAAGCCACAATAATGGCTTGCCTGCAAGTTCGGGCGCCCAGCCTGTTCCATTCGGCTTTTAGTTTACACCTACGTTGGAAGTTAAAGGCTGGGCAAAGGCAAGCCACATGTTTCGGCTGTTGTACCGCACCCTCTGCAAGTTAGATCTTCCGCTGTGCGTCTCCAGGGGGGTAAGTCTTGCAGAAAACGCCAGTCACCCATTCTAATAGCTATAAGGCTACGTTTTAGATACAGTGAGTATGTGCAGGAAAGATAAGCGGCGGGAAGTAGCCGACTATAGGAGTTTACAAGGGCCCAGTCCATTCGAAGGAGTCGAATGCCTTCTCGGCATCCAAGAGCGACACAGCAGCGGGCGTAGTTGGAGATACCCTATTGAGTACCGCAAAAACTGTGCAAAGATTTAGGGACATACAGCAGTGTGGGACAAATCCTGATTAGGCAGGGGAAAGGATTTGGTCCATCAATACAGAAAGGCATGTAGTCAGTAATTTTGCTAGGATCGTATTATTGATATTAAGTAAGGACAAGGGTCTGTATGAGCTATATGGATGTGGGTTCTTCCAGGTGTAAGTAGGAGTGTAATGACTGCTTCTCATAATGTGGTTAGAAGTGTACCTGTCTCGAGTGCCCCTAAGTACATGACAATGAGCTTATAGGTCTTGTAAAAGGCCCCAGTATAGCCATCCAGGGCATCTATGCCAAGGACTATTTCTTCAGCGGTGAAAGGCTGACTAAAGAATTGCTGGTGCACCATAGTCAACCATACCATAGCAATTGCAGCGAGGTGTTGCACCAACTTGGGGGGGATTCCCCATTATGGCACGAGGAATAGAGGTGGGTGTAGTAGCTGAATAATTCAGACTGTATGACCCCCGTGTCAGTAGTACTGGTGCCATCCGCGTATTTCAGTTCCGAGATGTATGAGGTGGTCCTCGAAGGATGCAATAACCGAATCAGCGTGCAGACCGACCTCTCACCTCCCCCTTGTGATGCGCCTGTGCGTATTTTCCCAGACAATCCCCATTACACTCCGCCAGCTCACGAAACATGAGCTGTATATTCGTGCAATTGAGAGCTAGTGTTTTGCTGCATAGCTTTTTTATCTGAGTTTGTAAGTTGAGTCTCAACACGGGCCAGACTGCTAAGTAAATCCTGCTATACTCCAGAATGTTTAGCTATGCAGACGCCCCTGATGTATGCCTTAAAGGACTCCCATAGGTTTGGTTGTGATGCAACCGAATTTTATGTTCATTTCGAAATATTCCTTGATTGCAGAGCGCAATTCAGTACAGAATAGTTCATCATACAGTGCCAAGGTCAGGATGCGCCATTGTTGCTCAAGCCTTCCTCTAACTGAGATGAGGAGTTTCATCGGAACCGAGGAGTGATCCGCGAAGGTACGTGGGAGGTGCATGATGATAGTAAGCCATGGAGCTGCAGTGATAGACATTAACCAATAATTGATGCGTGTCCACGTGTTGTGAGGTGTGTAGTGATACTTGTACCTGGGGGGCCAGCATGTTTCAAGTGCCAAGGGTCAGTTAGCATGTAATTGTCGCAAATATCCAGGAGCACATGCAGGGACTGGGTCTTACCAGTGAGAGCAGAAGCAGTGGTATCAAGCGTGGAGTCTAGCAGCATATTAAAATTGCCACCCAGTATAATATCAGTGTCAAAAGGATCCATATGGGATTGTAGGGACTGAAAAAAATCTGGGTTATCTGGGTTTGGTGCATAGACATTGGCAAGCAAAGTTTGTGGTCCTACCAGTGTAACCGCATCTAAGACAGATGTGCCCCTTTCGTCTGCTTAGGTATCGTAGGGTTGGAATGGGAGGTTTTTATGAATCAAAGTGCAGACCCCTCTGGAATATGTACTGTGGTTCGAAACATTTCTGGATGGTCCCCATGAGGCGGCAAATGTGTGTGCCAAGCCTGACAATATATGCATCTCTTGTAAAAAAGGCAAACTATGCTCATTGCCTGTTCAAATACTCCAGGACTTGTTTGCCCTTACGGAGGTTATTAAGACCGCAGATGTTCCAAGTTAAAAGACTATATCAGCAATGGACTTCCTATAGTGGCGCATGTGCATCAGCTATACATATATGTCATCAGTAATGATAGCAGGCATGAAGTGATCTGACTGCAATAAAAAAGTAAATAAACACAAGTAACCAATCCAACTAATAACCTCCCCCAACCACAGATGGACAGAACGAGTCAGGTAAATCCATTATGCACCAATAAAACGATTACAAAAATGCCCAGGAACATCAGTGTGATGTCAATCTCAGGGGTGTGGCAACACCACAGCAGGTAGTCCTCAGTCCATGAGTTATAAGTAATGGTCGAAATGGGAATGGGTGCATGCAACAGATCGTACGCAGGCGCCACAGACATTATGACTATCAAAGGCAGTAGGATACGATGGTAGACTTTGCTGTATGTAGAGTTCATTCAACAAGGAGGCATCACAATCCGGTGGAAACAAGTCCATGCTGGCAGAAACCTGGGAATCGGGCAGGAAGTGCTCCTGTGTATTACGCAGAGAGGAAGGATTTTCTTTGTGGTGTTGTTTACAGAATGCCAAACCGTCCGCTGGCGTGTCAAAGAAGCGTGCCATACCATTTACATCCACTCGCAGTCTGGCTGGATAGAGCATTCGATAGTGGAGGCCCATTTTGCAGAGAGTGCAACCTTTGCATCTGAGAGCTTGCGTCTGGCATCCTGGACCACAATAGTGAAGTTTGGGACGAGGGAGATCACCACGCTTGGTATTGAAGTGGGCCCAGCTCTGGCGCCAGCATCAATGCTGAGTCGTGGTCCCTAAAATTAAGGATCTGCGTGATGATTGGGCGAGCCGGGGCACCTGGCACAGGTTAGGGTCTCAGGGAGTGGTGCGCATGCTCCACCACAAAGGTGGTTGTGAAGTTCTCACACCCCAACAGCTTCGAGAGCGGGTGTTCAACAAAGAGGTCCATGCGACCAGTATCCATGGTTTCCGCAATACCTAGGATACGTATGTTATTACATATTCCCCTAGCTTCCAGGTTTTAATTTTTAGTTGCAATTGTTTTAAGTCTAGATTCCAATTTCTCTAAGTGTTTGTCTGTGCTAGCTACCCCATTGTCCAGTCCAAAAATGCGTTCTTCCGCCCCCTCCAGTTGCTTATGCTGCCGGTCTAACTGCTCCTCCATTAGGTCAAAGCGGGTTGTGAGGGTGTGAAATCATGCATTAATTGCCTGGAAGCCAGCCAAAAGCACCACCATGATGGCATCCACCTGTGCCAACTGTTCAGGTGCAGGTCCATCTGTTGCAACGCCCTCCGTAGTCGGTGGCATATCAGGGGTGTCAGTATGTTTATTCTTTTTAAATTTCAATTTTCGCTGCTTCGGGTCAACGCAAACCACTGCAGTGGCCAAGGCTGGGCGGATACGCTTATATAATGGATATTTGTCCTCTTGTTATGAAAATGACCCCAAATATATGCAGGCCAGAGCCCGCGCTGAGGAGTGTGCATAAAGAAGGGTACAGAGGGCAAGATGCACCAGCATTCATCAAAGTTCTAAGGAGTGTAAACAGAACAAGGACCGAAGGGGAAGCTGCATGTCGATGCGGAGGGACCCCCAAGCCACAGTGGGGGGAGGGCAAGTGTCCTTCAGTCAGCCCTCCAGTAGGTGAGTATGCAGTTCAGCAGATCCAAAGCAGAGACTAAAGTGCCATTCTCAAGGTACCAGGACCGAGGCCTCAGTGTGGGATCAGGGAACAGTTCTGCATAGCTTTTTCTGCTAGCTAAGCCTTCTGGATGCTATCAGCAACTTTCATATTCCCCATGCAGGGATCTCCCACACCACATCATCCTACCAGTTCATGGCTGCTTTCATGCTGTAGTCTCTAGTCGCCACCCCAATCAAGATCCTGGGCGGAAGTCCAGGCGGATCAAAGTCCTCAGCGTGACGTGCAGCGATCTTGGCCGCTTGTCTGGAAGGTTGGTGTAGGCCTAGAAGGGTGGTCAGGTGATGATCTGCATCGCTTGGAACATACTGCGCGGCCCATCGGTCCCATGCCTCAGGCTCACCCGCAGCCCCTGTCGCCTCTGAGGGTGGTGGCAGAAAATGTTGCCTCATCGCAGTGGGCTCCAGAAAGGCACCATTCTGACCCCCCTCACCTCGCGGGTCACAGTAGAGTAGAGTTTGTGTGTGTGACGGTGAAGGCCAAGTCAGTCTCTAATAGAAGCCTTCAAGCTTTAATTCGTGAAATCCAAACTGCCACCTTATTTAAGGAAGATGAATGACGTTTCGACATTGAACCATGTCTTGATGTCGGAGTCCTCAACGTTGTACGGTGCTTTCGATGTCGATGGTGCTCCCCTCCTTGATGTCTTAAGTGTTCTGAACATCAACCCAGCCATTGATGGCAAGCAAGTAGGTGCAGTACCTCTTCACATCATCGAGATTCCCTAGGTTGTATGGAAGCAATGTCTTTCTCCAGATTTTCACTTTTTGGCCCTCCCTCTGTGGGAGGCCTCAGAGTGTGACTTTGTGGCACTGTTAGATGGTACATTCTCTCCTCCCCCTTCACCCTTCAGACGTCTCACTTATCTGAAGAGGTACTGCACCTACTTGCTTGCCATCAAGAGCTGGATCAATGTTGAGAACACTTAAGACATCGAGGAGGGGAGCACCATTGGCATCGAAAGGAACATTGATGTCAAGACACCATACAATGTCTAGGACTCTGACGTCAAGATATGGTTCAATGTAGAGAAATCAATCATCTTCCTTAAATAAGAACTAAACACATGGCTCTTTAATAATTAGGCTCCCTCCTCAGGTGTAGACAGCACCAAGACACCCCAGGGTATAAGTGCGCTTAACAAATTGTTGTAACATTAACCCTAGGGGGCTTGGCCACCCGCTGATCATGGAGGACGTCTTCTAGAAGAGCTCCGGGTCCGGGCTGCATAATCGTGTTCAAATAGCACTTTCCCCACACCAATCGGAGCCCAACGATAGCTGCACCAGGTCCTCACAGTGGTGCCCACAGAAGGGGCTGATCCCGGCGCCGCATAAACCGACAGGAGCAGAGCTGCGTGAGACGCGGCTTTGGCATTGCTGACGCAGGGAAAACCAACACCGAGGAAGAGGTTGCGAGACCTGACGCCGCACACAAACGAGCAGACGCCCGGCTACCTTGCATTGGCTTGGGAATTTGCGATCACCACACCCAGGTGTAAGGTACTACCCCAGCCACTGACAACAAAGGTGTTGCCTGTGAAGACCATTCCCACCCCTTCTCCCAAGAGCAATCAAACTCCTGTATTTGGTATACCAAAGCAGAATATGCACTGCCATCAGCGCATGGGCGCCTCGCAGTGTTGACACAGAAAGTAGACGCTCGGGCCAGTGACCTGGTGTATAATACGGCGGCACCCTGGGCTAGCGACAACGCAACAGAGATGCAAGTTTGAAATCTGAAGTAAGTCCCCACATTGAGACGAACCCGGTAGGGGGCTAAGCAGTGGAACATTGTGTGGAGGTGTGGCGACCCTACTACCCTGACGAGACTCATACATACACAACGCTCCAGACCACAATCTTTAACTGAGCGGACTACAGCGTGCACACCCTACTACCCAAAATCAACGTAACCATAGTTTTATCAAATTCCTCGTCAACCGTTGATCTGGGGCGCCAAAGAGGGAAGCTATAGGAAGCTGCTTCAAATTCCGCCCAAACCCCGGAGACCCGGAGCTCACCACTACTTTGCTGTCGTTCAGTTGCGTGCCGCCTACTAATGAGGAAGGCCCAATGAATAAACTGGACTTAATTCTACCAGAAGTCAGGGAATCCAGGAAGGCCATTGAGCAACAAATCAGGGCACTCACGACCGGTCTCACATTGCTCAAGGCAGATCATGCCCAGCTGGCAGACAAGGTGAAGACTAATGCCCTTGCACTAGAGGAGATGTCGCCACAGCATAAACAGCACACAACACATCTTCAACAATTACAAGAACAAGTCACCAGCCTCCTAGACCGTGTCAAAGACGCAGAAGGGAAAGCGAGATGGAACAATATTCGCGTCATAGACCTGCCAGAAAGAAGCGAGGGACCTGATGCGGCTCGATACATGGAGCAATGGCTTAGAGCAACTTCACCTCGGAAGGAATCTCAGACCAATTCTGCGTGAAAAGAGCGCACAGGATACCTACTGGACGGCCAAAGCCAGGCGCTCCTCATAGGCAAGATGTTGAACTACTGGGATCGGACACTTTAGTCCAGAAGGCAAGAGACCTTTCACAGATTAGATTTGTGAACTGATGAATATCTTTGTACCCAGACTATACTCTTCTAGTGCAATGACAAAGATCCTCTTTCATGGCTGTCAAGTAGAATTGCAAGACCTGTAGCTGAAATATACATTCCCGGGACGATTTAAAATAATATATGAGCAAAAAACATATTTCTCGAGAGCCCCGAGGACGTGGAGGAATGGTTAGAGGTGATGGAACAGTCTAAATTAACGGGAGCCACCTCCCAAAGCTCAGTTAGTAGTTCAAGATGCGTTGGGGATGCAGGCCGCCACCGCGTCGGAAACACTAACAGTAAGATGCAGCTGCCAAATCCGACGCCACTACAAGTGAACCAGAGCAAGAAACAGGCACTCGAGGCGGCCTCCGCCTTTAGAGACAATTCACACACTGTGGATACAGACTCCTCAGACGACAACACAAACAGATCACATTCTGAGGGCAGCACGGCCCTGTTCCCTGCTGTGATGCCACAGACGGAAGATGGTTCATTCGATTTAGAAATAATAGACACAGCTGACTCTGATGCAAGGACTTGATGTATATATCCTTTTTCTTTGTAACTTGAAATGGCATAACTCTGTATTATCTCTTAGCCCCGGGCTCCCTTCGAGCTCAAACGTATGCAATAGTGTCAGCATGAGATGCGCTGGCGATGACCCTCTATTTGCGAACTCACTTCATGTACATAACACAGTTTTACAGGTTATGGGTTGTTTGGACCGGAGTAGTTCCTCAACCAGGCCTAGTATTGGGTGTTACTGGGCGGGTGTTGGTCCCGGAGTGACCAATGGTTTTGATAGAAACAGTGGCTCCCATTCACCACACACACAGCGGGGGCTCATCCCTACATTGCGATGCATATGCCTAATACCTATAACTTAATTACATGGAACTTTCGAGGCCTAAGACATAGGGTGCATGCGCAGTTACTTAGATGCAAGGCACAAATAGTATACCTGCAGGAATCTCACATCACAGATCAATAAGCAGTGAAACTCCGCAAGCAATTAAGAGGCCAGATCTTCACCAATTACTCTGGATTTGCAAGAGGAGTCGCAGTGTGGATCAGACATGGGGTACCCTTCACGGCATTAGAACAAAGAGTGGACAAACAGGGTAGATACATTCTTATACGGGGGACGTTAGATGGTCAACATGTGGTCCTTGGCAATATTTATGCCCTAAACTTTGACCAGGATTAATTCTTGTCTAACTTTAATTTGGCACTTTCGGGTTGGGATATGTATCCCTGGATTATAGGAGGGGACTGCAGTGCAGTAATCGCTTTCACCCCCATTGCATGGAATGCGAGTGACTAAACAGGCAAAGGCACTATGCGAGTGGACAGGCGGTTGGACCCTGTGCGACGTGTGGAGAATGCGCCACCCAACATACAGAGAATATTCCTACTATTCCCCGGTCCACCTACTGCACACAAGAACCAATAGACTCTACTGCTCCTAAACAATGGCAATGCAAGTAACACACGCCACCTATTTGGCTAAGACTTTCTCAGAACACAACCCATTGTAAATAACTGTGAATTAGGGTAGAGTCCCCACTCCAGTACCTACCTGGAGACTGTGGCCACAAACGCTAGAAGACGCAGTATTCCACACCAGTATAGCTGACACAATCACACAATACTTCTCAGAGAATAACAACACTGCATCCACCATCTTGATCAAATGGGACGCCTTTAAGGCAGTTACACGGGCAAGGCAATTGGTGCTATAGTGGGCGCCAGACAGGAGGTGCACAAAAACCTCATAGACACAGAGAATAAAATGAATACATTTGAACAAGAAGCCACGCATGACACTGACAAACAGGCCCCATTGCAAGAAATATGTAGCCAACACACAGAACTATTAAAGTCCCTTAGAGTCATAGACCACCATAGGTACACACAAATATGCCACACAGAAGCGGACAAATCCGGGACACTACTGGCCAAATTACTACGGGATGACGCCCCCTACCACCATCATTAATGAAGTCATCACTCCCACGGGCGTTACAACTACTACCCAACATTACATAAACGATGACTTTAGGCACTGCTACTCCGTATTATATAGTAAACCCGATATAGCAGAAAGTTCTAACATTGACGAATTCCTGTCTGCCCTACCATATCCACAATTGACTGCAGAAGCCCGGAAAAGATCTAATAGACCCCATTAAAAAATTCTGAAAACAAAATTGCAATGAAAGGACTCCCGCGCAACAAAACTTCTGGGCTTCTTTTATCTCATTCCTAACCCGGTCCTGCCTGGCATTCATTGCTAACACCTTCCCGCTACCTTCCCCAAATTCATAGTTCGCAAGCCGGCTTGCCTCCCATCTCTGTTTCACTAACCCCTCTAAATAATCAGATAAAATGCTCTTTGCTTCTGTCGACTTACTTTGCAGATGCTCTATTACCGGGACTTGAGAAGGTTCCCTTTCTGCTAATTCACACTGAATCTGGCTAATATTTTGTTCAAGTTCCCCTATTTTACTCTTCCCCATTTTGTGCTTATGAGCAGCTAAATTAATTAGTTTTTCCCGCAGATACACTTTAAAAGCATCCCATACAATATGTGGTGGGGCTTTACCAACGTTCTGCTGAAAGAAAACCAACGTTTCCTATTTAAAAGATTTTACTATCTCTGGGTCTCGCAATAAGGTTCTATCTAAAGTCCAAAAAGTCAAGGGAAATCCCTGGGGTGTATCAATGAATCACTGGTGTCAATGCTCACACGGTTGCACTATAGCCCCTGTATAACAGGTTGCTGTAGATCACCGTCAAAAGGACAGAGAATTTTTATAATGATTCCCACGACAAAGAAAATTTGTTAACAATCTAGATTTTTATTAAAATAAAACAGGAGTATACAATAAAAAAGGTGTACATTTAAAATTTCAAAGAAACCTTTCCCTGAAAAGTAAAAAGTTAATCGACAATATATCACTGAACACTATAAAACTGTAAAACATATGAGTACATTCACATTACATTACATTTCATAAGCACAAACATATGTTACTATCTACAATACATATAATAAAGAAAAAGAAGAGAAGAGACCCCTTAAAAATGGTGGCACTCTGATGTTTCTACCACTCTTGATTCTTGGATCCACTAACAGAAAATGGCCCGTACACTATAACACACATGTGACAGTAATGCATGTACATCCGGTGTGTTTGAGCTAGGAGTGGATTCTCTCATGTAGAAATGCGTCGACGCGTTTCGGTGCTTTACACTCGATAATGTGGCACCTTCCTCAGAACTTCTTCGTAGGGGTTTTCCATACAAGAAAGACTTCACTTTCCCTAAATGTAGGCGAAAGGATGTAACACCGTTCCTCTATCAGTGGGTCCTGGGCGCCAGTTAGGTCATTCCCTGGACATACACTTTGGGATCACTGGCTGTATTTGGCCTCTATGTAATCTTTCAGGCTTTTATCGATGGTATTCCTTTTATCCTCAGATTTTGTCTGGACTTTTTCTGCAATGCAGATGATCGAGGCAGAAACGAGGCGGCGCATGCTTAAAGAACATATCCAGTTCTGGCGAGGCCCCTAAAATATGCCCGTTCGAAGCGAGTTTTAAAATCATTGAAGATACCGGATTTTAAAATAAAAAGAATAAAGAAAAAGTCCAGACAAAATCTGAGGATAAAAGGAATACCATCGATAAAAGCCTGAAAGATTACATAGAGGCCAAATACAGCCAGTGATCCCAAAGTGTATGTCCAGGGAATGACCTAACTGGCGCCCAGGACCCACTGATAGAGGAACGGTGTTACATCCTTTCGCCTACATTTAGGGAAAGTGAAGTCTTTCTTGTATGGAAAACCCCTACGAAGAAGTTCTGAGGAAGGTGCCACATTATCGAGTGTAAAGCACCGAAACGCGTCGACGCATTTCTACATGAGAGAATCCACTCCTAGCTCAAACACACCGGATGTACATGCATTACTGTCACATGTGTGTTATAGTGTACGGGCCATTTTCTGTTAGTGGATCCAAGAATCAAGAGTGGTAGAAACATCAGAGTGCCACCATTTTTAAGGGGTCTCTTCTCTTCTTTTTCTTTATTATATGTATTGTAGATAGATAGATAGATAGTAACATATGTTTGTGCTTATGAAATGTAATGTAATGTGAATGTACTCATATGTTTTACAGTTTTATAGTGTTCAGTGATATATTGTCGATTAACTTTTTACTTTTCAGGGAAAGGTTTCTTTGAAATTTTAAATGTACACCTTTTTTATTGTATACTCCTGTTTTATTTTAATAAAAATCTAGATTGTTAACAAATTTTCTTTGTCGTGGGAATCATTATAAAAATTCTCTGTCCTTTTGACGGTGATCTACAGCAACCTGTTATACAGGGGCTATAGTGCAACCGTGTGAGCATTGACACCAGTGATTCATTGATACACCCCAGGGATTTCCCTTGACTTTTTGTCCTTTGTGCCCTGTTCCCTGGCGACAGCGGGGTAACCTCTCTTTTGAAATCTATCTAAAGTCCACCTGGTCTGTACAGGCGGGAATTTAACTGATATCACCAAATAGACTGCTGCATGATCAGATAAATGTAAAGGTCGATTGGTTCCCTTAAGGGAGTTGTTGTTAAGTTTCTGGTCTATAAAAAAAAGAATCGATTCTAGATGATTGGGACAGTTATTTATTTCGAAAAGTGTACCCTCTCTCCTGTCCTGCTTTCAGTCTCCAAATGTCTACCAATGCTAAAAAATGTTATCAGAAAATGGGCAAACTTCCTAATTTTGGGGGAGTTTACTGCTGGCTTAGAAGTTGATTTATCCAGGGCCGGGTCCAGCAGGATATTAAAACCTCCGCCCAAAATAATATGATATTTTGTCTCAAGAAGGTGTTGATATAATTCCTTAAGAGATGCAGGATCATCTTTGGACTATAGTAGGACACAAAGGCATATCCTTTAATATGAATTTTAGCAAAACGTATCGCCCATCTACCCCCGGAGTCCACCTTCGAGCCCTCTATCCTAAACTGGGCCAATGTTTTGTATATATCTGCCACTTCCTTCACATTAAAATACTGGGTAGTACACACCAGATGTGAAACCCATCTATTCCTCTTTAAGATTTCTGGCTTCTCTTCGTGGCGTAGATGTGTCTCTTGCACTAAGATGATATCAGCATCAAAGAGCTTAAGGAATTCCAAAATTCTCCTTCGCCTGGGAAGCACACTTAAGCCATTTACATTCCAGGACATTATTTTTAGAATATTGGCCATATTCTTTTGTTATTCCTTCCCACTCTCTATGCAGTGCCAACCTTCATCTCTTCTCTCACTCCTAAAAACCTGTCTCTTTCCTCTAATGAGGACCATATTTTTTCAATGTTTTCCCTATCTGCTCCCCACCCTGTGAACAAATAAACAAAAAAGCGCAAAAATGCCTGCGTGCCCTTCCTCCCACCCACCCTAGGGAACCCTCCCTGTGTCTTTCCTGGGTATTTCAACATACCCTTTTTGAACTTGTGCCTCCACCTTATACAGTAAGTTAAAACAAGTTTACAATTCTTTATTCTACTTGATTTTGGCAATTAAGTTCTCTACCTCCATCCCTTCTCTCATATTGTACATTCTGTTGTTCCACATCACTCTGAGGGTTGCTGGGAATTTTAACTGTGCGTTTGCCCCTTGGGTCTTCAAATCTTGAATGAACTTCCCTAATTCCCATTGGCTAGTTTGCATGGCTTTTGAAATGTCTGAACTAATCGTAAAGGACCAGTCTTGATTTTTAAACTGCTTCCCCCTAAGGGCAGTAGAGAGGATTAGCTCTTTGGTTGTATAAGTTTTGAAATAGTGGAGAAGTGTGGCTCAATGGTAAGAGCGGCAGACCCTGATGCAGAGGTCTAGCCCGGGACCAGGGTTCAATTCCCCGCCTCGGCGGGTCTTGGGCTCAAAATTCCACGGACTTGATAATTCTCGCCTCGGTGCCTATTCCAATCATGGAGTCCCACTCTGCAACTCTGGGCAATAGCTTGCTTAATCTCCACAACGGCCCCCACAACGCTAAGGATGCCTGGCCTCCACCTTGGGGGTGCCCAGGAGTGGACGCCCCACAGGGAAAAGCCAGGATGGGTTCCACAGCGGTATTCGTACAAGCGCCTTAAGACCCTTGCGGGTGAGTAGTGCGCTATACAAGTATCAATTGATTGCCAAATTGATCAGAATTTTTCTAGATTTTCCCTTTTCTGGAGTTTTCCTAAGTGGGTGCCGATGTATCCTCTGGATGTCATTTTGTAGATCTAGTTTTACGTTTCTGGGAAGAATTTTGCTAATAAATCTATTACAAAATTCCTAGAACCCTTAGGTTATTCCTTCTGCAGTTGTTTTCCAGCACCTCAATTTTATCCCTCCGCTCCTTCTCTCCTGCTTTCAATGTAGTTATTTCCTTTTGATTTATTTTAACTTCCTCTTGCAGAGATCCCAGAGAGGACTCCATGACAAGAAGTCTTTCCGTGATATCTGCCATTCTCCAAGCCCTCACCAGCTGCTTGTATTTTGGCCTGGTTTTGCTCCAATACTCCAAACTTTTCTTTAATGTCAGATGATAAAGCGTGCAGAATCGGGGAAATATCTATGGCTGATGACTCTTGACCATTAGCACTTACATTTTGAGCTTCTATACACTGGCCCTTCCTCTTTAAAGCTTCAACATTCGGAAGCGCATCTCTTGCTTCTGATGTTGTTTGGGATGTTGAGGCCCCACTATCCTCAACAAGGATATTAGAGGCATCCTCACTCAACAGAGGGGAGAAACAATTTTCTAGAAGTATTGCAGGATTTATTTCCTCAATAGTATCTGGAGATTCCATTATGGGAGTCTTGGTCTGATTTAATTGCGACTCCTCCATATTCTTAATCTTGAAATAATATCTCAAAGAAGGGGTGATCCTAAGTCTCTTTCCCGAGAGGTTTGTGACTGGTACTATTGTCTTTGCACCCCTTTTCGTAGTCTTGCGGGTGCTATTAAGTGAGATATTCTGGACTTGTCCGCCACCCAGGGTCGTGACCTCTAATGGAGCTTTTGTGCTGGTACCTGGGTTCTGAAACCCCCCGTTACTCTGAAATTCCCCTTCACCAAATTTAATGTTCCTTAATGTGTACCTGGTTTTATTTTCTGCTGTTTTAGAATTAGCAGAAATTTCAGCATTCAGCTTATTTTCTTCTAAATCAGCTGTTGTTTGTCCTTTTTTAAATGGTTTAGCTATCAAGTCTAGTCTTTTGCTGAATGCAGGTGACTTTACTTTCCTGCTTGTATGCAATATCTGTGATTTCTTTTTGGGGTCATAGAGGATATCCAAGTTCTCTTTCCTCCCTCCCAAAGCGTTGGCAAAAGTTCTGGGAATAGGCCTGCTGGGTGAAAGCAGGTGCTGACTCTGCCTGCAACACCCAGGAAGCTGATCCGAACTGCCGCACACCAGACGCGCTAGAGCTCGGGAGACGTGAAGAGGCAGAGAGAACCAGTGTTTGGCCTTCCACCTACCCCGCAGCAGCGCTGCCGGGGACACAGGCCACTGCGTCCTGTCTCAGTCCGGGAACACGGTGAAGATGATCAAAACAGACGCCGGAAAGACCGCGCAACGTGAGGGAGAGGTAAAGAGCCACAATTCCCCTTTAGTTAAGCAGCATTTCGGGCGGAGGCTTCAGAGTTCGTGGCCAGCGCATTCAGCAGGCCACCATTTTCCCCAAGAGATAAAAGAAGTAATGAACAAGGAAGGAACAAAAAGTACGGAATCTGAGATAAAAGGAGAAGTTTTCACTAACTTCTTTCAAGATTTATACTCTGATGCAGAAGGGACATTAGCAGAAATAGGCTATTGGTTAAAGCAGGATAATCTTTCCTTCCTAGACACGATTCAGCAGGCAGCTCTTAATCAAGAAATCTCAAGGGAAGAAATAGGGGGAGCTATCAAGAAATTAAAAAACGGAAAAACCTCGGGACCTGATAGCACACTGAGTTAAGTATACAAAATCTTGGAAATGGGAATCATCCCGTTCTTTAAAGAAATGCTTAACTCTATATATTTAAGTCAGACGCAGATTCCTGCCACTTGGAGCGAAGCAGTAATTACTTTAATTCTTAATCCGGACAAGGACGCAAAAAATGTGAATCCTATAGGCCTATCGCTCCTAAACGCAGATTACAAAATATACTCACAGATTTTGGCCAGACGATTAGATAACATTTCCAGAGATGTAATAGGCATAAATCAAAAGGGGTTTATGAAAGGAAAACACCTCTTAGACCTTAGACCTTACACAACATCTGGTCTGTGCAATAGATATTGCCTCAGTAACAGGGACTCCCCTAACTATTATCATGGTCAATGCCCCAAGGCATTCGACAGAGGGAGTTGGCCCTAAATATATGAGGTGCTTAAACAAAATGGCTTGGGAGGAAACTTCCTTCAAGCTATTCACGGTATATATGCTTCCCCCACAGCAATATTATTGATTAACGGCCACTTAACTCCTTGCTTCCAGATAAGGCGGGGCAATCGGCAAGGTTGCCCACTTTCGCCGCTACTATTTAACTTATATTTGGAACCCCTGGCAAGGAAAACAAGAGCAGATCCAAGAATCCTTCCTTTTCAACATGGGGAGTGGCAGATAAAAGACGCTCTCTATGCAGATGATCTGGTAGTCTATACAGCAAATCTGGAAATAGCCTTGCCAGCAGTAATGGAGGTAGCAGGAAGTTTTGGGTGAATCTCGGGCTATTTAATCAATGAAGACAAGACTGAGACTATGTCATGGAACAATCCCATCCCTGACCTCCTTAGACATTTAGATAGGACTAAGTTCAGATATCTAGGCGTGCAAGTATCAAAAGATCTGGATCACATGGCATGGGTAAACTTCAATCGACTTATGCACGAAACTAAAAAGCTTTTGAAAATCTGGGATCTCCTGCCACTTTCTTTCCTAGGAAGAGCAAATGTAATCAAAATGACAATCCTCCCCAAATTTACATTTATGTTTAACACTCTCCCTCTATTTTTCAAGTCTGTCTGGTTTAAAAATCTTAATTGGCCACTTAGCAGTTTTTTATGGAAGAATAAGTGTGTGAGAATATCCTGGAAAAAACTCCGGAAGAAAAAGCTGGAGGGAGGCATAGCACTACCTGATTTTCAACTGTATTATTGGGCTTTCTTCTTGAAAAACTCTAGATGATTATTGATGACTCCTAAGGATATGACAATGAGATATAGACCTATAATAAGAAATCTAGAAGGAGGCAAAGGTTTTTTATTTCAGTTTGCCCATGTTAAATTCTTTAAAAAAAATTAATTTAAGACAGCAGCCTGTAAAGTTTGGATCCGGGTGAAAAAAACTCTAGGGATTCCTTACTATAGTGCTATGGCTCCAATCTGGAACTTCCCAGGAACACCACCATATATGATAGATAGTTAAGCTCTGCTGTTGGTAAATGCAGGTCTTTTAAGATGGGGCCAATTAATGGAGGAAGGCACGATATTAACATGGCCCAAGCTAAGCCAGAAAACTGATTTTAAGTTATCTAGATTTAGGTATTACCAGTTGGTCAGCTGGTCATGATGGCAGCCAAGCCTTGGGAAAAAAACGTATTAAAAACACAAAACTACAAGAAGGAGGTTTCCAAATGGTACTGGGTGCTAGCTCAGGGAGATGATAACGCTGGGACCCTAGCCACAGAAATCTGGAAGCTGGACATTCCGGGCTGTGATATCCAAAACCTATGGTAAGTATCAGCTTCTACACTTTGGGCCTCAGTAACTTCGGCTCCACTTAGGAGAAATCACTTGTTCACCTTCTACAGAGCCTACTGGTCCCCCAAGAAACTGGCCAAGATGGGAGGCACAAGAAGAAGATGCTGTCCGAAATGCCAATTGGAAAATGCAGACGATTTACATCTCTTTTGGCACTGTCCAGCCATTCAGATCTTCTGGCAAGAAGTGGGTAATGTATTAGCAAAAATGCTGGGCTGCAATTTTGAGGTAAGCCTTCCCTTGGTAATATTTGGGGTGGATAAAAACAACTGGAGGAAAAACATCAGATCTCTGTTATTTATCTTAATGATAATAGCGCTGTAGTACATTCAATGATGAATCAGGCAGGAACTCCTTCTTGAATAAAGAGTTTATTCGTAGTACAGAATAAACAAGCAGGCCACCATCTGGCCAAGGCTCAACTGACATTACCTAGAATTCTACATGGAATCAAAACACAAGGAACACACAGAAATGTTCTAGATAAGAAACAAGGAAGACAGATTAAAGGGACAAAGCTATTTACAACACATCTCCCTCCCTCAGAACAAAAAGAAAGAAATGAAAACAGAACAAATTTATGAATGTAATCATCTAAGTAAACAGGAGGACGACGGGAACGAGGACGTCTCAAACTGATCCCAGAAGAAATGGAATGGTTGGGACCATCATTAAGGGAAGGGGCTCCAATGTCAGAAGAAGTAGAAGTAGAAGTAGAAGCAGAAGTAGAAGCATCACCACTACACACCTCCTCCCTGGCAGCAGACTGAAAAGAAGTAGACAAATCACATTGAGATGACAATACATAACTACTGCTAAATGAATCAGAGACAGATAATGTATTCTCCACAGGCATAGGAGAGTGTTTACGATATAGAGCCACCCTCCTGAAATTCCATTTCTCCCCATTATCAAGAGGAACAAAATTAGGGAACACCCGTTTCACACAAAAGGACTCCTAAATTTGGAAAGAGCTTTAGAGAATCGACCAGGCTTTACCTTAACAAGGTCCCCAACTGACACAGGTGAAGAAATACCAAATGAAGAAGACTTCAAAGAAGGGACTTTATCTTGAGAAACTTTGTCCTGACACCCTAACCAAGAAGGTGTCAACTTAGTCACAGGAGATCGCCCACGCATCAACTCAAAAGGAGACTTGCTCCCATGCTTATGAGGAGTTGAACGATAAGCCCACACAAGTTCCTGGAACTTGTCATTAGAAAAACAACCAAATTCAACAGACATCTGAATAACACCCTTCACCAATGTAACCAGGGTCCCAGCGACAGCCCCGCATTAGAGCGCGAATTAACCTCCTGTGACCCCCCCCTCTTATTTCCTCAGCCCGGACCTGTGACAAGATGGCCTGGCCCCGAGAGGTACAGTTGCGACGAGGAGGAAGACGGGCCCTTTAACTGGACCAAAGACCTGGACGAGGAGGTGGAGCTAGAACATCCCATAAAAGGCGTGTCCGACAAGTACCAGGTGTGTTATTTCACCGGAGGAGCGGTCAGTGAGGAGCAGGGCGGAGAGGCGGGAAGCAGCGAGGAGGACTGGAGGAGCGGAGGACGAGCGAGTGAGGAGGACGAGTGGAGGAGAGAGAACGACTGGAGGAGCGGAGGACGATCGATTGAGGAGGACGACCGGAGGGGAGAGAGCGACTGGAGGAGAGGAGGACGAGAGGCGGACCACAGCTACAAGTGGATCAGCGAGGACAACATCGCGGACGCACCAAAGATCTCGGACGGGAGAACCGAAGCAACACTGGATACGCCCGGAGGCCAACACCACGATCCGCCCAGCCGTACGCCTGGAGGGGTACGGCTCTCTGAGGTGCGTAACCGTTTCGTAGGCTGGATAAAAAAGCGAGCTAGTCGCAACTAGTAGAGTGTTGAATGACTGGGGTAAAACACTGGGTTCCCTCACCGTCACGTCCCCTCTCAGTTGTGATTACTGGTAATTTCTGTTGCTGTGCATCACTGGGTGTTTCCCTCACGGACCCCCTCCCCGGTGCTCCAATACTTGTTCTTGCAATCGTACTGATACCGGCCTCTCTTCTTTTTACCCCTGTACGGTGTCGGCGAGGGCGGACAGCACGGAGCCTCCGGAGCCCAGAAGAAGGAGGAGCCCCGTCAGAAGAAAAGAAGAGGGAGTACTTAGAAAAACCAGAAGGGAGCGGAGCAGATCACCACGCCGGGGAGCCCTTCGTAAAACTTGTACTGATTCCCTTTACGAAAGAATAAATCCTAACGTTACAAAAACCCGACTCTTGCCAATTCCTAGTCCCGCCGCTACAACCAATCTATTAACTCTTTCACAAATACCATTGCTTTGTGGGTTATATAGACTAGTCCGATGATGATCAATCCCGCAATCTTTCAAAAATGAAACCATTTTGCCAGACGTCAATTGAGTGCCATTGTCAGTAATTAAAACAGAAGGAAACCCTTCATTCAAAAACACACTCTTCAGAAAACTGAAAGTAGAATCAGTAGTGATCTCTTTAACAAAATGAACAGTAAGCCATTTTGAGAAACAATCGATATTAACAATGGCAAAACGGTGATTAAAAGGCAACTCATTAATAGGGCCGATAAAATCGAGAGAAACAGAATGCCACGGAAAGTTCTCAAAAGAAATGCTGCCAACATTTCTAGACCCAATCAGTTTCAAACGCTTTTCGCCCTCCTTACAAAAACTACAACGCACCACACAGTCGACCGCATCGGCATCAATGGAAGGCCACCAAAAATTCTCTTTCACCCTGCGCTGAGTGAGGGTCTGGCCCAAGTGACCTTCGTGAGCTAAATCAAGTATTTTCCTTCTTAAGGAACAATGAGGAATAAACCTATCACCCCTCATCAAGACACAATTGTTGGAAAGAGACAATTCGTCTAAAATGTTAATAAAAGGTCTCACAGAGGGCTCAACCGCACTCTCCCTTCTAGACCCCTTAATGACCATATCAATCACCTGCTTCAAAATAACATCAGACTCCATTCCTTTTTGCCACTCATCACAAGTGAAAGAGCCAGCACAAAGAAAAAGAACATCCTCGGTGAAAGCAATGGCACAATCATCAAGAGGCGGGACCAAACGATTCACAGAAACCAAAGGTTGAGAAGGAAGACAAGAAAGACAATCGGCTTGAATATTTTTCCAATCTTGGACAAACTGTACATCAAACTGAAAGTCCTGAAGACGTGACGCCAATCGAGCCAACCTAGGTGAACCCTTTCCCGTACCACCGGGAGACAAAATATTAACCAAAGGTTTATGGTCGGAGCGCAACACAAATTTGGTACCCCATAAGTACGTCCTGAAATAATAGATGCCCCACACAGCAGCAAGTGCTTCCCGTTCAATAACTGAATAATTACATTCGGAAGTGGTCAAAGGCCTGGAAGCAAAGGCAATAGTCTTTTCCTCATTACCATGCCGTTGGAGAAGGACAGCACCCAAGGCAATACCGCTGGCATCAACCATTAAAACAGAAGAAAGTTTAATGTCCAAAGGTGTGAGAACATTAGCAGAAGCCAGTTCACTTTTGATCAATTTAAAACAAGACTCTTGTTCACTGGTCCAGGTAAATTTCACTCCTTTCTTTAACAAGCACCTCAAAGGAGCAGTCTTAGAGGAAAAATCCCTCACAAATTTTGAATAAAATTCGATTAAGCCCATAAAGGACCGCAATTGATCCTTATCCACAGGACACGGAGCTAGTTCAATAGCTTCCAATAAATTTCTTTTAGGTTTAACTCCATCAGCCGAAAGACAAGGGCACCCTTCTTGCTTTATGTTGAACAGGGATACTACCCTCTTTCAATAAAATTCTATGAACATATCCTTGTAGTTCACCCAACTGCTCTCTGAAAATGTGCTTGAAATTCAACAAAATATCATTCAGGGTGGGATCATGCACAATCATAACAGGTTCTTCAGCCCTTGGATTTACTACAATATGGAGATCATATTGATGAATACTGTGGAATTTGACTAAAAAGCTCCCTTTTTCTCTGGTGTCCCATCATGCACCCTCTCCACCCAGACATCGACCAGGCAAGCCGATCCTCCTATTTCAAGCACAAACCCCGTTGTACCCCCTCTTGCCTGCTCTCTTTTTTTTTCTCGTAAAGCTGACACATGCCAAGAATAATGTCCAGCTACCATGTATCCTACGGGTTTCCGTCCCGTTCGATATTTTCCCTTAGACAAGAACGGAGGCAGTCGGATGGGTGACTCGGAAACCCCCACCTCCCCCAACTCTGTCACCGAACGAGCAGCTCTCGCTCGTCAATGATTTCCTAGTTTGCGAGGACAGCCACGGGTTGGGTTAAACAACCAAGGGAAGACATAATCAAACACACAAGACTGCCACGAAGAAGAATAGTTTACTACAGCCCATTCTCCTTCTTCCCCGCTGCACACACATACCATTGTGAGACATCACCATCCTTGTGTACGAAGTAAAGAACGCACAATGCCTCGTCCTCTTTACCTTTCTGACAGAAATGACCCTGTGACAATGCCTCGATTCTCTGTCCTCAGATACCAGCAACCCTGTAACTTGCCACCACAATCGCCCCCAAGCAATATGTTTGTTTATATGCTATTCAGGTTATCCTTTAAACGAGAACAAGTATGCTATGTTTTCTGTATGATTACATCATGAATGATTGAATCGAGTCTAAGGGAAACTCCTTCTTTTTGATTGTACTCGTACTGTATATAAGTGCTGTTATGTCTCAAGCAAAGTAGACTACTCCTGAACCCGCTTGGTGAAGGAGCTCTCCCTTAACTCGAGTTCTGGAATAAAACCCTTTCAACTCGAAGACCACGGACTCTGCTCCTCATTTTTATGCATTACCATTTTCTTGGGTAATTATAGAAATTCCGAACGGCGTAAATAAATAGCTTTTTATTTACCACATTAATTGGCACCTGAACAGGGACGCTCCCTCTTCCCTACGCGCCGGCGATGTAAGTCTGGTCCTTGTCCCTTCCATACTTTCGACGGACTTCAAGTGCATAACAGCGGGGTGTTCCCGCTAACTCCCTCGAGACGAGGAGGAGGCAGACTGCGCCTGATCATCCACACGAGGCGGTGAAGAATATTGCGGAGCGTCCCATCCCAGAGCCTGACCAGTGAGAGTGCCGAGTCCGAGGTCTTTTGAGCCCCGAATTCCTGCGCAAGCGTCAAGAGTCCGATGACCAGGTCTTCAAGTTTTGCTTCTTGGTGAGTACCACTGAGATAGTATAAAGACGGGTTCCATTTTTTGGAAAACGGTAAAGACGTGTTTCATTCGTGAAACCGGTATGGTTGCACTATATTCTAGTATATAAAGTGTTCGTTTTGTTTTTGTGTATTCCAAGTCTCTTTTAAAATCGTAATTTGTTGAGATTAAGAATGCCTCTGTTCTCCAAACTACGTGCAATTGGCACCAAAAAGAATCTGTTAGAAAAACCAGTTAAAGTCCCGCCTAGGGACACTCCTGGATATTTCATGTACAACAAGCATGGATTGAGTGCCATATTGTTTTTAGACCTTTGGGTAGACTATACCGAGAAATTAGAGATGGCGTATAGGTGGCCTGCCACAGGTACATGGGATATAGAATGCATTATGAGAGTGGAGGAAGAGTTATGGAAAAGAAAGGTGAGGTCCTCACAGACAGAAGCCATTGAGTTATGGCGTAAGGAAGCGCACAGGAGGGCCCAGAAAGAACTAGGGAAAGTCGAGAAAAGTAAGAGAATGTCGGAACAGGCTAAAGAAAAGCAATTACAGGAAGAAGGTGAGAAAGTCT
This sequence comes from Lissotriton vulgaris, assembly GCF_964263255.1. Lineage (NCBI taxonomy): Eukaryota > Metazoa > Chordata > Amphibia > Caudata > Salamandridae > Lissotriton > Lissotriton vulgaris. Next base: position 496,625 of record NW_028248901.1, on the reverse strand, counting down.
TAGCTAAACAAGTAGAGAGAGAGAGACGCCCTTGTTACTGGTATTTATCCCGTTTTGTCTGAAGAAATTGTAGAAGAACACCCCAAGTCCCCGGTGAAAGTGATTCCCACTGCTCCCGAAAATTTCCTCCCTGCCTATCTGTCTGAACCACCCCCGCTTATGTAAACATAACTAGAACACGCCCGCCTGCACATGCTCCTGAACTAATAGCCGGTGGTTCTACCTCTGATTTAGGAGTGTCCGGGAACGGGGCTGAGGATAAAGACGATGTCCCGCCTCTTGAGTGTCCTTACGACCCTGAACCCAGTAGTGGCCCAATGGCCACGATATCAGAGAGATTAAGACTAGCCGTGGGTCAACTCCAAACGGTCACTGATATAACGAAGCATTTGGATAGAGTTTACGAATTCATACGGACAGGTGAAGGTCCGGATACTCTGGTCCAGGTCATGAAGAACAGAAAAGTTCCCATCAGAGGACTGCTCCTGCGGTTCATCATAAATTGTCTGATCCAGGAACTAGACCCGGGTAATGGAAGCGTAGACTCCGAGTTAATAGATCTTAGCGATCAGATACACCGAGGAGCAGACGATCTGGGACACCAGATTGACAAAATAACTAAAAGACTGGTTAAGAAAATTGTTACTATTCACTCTGAGAAAGTCACACAGGAGGACGACTCAGAGGAAGATGATAGCCCGACACTAGATAAAATGAATTTCCTGGGTGTAGCGCAACATTGTCCTGGCTCCAAGTGGCGAACCCCACGAATTTTGCAGAAAATCAAAAGATTAGATCCTTCTTCGGAAGATCTTTTTCAGTCCACAAAAAGAGCCCTAGACGAATGGATGGACAATGAGCCTCCCCTTACACAGCAAGAAAAAGAATTGGCCCGATCTGCCACCCATTGGATATCACAACACCGAGTATATGGCCCAGATATAGTAGCGCAAATGTTCTTGGCTCTTCCCCGAGCAGAACAACGACTAGCAGGTATTTATATGGTCCAACACTTGGCTACCTTATATGAGAATAACTCCCACCGACCGGACAAGCTATACAAATTGTTACAGGAAGTAGTGACAGATAAATGGAGGTCTCGGGGACCGGAATTGATCAACACCATTCTGGACCTGCGCCTCCGTTTCCTGCAACTTACTTTAGCTTCATCAGATCATAAACCTTACGGTATAGGCCAATATCCTTTACGAGAAGTCCACCCCATACCCCAGCCAGATGGTACATTGCAACGAGTACATGTGTATACTCCCCTAACCAAGTTAGAGATAATGGAAATGAAAAAGATGGTGCCCTCTCACCAAAAAGATTCCGGAGGATTCCATAGAGAGTTAAAAGACATCCTCCAAATGGGTAGTTTTACATATCCAGATATAATAATACTCCTTAAAGTAATTCTACCTACAGGCATATTTGACAAATTGAAGGAAAAGGATTGGGAGGTGGGTGGTAAAAAGATCACATGGACTGCCCTAGAACAAGAAGAGACAGACAGAAAACCAGGTGAAGGTTTAGGTGAGCGCGTAAGAGAACTGCCCAGTCTCCTCATACAGGTCTTGCCTCTGTTGTTGACAACGAAAAAGGAAGATTGGGATGCCATTTCTGCCTGTAAACAAAAGCCAGACGAGGATACGGGTGATTATTACACCAGATTAGAGAAATGTTTTTCTATTAATAGTGGACTCGCACATAGCAGCGAGGCATATCCTCATCTTTTTGTGTCCAAATTGGTGGACAACGCCTTACCTTCCATCAGGAATAGAGTGTTGAAAGTTGAGAGTACCTGGCAAGCAAATAGTCCTTCACAAATGTTGCAGATGTTACAGTACCACCACAACAGAACAAGGGAAGAACAGGAACAGGAAAAGAAAAGAGTAAAAGACACAAAAATGAAGGTACTGGTTGCACAGACGGCACCAGTAAATACGGGCCCCAAAGGTAATGTAGGGACCAATAAAGGTACTTGTAACTACTGTAAGCAACAGGGCCATTTTGTGAAAGAATGTCCAGTTCTGAAACATAACATAGCAACAGGAAGGACAAAAGAACGCCCACACACTCCTAGACCAGGTAACACTCAGCAGCCTCACACCATTACGCCGCCACAGGTTCAGAAGCCCGCTACTGCTACCACACAGATGTACCAGTACGCCCAGTCAGATTACCCCGAGTTTGAACCGTGTGCATGAGACAGCCTTGAGAGAGAAAGTGACTTGCCCCTTATTCCAGTTCCAGTAGATCAGAAAGGTCCATATGTACAAGCTCACTTACTGGGACAAGACAGAAAATTCCTCATAGACACTGGGGCGAGTAGGACTACCATAAGTCATTAGGAAGTCCCAGAGGTTCCTCTCTCTGGCTCACATAATATATCTCTGGGCTTTTCAGGAAAACCGATCATAAACACAGTATCTGAACAAGTCTCTTTAGGAGTGGGTCCTCTGACACGTACTACTGATTTGGTCCTTACAGAAACGTGCCGAGAGAATTTATTAGGTATCAAGACACTCAAAGAACTAGGAGCAGTAATATGCTGTTCACCGGAAGGAGTAAAATTGTTCCTACGAGATTTCAAAGGACATTTCACAGTCAAAGAATTCGACCCCAGACTAAAAGACATCCCACAACATTTATGGGCAAAAAGCTCGACTGATGTCGGTTACATGGACATCACCCCACATCAAGTCACGCTCAAGGAGTGTGTAGTCTTACCCCGTATACGACAATATAAGATTCCACCCGAGGCTGAACAAGCCTTACTAAAAATAATCCAAGAACTCATAGAGCATGGTGTGGTGATCGAGACTGATTCAAATGTTTGCAATTCTCCAGTTCTTCCGGTCCTCAAGAGGACTGACCCTCAGGCACTCCCGGTCTACCGACTGGTGGTTGATCTCCGAGAGCTGAACAAATGTGTGATCCCACAATATCCCGTGGTCCCAGATATTTCTTCACTATTGACTGCCATAGATCCCGAAGCTGCATTTTTCACAGTCATCGACTTGAAGAATGCGTTTTTCAGTATTCCTATACATCCCGACAGTCAATATCTGTTCGGATTCAGTTTAAAAGGACGAAGCTTCAGGTTCACTAGAGCTCCCCAAGGCCTTACAGAAAGTCCAATCATCTACAGCCAAGCACTAAAAAGACAACTTGACAGTATCAATATGCCTGCCAACACAGCGTTGATACAGTATGTAGATGACATCCTCGTCACTGCAAGGACAGAACCAGAATGTGAAAAAGCATCTCTCACAGTCCTACATTTCCTGACAGACAAAGGTCACAAGGTGTCTCCCTCAAAATTACAGTTCTGCGCACAGCAAGTAGCTTACTTAGGACATTTGCTGTCGAAAGAGGGTAGGCAACTAACACAAGAACGAATCCAACTGATTTCGACAATTTCACAGCCAAAGTCACAGAAAGAAGTTCGCGCATTCATTGGTCTCACTTTATATTGCAGACAATGGATCCCTCAGTATGCCCGCATAGTCAAGCCACTCATACAGTTAACTACAGTGGAAGCAGCCACTCATACAACTCTCCCTTGGACATCAGAACACTCTCAAGCATTTGAAGCTCTGAAACTAGCTCTGTGTCAAGCACCAGTTCTGGCCACTCCAAACTATAGCAAGCCTTTTACCCTGTTCGTGACAGAACGTGACGGAACAGCACTATCCGTCCTCACACAAGACCAAGCAGGAAGAAACAGACCCTGTGCTTATTTTCCTAGCACATTGGACCCCGTAGCACAAGCTTTGCCTGCATGTCTGAAATCTGTTGCGGCTACAGCCCTGGCCATAAGACAAAGTGACTCAATAGTGTTAGGACATCCCCTGATAGTACAAGTACCACATGCTGTGGAAGTCCTTCTGAACAGAACGCAGACCCAACACCTGACGGTAGCAAGACTGACAGGATACGAACTAACGCTCTTTCAGCCACACATAGAGATCAGACGATGCAACGTATTGAATCCTGCTACCCTTTTGCCCTCGAGCTCAGATGACACGACACAACATGACTGTGTGGAAATGATCGACGTAGTGACAAAACCAAGACAATACCTAACAGATGTTGCACTCCCAGATCCTGATGTAACACTCTATGTGGATGGGTCGTGCATGAGGACAAGTGCTGGAGAGTTAGTGGCAGCCTATGCAGTAACAACGGACTGTAAAGTTATAGAGACCCAAAGAATTGACATTCTGTCAGCTCAAGCAGCAGAGCTCATCGCTCTGACACAGGCCTGCATATGGGCAAAACAATTGAAGGTGAACATCTATACCGATTCCCAATATGCATTCGGTGTAGTTCACAATTTTGGAGTGTTGTGGCAGGAACGAGGTTTCCTTACCTCACATGGGGCCAAAATACAACATGGTCCCCTGATTCAAGCCCTACTAGATGCCATACACCTACCCACAGCCATAGCTATTCTGAAATGCAAAGCACATACCAAAGCTACAGACACCATATCCAAAGGAAATGACTTAGCGGACCGGACTGCTAAACAGACAGCCCAGAGTCCAGTGAACACATCAGACTCTCAGGTACTAACACAGACTGTCACTATGGTAGTGAGACACCCCTTGAAAGATGTACTAGACATACAGACACATGCCACCTCTGATGAAATGAAGAAATGGGCTGAACAAGGAGGGGTCCAGACAGATCAAGGTTGGATGACCAAAGACCGAACAGTGTGGTTTCTCCCTGATTCCATGGTACAAGTCATAATTGACACGGCCCATAGCCCCGCCCACCTAGACGAGAAAGGTATGCTGGATAGTTTACGGAATATCTGGTTTAACAAACATCTGAGATCTGCAGCCAAACAAAAAGTAAAAACTTGCATGATATGTTGCCAATTTAATCCTGGTAAAGGTGTATCAGTAGAACAAGGTGGATTCCAGCCTCCTGATCACCCCTTCGAAGTCCTCCAAATGGATTATATCCAGATGGACAGATGTCGAGGGTACAAATATGTGCTAGTGGTAGTGTGTACACTGACACGATGGACTGAAGCATATCCCGTCCCAGACTATGGTGCCCAGACAACAGCTAAACAATTAGTGAGAGAATTCTTCCCCAGGTATGGGTTACCAAGGGTCATTTATTCGGACAATGGACAGCCTTTCTCCTCCAAATTAATGGAGGCTGTTTCTCTTTTGTTGGGATATTCCTGGAGATTCCATTGTGTCCGACACCCTCAAGCAGCAGGCTTGGTAGAAAGGCACAACCAGACCGTGAAAACCAAACTAGCCAAAGTATGTGCAGAAAAAGGGATAGACTGGGTCACTGCCCTCCCGGTCGCTCTCTTTTATATGCGAATGGTGGCACATTCCCGGACGGGACTGTCCCCTTTCGAAATAACATTCGGGAGACCTCCTAACATCTGGGGTGTCCCTTCTCCTAGAAAACTGACTGACATTGATTCTAATATGTTGACAGATTACCTGGCTTCCTTGATATCTGCACTCCAATCTTGTCGTTCACAGGTTACAGCAGCATTTCCAGACCTCACCACGCCTGGAGAACACGCCATCAGGCCCGGCGACTGGATATTGATCCGAAATTTCGATCGTACCAGCCCCCAGGAGAAGAGATGGACAGCTCCTAAACTGGTCCTCCTAACTACGAGGACCGCCGTCAAAGTGGAAGGACGCAAAGGATGGCTCCACGGTAGCCACTGTCGGAAATTTTTTGGACCTACACCCACAGACACTGTGCCTTGTTGAACAGCTACCAACGCCCCGGATATAATTTCACCAATTCCAGAACTCACTCCTTAACAGGAATACAGATCGCGGCTGCGATCCCACCAAAAACAGACTAAAGACATTGCACTTGATCATAACGCACCGGTGGCTAATTAAGCCCAGGAACAAGCTCTTGGTGAAGCGGTTGCTGGGAGACGTTTTGATCTCGTGTCCAGAGACATCTTGATAATAAATCCATAGACATCATGAGGAGAAATGACGCGGTGCGTCAATGGAAAAAGACTAATTATGTAAAATTACTGCATAGCAGGTTCTCGATCTTTCTGTTTACAATGTTGCTTGTTTGCTGTGTAGCAGCCTGCCTGGGATGGATCTTATGTACAGTTTTCCCTCCACATTCTTCCACACTTGTAAAGAATACCACTGTGCATTCCTATGTTGATCTTCCCCCACACCTCGAGGACAGAAGAAAGGAATTTATAAAGAATACATTCATTTCCACCCTCCATAAACACCAGCTCATAGTCAACAAGACCAACTGTTGGGTTTGTGGCTTGATGCCACATTCCGTACATAAGGGAATGCCCTTTTTCTCCCTCCCGTTTGGTTATTCAGGATCCGCCTATGCCTTAGCCATGATATTCTCTGCCTCCGTCAGAAACATTCCCCCGACCAAATTGAAAAACTAAAGTAATTGGAACGAGGTAAAGACCAAAATAGTAAAGACTGTTTCTAAAATGGTGGATCTCACTGTTACCTGGGGGAGGGCCGAAGATCACGAAAATATCAGTTACTCTCAGTTCCATGACATTGCTTCCTTCAGGGAAATGTTTTCCGTCGATCAAAGACGGACAGATCAAGGAGGTTGGGTAGTACCGCAAAACGGCCGGTTTTGCATAAGGAGGAAAGGAAAAGGGGAAGTAATGGGGAACAGCGAGTGTGATAGGACATACACACTGCCCGCTCCTGATTTTCCGACCATAGTAACTGCCCCAAACACCTATTTCATTTGTGGACCTCATGCACGCACCTGGTTGCCCCAAGGCTGGTCTGGAAAGTGCTACATCGCATTCCTATTACCACCGACTTACACAGCCCCCGCCAATTACCACCTGATTGACCCTCTGACCCAAGTTAGAAGACAACGAAGGGGGGTCATAGATGCAGAAAATACTACAGGACAAGAAATAGGAGACTTCTTTAAAGGTTTTCTCCCTTTCTGGGGACCTATGGCAAATAGTCGCCACATCCGGCAACTAACCCATGTAGTTCAGGCCGCCATAGACGAAACAACTGGCGCCTTAAATAACATTACAGCTGAGGTCGCTGCAGACAAGCTCATGACACTACAGCACCGTATAGTTTTAGATGTCCTGTTAGCCGACCGTGGTGGTGTGTGTAAGGTAATAGGGTCCAGTTGTTGTGTATTTATTCCCGACAACGCCCCATCAGTTTATTCTGCTATCTCCCGCCTCCATGTTCTATTCGACAAATTGGATATGGACACCGGCACATGGTCCCTGACCGGCTGGTTTTGGGACCTCCTGTCCACCTGGGGGTGGAAGGCACTAACAGTCCTAGGCCTCTTTTTGGCCACTATTTTTACCTGTTGCCTCTGTGTCCAGTGTGGCCCCGCCCTTTGTGGACTGTGTGCCACTTCCTGTACTCCTCGTCCACAAAACAGAGGAAAGAAAAATGAAATGATCATGTTACAGGAGCAAGTATACGACCTGATGAACATAGAAATTGATTGAGAATTTCTGTAATAGGGTTTCTATGGGACAAGGAGGGAATGTGGAATTTGACTAAAAAGCTCCCTTTTTCTCTGGTGTCCCATCATGCACCCTATCCACCCAGACATCGACCAGGCAAGCTGATCCTCCTATTTCAAGCACAAACCCCGTTGTACCCCCTCTTGCCTGCTCTCTTTTTTTTTTCGTAAAGCTGACACATGCCAAGAATAATGTCCAGCTACCATGTAGCCTACGGGTTTCCGTCCCGTTCGATATTTTCCCTTAGACAAGAACGGAGTCAGTCAGATGGGTGACTCGGAAACCCCCCCCTCCCTAACTCTGTCACCGAACGAGCAGCTCTCGCTCGTCAATGATTTCCTAGTTTGCGAGGACAGCCACGGGTTGGGTTAAACAACCAAGGTAAGACATAATCAAACACACGAGACTGCCACGAAGAAGAATAGTTTACTACAGCCCATTCTCCTTCTTCCCCGCTGCACACACATACCATTGTGAGACATCACCATCCTTGTGTACGAAGTAAAGAACGCACAATGCCTCGTCCTCTTTACCTTTCCGACAGAAATGACCCTGTGACAATGCCTCGATTCTCTGTCCTCAGATACCAGCAACCCTGTAACTTGCCACCACAATCGCTATTCAGGTTATCCTTTAAACGAGAACAAGTATGCTATGTTTTCTGTATGATTACATCATGAATGATTGAATCGAGTCTAAGGGAAACTCCTTCTTTTTGATTGTACTCGTACTGTATATAAGTGCTGTTATGTCTCAAGCAAAGTAGACTACTCCTGAACCCACTTGGTGAAGGAGCTCTCCCTTAACTCGAGTTCTGGAATAAAACCCTTTCAACTCGAAGACCACGGACTCTGCTCCTCATTTTTATGCATTACCATTTTCTTGGGTAATTATAGAAATTCCGAACGGCGTAAATAAATAGCTTTTTATTTACCACAATACGACCCAAGATGGCTGGACCATTGACAGAAACATAAATCTTACCCACAGTGGATCTATTCATAAAAGCAATTTCACCCTCAAAGTACCCAAGTAAGTCTATTTTTTCACCCTGATATCCAGAGGGAAAAATATCACTATTAACAAGAGTTTTCTGACCCCAGAGATGCTCCACAGTAGACATGGGAATGATGGTCCATTTGGAACCAGTGTCAACCATAAGACTAATTAATTTGTTATCAATCAAGAAATCAGCCTTAGGAATTCTTTCTTTTTTTGTCTTGACATGTACAAACAGCATCCTGAACAACAAGCAATTTTTTAACATCACGATTCAATTCAGTATAATTGCTTACCACCGTTACTCTGGGATTACCTCTATTTTTTCACATTTTTGCAAAGTGGCCTAGTTTGCCACACTTTAAACACTCTTTATAGTTAGCGAAACAAAATTTTGCATCTGAAGAATGAGTGTTGCTACGACACCTTGAGCAAATTTTCACTTGTGACTTGACGTATTGTTGATTCATGTTTTTTTTTGTAAAACATACCCTTTTTTCCTAACTAGGGCAACAGCATTACATTCATTATCACTTAAATTATCAGTTTTATGAGAAATTTCAGCAACCTTCAAATTTAAACCACTCTTTTGTAACTCTTTCATTCATTTTTCACTTTCTTCAACAATCTTTGCAAGTTCAACTGCAACCTTTAAAGTAGGGTTCTTTGCAGCCCATAAGCGTTCCTGTATTTTACGATTGTTACACTGAACAATCAGCTGATCACGAATAAGTTCCTCAGTCATCTGTCCAAAGTTACATTTGACAGACAGTTCACGCAACCGTGCAACAAAGCCATCAATAGACTCATCATCACGTTGCTTGTTTTTATAAAATTTGAAACGCTGCAAAACAAGATTCTCCTTCTTCGCAAACCTAGTCTAGCAATAGCCTCCTTGAATTCATCAAGAGGTGACTGTGAACCAGAAGGAAGAACTTGAGGTAAGTATTTAAATACACGTTGGCCCTCTTTCCCCAACGTTGTCATCAGGAGTGCTTTTTTTCTTTTAGTAGAAAAATCCTGCCCATCTAATGCCTCGATATAGTTATAAAACATAGCGATCCAATCTTCCCAGGCAGTAGAGGGATTTCCAGGCTCACTGAGGAACTGAGGTGTAAGTGCCACATTTATATGTTGTGACATAATAACACTTTACTGTGAAGGTTCAGATATCCAAACAAATAAATAAAATACAATTCTTACTTAGTAGCCAAGCAAATGGATAGTAGAGGTGGATAGTAGAGGCAAAACGAAGAACCTTTTTTTTTTTAATAAACGAGTGTTATTTCAATGAATAAAGTATGTTTCACACCTCGCAGGAATTAAGAAACGTGTGACAAACTGGGTAGCAAAAATCAGAAATCAATTTCACACACCGCTTCCAGCGTTAACAGGAATCAATTTCACCTGATGAGCTCTGTGCCGCTTCCAGCGTTACCAGGACAACAAACGAAGATACTGAATGCGTAGCCAGAGTTGGAGAAGCACGGAGAGATGACGCGCTGACAAGGGGAGGAGTCAATTGCAGGTAGCGCGAGAAACGTTGTCACAGCAACAGATGACGACGCTGGTTACGCGCTAAGCATTTAGGCGTTGCCACAGTAACTGGTTTCCACAGATGATGACGCTGGTTATGCTGGTTACGCGCTAAACATTCAAGCGTTGCCACAGTAACTGATTTCCACAACGGTGACGCGCTGAATTACGGAGAAATCGTGCCAAAATTCAAATCGCTCACCTTGCTGAAACTTGCCCATTAATGTCGAGACTTTCTAAACACAGAGAGAAAGTCTCACTGCACGCAGAGTTCTTTGTGTGGTGACAGCTCTGTTTATTCCGTAATAATCTCACCACTGCGCTGCTGAACATCAGATTGTTGGCCAGATACGAACAAAGTCCTTGTCGCCAAAAATCTAGTACATTCAATGATGAATCAGGCAGGAACTCCTTCTTGAATAAAGAGTTTATTCGCAGTACAGAATAAACAAGCAGGCCACCATCTGGCCAAGGCTCAACTGACATTACCTTGAATTCTACATGGAATCAAAACACAAGGAACACAGAAATGTTCTAGATAAGAAACAAGGAAGACAGACTAAAGGGACAGAGCTATTTACAACAAGCGCGCAGGGAAATCTGTGTGAAATGGGTCTCTGAACTTTGCCCTACATGTGTGGGCTGGATAAACTTTCTAAGACATATAGCGAAGCTTGACTGCCAACTGGGTCAGCTAAGAAAGAAACAAATCGGGGCCCCCTTTGCTTCTCTTGATTCTGGCTACTCGCATGCAAGACATCGTTTTTTTTTTTGTTGTCCAAGGATTAGGTCCAGCTGAATGGGTTGAGGAGATCGGTGGTGGATACCATCAGTTTCTATATCAACTGTGAGTGGAAAGGGCCTTAGCATAGATCTTAGAAGGTACCTGGTGCACAAATCTCGCAGACCTTCAGTAGGATCTCACTTATAGCCTTTGTCAAATATGAGCACTAAAAAAATAAATAAATAAAATAACAAACAAAAAAAAAACCTGGGCTGGATGGACTACCAGGCAAATTTTATGACACGTATGCGGAAGCCCTGGTCCCTCAACTGGAAACCCTATATAATAAAGCACTGCAGTTGGGAAGCTTACCCCTTTCCACAGTGCAGGCACTGGTGGTCTCTCTCCCAAAACCAGGTAGAGAACCCACAGATATGTCAGGTTACCGCCCCCTGTCTTTACTAGCGACGGAGTATAAAATACACAGTAAGGTACTAGCAAACTGGCTTCTCCCAAATGTAAATAAACTTCTACATACGGACCAACTTGGTCTCCTTCCAGGCCGTAGCACATCACTAAATATCAGGCGCCTTCATCACTTAATGTTGACTGCCTCAGAACATCATGAATATGTAGGATGTATAGCATTGGACCTGCGGCAAGCGTTTGACACGCTAAAATGGAACTATATGTTTAAGGCACTAGGGAAGTTTGGTATGCCTGCAGAATACCTCAAATGGCTAAGTTTACTATGCAAAGTCCCGACTGCTCAAACCCGCATGGGGGGACACATCTCCGCCGAATACTTGATATATAGGGGTACACGGCAGGGAGGCCCGCTGTTCCCACTCTTATTCATCCTTGCGCTAGAACCCTTAGCATTTAAATTATGTACTGAAGCACATCAACTCGGTCTACAGATCGGGGCCACAATGCACTTATTCTCCTATGTGGATGATATCATACTCTATGTCGAGATGTCCAGGATACCCTGGATCCTATCCCTGATATCTTTCGGAGATTTGAGCAGATATAGGGTTTGGCTATCAGCGCAATGAAGTCACATGCCTTTTTCTTTTGGGAGGGGGCACACCCTATGGAAATCGCGTTTGGGTCCTCTGTACTCCCAGTAGCGCAACACACGTTCAAGTACTTGGGTATGCAAGTTTACCGGGCGCACACATATATGCTTGAGGGGAACCTTAATAAAGCGATCAGATGCATATGCTTGAGGATCTCCTTCTGGATTACACTACTGCTCTTGGTTATAGGCCGGGCGGCCATATCCAAAATGGTGGTTCTCCCACATCTGCTGTATTATTTTGCCAATCTGCCAATTTTAATACCACATACCACCTTTAAACTCGTGAATACCATGCTTACAGATCTTATATGGGGGACAGGCAGATGCAGAATAAGCCTTAAAAAGCTACAACTCGGATCTGACAGAGGAGGCCTGGGAGTCCCTGGCCTTAAAGCATACTACTATGCGTGCCAACACCAGTGGCTATCTTATTGGACTGCGGGCCGTAACTTACACAAAATAGGATACACTACATAAGAGATGGATCAGGGTACCCTCCATACGCTGTTACTACCTCATAGCAAAACCCCCCAAAATCTGCCGCCACTACTACACACAGCAATACAGTGCTGGAAAGCGACACTACAATACATTCCCCTGCACCCTCCATACACCAGTAATATTCCGCTATTGGAGATTCCATTGGCTACCCGACAAACAATAAAGCGTAGAATCACAGACAGGCTTGAAGAGGGGATCAGCACGGTGAATGATTTATTCAATAACGTGATACTCATGGACCACGATAACTTTGTGAAGGAAACAGGGGCGCCCAACCACTTATATTTATTACATGCGCAACTGCTGCATTATGTAAAAACACAAGGGGCCCCTCAATGGCAGGAACCCCCTACACATGAGTAAGTTAAGGCTTTATACTACATGGACAGAGGAAGACATCTCATCAGGTGGCTTTATGTGGGAATACTTGCACCTGCGGCGATAGAACTCACTTCACTACGAAACATTTGGGTGGACGATAAAGGGCGGGGCCTGTAGGACAAAGAATGGGATATAATAATAGAATATCCAAAGAAAGTATCCAGAAATGCAAAATAAAAATGTATACAGACCATGCTACTTCATTAAACGATTAAACTGGATGTTCCCACACACACAACATCAATGCCCTAGATGCCAATCGGACAAAGCCGATTTAATACACATATTGTTGACGTGCCCTCGTATACAAGGGTTCTGTGATTCTATCACACAACATTCACGGCTGTCAAACAGGGAACTAGGAAATAGTGTAGAGGAATGTATTTTGGGGCTACACAAAAGATCGTCTAAACACAAAGTACTAAATAGATTCACGAGCCTGGCACTGGTACTAGCAAAACGAGCCCTCACTATGCGCTGGAAATCTATGAAGCCGCCAACGGAATATAATTGGCACAGTGAACTTATTCGATGGGGCAGTGCCGAAAGCGCTGCAACCTGAAGGAAGGAAGCCAGAGGTGTAGATAAAATCCCAATAGCCTTAGAGTGGGACACCATGCTGGAAGCCTTTAAAAACCTTGATTTGGACCCTAGTACGAATAACCCAGACTCGCAATTGCAATAACTGGAAAGTCTTTTTTGAAAGATATGCACATGTACTGTAAATCTGGCTTAACATACAACGTTCTTGTTTTTTCAAACAATGATATGGATTTTATGTGGTGATGGTTTTGAGCTGTGACTAAACAAGTACAAATATGTGTTTCTCCAGGGCTGGCGGGAGGGGGAGGGGATGAGGTGGGTTACGTTGGGGATCGGCTTTGGTACATCGAGTTACGCTGTTGTTACACTGGTTCAGATACGGAACAAGCCGATGTAGGCTGTTGATTGTCTCAGTAGCCGCATTGTTAACATGATTTAAACCAAATTGGAAATGTGATTGTATGCTAAAGTATCTCAATCTGGGATATTGCTACCTGTATTTTGTTCCTCTTTCTTGTGCCACAAAATGTACCTAAGCAATGTGCCTGTTTAAAGGAAAATTAATAACATTTGTTTAAAAAAAACATTAACACTAGTCAGGGAACCTTGCTGTCTGAGGTGCTTAACTTGGCCATGGAGGTGAATTTTCTCTCTCTCCATCAAAGTGGTCCTGGAGATGGTCTTGCAGTGGCAGAATATCTTTGGGTCATGGGAGGTGGCAAATATAAGATACAGATCCTGTCTGTTTTTGCTATTTTTCTGACACACTCTCGGCAGTTTGCATAGAGAGATGCCATTTTGTGAAAAATTAGATACTTTTCTTGTCAGAAAATGTTCTAAAAATACTCTACGTCTTAAAGGACGTCGAGTGAATCAGCTTTAAAAAGCATAAGATGAAAATTAGGATTCTGTCAGCAGGAGCTGAAAAAAGAACTGAGTAAACTGCCACCTACAGTGCATGATGGGACGCTGGTTGTCAGGAGGCTCTTAAAAGTGCAGTGTCCTATATACATTGTTTCAGTGCTGCAGCCTAAAAGGCTACATTGCTATGCACTACTCCCTTTTAAACAAGCATTTGCAATGCAACAGGTCTCGCATTAGTTAGAGTTTGAGAATTTAGCATTGTTTATATTAGCTGGATATGTTTGCTGGTTTGTGTACTGTGTGTGTTAGGGAATGGCAGGTTTGCATGTATCTGTGGAGTAAGTATGTGTTTTTAGCGTTCCCATGCCATGTTTACATTGCCAGTGAGGCTAACAGTAGACATATACACAGAGACAAACATACAGAGAGACACATGCACCGATACACACATAGAGACAAACACACACAAACACACATAGACACGCACATAGAAACATACACAGAGACGCACAGACAGTCACGCACACATAGAGACTGACACACGTATAGAGACGCACACACAGAGACCCACATAGAAACAAAGATGCACACACAGAGAAGAGATATACTTACAGAGACAAATACACATATAGAGACGCACACACAGAGATAGAGATGCACACACATAGATTCAAGCAAGCCTGGCTGAAGACGGCTGAAATGCCAGAAACTGGTCCTGGGAGGCTTGATTCCGGTCCAGGAAAGGCATGGCTTGGCAGTTCGGGCTGGACTGTTCCCAAGAGGCACAGGGTCGGACTGATTTGCATATGGCCATGTCTGAACTGGGGTGGCTGAGTGAGCTAAAGAATGGTGATGGATTAAACCCAGATCAGTTGACTGGGGTGAGTGTTTGATTTGCTCAAACGCTCCGTCCATCATCCCCTTTTGTTTCGCTCTGTTCGCCCTAAGTTGGCAGGGTATGCTCAGACGTGAGTCCCTTGCTCACTTGGCCACTGGATTCAAGATAGCCTGGCTGATGAGGATTATGAATCCGAAACCGGTCCCAGGATGCTTGTTTCTGGTCCAGGGAAGAGATGGCTTGGCAGTTCAGGCTGGACTGTTTCCATGAGGCACAGGGTCAGATTGATTTGCATATGGCCATGTCTGAACTGGGGTGGCTGAGTGAGCTAAAGAATGGTGATGGATTAAACCCAGATCAGTTGAGTGGGGGTAAGTGTTTGATTTGCTCAAACGCTCCGTCCATCATCCCCTTTTGTTTCCCTCTGCAAGCAGGCGGACGAAACCTGCTTCTGTACAGCCCGGACCGCACAGTGTGTGTCCCTGTCCAAATATGTCTCATAGATTCAAGCAGGGGCACTGCATTCTAAGGGGGATCTCTTCACAACACTCGGGAGAAGCCGCAGCAGGGCATAGACTGAGTACACGTGCAAACCCCCTGACAGTGGCACAATGCACCAATTCAAAATATTTTCGAGCACATACCTGAAAGGCATTAGTAATATTTCTTGATAACTAAGTATCATTTATTTCGCCACCGTTTCAACAGCCGCATTGTTGATAAGTAAAAAAAACAACACAACGCCAGCTTTTCAGTGCATCTTTCTTAATTTTCAAGTACAACTTCAATTTACGTTTGGTTCATTAACCTACCCCTCAGCCTCCCTTCAAAACTCTCCTTCCAACACAACAAAAAGCCAAACAACAAACACTGGAGGCAGTGAAACAAATATTAGGATCTGTGGGCAGGACAAAGCAAATAATAGCAGACGCGACCAGAATCGAAGACCAAGACAAGACAATTTTGTATTGTGTGCAGAATGATTCCTTCAACAGTTTCCCAGCTAATTATATTATGCAGTACCTAGGAACAGAGATAGAAGTGCGTAATGATTCCTTAACACCATGCGCGCTAGCGGAATTCCGCTCGCACGCTGGGTTTTGCGGAAACGCATGTTGCGTGACGAGCTAGGCTCGTCATCAGCGTGCGAGGAGGCTACGCCATGATGAGCCCAGCTCGTCATCAGCGTCGAAGGGGTTAAACATGTTTCCCTACGAGCAGAGATAGAATTACGTACAGGTAAAGCGGAAACATAGTTTTCTGACTGCACACTGTATGCACAGTGTTTACAAACAACACGCGGGACAGTGTCTTGTGCAAGAATGTTTAGTAATATCTGAAATGCTGGAGGGAGCACAATGGGAGCAGAACATTATTCTTTTCAGTACTTGACAAGAAAACTAATGTTGCGTGTCTTATGAAAGAATACACATCCTCAATGGAAATTCTCATGCAAACTAGCAGTGCTGAAAGGGCGCGTAGCTTTTGAATGAAACACCTCCTCGTCCCTTCCAGACCGTGAATGCCATCTCCACCCTCACTCAGTGACTTGCAATACTCACAGCTCAACCTCTCGACTCCAGCACAGAGCCATTGACGTAAACAAATACAAGCACCGCACACAGCACTCCTGCCACTACAGCTAGGTGAATATTGCAGAAATCTTACTTGGTAAATCTTAGGTTAGTTTCCTCTTGGGCTGTAGATCCGGAGTTGTGCGGGGTCGTCAGATTTATGCCTCAAACTGTCATTTCGTAAATTGGAAAAGAAACGTCTTTACTGAGAGCAGAAGCGCACGACCACACTGTCTACTCACTGCTGAAAGCATCCTCTGGACTATCAAATAAAAAAGAAATAAATCACTTACAATAAAAGAAGGCTGCAGGCGTCCAAGGTGTAGGGAAGGGCTCCTGAAACCTCTAGTTCATTCCCGATGGTATCAAAATAAACAAGATATCAGCTTTTGTTTTTTTTTATTTAGTTGCTTCACCGTGAAACGGAAAAAAAAAAAAAAGCCCGCGAGTGGTGCGCGCCCGCCCGCCACTGCGAGCATATTTCAGATAAATGGCATATCATGTAAAGGTATATCACACAATATATTAGTAATCCCCTTGAGTGAACTTGTTTTCACTTGGAATAATGATGTGACACAAAGCCAGGCTGGCTAGTTTGAATAATCTGGCTTTCTGCTGAATCCTGTTAGTGCAGTTTGACTTAGTGTAGCCTCCTTTGCATGCAGTAAAGGGAAGCATTGGTCCTTTGTGGCACAAATAAATGTTGGAGCTGTATGACTGTCACCTTTCAACAAAAAAGTTAATTTGGTGACTCAAAGGAATTGTAATTATGGGCCTGCTGTGTATCTCTGAAAGCAAAAAAATAAGGAAAAGTCGATTTGTAAGGTGAATGAAAGGGTCAGAATAGAAAGAAGTGTGTAGCTTATTTTTATACCAAAATCTAAACATTAAAATGAGGTAAAAAAAATGTAAAGCAGGGGCCCCTGACGACCCCTGCCCGCCTAAGCTTTGGTCAATGATGTCGGAGGCGATCGCTTTACCGCTCTTACACATATGGAACACGTCCATTGCATCAGGCATATTTCCGGATTGTTGGAAACATGCCACTCTCCTTCCCCTGAAAAAGAAGCCAAATGGCGCTCCGGATGATCTAAGTAATCTCCGCCCAATCTCCCTTCTAGCAGCCCCGGGCAAAATGCTCGAAAAATTGATACAACGTCAATTGAACAGATTTATCGAGGACAACGAGATTCTGCATGAAACTCAATCAGGCTTCAGATCGGGATTTAGCACCGAGACTGCCCTCATTGAGGTGGCTGAGTCGATTAGATGGTCTTTAGATTCAGGAGCATTAGCCATGCTGGTACTCCTGGATCTATCAGCCGCATTTGATACGGTGGATCACGACAGATTGATCTCACGGCTGAAGGATATAGGACTGAAAGATAAAGCGTTGGGCTGGCTACAATCCTATCTTACAGATCGCTCCCAGAAAGTAGCGCTGGGCACCTTCACCTCAAAACCAAAACACCTCAAGTGTGGCGTCCCTCAGGGGTCGGCTCTCAGCCCATTACTTTTTAATGTTTATTTAGCCCCACTCTTTACCTTGATCTCAAAATGGGGAGTGAAGGCAATTTCGTATGCAGATGATACGCAATTAGTCTTCCCTTTCTCTGACGTATCTGAGGCAGCCTTCAGCAAATTGAGGGGATGTCTTCGGGATATTTCCAGCTGGATGAATACTAACAAATTAAAACTGAATGCTGGCAAAACGGAGGTTGTCTTTTTTGGCAAACATATTCGTCCTCCCTCTGACTTGTGGTGGCCTCCTGAAATGGGTCCCCCCCCTCCTCCTAGCACCTATGCGAAGAACTTAGGTGTCAGATGGGACGAGGGTCTCTCCTTTTCGTCACACATACAACAAGTCACAACTGGCTGTCTTTTCAAACTTAGGAACCTTCGGAAGTTCCTTGCGCTTTTGCCAGCAGACTGCCGAAAAATGGTAGTCCATGCAACAGTTACATCCAGATTGGACTACGCGAATGGCCTATATCTTGGCCTACCCAAATACTTGGTACATCGCCTGCAGATCGTGCAGAATGCGGCTGCGAGACTGCTAAAACACATCCCTTTTAGACAGCATGTCTCTCCGCATCTACACGACCTGCATTGGCTCCCTGTGGCTAGTAGAATAAAGTTCAAAACTCTAACCTTGGCGTTCAGAGCACTTAAGGGGTCCTGTCCTGATTACTTAAAACTTAGACTCCCCAGGTATCACCAGGAGAGGCACCTGCGTTCTAACGCTCGGCTTCAGCTCCTCGTCCCTCGCGCCAAAAAAGCCAGACTCGGTGGCAGGTCCTTCTCTGCTAACACGGCAATTCTTTGGAATACCCTGCCGGTCGCCATCCAAGCTGCCACGACTGAATCCTGTTTCAAGAAGCTAATAAAGACCTGGCTTTTTGCCCAGAAAAAATAAGCACTCTCCCCCCTTTTTTTGTTTTTTGCCCACCTAGCGCCGGGACACCTCCTTGTGAGGTAGCTGTTCGCGCTTTAGAAATATCAGTATTATTATTATTATTATTAAAAAGGGAACTGTTGATTAAGAAAGGGATAAGTAGTTTAGTTCCCCAATTAAAATGCATTTAGAAGAATTATTTGGGAGAATAAAAAAAATGTTGGTGTTCCTTAGTGTCAGTTACACTGAGGCAGTTTTGGTTCCTTTGCAAACCGATTAGAGAGTTCAGTTTATTCAAGGGGTGTACAGCAAGGAGGTTGACCCAGAAGTGATTACCATGACGCGAGGAGGCAGCAGGGTCGACAAGAGCAAGTAGGAGCAAGCAGCGGTGAGCGGCGGCGGGGCGCTCGGTTTAGCAGTCATGGCAGCAGGACAGCGGTAGTAGATGGGGGCCCTCAACACTGGCGCGAGTTCCGAGCAGCGGTTTCTCACCGAGGCCCTACTTGCTGTGTCTGCTCCAACGCACACTTCATGGCTTGAGGCTTGAGACGGTCACTATTGCTAAAAAAAAAAAAACGCCTGTGAGTGTTGCGCGCGCCACTGCGAGCATATGTCTTCAATTATCGTGGCCGTGTCTGGCCCGATAATTGGAGACATATGGGCTTCGGTGCGCGTACCAGACACCAATAGACCATGGGCGGAGCTACGCAACCGCCCATGGCCTATTGCGTGCTCTGTTTAAAAACAACAGGCACTCAAAGCACAATCAAAATGGACCTAGGAAATAACACGCACGAGCTGTGTGGAATTTCCAGGTCCATTTTTAAAACCCCTGCAAAAGGGCTTTTCGCTTCGCTTGTGAGCCCTAAAAAAAGTAAAAAGTGTGAAGGATTTTTTTAAAAGGTTACCTTTCATTTTGCTGAAGTGTCTTTTAAGAGTATGAACCTTTTTTCCTTCTAAATTTTTAAGTAATAAAGATTGGCAGTACAGCCTGTGTTTAAGGCAGAAAAATTGAATATGTCTGTCTATTATACTTCCTGGCATTTCCAAAATAAGGCAAAGTAGATGTGACTTTTAAAGAACTGCTCCTGGGTCCCAGCGCGTGGGCAGGACTATTCAATGCTTATGATTATCAATGGAGCTCCCCTGAGAGAGAAGGATCTTTTCACCTTTTTTTCTGAATTGAAGGAGTGTTGGTGCTGATCTGCTAACAATAGGAATACTTTTCTGGATCCTGGGAGCATGAAAGGTGAGGGCTTGCCTTCTGTTTGTTGTCCTTCTTGCAGTGTTTTGTGTTCAGTGATATTCATGCTCCTGACCTGTTGGTGTTTTGTAAAGGTGGCTAGTTTGTTTTCAAGGGACCCTGGGGTCTTATTGTTGTATCTATGAGAGATGCAGCAGGTCTTGAAGATGGCCCCTGCGGGAAGGATAAGGCAGTGTAGATAATTAATATACTAGTACCTGTAAATGTAAACATGCCCTAATGCTGTTTGTGTGTGTTAGAAGTTGAGAGTGTGGATTATGCACACCTGTTTCTTCAATGATTAGTGGTAAGACTTAACTGATTAAAACTATGCTGCGTGCTAAGTTTGACATATGTCTGCCTGACATGTGTGCTAAAGAACAAAAAGTGGCCAGGTCCCTTGTGCGCAACCTGAGCTCAAATGTGCAAAGCGGGGGTGGGGGGGGGGGGGGGGGGTAAATACAACAATATACAAGTTTATATCATGAATAAGACAATGAAACAAGTGTTTTCTGTTATTTTCAACATACAATTTACTGCTCATTGCATGAAACCAATGATCATATACAGGATTTAAAATTGCTGCACGTGCCAAAAGCCCAGCATCCGTGCGTAGTGTCAGTGTAGCATGCAAAAAACCTCCCTTATGAGTGAAATCTACCCTGTGCGACAGGTCAATCTACTGAAGAGTCCTTAAACCCAGACTTTCCAGAAATCTGTTCAACATATTTACCGAAAAATACCCTGTATAACAAGAACTCACTTACTGGTGAACTTCAGTGGAAAACCACTCTCCTGTATGGTTAAAAATCCTGAGAAGCAATAAAAAAAAGCTCAAACCTACAATCTACTTCAAACAACCTACTGATGCAGTCTGAGTTTACCCACTGCTTTGCCAATTCCTATCTTAATGATACGCCTCAAACAAGGTTTCTCAAAGATTGGCTTTGCGGTGACCACGTGAGCTGCACATAGTAACAAAAAAGAATGCACTCAAATTAACCACTATTCCACTTCAAGTCCATAAAACGTCTCCCTCTGTTAAAAGTGCCTTACCAATACGATTATCGTACTCTTCTTTTGCTGCCGGCATCTCTACTCACTGCGTGTCAAACAACATTACGTCACCATTGATGTTATATTTATTTAATGGAATTACTGCGTTCACTGAAAGGCTACAAAACGTACCCAAGCAGGGTAACCAGTCTATTCTTAGTGACACGCTCTCCGCTGCTCCACAGGACCACACTACCAGCAAGTTTAGCAAGCTACGGAACTACAGGGAGATTCAATTATGCTCGCTTGCTCTCGCTAGAGATCGCCACGACATCAGCGCCATCTTTGAATATGCAATGGATGCATATATACTTACAAATTCCATGTCTAAGAAAGTGATTAAAGGTAATGTGCTCCCAATCTTTCAGCAGGATGCAGACTCTGTGCAGATATTCGTGTGGGTGTACATTTTCATCCAATGTTCTAAAATTGTCATCAAGCAAAAAATAGTTCCCGAATTAAAATGAACGCCATTTTTAAAAGTACAAACATAATATCTACAATGATTGTCAGCCATTTATGCTGAACTGTACTGTTGGAATTTACTAAGCGTGTCCGAGATAACTAAGTTACCATCTGCAGTTGTGAAGGATAGCACGACTGATAAATACTCATGTAGGTGTACATATTTAATGTAATATTCTGGAACTGTGAAGAAACAAGGTCTTCCTAAATGATTGTAAGCGCCATCTTAAAACGAACGAGCATTATATCTACAGTGATAGTCACCCGTTGATGCTGAACTGTTGGCACGGTTACAATCTACTCAACGTCAACAAGAAGGTCTGATTACAATCACTCACTTTGATAAGATAAACAGCAATCACGATCATACAGTATATGGAGGATAAAACGACTACTGCTAATGCATCGTCATATGGTGCAAGCCATGTATTAACACAATGAAATCAACTGCCTCAGTGCCTTCAGCTTTATGTTTGCTCATTTTCAAAAATCTAATCATTTCATATCAATCCATTCTTTCTTAAAAACATTTGAAGGTCCCCTGTGGCTGTGATATGTGTGATAATAAAAAGTGCATGAACGATACAATCTAAACCTGATGATGTAAATGATCATGGAATGTACGTGAATGAAAATTATGTAATGTGAAATTCATAAGAAGCATGACATTTCCAATTTGTCATTAAGCCCCGACGGCATCAATGTATTTAATTTTTTTATCCAATTAATTTCCTTTTGTAAAAGTAATTTGGAGTTGTCTGTTCCGTCGCAAAAAGGTATGTGTTCAATGATTTGGAATTTTATTTGTGCAATGGTGTGACGAGCTTCTAATAAACATTTCGTCAGTACAGTGACCAGATTGGAAGAAAAAATGTTGAATAGAGGAACGTTGTTTGTTCCCACATATACTGGCATCAAGCTGGAAAATGAAATAGCTTTCTTTAAATGTATGCGCATATTAAGATTAAAAAGCTTCTTCACTAACATAGTGCCCTCCATTTCAACAACCATAGAGCCCAAATTCAAACCCAAAAGCACGTTTGTAGCTCCAGTGTCTCATAAAACCCGTCTGGCCCTCACGGAAAATTTCTTCCGGTTTGAGGAGACACTGTACCGCCAACAACACGGGACCAGCATGGGCAGCACTTTGTCACGTTTTAGGCACAATTAGTACGACTACAGGTCCCAGAATGCTTGCTGTGTAGTCTGTTCTCACTGTCTCCTACTTTCTTCTTTCTGCTTTCTATATCTGTTTCCCTCGGTAAGCCCTCGGTGCTTGTCACCTGTGGTGTTGCCGTTTCCTTGTGCTTATCGAACCTGGACTCTTACTACGGAGTAGGCTCGTTACTAACAATCACTAGATATTGATCTCATCTGGATTCGCGCGGTGGAGCCGCGCTAGAGGGTTGCGTCTTGACTTTGGGATTCCACTGCGTTTTGTTGACCTTTAACCTCCACTGGGAGCCGCGCTGGGAGAACTGATTCAGAAACACTCTATTCACCGCGGAACAAAGACTCGAATCTTGATCTCTTTTTACCGCGCAAATCCCATCGTATGGGAACTGAGGCTAGCGGAGTGCTAGCAATTAGAGAGTGCCTTTTGCTCTTCTATTTTTTGTTTGTTTACGTATTCATGTTTTCGGGGCTTGGCATTCGGCCGAACATTTTGATTTCCTCGGAGCTGTTGAGAGGCTCGAATTTGTTTCTTGGAGAACGCTGTAACAAGAGACATTACATTTCATGTTGAAGAACCAGAGACCATATTGAAAGAAGATAAGTAGTGTTCTCATTTGACTGAGCGTTCTTACAGAGAAAGTATCTTTATCTTTCCGGACCTGGGGTTCTTGGGCAGTTCCCTGTTTCATTTGCTATTTACTTTATTTTTCCTATTTTGCCCTTTTCTGATGGGATGATTGCGGCAGCCTTGTTATGTATTTCAACACCATCATATCTATATATGTGATATTGTACTGCAGGGAAGAGTGTTATTTTTCATGTCCTTGTGTCTCTATGCAGGGACCAGAATACAGATCCAACGCTTGGTGTCTCTCCTGTTGTCGAGCCCTTTAGATGGTTTATGGCTGCCAGTCCTTTATATTTCTCCACTTTTCCCCTTCCCTGGGTGAGGTCCTCATAGGAGAGTGCTATAATTAAGATTCACTTGAGGTGCCGTATCTACGGAGGAGAGAAACTAGCAACTACATCGCTCCTGCTGTACCTGATGCTGAAGGTTAGTCAATCTGTATAATTTGTGACAGAGTGACAAGCCCACCTTCTAATACGGCCTGAGCAATGGACACCAACACAGTCCTGACGTCTATGTTAGAAGCCCTTAATGCATTGCGCGTGGAAGTAGATGCAGTAAGAGGGGAGAATCACAAGATGAGGAATGAAATGAGTACCCTTCGATATGAGGTAGCGGGAATAGCACGCTCCAGTCCCACTAGTTCTAGAGGAGCCCATTACATCAGAGACGCCACATTACCTCCTCCCCTGCAGACACAAACCTCCTTTACTCAGGGAGTTTAAGGTCCTTCCACCATCCAAGTTATACAACCAGTGCAGTTACCATTGGCACCCCCAGAAAGGTTCTTAAGGGATCCTAGGAAATTCAGTACATTTCTGGGACAGTGTAGGTTGCATTTCATGTGCAAACCTACTGTCTTTCCTGACTATCATTCCAAGACGGCGTTTATGTTGTCGTATTTAGGGGGTAACGCGGCAAGTTGGTCATTTCCTTTGATCGAAAGAAATGATCCAGTCTTGAATGATTTTGAGGAGTTTTGTGAAGAAATGTGTTGGACCTGGCCTCGTGGCGTGGCCCCACTCCTCCCGCATGGCGGGTCCCGGACTACCTCAACCCCTGTTCCCCGGCCCAGAGCAGCACCATCCACCCTCCACGAGTGCCGCCCCTCCGGGCAGCCCCCAGCTCTTCCCCGGTGGAACTCAACCTCCTCCCCTCAACCCCCTTGGCCGGCCCGGACCCCTTTCCCGGACCACCGTCTCCGGCCCAGCCGCCATCTTCGACCCTTCACGACCAGGCCTCGTGGCCTCGGCCCGACCCCAGCCACAGACCCAGCAAAGCCCGACATTGAGGCACCACGATCCAACCAGGGGGTAAAGAGACCACTTAACGAATCAATGGGGGAAGGAGTTTTGATGGTCCCCCATCCGCCTGGTTTCGATCGCCCCCAGCCTCCCTGGGCGCTGGCTCCACCCCCCTGCTGGGTGTCTGGACTCGCACATCCCGGACCCTCCGACCTCCAAGTGCGAGGGTCCGGACATCAAAGGGCCCGGCCCCAGACCTATAACTGGGGCAGCTCAAGAGCAGGCCGGCAGTTGTATCCTGGAGTCGAGAGACACCGAGACGAACTCACCTTCGTGAAACTATCCTGGGAGTCCTGCTGGCGCTGCCGCGGCCCATCTTCGTGAAACCATCCTTGGAGTCCTGCTGGCGCTGCCGCGGCCCATCTTCGTGAAAACCATCCTTGGAGTCTTGCTGGCGCTGCCGCGGCCCATCTTCGTGAAAACCATCCTTGGAGTCCTGCTGGCGCTGCCGCGGCCCATCTTCGTGAAACCATCCTTGGAGTCCTGCTGGCGCTGCCACGGCTCATCTTCGTGAAACCATCCTTGGAATCCTGCTGGCGCTGCCGCAGCCCATCTTCGTGAAACTATCCTTGGAGTCCTGCTGGCGCTGCCGCGGCCCATACCGAAGAACCCTCCAGCTCGAGGATTGAGAGCTGTGCGCAAGATATCCCTGTACCAGACCGGTACCAAGACTGTCCCGCTACCCCTTTCCCACCAGAGACTAAGTTTAAGAGGATCCCTGAATCCTGCTCCTTCTGTATCGTTACGATAACCTGCCTGAAAGTACTGATAAAAGTGTCAAGAATCTATCCTTGTGTGGCGTCCTTCTGTAGGGGGGCAGTTGCTCGGTTGTACAATCTTAGGAGAGGGCCCTCGCCTAGAGGCCTCTCCCCCCTGCTCGGCCGACCCTCAGATTTCCCTTCTAACATTGGTGGCCAGCGGCGCGATTCGAGCCTACGCAAATCGTACAGAGAGTAACTCGCCCCACTACAAACAAAGAACACACAGCGACCATGGCGGCTAAAGGAACCGGACCAACGCAAAGTTCCAGATGGAATGGCTGGAAGATTACAGTCACAGGGAATTGAAGCAATTCTGTAAAGATTTGGGCATCGCTACCACGGGACTAAGCACTAAAGACGATCTCAAGCTTGTCCTGCAGACTTGGGTGGAGACAGGAGCGTCGCCACCCCAAAACGAAAACATCGCGATCACCGAGAACATTGCAACTCCAGAGGAGGAGAGAAACACAGGCCTCTCCCACGAGGATGCCCGAGAACGAGAGAGGAGCCTGCTCCACGAGTTGGAACTGGCTAGACTCCGCTTAGATGGGGAACTGCAACTAGCGGAAAAGAAGATAGCCCTTGAGCAACTACGATTACAGGGAGACCTGGAAGAGAACAGAAGCCAGAGGGAGCTAGAGGAGAAGAAGCTCGCGTACGAGCACGAGCGTGGTTTAAAAGAACTAGAGATTAGGAAACAAAACGGGGACACCGGCGTCTCTGGGACCCAGAGTTCCCCTCCCTCTACGGACACCAAGGTCCACATCCCCAAAGGTGTCGTCCGAGAGTACCATAAAAACGACGACATCCAGCAATGGTTTAAGGCCTATGAGGTAGCCATGACCTCCCACCGTGTTCCGAGAAAAGACTGGGGTGCCGGGTTATGGAGGAGATTCGTCAACGAAGGGAGAGACGCCCTGCTACAGCTCCGCGACGCTGAGATGACCTCCTACGAGAATATGAAAGCCGCCCTCCTCACTCGCTATGGGCTCACCCCCGAAATGTACCGGCAGCGATTCCGAGACTGTAAAAGGATCCCCGGTACCACCTGGGTAGAATATGTAAACTTCTACAGCCGAGCCTTGGAGGGGTGGATCAAGGGCAGCCGGGTCACCACCTACGAACAATTGTTCGATCTCATCGTATGGGAACACCTCTCCAATAACTGTTTCGTCGAACTGAGGCAGCATCTCCTCGACAGCAAACTGACCGAGCCCCGGAAACTCGCCATTGAAGCTGATCGATGGGAGAGCACCCGGGTCACCCGGAACTTGGCGGGAGACCAAGGCCGGGCCTCCCAGGGATCCCACCGTCCGCGAGGAGGAGGCCAGGGCCGGGGCCGGGACACCACCACAATGCCCCCCACCAGCACTCCCCCGTCACTGGCTGGGAGAGGAAGCCCTCCTGCACGGCCGGGATCCCGCTCCAACGTTATCTGCCACAAATGCCAGCGACCCGGTCATTACGCCAATGACCCCAACTGTCCGAGAAACCAACCCTCCAACCCCACGGGTCCGCAAAACCGCCAGATCGCCGCCGTCTCCCTGGGGGAGGAACAAGGCGACGAAGAAGCCGAAGACTGTGAACAATACCAGACCGAATGGGAACCCGCAGCCATGTCCCTGGTATGTTTAGGCAAAAGAGACATGGTCCCCCAGGCCCCAATCCCGGCCAACACACAAAAGTACAGTCAGTGGGTCACCATTAATGGACACCGGGCCGAAGCCCTCCGCGACACGGGAACCAGCGTAACGGCCGTCCGTTGCCATCTGGTGACCCCGGATCAAATCCTGCCTAATGTACTATGCCCAGTACGGTCCGCGGATAACTCTGAAAGCCTGTGCCAGATGGCCCACGTCCCCTTTGAATGGGCATGCTGAACCGTCCGAGACGATGCCCCCGTAGACTGCCTCCTTTGGAACGACCTCGAGAGCTCCCCCTGGGCTGCCGTTGAGCGGAGGGAGCACCTGGGGATGCTGGGCCTCCCTGAATGGGTCTGTGCGACGACCCGATCCATGGCCACCCGCGCCATCCCCTCCACTGAAGAACCCGAGTGGCCAGAGCCTCCACCGCCCGTCATCCCTGAGGACACCACCCCTGAACCAGGTCCACCGGGGCCCAAAGATGAAGAAACTGGCCCACTCCGCGACCTCCCGGAGCTGGCCCAGTGGCGCCAGGAAGGTGGCCCCACTCAAGAACAGTTCCGACAAGAGCAAAAAACGTGTCCTTCCCTCGAGGGGCTCCGACAGCAAGCCGCAGCCCAGAGCGCAGGGGATGCCTCGGGGGCTCCCTGGGTCTATTGGGACAATGAGCTCCTCTGCAGTGAACAAAAGATTGCCGAGCTAGGGGCCAGCCGGGTGCTGGTAGTCCCCCTCCGATTCAGAGACTTCCTCCTGAACCTGGCTCATGATGTACCACTCGCCGGGCACATGGGGTAGCACAAAACTTACAGCCGCCTGGTGACCCACTTCTACTGGCCCAAGATGACGAACGATGTGATCAACCACTACCGAGCCTGCCCCACCTGCCAGGCCAGCGGGAAGAGTGGCAGAAAACTCAAAGTCCCCCTGCAACCTTTCCCAGTCGTCAACACTCCCTTCGAGCGGGTAGAGATCGACATTGTGGGGCCCCTGGAGCCCCGGACCTCCCAAGGTCACCGCTTCATACTCGTCCTGGTGGACCATGCCACCCGCTATCCCGAAGCCGTTCCTCTCCGGACCGTGACAGCGCCCGTGGTGGGCCGGGCCCTGATGGGAATCTTCTCCCGGGTGGGCTTCCCCCGAGAAGTCGTCAGTGATCGAGGCACAAACTTCTTATCCCGATATATGACGTCTCTATGGCAACAGTGCGGGGTCACGTACAAATTTACGACCCCCTACCACCCTCAAGGGAACGGACTGGTGGAACGCTTCAATCGCACCCTCAAGGGTATGATCATGGGCCTGGCGGAGTCCTTACGACGCCAATGGGACGTGTTACTGCCCTGCCTCCTATTTGCCTACCGGGAGGTCCCCCAGAAGTCCCTTGGATTCAGCCCCTTTGAACTATTGTATGGGCACCCCGTCCGGGGTCCCCTAAGTCTGGTCAAAGAAGGATGGGAGGTGACCACCCAAGATGCCCCTCCTGATGTGTACCGGTACCTCCTGACCCTCCGGAACCAGACTCGGCGATTCCGGGAACTTAGCAAGGCCAACCTTGAAGCCAGAAAACAAAGGTTGAGGAGGGTCAAGGGGACTATCTTTATAGACCTACCAAACTCAATACCCCTAATCAAACTACAATAAACATGAAGAGTCGGAAGGTCTGTTAAACGACGTAGCTGAGTCTATGAAGTCCTAATGAAGTGATCCTTTTGGATTGCACTGAACCAGGCCGAATGGTCACAAGACACAGATATGTGTTAGATATCCTATCAGCCCACCCATTTGGCGGAGCCTCGTCATGTAGGACACCTAACCAGGGTGGTGAGTCCAAGCCCAGTGAATTGGCCAGACATCACGCACTACTGGTTCAACATGTAAAAGTGTCCGTGCCACTGAATGGTGCTGAAAAAGTGCAGTGAAACCATCCCTGGAGTCCTGCTGGCGCTGCCGCGGCCCATCTTCGTGAAACTATCCTTGGAGTCCTGCTGGCGCTGCCGCGGCCCATACCGAAGAATCCTCCAGCTCGAGGATTGAGAGCTGTGCGCAAGATATCCCTGTACCAGACCGGTACCAAGACTGTCCCGCTACCCCCTTCCCACCAGAGACTAAGTTTAAGAGGATCCCTGAATCCTGCTCCTTCTGTATCGTTACGATAACCTGCCTGAAAGTACTGATAAAAGTGTTAAGAATCTATCCTTGTGTGGTGTCCTTCTGTAGGGGGTGGTTGCTCGGTTGTACGATCTTAGGAGAGGGCCCTCGCCTAGAGCCCTCTCCCCCCTGCTCGGCCGACCCTCAGATTTCCCTTCTAACAAAATGCGTAAGCTTTTTGATCACAAGACTTGTTGTCTTATATAACTAATTTTAACCGTCTTGTTGTTGAAATTGATTGGCCATCCAAAAAGAGAGTCTCCTTGTTCTATCAAGGATTAAAAGAGGAGTTGAAGGACGTCCTTGCCCAGGTGGTGACTCTGCCTACTACTTGTGAGGAGTTAATAGATCTCACCGTTCAGCTGGATCACAGACTGCAGGAACGTAAAGGCGATAAATATCGATATGAACTACGCTTTCCTACATCCAAACCTCGAGCAGCATCGGAAAGTGCTCCTTCCACCGATACTACAGAACCTATGTAAGGCCCTTTGAGTCCGGAAGAGCGTACCCGCAGACGCAATCAGAAACCCTGCATGTATTGTGGAAAGCCTGGGCGCTTTATCAAAGATTGTAGAGCAAAAACCAAAGGTGCAAGAAATATTCCTGTGGTAGAATATCCTGTCAATGCCTCTGGAAACGAGAATGCTCAAGCGAGTCAGAGACCCCTTGTTTGAGCCAGAGTATGGAGAAAGAGGTCTACCGCGATGTAGCAAACAGGATGCAACCGGCTGTGCCCCATATGAATTTGTGTTACCATAAAATGGCCAGGGGAAACACATGTGATGGTACACGCAATGCTGGATAGTGGAGCTACGGGCAATTTCATAGATCTTCAATACGCCAAAAGATTGGGAGTCCCGTGTATCCAGAAAGAAATTCCTGAAGCTGTGAAAGCTGTTGATGGGTCTGATTTAACATCTGGGCCAGTATGTTATCATAGACGCCAGTTGGTTATGCAAGTAGGACAAAACCATTACGAACTCATTTCCTTTGATTTAATTGATGCTCCTCAGTTTAAGTTAATCTTGGGTATGCCGTGGTTAACGCTGCACGATCCTGTAGTGAAATGGGCTGCTCGTACCATCACCTTAAGTTCGGATTACTGTGCTGACCATTGTACCCTTCCCTGCATTCATGAGGAAATTCGGATGGAAACCCCTGCAAGTACACTGGCAAGTGGAGGAAGGACCTTGAGTGTGAACGCTATCTCTACTCTTCCTGAGGTCTACAGGAGGTACCAGGATGTCTTCAACGAGAAAGAAGCCAGCAAGTTACCCCCACACAGAGATTATGACTGCATGATAGACCTGGAACTAGGGGCCAGCATTCCTTGTAGCAGGATATATGCCCTTACAGAGGCGGAGAACATCTATCTTCAGCAATATTTGAAGAAACTTTTCGAATCGGGACTCATACGTCCCTCTACGTCCCCTGCCTCGTCGCCTCTGTTCTTTATTCCAAAGAAGGAAGGGGGCTTGCGAATATGCATCGATTACAGAGCCATCAATAGAGTAACCAGAAAGAACAGGTACCCTCTCCCTTTAATACCTGTTCTATTGGACCAGCTGAAAGACGCAAAAATATTTACAAAGCTTGACCTGCATGGTGCGTATCATCTTGTGAGGGTCCGCCGTGGAGATGAATGGAAGACCACTTTCCGCACTTAATATGGGCTCTACGAGTACCAGGTCATGCCCTTTGGCCTGTGCAATGCCCCTGTGGCATTTCAATTCTTCATGGATAAGGTGTTAAGGAGCTTGCTGGACGTTTCATGTATTGTCTATATCGATGATATTCTCATTTACTCTGCCACAGGAGAAGACCATGTTAGGCATGTGATGGAAGTGTTGGAAAGGCTGCAACAACATGAGTTATTCACCAAATTGGAGAAATGCCTGTTTCATACCACAGAAGTGGAATTTCTTGGTTACATCATCGGTCCGAATGGGTTACGGATGGATCACAAGAAGATTCAAGCCATTATACAATGGGAATCTCCTTCTAGTGTGAAAGCTTTGCAGAGCTTTCTGGGCTTTGCAAACTTTTATCGCCGATTCATTAAAGATTTTTCCAGAATCATCTAACCCTTAACTCATCTATTGAAGAAAGGAGCGATCTTCAAGTGGACGGATCCTGCTGAGCGGGCTTTCCAGGCTCTGAAAGCCCGTTTTACTACTGCACCCATCTTACGCCACCCAGATGCCAGTCAGCCATTCGTGATGGAGACTGATGCCTCACATTATGCTATTGGAGGCATCCTATCGCAAAGGAATCCGGACACGGGCCAACTCCATCCGGTAGCCTACTTCTCCAGGAAATTGTCCTCCAGTGAGATCAACTATAGCATCACGGATAAGGAGTTTTGGCCATAAAGTGAGCGTGTGAAGAATGGAGACATCATCTTTTGGGGGGCAGACACACTGTTGAAATCTTTACTGACCACCGTAATCTCATTTTCTTGAAGAGTGCTAAGGCTTTAACACCTCGCCAGTTATGGTGGTCCTTGTTTTTCTCTGATTTTGACTTTGTGATAAAGTACCGTCCAGGCCCACAAAACTGCAAAGCAGATGCCTTATCAAGACCGGAATCGGTATTACGGGATCAACCTTTAGATGTAGAAGATCCTCCCTTCCTTCTAAACAAGGCATCATTCAGTCCGTCTGTATCCGCTATTACATGTCCCTCAGAATTCTTGAGACGAGTTGAAGAGAAAAGTGACATGGTGGATGCACAATCCTGGATAGCCAAAGAACCCTTACAGAGGATATCGAGAGGCAAGCTCCTCTTCAGAGACAAACAGTTGTATCTTCCTGAGCATGAATTACAGATTCAAGTACTGCAATGGACACATGATTCCTCCTTGAGTGGACATCCAGGAATACACAAAACGTTACAGACCAAATCTAGATACTTTTGGTGGGAAACGATACGGAAAGACATTGAAGAGTACGTAGCCAGATGTCCCATATCCATTCAAGCTAAAGCACAGCACCAAAGAAGTAGTGGATTGCTACGTTCTATACCGATACCTCCAGCTCCATGGCACACAGTATCAATGGACTTCATTGTAGAAATGCCTCTCAGTTTCGGCAACAACACTATTCTAGTGGTTGTAGACCATCTCACCAAGATGGGTCATTTCATTGCACTGACTAAGTTACCCACGTCAGGAGAATTGGTCATAGTCTTTTTGCAAAACGTGGTACGTTTACATGGGGTTCCCTCTGTTCTTATTACGGACAGAGGAACACAGTTTACCTCTAAATTCTGGAAGGCCCTGTGTGACGGTATGAAAATTGATGCTCGATTGTCAATGAGCTACCATCCGCAGACGGATGGTAAAACGGAAAGACTAAATCAGACGCAGTATTTGAGATGCTTTACCCTTCAACAAGAGGAGGAATGGAGAACGTTATTGTGGATGGCGGAGTTCGCCAACAATAACACTACGCATTCTTCTTTGGGATGCTCGCCCTTTTTATGTCTTACTGGTTATCACCCCAATTCCCTGCTTTTTGAACAGCCATGTCCTTCTTCCCATCCTACCATACAACAACATCATGAGCATCTACTCTCTGTTTTACAGGATGCCAAAGAGCATTTGGCGGCAGCCAGAAACCGCGAAAAAGCACAGGCCGACAAAAAGAGAACTCCTGAGCCAGCATATTCAGTGGGTGATAAGGTGTGGTTGAGTACCAAACACTTGAAGCTTAAGGGAAATACACGTTTGCAACCTAAGTTTGTGGGTCCGTATCCCATCATGGTCGTGGTTAATCCTGTAGCCATGAAATTGAAGCTACCTTCTTCCTGGCACATTCATCCTGTGTTCAATGTGTCCCTGTGTAAACCATATGTGCAGGGTACGAGGTTTGTAGCAAGACCCCAGCCTTTGGACACAGAAGGGAATGTCGAGTATGAGGTGAGAGCCGTACTTGACTCCAGACGGGTGAGGGGTGCCTTGCAATATCTGATTGACTGGAAGGGGTATGGACCTAAGGAGTGCTCTTGGGAACCACTTGCTAATTTGCATTGTCCTGGGTTGTTGAGACGTTTCCACTCCAGGTACCCTTTGAAACCTGGCGGACCGCCGGGACGTCGGTCATTGAGAGGGGGTTCTGTCACGTTTTAGGCACAATTAGTGAGACTACAGGTCCCAGAATGCTTGCTGTGTGGTCTGTTCTCACTGTCTCCTACTTTCTTCTTTCTGCTTTCTATATCTGTTTCCCTCGGTAAGCCCTCGGTGCTTGTCACCTGTGGTGTTGCCGTTTCCTTGTGCTTATCGAACCTGGACCCTTGCTACGGAGTACGCGTTACTAACAATCACTAGATATTGATCTCATCTGGATTCGTGCTGTGGAGCCGCGGTAGAGGGTTGCGTCTTGACTTTGGGATTCCACTGCGTTTTGTTGACCTTTAACCTCCGATGGGAGCCGCACTGGGAGATCTGATTCAGAAACACGCTATTCACCGCGGAACAAAGACTCAAATCTTGATCTCTTTTTACCGCGTAAATCCCATTGTATAGGAACTGAGGCTAGCGGAGTGCTAGCAATTAGAGAGTGCCTTTTGCTCTTCTATTTTTTGTTTGTTTACGTATTCATGTTTTCGGGGCTTGGCATTCGGCCGAACATTTTGATTTCCTCGGAGCTGTTGAGAGGCTCGGATTTGTTTCTTGGAGAACGCTGTAACAAGAGACATTACATTTCATGTTGAAGAACCAGAGACCATATTGAAAGAAGATAAGTAGTGTTCTCATTTGACTGAGCGTTCTTCAGAGAAAGTATCTTTATCTTTCCAGACCTGGGGTACTTGGGCAGTTCCCTTTGTTATTTGCTATTTACTTTATTTTTCCTATTTTGCCCTTTTCTGATGGGATGATTGCGGCAGCCTTGTTGTGTAAGTGTATTTCAACACCATCATATCTATATATGTGATATTGTACTCCAGGTAAGAGTGTTATTTTTCATGTCCTTGTGTCTCTATGCAGGAACCAGAATACAGATCCAGTGCTTGGTGTCTCTCCTGTTGTCGAGCCCTGTAGATGGTTTATGGCTGCCAGTCCTTTACGTTTTATTTCTCCACTTTTCCCCTTCCCTGGGTGAAGTCCTCATAGGAGAGTGCTATAATTAAGACTCACTTGAGGTGCCGTATTTAGGGAGGAGAGAAACTAGCAACTACATCGCTCCTGCTGTACCTGATGCTTAAGGTTAGTCAATCTGTATAATTTGTGACACACTTTCGCACCGAGCATAACAGGATTGTATGTACATCACCTTGAACAAACAAAGATCTTGAATAATGGCAATCTCTACAGCACCATATTACATTATGGAAACGTTACATCGATGACGTGTTAGTAATATGGGAAGGAAGTGAGATTGAGGCCCTCAGTTTGTTCAATTGGCTAAACACACAGGACAGATTCCTGAAATTTACAAATACCATGAGCAGATGCCACTTGATATTTTTGGACTTGAACATTTTGGCAGATGGAGGAACTTTAAGAACAACCACACATTTTAAGCTCACATCAAGAAACTGTTTGCTGACCTACGACAGTTTCCACCCGAGACACCTCAAACAAAACCTCCCATTCGGACAGTTCTTAAGGTTAAGGAGGAACTGCACAAACAAACAGGACTATCTCATGCAAGCTGAAGCCCTGAGCTGGAAATTAAAAGAATGGAACTACCCAAACAAACTAATAAAGAGGGCAGGAAATAATCACAGAGATGCACTTTTGGAACCAAAAGTAAAAAAAGTCACTGAGAACACAAGACCCATTTGCATTACAACTTTCAACAAAGTATCAGATCAAGTGACAAAAATAGTAAAGAAACATTGGCCGAATGTCAACAGTGGAGACCTCAACATACCTATGCCCATGTTCAGCCATCGCCGAGGGATGAACCTGAGAGACCACTTGGTCCATACTCGTCCTAAACCAACAAACACCACT
Organism: Lissotriton vulgaris; assembly: GCF_964263255.1. NCBI lineage: Eukaryota > Metazoa > Chordata > Amphibia > Caudata > Salamandridae > Lissotriton > Lissotriton vulgaris. The sequence continues at coordinate 461,287 of NW_028248901.1, read as the reverse complement.
ATCAGACTTCAACCTTTACCAACGGGCCACTACCCCTGCAACAACTGTAGTGTGTGTCATTTAACATCAACCACAAAGATGGTCACCTTTAATAACAACGTTACATGGCAGCTAAAACAGCTGTCCAATTGTAATACTAGTGGAGTTGTGTACTTGATTACGTGTGTCTGCAACTTACACTATATCAGAATGACCACCCGGAAGATTAGTACCCGAATAGTTGAACACAGGAGCAACATCCGGTGTAAACGAGCAACAACACGCATGACGAATCATTTCATTGAAAAGAAGCATACACCCAACGATATGACATGGGTTGACCTGGAAGTTGTAAAAACCAAAGAAAATCAAGAAAGAATACTCTATGAGCGTGAACAACGATGGGTGTTCAAATTACGTACGGACACCCAGGGACTCAATGATGACATTCTGTGGGGCCCTTTCAGAAACTGAAATTACCCTTTGCCTTTTTTCTCCTTCTTTTCTTTCCCCTTTTTGAGGCACCTGTTTTATTTATGACCCTTCGCTGAACATGGCACCAATATCAATGCATATTAACCACAGTGTATTGTGACCTATATATCACCACCGAAAGAAGGCCACGAAAGGTCAGTATGACTGTTGCAGCCTCAATTGTAACTTTATTAACAACAGTTCTGTGAAGTCTAGATAAACCGTGCTCTTCTGGTATTTACTAACCCTTACCAGTAGCTGCACACTGAATATGACCAATTACTTGTGTGGACCCTTTGGCAATCTTGAATCTTAAAAATAAGTTTTTTGATGATTACCTTACATTGAGGCAAATTTACCTTGTTAGAGTCACCAGTACTAACAAAATCTCGACTTAGTTCCCCATTATCATCTAAATACGTGGCATTGTCCATCTGGTTACATTTCCTGAACAATTATCGCACCAGATAGGTTTCCCCTTTTTGCTCGCGTCACTTGCAAGCAAGATGATCTCGTTCTGTCAATATCCTTTATTGTACCATAGAACTGCATACTCCTAATATGGCCGCCGCGACCTCTCAGTCTAGCGGTTTTGGGAGCAACCCGGAAGCTTAGTTCTACTTAACCTGACCGGAGCAGCATACGAGTAAGATGCGGTCCTGGGGAGGCTGATAATAGGTATTACCGAGCGGTTTCACCAACTAGGAAGTAAGTAATATTTCTTAACAGAACCATGAGATATCGGACGAACGATCATTTCGCGTCTGTGCACTTTTTAACAGCCAATTTGCGAACAGATATTTACCGATCTCTCCTTTTACTTCCTCACGGACCAACAGCAGTGTGTCCATAAGGTGTAATCGAATCCCCTGTGAGACCATGAGGTGCTATTAAGCACAACACAAAGTAAATATCGAAAGTCTTATTTTTACCTGTGTACCTATTATATGTTTTCCGTGTCTATCGTCTTGGTCACATTAAGTCCTGTCTTGTTTTTATGTGTGAATTCACAGTCACTGGATACAGTTATCTTTTCACACTTGGCATTGCAGCCTGCACACGCCAATATGATGCAACCAGCCACCATAGCATCGGATGAGTGCGGCATGAAGGTATACTGTGTGACCCTTCCCTTAGGGAGGGTATGAATGCCACTAATGGTGTGTTTTCCTTTACAGCATCTGAAACTCAGTACAAACGTACGTATTCTATTACGAACGCATTCTTTGGCTAATAAGTGTAATTTCTTGTTTTATCACTCCCTAACTAGGGACATAGGAGTGGCAAATGCAGGGCTGGTCCCGGCATGGTCCTGACGAAATGCTAGGGGTAGCATGAAACATGTTGACCTTTCACTGAAACAATTCTCATTATAGGTTGGTTTACAGTGATTTTCACCCCATTTTTAACATACCTGCCTAGGAGCATAATAAATCTGTTGAGGCCCACTAAGCACGGTATTTTTAATTCACTTACTCCCACTCCACCACTTGTTTGCACCACACATAGTCTTTCACTTTAAAGTGCTCCTGCGTAGTTCGTGAGTCGTAGCACGCCCCTTTTCGTAGAGAACTGGGATGGCCCCAATGATGAAGCCTGCCACCGCAGGGCAACCCCGGTGAGTGAGGGGACACTAGAAAGAAATATTTCTTTCTCGTAAGGTATCACTGATCATTTAGGTCAGTTACCTTGATATGAGCTAGGTCTCGGGACCCAGTAATTTGGATTCCAACTTGTGCATTAAACTTTTGGAGGACGACCTAGTCTCTTATTCCTCCTTCTCCCTCTGTCTTATATCTGCTCATAAAATCCTAGACACATTCGAGACTCTTGTAAAGAAAGATCTAGAAACATTTTATTATTCTAGAGCAGATAAAATCAGAAAAAATCTTAGTCGAGCGGAGTACAGCACATTGCGCAATCTAGCAAACAAGTCTATTGGTTTTCAAAAAGCGGACAAAGGCGGGGCTTTGTTGATGATGGATCGTGAATTCTATGAACACAAAGTATATACCCATGTGAATGATACTAACATCTACTCTGAACTCGAGCATGATTCCACCATTGTAATAAGCAATCTTTTGGAAACTATTTTAAAAAGAGCTGTTGATCTACTAAGGATTGATGAAATGACAAGACAATTTCTGACTTCACTTTTTCCCAGACGACCGAAAATGTACATGCTTCCGAAAGTACACAAGAGCATGACAGATCCTCCCTGTAGGCCGATAGTCTCAGGGTGTGGATCGCTATTTGAAAATCTTGGACAATTCATCGATGCCCATTTACAATCATTTGTAAAAAATTGGGATACATATATTCAAGATACAAATTATTTTTTAAGGAGCATACATTCAATAACAGAGGAAGTGAGTGGAAATTGGTTTCTCTGCACAATTGATGTGTTTTCGTTATATACCTCTATTCCCCTTGCACTTGGGATTGAGGCAGTTGAATGGGAGTTACTCAGACAGGCCACCAGTGATGACCAGAGTTGTTTCGTAATTGAACTCCTTGAGTTCTGTCTACACAACATTTATTTTCAATGGACTAATGAATTCTTCTTACAACTAAATGGCTCTTCTATAGGCTTTCCAGGAGCCCCAGTCTACGGCAACACTTTTATGGCGAAATTTGAGTCTGATCTCATTTTGAATACCCATACTTGGAAGAAAGGACTGGTATTTTTCAGACGTTTTATCGATGACATCTTCTTGATTTGGAAAAACCCAGAGGAAATGTTGATAGAGAACATCAGAATGTGGAATAGGATTGATGCAAGAATTCAATTTACCAGTACTATCGAGAAAAGTGGCATCGCTTTTTTAGATACGTGGATCGAAATAGATCCGTATAAAATGTCCACAAAAGTATACAAAAAAGAAACTGATCGAAACAATGCCCTTCAATTCTCGAGTTTCCACCCACCATCGTTAATTAAGAACCTTCCATTGAAGGACTGGGTTATTTAAGACCCAGCGGTGCCAGGGGACAACACCTGAAACCTTCGTGGGTAACCTGCTCCGGCGTACGAATGACAGAGACACGGGACACTTCCTTCGGCGTCAAAGATTCAAGGTTTATTTACTGCAGGGAACACAGAAGTCACAGGAAGTACAACGAATGTAGGTTCGAGGAGACTGCTTCAAATTGGTACTGTGGATCGCTCCTTTTATACAATTTTCTCCCATAAGGTTGCATGGTACACAAAGGTTTACAACTTGGTTCCCATAATTATCCCCGAGAGGGGTCACTTTGGTCGCTTTGATACATCCAAGGTCCGGGGCATAAGTGCGGAAACATTTGGCGGTTCCCAACTGTAGAAACCCATCTTCCCACCATTAGTACATTCCAATCGGCAGTAAAACAGATCGAAGAAGGAACAAGGACAGGTGCAGAGGAAGATGGCAACAGTGGGGAGATCGAAAAGGGTGTAAAAGGGGAGGTATCAGGAAACACGAGCTACAGGCATCAAAGGGACGTGCCTAATGAGATGCACGGCTGAGACAATAGACCAGCACGGCAAGATGAGCCTCGAGCGGGGCCATCTGCCTTACAGCATCATCCCCCTCGTCATAAAGAGATTTTCAAAGAACACGTGTCTTCCGCGGATGTCTTGGGAATCCCAGGGTCGCGAAACGGACAACGTCCGTTCGCTGGCTACTTGAGGGCAAGAGACAAAATGGATGCCGTATCTAAGATGGAACCCGTGGGTACAGATGAATAACCCACGTAACAAACGAACGGTTTAAGTTAGCACAGCGAAACTGCGCACACTTACTAAACTCGTCATTTGCGGTTCGTAGATACCAGACTCGACCATATTCGTACGAGTCGAAAACACCACTTACAATGGTCACGGAACCTCACCAGATTCGCTATTTATTTATTTTTTAAAACCTTTATTGCAACACTATGAAAGTACAAGTATGGGCCTACAACCGCAGGGGCCGGCCGCTAGTCATAAATGTAACCAAACATAGTACAGTTTAACACAGCTCATCAGCCGACAGCCCTGAGGTCCGGCAGCGAATCAGGATGAGGTTTATCTTAGAACGCATGAATAGGGTACAGGACATAATAAAGGTTTCATTTTATATTATGGAAATAGACCCCGTCCAACCCCCCACCCTGCACCCCTGCCGATGGCTATAGCCTAACCCCACTAGCAGCGTGCCTGTCGCCCTAAAAACTAAAACCCCTAAAAGAAGGGAAAGAAAGAGGAAAAGCGGAGGAGGGCCTAGCAGTACCTGCCCCCAGCCCCTTAATCCCCCCGCCAGAAACAGGCACCCCCTATCGCAAAGAGACGGATGTGGAGCGAACCTTATGAGAGAAATTAGGGGGCACCGTGACACACTGCCCAGCCTCTTAAATCAAATCATCACAAGTCGAACAGTCATAATACCATTTCAAACCGCCCCGGGTTGAGTAATCTCACCCCTGACCCTTTCGAACCAGCACACAAGCCCTCACTAACGAGACCCAGGGGCATACAAGCAAGTCATAAAGGAGAGGGAAGTCATCGAGAGTCAATCCGTTAACACTTGCAGCAAGTAAGTCCACGGGAGCTTCAGGTGCAGAAAGCCTCCCTCTCCCAACAAAACAGTCTCGATGTTTCTTGCCCCGGGGTCGCAAAGTTTCCAAAAAGGGGGAGACGATCACCAGATGAAAAAGAGTCTACAACACAAGTCTCCGGGGGTAGGAAGCCAGTCAATACCTCAAGAGTCAATAACGGTGGAAGGTGCAGTGGCACTCTCACGACCTCTAGGACACCATCTTCCAGGGCTGCATCCGATGATTCCAATACTCGCATCCCCATGGGGTCCTCGCAGTGAGTCAAAATGGCCGCGGCTTGAATGGCTACAGATGGTAGTTCCAATAGTGGGACAGGGTCCGGTACAATAAGCAGAATCCCAGATAGGCTTGCATCCATATTATTCATGGAGACAGTCATTTGTGATTGAAGCGCCCAGAGTTCTGCCAGCAATGACCTCAGCGACGGCTCGGACACATTTCGATCCATCGTCTCACGCCAGAGACCGATCACAATCACCTTCCGAGTGAATTAGTGTCTCCGGGGGGGACAGACACGGATCACGAGAGAGCAAGTGTGGACGTTAACCCGTCGTTCTCCACAGCCGCGATCACCCGGCTTAACGACGCAGGCCGGAGCCCTGATCCGCCGAGCCCCGGAGGGAGCCGGCACTGGGTCCGCGGGACGGGAACCCCCACCTGCCGTCAGTAGCAAGCAAGGTCACCTCTGCATCAGTGCTGAGCAAAGAGAACAATCCCTGCCAATTCCGGGCGCAAAAGAAGCCTCCACGACGATCGACCGGACCCTGCCTGGGTCTCTCAGCCGTTGTTGTTGCACTACTACCCGGCCATGCAGATACTCGAGGCCCCGGCTTCACCGCTGGAGTAGGCCACAATCTTCAACTCGGTGTAACTCCGTGAAACCGACCGATAAAAATTCCCGGATTTCACCCTCGGTGTGAGGAACTGTTCATGTACGCAGGGGCTGGGCGTAAAATCAGGATATTGTGCAGGATCTTGCGGTGGGATACGGAGGTCGGCGGAGCCGGGAGCCTAAGCAGCCATCTTGTTTGCCGTCCCATATTCGCAATTTTTGAGAATCAAACGTATCGCCACAAACACCAACATGTGTTTGGAAACCATGGAGATGCAAAAGAAAACCTATGTGGCAAGAGGATATCCAGAAGCATTACTGGAATCACAATTACAGCGGGCTAATTTGAGTTGAAGAACAGATCTGTTAATGAAGCATCTCAAAAAAAACACTGACAGAATTGTGTTTATTTCTAAATTTTCGGCAGTCAAGACACAGATTAAGCAAATTATCCACAAGCGTTGGGAGCTGTTGAAAGAATAATCAGAATTTTATTGTTTGTTCAGCAATAAACCACTATTCGCTTTCACGCGAGCCTGTAACTTTAAGGAGTTATTATCAAGAAAAAAGGTCAATAAAGGGGCCACTAAATCCGGTATGACAAAATTCGGGAACTGCATCCACTGTAACAATGCCATCATGGGAGACACGTTGTTACATCCTAGAACTGGAGAACAAATTAAGTGAACCGTCCACGGGCCTTATTTTCTATGGTCAAGAAGTTGGCAGGCTCTAATACGATTCCTCTGCCCCCAACCTTAGATGATACCCAATGCAATGATATTGCAAATAATTTTACCTTTAAGGTTGAAAAGAGCTTTAATTCTGTGAATATTGTGAGTTCCCAGACCGAGATGGCAAGTGGGGGCCACCATCCTTTGGCGACTAAGATTTTTACATGGTTGCCTTTCGATGATGAATCCTTCTTGGACTGTCTAGCAAAGGTAAAATCTGGCTCTCCTTTAGACCCTCTTCCTGCAACCATCTTGCAACAACTTTCTCGGGAAATGCATGGTATTCTTAAAGCACTTTTAAATGCTTCCATACGAGAATCTTGTATTCCCCTTGAATGGAAACGTACAATGGTTGTTCCCCTGCTGAAAAAGTTGGGAGCAGATTCCACGGTTATGTCAAATTTCCGTCTGATTTCACTGCTGCCAGTCCTCTCTAAGATCTTGGAAAAGCATGTGAATTACCAACTTTCAGCCCATGTGGAACGTTCAGGCTTTTTGCACCCTTCACAGTCGGGGTTGAGGGCTCACTTTTCCACCGAAACTGCTCTGTTGGGGGTCACGGAGAAGTTGCATGCCTGCTTAGACAGAGGGGAGACAACGGGGCTCATTTTACTTGATCTGAGCGCCGCATTTGACACAGTGTCACATTCCATCATTTTAAAATCTCTCCAGTCAGCAGGAGTTGTAGGATCTGCGTTAACCTGGCTGTCCTCTTTTCTCCGTGACCATACATTTCAGGTTTTCTCTTCTACATCTTCATCTACCATCAGGTCATCTGCGTACGGAGTTCCTCAGGGGTCCACACTGAGCCCTGTGCTCTTTAACATCTACGTGAGACCCCTGGCATCTATTGTAGAGGAGGCAGGGGTGTCCCTCTTCTCGTACGCCGATGACACGCAAATCATCTTCTCCTTGTTTTCTACCAAGGAAGGGTCTTTTTCTCCCCTCCAAGCTGGTTTACCGCGGGTGTTGGAGTGGATGAGTGCTAATTTGTTGAAGTTGAATGGAGAGAAAACCGAGGTGGTCATCTTAGGCAAACATAAGCATCTTTGGGGGCCCCAACATTGGGCAACGGAAATTAGGACCCTCCCTCAACCGGTCACAAAAGTCTGTAACCTGGGGTTTATCCTCGACAACACCCTCTCAATGAGGCAACAGGTGGTTAGCGTTGCTTCCACATGTTTTACTATTCTAAGATGGCTGCGGAAGATTATCTGGATGCTCCCTGACTCCACAAAAAGAACGGTGGTCCAGGCGCTTAATACCTCGCGCCTGGACTTGGGGAACGTATTGTATCTTGGGGGAAATCAGGAGGTGTTAAAGAAACTCCAAGTAGTCCAGAATTCCGCAGCTCGCCTTGTATGTCAGACTCCAAGGAGCTCATCTATCTTCCCTGCGCTGCGGGATCTGCACTATTCATAAAAGGGGGTGGTGATGAACAGAGTGTCTGAATTAAGCAGACCACTCTTACCCAGTCCAAAGATCAGGGCTTGATCCATCACCGTTATTTATCTCACTGCACCATCCCAGCTCAGAACCTGGCTATATGCAAATCAGTCTGTCCCTGGCCCAGTGCATCATGGGAACAGGGCAGACTAAACTATGATCTGCACTGGCTCCGCATTGAGAGTCGGATCAAATTTAAGACCTTGTGTCTTATTTTTAAAATCAATCAAGGGTTTGCCCCCCTTTATCTTAAGGAGATTGTCCATCTTTATGTTCCGCCCCGTCCCCTACGCTCAGCCACTCAGGGCAATTTGATAACACCTAGCTGTAGACTATCGAGAATGGCGGTCGTTCTTTTGCATTCCTTGGACCCAGATTATGCAATTCTCTTCCTTGGTCAATGAAGCAGGAACAGTGCTATTTCAGGTTCCGGCGAGACCTTAAGACTTGACTCTTTTCTCAGGGATGAGTTTGTGGTTGCTCAGTTGCAGTATTCCAACTATCTGCGCCGGGAGACCCTGTTTAGGGTACCTGTGCGCAAGATAAATTTTATAATAATAATCAAACAAGCTTTTGACTGCAATTCGACAAGCATAATTTATTCCATCAAATGTCCATGTGGCTTTTTATACATGGGAAAGACCGAGAGAAAAATGAAAACGCGCTTGACAGAACACAAGAGCCGGATTAGAAACAAAAGCACTACCTCAACTTTGGCCCTTCATTGGGAAGAATCTTGTCACACCATTGCACAAATAAAATTCCAAATCGTTGAACACATACCTTTTCGCGACGGAACAGACCACTCCAAATTACTTTTATAAAAGGAAATTTATTGGATTAAAAAATTAAATACTTTGCTGCCATCGGGGCTTAATGACAAATTGGACATGTCATGCTTCTTATGAATTTCACATTACATAATTTTCATTCACGTACATTCCATGATCATTTACATCATCAGGTTTACATTGTGTCATGCACTTTTGATTATCACACATATCACAGCCACAGGGGACCTTGAAATGTTTTTAAGAAAGAATGGATTGATATGAAATGATTAGATTTTTGAAAATGAGCAAAGATAATGCTGAAGGCACTGAGGCATGTTGATTTCATTATGTTAACACATGGCTTGCACCATATGATGACGCATTAGTAGTAGTTGTTTTATCCTCCATAATTGGGTGATCGTGATTGCCCTCTATATTATCAACAAGAGTGATTGTAATCATGCCTTCTTGTTGACTTTGAGTAGATTGTAACAGTGCCAACAGTTCAGCATCGACGGGTGACTATCACTCTATATATAATGCTTGTTCGTTTTAAGATGGAGCTTACATTCATCTGGGAAGACTTTGTTTCTTCACAGTTCCAGAATATTGCATTAAATAGGTACACCTACATGAGTATTTATCAATCGTGGTATCCTTCACAACTGCAGATGGTAACTTAGTTATTTTGAGCACGCTTAGTAAATTGCAATGGTACTGTTCAGCATAGATGGATGACAATCATTGTAGATATCATGTTTGTCCGTTCAAAAATTGTGCTAATTTTAATTCAGGAGGTTTTTGCTTGATGACAAGTTTAGAACATTGGATGAAAATGCACACCCCCACGAGTATCTACACTGAGTCTGCGTCCTACTGAAAGATTGGGAGCACATTACCTTTAATCACTTTCTTAGACACGGAATTTGTAAGTGCATATGCATTCATTGCATATTCAAAGATGGCGCTGACGTCATGGCGATCTCTCCGAAAGGAAACAAGCGTATAAGAATCTCCCTGTAGTTCCGTAGATTGATGACAATGGCTCCTTTACTGTGCATCTAAATGATTACATTGTTATATACATTTCAGATTCGCCCCTGACGAAGGGACAGGCAGTCCCGAAATGAATTGGGCTGGATTTTCTTTGGGATTTTTTATTGTTTTTCAAGAATTTTATGTACAAGTGATCGGTTAAATGAAGTGAACTCAGAAAAGGAGTGAAACATCATGCAATGAGCAGTAAATTGTATGTTGAAAACAACAGAAAAAAATTGCTTCATTGTGTTATTCCTGGTATAAACTTGTATATTGTTGTATTTAACCCCCCAGCTGTGCACATTTGAGCCCAGGTTGCCCACAAGGGACCTGGCCACTTTTTGTTGTTTGTGTGTGTTAGCCACAGCTATTGGCTTTTCAAGTGTTTGCTCTGATATGGGCCCATGACTACATTATAAGACAATTTGGTACCCAAAGAAGGAATAAGGTATGACGGATTAAAAGTCAAAGTTTCATGTAGTGGCAAATATGTCTGAAACACTGGGGGTGTCCTGTGGGTAGAAGGATGCAGGCCTTCCATGGTACGCTAAACCAAAGCTTTTTCTGTCTTCTATTTCGCCAACAATATGTACTTGAATAGGGGCTTTTACAAAGCACTTGCAAATTTTCCTAATCCAAACCATCCTCAAGTTGGTATCCTCAGGCATAAAAATGAGAGGAAAAGGTAGACTTAAAACTCACTCCTATACAAACCAAACTTTATTCAGATTTAGAAGAGTGCACTGCTCCTTCCGAGTAAAGCAAAGTTTTACCTACCCCTTTGTAAACCAGGACTGGTAATTGGTAATCTGTTTGTACTATAGCAATATGATTTGTTATTAAATACCGGAACTGCATTAAAATCACATCTTAGAAATATGGGTAGGGCATGTCACAATTCTAGGGAAATAATGTATTTGTTGCTGTAATTTCTTTGTGATTGAGGCATATAGGAGTCTCAGAAAACATCACCCCTCGAACAGCTGTGCAAAAGATCAAAATGTTAAATAGCCCCTTGAAGGAATTTATTTCATTGTTAGTTGTTGTAACTTTTTATTTGTCCAGTCATAAAGCTGGGTGAATGTTTGCTCAAATGGGCCTGAGAATTTACAGGGCAATTCTGGGAAAATATGAAATGATACACTTTGTTTACCATATCTTTCTTCACAAAATGTGTAGTCTATAAATTCCCCAAATGTTAATGAGTACTTCATTTGGCACAAGTGACATTGAAATAACCTAGAAAAACTGTCAGTTGGCAGTCTATGCTCGGGCACTTTGAACAATGACAATGATAGGCGTGGTGTACACTGTTAAATCAGGGCAATCACAACTATATACAGTCTGGGTGGGACTGTAATATTTTTTCTTTATTTGTTTTACAACGTATTTAAGATTTGCTTTTCCTCCCAATGCATCCATTGTCATTTACCAAGTCATAGTAAAGCACCAGTAAATTATTTCTAGAAGTAAAGTGAGGAGAAGTGATGACACAAGGAAAATCTTCATCTATGTTTTAGATAAAAAGAACTAATTGGCGAGAAAGTTCCGAAGTCACTGGTGAGGAATGACGGAGCTCACCATTAAGAAGGGCTCCTCCACTAGCCCCAAAATCAGTGCAGCTTCTTCCGAGGAAAAAGGACAGAAACATTCATTTTGAAGTAGAGTTGACGTTTGATGTATCCATACAGAAGGTAAAATCATTGGCAGACCCGGGAACTTCTGGAAATGTTACTGATAGCCAATTTGTGTGGACACATAATATTTCTTTGAAGGACTCTAAACCATAGTTCTTGAAAGCTGTAGACAATACTGAATTAATGTCGGAGTAGTTATGCTAAATCTGAACAATTGTAAATAGGAAATACTGCTCTGTCTATTACTGCAAACTGATTGCATCTCTTATGCTGAAGTGACAACCTCAAAATCATGAATTTTGCTATCTGCCTTTCTCCAGTTGCAATCTGTGTTAACCACCTTACACCTGTGTCAGCACCTAGAGAGTATTAAACTTGATCGATGACCGAGCAGGAGCTAATGCAACACTGAATTTCAATAGGGGGAGACTTAAGCTGAAGCAACGTGGCCAGCATCCACAGTTTCAATGTCCACTACATGGCTAACCACAACCAGCAAAATCCTACTCTAACTACAATGATATTCTGTTCTTTGTGCTTTGACAGCAGTCAGGAAAGACAAAAATCGATTGACTTCACTTAACAGGTTTTTGGTGGTTCTGTATGTGTAAATAGAGAGATACATGAATCCTGTTTGGCTTGTGTACTGTAAAAGTCTCTTCTGAAAACCCTGGCATGTTAGTCAACCAGTCTATATTTCTTTATTCGATTATTATTATTTTTTTGATAATAGAGTTTATTGGTTTTACATACCAAACCACAAAATACATTGCCAGCGAAGTCAAGCCCACTATAGGAGTACGATACACCTATGAGAGAGACGGCAGAGTCTTGTAAATCATTCGGTAGGTTAAAAAGGAAAACTTGCATATTGTTATTGATGTACAGGAAACACACACCCCCTAAGGCAATAGGTTAAACCATTTACCCCAAAAAGGGGTTCCTCTTACACACCAATCCACCCCGTCTCCATTTCCGCACAGTGGGGGGCTTGGCCTGAGACCAGAGTGCCGCTATATCTCGCTTCGACACCGCTGTTTAAGGAAACGCTTATCGGCCCGTGAACCATCGAGGCCATCAAACACACCCAGGACCAGATGTATTGGGTCATGGGGAACCGTCCACCTCAGGGTCTGTGTGAGTTCCCATTCCACTCCCGCCCAGAATGGTGCAAGGACAGGGCTTTGCCAGATCATGTGGTAGAAGTCCGCAGGGATGTGATCGCAGCGCGTGCAGGTCGGGGAGGGACGCAGGCGGGCGTTGTAACGGCGTGCAGGAGTGAGGTATGCCATGTGTAGGTATTAGAGTTGGACTAGGCGCAACTTGGAAGAGGTTGTCAGGGTCTTGGGGGCCATGAGGGCGTCTCTCCAATCCGCATTGTCTAGGGGGCCCAGCCAACCCTCCCATCGGGCACGTAACAAGTCTAGTGATGCGAGGCCTTTGCTCACAAGGGAACTGTAGATCCGCGACTCCCCCCCTCTACCCAGGTTCCCAATCATCACTTGCCCCTCGAGGAGACTAAATTCAGGGAAGGAGGTGGGAGACGGAATATGCACTCGAAGGGCATGGCTGAGCTGAAGGTATTTATAAAACTCAGAGGAATGGAGGGAATAGCGTTGGTGTAAGCCTGCAAAGGATCTGATGTTGTCCCCAGCCCAGACGTCCCCAAGAAGCGAGATCCCGATTTGGTCCCACTGATGGAAGTCTCAGAGAGGGCGTCTGCCTGGTAAGTTTCCGGACCCATTTTGTGTGGTGCAGGGCTGTACGCCAGTCCTGAAGGACTGTCCGGGTGATGGGGGGAGGTCCTGCAATATGGGGGCCCCATACAAGTAGGCCTGGAGCTGCGGGAAGTCCACGATCGGAGCTCTACCTGATACGCCGGGTCGGACCAGCCGCTCGCGAACCAGTCATGAATCACAATGAGTCTCGTGGCCAGGTAGTAAAGGTGCAGGCTGGTTACGCTCATGCCCCCGTCGTAAGGAGGTATGCGGCAATGTGCCAGGGACAATCGCTGTCTTCTTCCCCCCCATAGAAGTCGGGTGAGAGTACTGTCAAGCTCACGAAACCAGCTCCCCGGGAGGTGGAAGGTAATGTTCTGTAAGATGTATAAAAAACGGGGGAGCCAAGGGGGTTAAGAGGGAGGGATTGCCATCTCCTGAGGTCCGCCTTAGCCTTGGAAACCAGGGGCGTGATATTCAGGGCCCATTCGAGCTCTGGGAGCTGGGTGACCCAAATCCCCAAGTACTTGAATGACTGCCTACGAATGGTAATGGTCGTTAGCCAGTCAAAGCAAGCACAGGACGGGTATAGGGGAACCAGAGTGGACTTCGTCGGGTGAGCCGGAGGCACAAGACCCGTTCAAAGGCAGAGAGGGTGTCCATGCAACGTGGATCGGAGCTCTCTGGGTCCGCCAGGAAGAGGAGGACGTCGTCGGTGTAGAAGGCGACCTTGTCGACCTTAAAAGGTCCCAGGTCCATCCTCGGATGAAGGGATCCTGACATATGAGAGAGGCCAGGGGCTCCATTAATAAGGTGAAAAAGAGCGGCAAGAGTGGACAACCCTGGCGAGTGCCACTCTGAATGGAGAACATCTCCGAGAGCACACCATTAATTAAGACCCTCGCCTTAGGACTGGACTATAAGACACGGATGAGGCGGCGAAACGGAAGGCCGAAGCCCATCATCTCCAGCACGTCCTCCAAATAACTAACCCTAGACCTCCATATCAAATGCTTTCTCAAAATCAATGAGAAGCAAGGCCAGATACAGAGTGAGATGGTGGCGGCGGGCAAGGGCGAGGTGGAGGTGGCGTATGCAGTGGCGGGTACCCCGGGCAGGTATGAAACCGCATTGGTCTGGGTGGACCAAATCTCGCAAGTGGGGCAGGAGTCGTTGAGCCACAGCAGTGGCGAAGATTTTCACCTCAGTGTTGATGAGGAAAATAGGGCTGTAATCTGCACATGCCAGGGAGGGTGGCTTTCTCTTTGGGAGAACCACAATAGCGGGCACGTCTGTCTCCCCGGGAAAGGACCCCACGTCCACCACATGTTTAAAAAGTTCCAACAAGTGTGGGACCAACATGTTGCGATAGGCCGCGTAGTATTCTTTGGGGTAGCCATCTGGACCTGGCGTCTTACCGACGTGCAGGAGTGAAATGGCCCCATGTATCTCTTCTAGGGTGAGGGGGAGATCCAAAGTCTCCGAGACCGTCTGGGAAAGGCAGGCCACTTGGTCCCTGTTTCCGACAGCAGGGCAGCCAGGGAGGCTTCGGGAGGTGGGGCTGCGTAAAGGTTAGCGTAATGGCCTGCAAAGGCTTGGGCAATAGACTGAGAAGTGACGTGGTGGGTGCTGGTCATATCGCAGACCTCTGGAAGGATGCGGTTGGCTTTGGGTTAGGAAACTAGGTTATGTAGCAATTTGTCACTTGTATCACCCCAGCCATATACGCACGCCACGGAGGAGCGCCATAGCATTTTCGCGGATTCCAGCGAGATCTGGCAGATCTCTTCACGGAGCACTGCAAGTTGCCGGGCAGAGTCAGCACTTTCAGCATGAGCCCTGGCTGCCTCCAACTGTGCAGCGTGGGCCTCCAGCTGTACAAGGCGGGCCATCTGCGTTGTGCGCGTCGCGTGGACCAAACCTCTAACCGTCAGGGCAACATAGCGGCCTTGCGTGTCCGTCTCAGCCTGCGCAAAAAGTAAAGGGAAGACCCTTACGTAGCAATATGGCCACCCCCCCCCCCCCCGGGAACCCTGTGTGAAACCAGAATGGCAGACCCTGTTGAACCCATAGCGGGCGAAGAAGGTGCATTGAGTGCCCATAATGTGTGTTTTCTGTAGAAAAAGGATATCAGGCGCCTGGTGCTGAGCGCTGCGAAGAACAGCGGTTCGCTTTATGTGGTCTAATAGGCCATTGACATTCCACGACAGAACGTGGAGGGGTCTATGTAAGGTGGACATCATCCTGGCGGGTAATGTGCATAAGGAACAGTGCAAGCGGACCTGGGTCCTAGGGGAGGTAACACCCCACAACCGGGGCTTAGGAGTGAAGTTCGTGCGGTCTGTTAAGTCTACTGTCGTCATCGATAACATGTGTGCATACAAGGCTACCAAGGAAAACAAAAAACAGCGGCCCGTAGGCGGCCAAAAACAATAAACAATTGGGAGACAACGGTCTACCCCCCTCCCTCGCCCCCCAACGCCCGCTACACTACACTTCTGAAAATTAAGCATCTGTCGCCCTGAAAAGGAAACACCCTTAAACAACAGCACAAGGAGTCTGAGTGCTAAACTAGAACGATTAGCAAAACATGAACGTGGCAGAGAAGGCCCCACAAAGCAATTACAACAGTTCTGAGTATTAAGCTAAACGAATAGTCAAGCATAGTTTCGGCGAGGTGGACCCCTCCATGTAGACGGATGTATTAAGGTTATCTTCTGCAAGTAGCAATTTGCTGACCCTGTTCCACTAGGTCTCAAAAGTCAGGCATCATCATTGTCTATGGATCTGTGAAGCACAGGGCTCTTGGACAGGTCGGAGTCGGGCACGGAGGGCTGCACCGCTGTGAAAGGGTGTGGGACCTGGTCCAAGTCAATCAGGGATCCAGTCAGGCTAGGAGGTCCAGAGATCCGAGGAGGTGCAGAGGGGGAGAGCTGATGGGACACTGCCTCTGGAGATAATGAGGCCCCCTCTCGCCGATCATTCTTCTTGCTTGAGCGAGTGCGGCGTCTCTGGGGTTTGGGAGGGGGTGGCTGGGGTTGTGTTGGGCAGCTCCAGGCGGGGGGGTGATAGGGCGAGTACGAAGGGGGCGTTCTTCCATGAGCCAGGTCCAGGCCTCTTGGGGGATATCAAAGAAGAAGGTTTTATCCTGAAAGACGACCCTGAGGCGGGCCGGGAAGAGAAGACCATACCAGGGACCCAGACCACAGAGTTTCTGTTTGATGTCGTCGTAGGTGCACCGTTGGGCCGGCACCTCCCTGGTATAGTCCGGGAAAAGCTTTATTTTGTTGTTTCGAAAAGTCAATGGAACCTGCAACCTTGCCGCCTTGAGCAGAGCGTCCATTTCACAGAAATAGAAGACCCTCATGATGATAGGCCGGGGAGGGGCCCCGGGTGGAGGGCTAGGGGCTAGGGAATGGTGGGCGCGCTCAACCGCGAACCAAGGAGAGAGGGACCCTTGGGCATCCAGGATCTCACCCAGGACTCCATGAATGTGTACGCCCGACCCTGCTCGGCCCCCTCAGGAAATCCTATAAGGCTCAGGTTGTTTCTTCATGACCTATTTTTATTAATTTATTTTTAGAATTTTTGTTACAAGTTACAACGAGTACAGCAAGTCTTCAAACCCCCCCCTTCCACCTCCCCCCTACGGGCCAGAAGTACAACGCAATATCGAACACTTATCCACAGTCTTTCCATGAAGTTACACAGCCATTTAGCCAACAACCCTGTAAGTTGGGCAGGCTGCGTTATAAGAGCACTAGAGTATTTACATGTTCAAAACAGAGAATGCAGGGAGGCAGCATACGCATGTCCCACCTCCCAAACTCCAGAAACTAAAGCGAAGCTCAATTGTCATTGCACGACGTGCACTGCGTACTCTCCCCTTGGGACTCTTGTAGCCCCGGCTCCAGGTCTGTGTCTACGCAAGTTGGTAAATATGTTTGGTAAAGCCCCCAAAAATTCTTTGGTCTGTTGGTAGGGGGTAGTAGTTCGCTGTATATCTCAGATTGCGTACAAGAATATAGCATGTCGTGTGCCCACCTTTTGGTAGTTGGCTTCGGACCCCTCATCCAGCAGCATGCTACAACTCTGCGCGCAAGTAGGAGCCCCATGTCAGCTAATCTGCGGATTGCTTTTGGCAATTTCTTGGTGTACCCTATCAAGGTTACCTTTGTGATTGTGCTAAGTTCTGCAAATTTTTTTACCCAGAAGTCATTGATACTCGGGCAGGTCGATGCTAGGTGGAAAAAATCAGAGTCCGGGACGCGACACCTTTCGCACTCCGCAGTGGTTCTGAGCCCATACCTGTGGAGCCTGGACGGGGTGTAATATATATCCTGTTTAGAAATTAGAAGTAGACCAACCTGTGCCGTCCGTTCAAAGAGATGCTCCTAGTGTTGGTGCAACAGTATTTCCAAGTGTCATCATCCAGCGCCATTTGTAAATCTGCTTGCCAGGCTAATCGCGCTTTAGTGTATGTGTTTTCCCTATGTGAAAGTGACAAGGTGTAGAGGTGAGTAAGTAGTTTTTGTGAGGTTGTGGCCTTCGTGATATATGTGAGTTCCTTCACTTCTGGCGGCTCTGCCATGTCTCCCCCCAAGAGTTC
The DNA here is from genome assembly GCF_964263255.1 of Lissotriton vulgaris. NCBI lineage: Eukaryota > Metazoa > Chordata > Amphibia > Caudata > Salamandridae > Lissotriton > Lissotriton vulgaris. The sequence continues at coordinate 443,472 of NW_028248901.1, read as the reverse complement.
CGAGCAAGCATGACGCACTCTAAAGAAGTGGAATCTTGTCAGCAGGGATGGGTCATCCTGGTCCATCCGTGCTTGTTCCCAAGTTTTTACCACCCCATCACTAAATAAATCACCTGCAGTCTCGATCGCTAGTTTCCCCATAGCTTCCAGTTCCCCCGTTTTCGTGCAGTGGGGGCAGCCATCGCACCCAGTCAATAGGCATGCTAGGGATGTATAGCAGCGCACCGTTCTGCCTCTGCAAGAGGTTATTCCACGCATGCGTCGTAGCCGCAAGTGAATCAAGGATTCCCGTGCGGCGATCGGCAGGTTCGAATATCATGTGTGGGAGGGAGCGCGGAAGAGCAAACAAGGCCTCCAACTTCAAGTGTGGAATGTCTTTGTGCCCGTGTACCCATGTGTGAAGGTGTGCCGCCTGTGCCACTCTATAGTATAATTCTAGGTCCGGAGCTCCCAGTCCCCCCATGCTGTATGGCAATGTAAGGAGCGACCACTTCGCTCGTGGTTGTCCGCCCGCCCAAGCCAGCCTAGTCAGTTCCTGTTGTAGTCTTTGAAAGAACGTTTTGGTGAGCACCATCGGTATGGTTGTGAATAGGAAGAGGAATCTGGGGAGCACCACCATTTTCATAATAGCTATCCGCCCAATTAGGGAGAGAGGGAGTTTACACCATGCAGTCACGTCATCCTCCTGTCTACTAAAGGCCGTACCATAATTTGCTCTAAAGAGGGTCTCGGAGTCTGTGTGAAGGTGGATCCCAAGATATCTGATCGCGTCAGTAGTCCAGGTGAGCGGGTATTCCATGGTCGTGGGTAGTGTCACTGGGGTCAGGGGAAAAGCTAGCGATTTCGATCAGTTGACTCGAAGGCCTGACAATGCGCCAAAACGGACTACCTCCCTCAATACCGATGTTAAGTTATTTTCTGGGTCTCTAACATATAGTAGGGTATCATCTGCATACATTGAGACCACTATCTTATAGTTAGGGAAGCAAATGCCTTTGTTGCCGTGGTATTCCCGGAAGGCACAAGCGAATGGCTCGACCACCAATGCGTATAGCAGGGGAGAGAGAGGGCACCCCTGTCGTGTGCCTCTGGTGATAGGGAATGGGTCTGTTACTAGGTCATTAATTCGTAGTCTGGCGCGTGGTCTATGGTACAATGCTCCTATCATTTGTAAAAATGGTTGATCCAGTCCCATGCGCTGCAGCACCTGTCTCATGAAAGTCCACTCCACAGAGTCAAATGCTTTCTCCATGTCGAGGAATACTGCCAACGCAGGTCTGTCCTGTTGTGTGTGTTGCATTGTGCCTAATACAGTACGGATGTTGTATGTCAGGTTCCTGCTGGGGATGAAGCCTGCCTGCTCCGGGGCCACCACCTGGGGGGCCAGTAAGGCTAGTCTTGTCGCCAGGACCTTAGCATATAGCTTCGCGTCCACATTGAGTAAGGACAGGGGACAGTACGAGCTACATGTATCGCTCGGTTTTCCAGGTTTCAGGATAGCCACTAGCAGCGCCTCTCTCATTGTATTTGGCATTTTGCCCTCCGCACAAATGTTGTCAAACAGAGTCGACAGGTGCGGGATCAATTGCTCTGCAAAGGCTTTATAAAAGCCCACCGTGAGGCCATCTGATCCGAGCGCGCTGCCTGACTTCATACTCAGTAGGGCCTCGGAGATTTCGTCTTTTTCTATCGGTTGCATGAGGAATTCCCTATCAGAGTTCGGCAAACAAGGGAGATCTATATGCCCCAGGTAATCCTCCATGTCCTCGTCCATCTCCCCTCCCTGAGCTGTGTAGAGATTAGTATAGTAAGTTTTAAATTCATGAGCTACATCGACTGGCTCAATGAGGGAGTCACCCATGGCCGATTTAACTTCAGTGAGTATCTGGCGTTCCCTCCCGCCTCCGATTATCCTGGCCAAGAGTGCGCCTGGTCTGTCTCGTTCACCGTACATTCTAGCAGTAGCGTATTTTCCCATGTGTTTAACTTCCCTGTCAGCTTCGTCGTGATATTCCTCAAGCAAGATTTTAATTTCGTTGCTAAAGTCGCAGTCTGCATTGTCCCTCTGCCTTTTTTCCAGGGCACCCAGCTGTTTCTCAAGGGCAGGTAGCCGCGCGCGGATTGTCTTCAATACTCCAGAGTGTTTGGAAATCGCCACTCCCCGAATGTATACTTTAAATGCCTCCCAGATAGTCTGGAAGCTATCCACTGAGCCTATATTGGTCTCAAAGAATAGATCTATGGCTGCAGCCAGCTCTCCCCTAAATATTGGGTTCAATAACGAATATGGCGGGAACCTCCAAGTGAAAGGCGGGATAGACGAATTTTGGGTTACTATCTCCAGGAGTACAGGAGAGTGGTCTGAAAGGGTTCTGGGAAGGACCTCACAGCTTGTAACCATGTCAGATCTGGAATCTGGGATCAGCCAGTAGTCAATTCTGGTGTGAATATTATGATAGGCTGAGTAGTGGGTGTAGCCTCCCAGAGTCGGATTGTATGATCGCCATACGTCACTAAGACCCAACCGCGTCATAGCCCCCTGCAGTTCTACCGCCGCAGCAGCCAGTTTACGATGCGGGCCAGCCGATCAATCCAGTGTGGGGTCCAGAGTAAGGTTCATGTCTCCCCCCCACCAAAGAACATCAGGGTTGTAGTGTCTAAGTTTACTAGCCAGCCCCTTGTAAAAGTCGGGGGAATCAAATTTGGGACCATATGTATTGACAACTACGAGAGACTTTCCCAGACCAGTGCATCTGGATATTACATAACGTCCCTCCGGGTCAGCCTCAAGTGTTTGTTGTGTGAGTTTGGATCTCTGCAGATAGCTCAGCACCTTACGCACCTTCCTGTGATCATTGAGGCTGCGCACATTCCAGGTGAGCGCCCTAATTTTGTCACTGCGCGAGTTGCCTACATCAGTCGCCATTGCTTCAGACGTGTCAAGCATTCACTCTCTGAGTTTAGGTCGTCCGTGCAGTCTCTCTGTGTATTGCCTTTGTGCCCAGTAGATACTACATCAAGTTTCATGCTGTGTGTGCTAAGTAGCGCAGAAGCTAGTGTGTCAGTTTTAGCGCCGTCAAATTCTGTCCCAACTCCCCCCCTGTCAAAGGAACCCCCCACCTCCCACAGCAGACCATCCCAACTTGGCCAAGCCTGAAATTACCCCCCATTAAAACTCCCCAATTGTCCCATACAGATTCCACAAGGAACCTGTTGTGCTAATAGGACTGAGGCAGAGGTCGCCAGAATTAGAACAGGTAACAATTGTAATTGAAAAGTTTTTAGAGTCCTGCTCCTCGCCTCATCACCCAGTGTATATCTTTGAACGGCAGCCCATATCCATGTGTCTGTATATACCAGCTAGTGGTCTCTGCCGATACCATCACGTTTACCTCTCGATGACTAGCAAGTTCCCAACCTGCCAGCCTAAATCAGGGGCGTTTGCCCAGAGCCCCAGAGCCCCAAAGCCAGCCAAAATCAAGGGAAAGTAATCAAAAAGTATAATTGTGTCATGGAACAGTCTCACCATATCTCGAAGTCTCGGGTCTCTTACAGGTAATCCATAGCATTCTCCATCTGCACCATCAGTAGAGTCGGGAAGTCAAGTGTTGAAGGCTCATCTCACACATCGTCACCCCGGTTTGCCGCTAGTCGTGATTTCTCGAGGTGATGCAGGGGGCGTAGTGCAGTCATTCTTGCTCATCCAAGCGGCTGGTGGGTTCCTGTTCTTCCGGTTGTTCCCTAGGGCTGTTCCGTTGTTCCTTGGACCAAGTCTTAAGTACCTTTTGAAGGTCTTTTGGGTCAGTGAAGAAGTGGGAATGGCCTCGTCGGTTTATTCTTAGCTTCGCTGGGTACAGCATGCCGTAGTCCAAGTTCCCGGAGTTGTTGTTTGTACGGAGCAAAGTGACGCCGCTCCTCCTGCACCTTAGCAGTAAAATCTGGATATAAGGCGATGTTTGCGCCCTCGAACTGCAGATGGCCCTTCTCCCTAGCCACTCGTAGCGCGGAGACCCTGTCTCTATAGTTCAGAAGTTTCGCCAGTTCCACACCAGTTTCCTGTATAGCCACCAGTACTCTAATGCCCCCAGGCCGTTACAGCTGCACCCCGTCTGCTCGGATAAGGCCTCCGCACTTGACTCTCGACTTGGTGGGACGTCTATCAGGGGACCCGCGCCAGGCACGCTGCCCGCTCTCCGCTGTGCACAGGGCCGCCTAGGCCACAGCGGGTCACTCCCCTCGCTATCCGCTACGTGTGGGGGATCAGGCACTCACCGCTGTCTTGGCCTGCAAGCCGGCTCGTATTTTTGTGTCCCATAATCCTGACCGCTGCAGTTTCCGGTCCGATGGTTCAGCGTACGCCGCACGTCGGGCGACGCAATCCGGGGCCAGCACTACGCCAGGCCGAGGCTCCGAGGCCCTTACCCCTGAGGTGTCGGGCCACAGTTTCTCCCTCTGAGATCGTCAGCTGCCTCCCGTTCCGAGCACTGAGTGTGCCGGTGATGCTCAGGAGCTATGCGCTGTCCTCGGCAGTCGACGAGCGCCGTTATTTAAGGATAAATGCAGTATTACTCGGTGATTTGGCGGAGCCCAGCACTCAAGCGTCTGCCATCGACGCTAGCAAACTCCGCCCCCCATTTCTTCATGACCTATTTTCGGCATCTTCAGCACGGCGGTGAAGTTCTAAGGCCTGAGTTTGAAGCCGGGCCACCTGGGTCTTAAGTTGGCCTACATCGTCTTCCACCGTGGATATACGTGACTCTGCCTCGGAAAGTCGTGCCGTGCCGTTGCGGAGGTCCTGACGAATGAGGGCTACGTCTACCCTCGCCTCACCAATCTTGCTTTCCACTGAGGCCTGTGAGGCTCCGATTGCCTGAAGGATGGTGGACAGGTCCCCGCCAGCGGGAGCGAGGGAGTGGTGTGGACTCTTCCCCTTCCCACTGACGATGGGTGTTCCAACAGCTGACCAAGCGGGGAGGACAGGTCAGTGATCCAGCTGCGAGAAGTGTCCAGCACCCAAACCGTCGATACTCAGGCCCGGGCACTGAGACCAGGCCCCGGAGGTAATTATGACGAATCAGAAGGCAGCCAACCCGTCCCGTCCGAAGCGACAGTCGACTGTAGGGTGGCACCACTCCCTCCCCCGCTTCGTAAAGCTGGGTAGAGGGTCCAGTAAGGCGACACTCCACCTCACTGCGCCGTCGGCCCAGAACCGATAGTGTTGAGGGCTCCATACGACTGATCTGGTGATGCTCGGCGGAGGCAGTGAAAGGATAGGTAACGGGCCACCATCACCGAGTCATCAGTAGAAGCCAGGATCGGCCATATGTGGGCTGGTATGGAGAGGCCGATGACTAGGCCCAAGCCCCACCGCCCGCAAGGCCGGATCAGCCCCACATCTAGGAGTATAGTCAGGGGCAGATGGGGTAGCGAGAGGGAGCCAAGGATCGTGGAGGACTCTATCACAGGAACGAGTCAGCGTGGGTAGGAGAAGTCAGGCATATCCAATTCACCCCACAGGCCGGCAGACACAGGGAGGCACCCCCAGAGGAGAAGCCTGGCGCGAGGGGGAGGGGTAATAACAGCAGGGGATGAAGGGAGGCGGGAACGCTGATTGCACCGCACCGCCCGCCACCCGACACGGTGGTCGATCCCCGACTTCACTCACCGGCAGTCTGAAGTTGGAGGCCACAAACGAGGTCCAGATGCCTCCAAGGGGCAGCTGCCCCAGCGGGAGAGAGGAGGCTGCCGCACTCACGCAGGTCTGGTGTGGCAGGAGGCGAAGGTGCGGTGCGGGCTCAGGGCGGCCTAGGCCCAGAGGAGAAGCCCAGCGCGAGGAGGAGGGGTGAAAACAGCAAGGGAGGAAGGGGGGGAGCGCTGATTGCACCGCGCTGCCGGACACGGTGGCCGATTCCCGACCCCGCTCACCGGCAGTCCGAAGATGGAGGCCACAAACGAAGTCCAGATGCCTCCAAGGGCCGGCCGCCCCAACAGCAGAGATGAGGTCGCCGCAGTTACGCTGGTCCGGTGTGGCAGGAGGTGATGGTGTGGTGTGGGTTCAGGGCGGCCTAGGCGTCCCCACCGGGGGAGACCACAACAAAGAGCCGCCCGGAGGATAAATTCACAGCCCCGGAAAGCTTCAGTAGGACTCAAAGGCTGCACCGCGCTACCAAGTGCAGCGGGTGGCAGCGCTGGGGGCCGGGGATGGTGGGCCCGGGAAGGCTCCCCCCTAACCAGCCCACTGGAGGGAGCAACCGGAATCAGGCCAAGGAGGAAGCTCCGGAGAGGCCGGGAGAGAGCGCGAATATTAATCAATAATCATAAAAGTACAAGCTAAAAACCTTTGACAATTCAGCTTTCAGCATAAAAACAGCTTTAAATATATATATAGAATTAAAAAAAGGATACAAATGACATCTAACTATATCATTAAAAACTATGTACAAGGAGCATCATACTTTGGAAAAAAAGGGTTAGACATGCATAGTACCATTCATTTTTAATGCACATTTTATGAAAGACACCGCAGCTATTATAACAGTTGGAACTAATAATAGTTAATAGTAAGTGCAAAAGACTTTAAAATAAGTGACAAATATATTTTTCGCTGGAAGTACTACGTTGGACAGAATAATAATACCAGATGGACCAGAGTTTGTAGGGAAGTTCCATCACATGGGCACCTTTATCAAACTCTACCCTGAGACTTAAAAAAAACAGATTAGGGGTAGGGATGTCCCATGGGAAGGGAGAATTTGAGGGACCTCTGTAGTCAAATTTGTCTTCTTAAGGTGTGTCACTCATGATGCTCCTACGATCTGGGGAAGCGACGACGACAGATCATAGGAGTATCACGAAGGACCCATCTTGAGGCAAGTGTGACTACAGGGGCCCCTCAAATCCTCCCTTCCCATGGGACATCCCTACCTCTAATCTGGGGTTTTTGAAGTCTCAGAGTAGAGTTTGATAAAGGTCAACCTACTTAAGTGGATTTATCTTAGTCTCTTTGAGACTAGATAGGAGCCCATTCTATCATGTCCTGATGAATGCCATGGATTCTCCTGCCACGATGGCAGAAACATGTTGGCGACACTGAATATTGAGCAAATTCTACTCAATTAAAATGTTCATGTAGCATTTGCATCGATTTTTAATATCACTCACTCACTTTCCTAGCACGGGCCCCCACTTAGTTGTAGAAGTGCCTCCCTGCCTCTAGGGGAAGTCCCGCTCTTTATCAAAGCGCGGTTTTTAGAGAGCGAGGACTGCCTATGATGAAGCATGACACCTGGTGGTGTATGAGGACAGTCGTTACATTTTTTTAAGATGCCCAACACCGCATAGGTAATTGGCATTTTGTGCCTCTACCTTCTTTAAGAATCAGACATCTAGCCAGGGTATTTTCTTGTTGTGTGTTACATGTCACTTGGAGGCCAGCTTACCCTCACTGCCTCGTAGCTTCTTGTTCCCTCCCCTTTTTTAATATTAGGGTTATTGTGCGTATAAGTCATTAATCTATCCCATGATTCTTCCTTATGTTTTTTCTTCCTAAGTTGTATGGCCACCTTGTGCCTTGTTCTTTCCTGTATAACATCAGGTTCACTTATTGGCCTAGTGTTAAGGATCTCCCTTAGCCTCTAATTTGCTACCCAGATTTTGTTTGCTTCACTGGGGCGGAGAGGCTCTTCATGATCTATTTAATGGATTTAGTGAGGCTCTCAAAGGCTTCCAAGGCCTCATCTGGAGGAGATTCAATCTTAGGCAATGGGTTCATAAGCAGGTATTAGTAAGTACTAGGGACTTTAATAACTTGGGGGTCTGTGTAATATGCTTCCTAATTCTGAATCCCTTATCTTCAGTTTCCAACCCAATTAAACCTGGGTTACTGTTTTTTGCTGCACCCGAGAGTATTGATAGTTTAAATACTTTGGGGTTGTGATCACTATTACTGGTGGATATGACGTCACCTGATCTAACCCAATCTCCCATTGACCTTGTTAAAAAATATAGTCAATGGTCGTCTCCTTGCCCCACCATATAAAGGTTGGCTTGCCACTAAAGTCATGTTTTACAAGCGAACCTAAGTCTATGAGATCAGTGAGACCTAAGGCTCTTATCAACCGCATGCCTCTATCATCCGCATCAGCTGAATGGCTATATCGCAAAAGGATTTTCATCTAAATTAAGTTGGCCCATCTTGGCATTAAAATCCCTCCCTAATACCAAGTTAAAGCTCTGCAACCATTGAAGGGCCCTAGTTTCTAAAGTGTATCTTGAATAACGCAGAGATTTGGCAGCCCCAAGTTTACCACTGTGTTATAAAAGTTGGCAAAGAAAGAAAAAAAGTCTGAGTTGTCACCACCCATATCACCTGGATCTCACTGTGCTCGACGGGGATGACTATGGTTTTGAATGAGTTTGTTATGCTTTCCGTCCACCCCCACCTATTGCAGGGGTGTGGAATGATTCATATCCATCCACAAAAAAGGGTTCACGTGCCCAAGCTTCTTGAAGTAAGATCGCGTCATATGAATTAACCAGGTTTAGCCATTCCAGGTCTGTCACTGTTGTGGCAGCTCCTGCAACGTTCCAACAAACAAACTTCAAAGTTGAGGGCCTATTTTCGAGTGATTCAGGATTATTGTTCTTATTTATTAAGGCTAAGGTTAATGGCAATTCCCCCTTGTTACTTTCGTTTTGGAGAGCCGGATTTCCATGTAGTCAATCATTTCTGTCCAGTCCTGTCAGTGGGAGATATCAGTTTATCAGTAGGAATTAAAAAAGTATTTTCAGTGTTTCTCTGGTAGGTCTAGGTGTGAATGTTTGTCGGCCTCAAATGACCATTGAAAAAACATAGGGGTTTGAGGCTGATTCCCTCATCTGTCAACCGCTGAGAATGAGAACTAAGGATTAACCTCTTTGCCAGTGAAGGATCTCAACAATTGACTACAATACAATCCCATTTTCACTGTTTTCTTCCCGGTCCCATCCATCCTACCCTTTTGGCAAAAATAATATCCTTTTGCAGTCTTACGTTAAAACAAGGATTTTTGCAAAACCAATGGCAAACGTTATTGTGTAGCTGCATAGTCGATTTCTTTGAAGATAACACGGGGACCCCTGTCATTACTACTACTTACAGGCCACATTCAGGAGGGAGGTTTAGTGTAGGCAAGTTTACCTTCTTGTGTGAGTGGAAACCAGAACCGTCCTTGTTGTTCCTATTACTCCATGCTTCATTGGCTAAGCCCCCTTCTACCGGGATTGGATCCCTATTTGTCAGCCGGGCAGGCTTTAGAGCTGACCCTGGAGCATTATCAACCTCTCCCCTCCGTACCTGAGTTCTTGAATTGGTGTTTGGGAAGGGGTTAGCCTCTTCCACTATAGCCCTAGCATAACTGACCTCCGATCCATTCTCAGCTATATTACTACATCGAGCACCCAAGGTTGGATCTATTTTAGAGGTTAAAACATTCACCATTAGTTCTATCTTATGCATCTTCTCATACAAAGAAGCAAATCATTTATCTATTATTTGTTTAAGGTTATCGTTATTCAGGTCCCAGTTGGTATAGTCCATACCCTTGTCCACCTCAGTGCCAGAGGCCTTCGGTAGCTCCCTTTTCTTGGCACTCCTTGTGCTTGGCTTTGCTATTATTGGGTGTTTATTTTTAAATTTCCATTTGACCACTGGTGCACACACACTATCTTCTGATCGTTCTGCCCTACCAATAGTTATCCAATCAGCTTCATTTTACGTCAGTTACAAAGGGGGAGATTATCAATGTCGCAGTAGATACACAATTGTTGTTCTGTTTGTCTGTGAGCTGAATAGGCAGCTCAGGCAGCCCTCCTCCATCCCCCAAACTCAAAAAAAATTCAGCTATGTCTTTTTCTTTTGATAATTCCCCCACCACTCTTGCCAGGTAATAGTCCAGAATGACCGTACACTGGGGCTTAGTGGGGGATCCCCTTCCCTTACCCATTTGCTATTTTCTTTAGCCGGATCCTTATGAAGTAAAGAAGAAAACCACAAGGTGTAGCCCAGCCACAGGGTGTTGCTCTTCCGGGCGCAGATGGGCCCGGTCTTAGCCCAAGCATATCCTGTGAAGCAGTAGCCCCACGCAAAACAAGCATTTGCAATGCAATAGGTCTTGCATTAGGAAAGTTTGAGGTATTGGTATTGTAAATGACAATTTTTTTATTTATGTTTTGGTTTTGAAAATCGCGAAATTAATAGCTTTGTCATCTACAATGCCAATAGTTTTAACTTTCGCAAACGTGACACCTATAGCATTTGTAATGCAATATGTGTTGAATTTACATGACTTAGATGCATTAATATTACAAATAACAATGGCTTTTATTTTTTTAAATAATTAATACTTAAATAAAAGTTATTGTAATTTATAATGGCTATAGCTTAAACTTTTGTAAATAACTTTTGGGAAGATTATTGTCAGTGTATTTTATTGTGATGAAAATCGAAGAACAGAAGTGAAATATTAACATCTTTTTGTGACATTTGTAATAAAGCTTGAAACATTGAGAGAACATATTTGAACCAGTTGTTGTTGAATGGTTGCCCAGATTGATGCTGTGGTGACGTTCAGTGGTGCTGTGGTAGCGCATACTGATGTTGTGGTGCCCCTGAGTGATGCTGTAGTGGTGCTGAGTGAAGCTGTGGTGATGCTGAGTGAAGCTGTGGTGATGCAATAGATAGAGTGTGTGCAATAGATAGATAGAGTGAGTGCGAAAGATAGATAGAGTGAGTGTGATAAATAGATAGAGTGAGTGCGATAGATAGATAGAGTGAGGGCGATAGATAGAGGGAGTGCGATAGATAGAGGGAGGGTGATAGATAGAGGGAGGGCGATAGATAGAGGGAGGGCGATACATAGATAAAGTGAGGGCGATAGATAGAGGGCGATAGATAGATAGACATAGATAGAGTGAGGGCGATAGATAAGAGTGCGATAGATAGAGTAAGGGAGATAGATTGATAGACAGATAGAGTGAGGGCGATAGAGTGAGGGCAATAGATAGATAGAGTGAGGCCGATAGATAGATAAAGGTGTAGAAAGAGAGAGAGGTGTAGAGAGAGAGAGGTGTAGAGAGAGAGAGGGTGTAGAGAGAGAGGGGTGTAGAGAGAGGGGTGTATAGAGAGGGGTGTATAGAGAGGGGCGTAGAGAGAGAGAGCTGTAGAGAGAGAGAGCTGTAGAGAGAGAGGGTTGTAGAGAGAGAGGGTTGTAGAGAGAGAGGGTTGTAGAGAGAGAGAGAGAGGGGTGTAGAGAGAGAGAGTGATGTAGAGAGAGAGGGGTGTAGAGAGAGGGGTGTAGAGAGAGAGAGCGGTGCATGGAGAGAGGGGTGTAGAGAGAGAGAGGGGTGTAGAGAGAGAGGGGGTGTAGAGAGAGAGGGGTGTAGAGAGAGAGAGGGGTGTAGAGAGAGGGGGTGTAGAGAGAGAGAGGGGTGTAGAGAGAGATGGGTGTAGAGAGAGAGGGGGTGTAGAGAGAGGGGTCTGTAGAGAGAGAGGGGTGTGTAGAGAGAGAGGGGTGTAGAGAGAGAGGGGGGTGTAGAGAGAGAGAGGGGTGTAGAGAGAGAGAGGGGTGTAGAGAGAGGGGGTGTAGAGAGAGAGAGAGGGGTGTAGAGAGAGAGGGGTGTAGAGAGAGAGGGGTTTAGAGAGAGAGGGGATGTAGAGAGAGAGGGGTGTGGAGAGAAAGGGGTGGAGAGAGATGGGTGTAGAGAGGGAGAGGGGTGTAGAGAGAGGGGGGTGTAGAGAGAGGGGTGTAGAGAGAGAGGGGTGTAGAGAGAGAGGGGATGTAGAGAGAGGGGTGTGGGTGTGGAGAGTGAGGGGTGGAGAGAGAGATGGGTGTAGAGAGAGAGAGAGGGGTGTAGAGAGAGGGGGGTGTAGAGCAGGGTGTAGAGAGAGAGGGGTGTGTAGAGAGAGAGAGGTGTAGAGAGCGAGGGGTGTAGAGAGAGAGAGGGGTGTAGAGAGTGGGGTGTAGAGAGAGTGGGGTGTAGAGAGAGAGGGGTGTAGAGAGAGAGGGGTGTAGAGAGAGAGGGGGGTGTAGAGAGAGAGAGGGGTGTAGAGAGAGAGGGGGTGTAGAGAGAGAGGGGTGTAGAGAGAGGGGTGTGCAGAGAGAGGAGAGTAGAGAGAGGGGAGTAGAGAGAGGGGTGTAGAGTGGTATATAGAGAGAGAAGGGTGTGTAGAGAGAGAGAGGTGTGGAGAGAGAAGGGTGTAGAGAGAGAGGGGTGTAGAAAGAGAGGGGTATAGAGAGTGGTGTAGAGAGAGAGAGGGGTGTGTAGAGCGAGAGAGGTGTGGAGAGAGGGGGTGTAGAGAGGAGGGTGTAGAGAGGGGGTGTAGAGAGGGGGTGTAGACAGAGGGTGTAGAAAGAGGGCTGTAGAGAGAGAGGGGTGTGTAGAGAGTGGTGTAGAGAGAGAGAGGGGTGTGTAGAGAGAGGGGTGTGGAGAGATGGGTGTAGAGAGAGAGGGGTGTAGAGAGAGAGGGGTGTAGAGAGAGAGGGGTGTAGAAAGAGAGGGGTGTAGAAAGAGAGGGGTGTAGAGAGAGAGGGGTGTAGAGAGAGAGGGGTGTGTAGATCGAGAGGAGTGGAGAGAGGGGGTGTAGAGAGGAGGGTGTAGAGAGGGGGTGTAGAGAGGGGGTGTAGACAGAGGGTGTAGAAAGAGGGCTGTAGAGAGAGAGGGGTGTGTAGAGAGTGGTGTAGAGAGAGAGAGGGGTGTGTAGAGAGAGGGGTGTGGAGAGATGGGTGTAGAGAGAGAAAGGTGTAGAGAGGGGGTTAGAGTGAGAGGGGTGTATAGAGAGAGGGGTGTAGAAAGAGAGGGGTGTAGAGAGAGAGAGGGGTTTAGAGAGAGGGGTGTAGAGAGGGGGGTTAGAGAGGGGGTGTAGAGAGAGAGGCGTATAGAGAGAGAGAGGGGTGTAGAGAGAGAGGGGGTGAAGAGAGAGGGGTGTAGAGAGAGAGGGGTGTAGAGCCAGAGGGGTGTGTAGAGAGAGGGGTTTGTAGAGAGAGGGGTTTAGAGATGGGGGTGTAGAGAGGGGGGTGTAGAGAGTGGGTTGTAGAGAGAGAGGGGTGTAGAGAGAGAGGGGTGTAGAGAGAGGGGGGTGTAGAGAGAGGGGTGTAGAGAGGGGGGTGTAGAGAGAGGGGTGTAGAGAGGGGGGTGTAGAGAGAGAGAGGGTTGTAGAGAGAGAGGGGTGTAGGGAAAGAGGGGAGTAGAAAGAGAGGGTTGTAGAAAGAGGGGTGTAGAGGGTGGTGTAGAGAGAGAGAGAGAGGGGTGTGTAGAGCGAGAGAGGTGTAGAGAGAGAGGGGTGTAGAGAGGGGGTTGTAAAGAGAGGATAGAGAGAGGGGTGTAGAGAGAGAGAGGGGTGTAGAGAGGGGGGTGTAGAGAGAGAGGGGTGTAGATAGAGGGGTGTAGATAGAGGGGTGTAGAGAGAGAGGGGTGTAGATAGGGGTGTAGATAGGAGGGGTGTAGAAAGAGAGAGGGGTGTCGAGAGAGAGAGGGGTGTAGAGAGAGTTTGTTTATCCTACTCTCAGCTCCTGTTCCTTCTGTTATCGAGTTACAACAATCCATTACTCAGTGAAATGATTTATTTATCAGACTGACCGTTTGCATGAAGTGTTTTAATGACTCTAAATTACCGGTGTATGATATACGATTTCACACAATTGTTCTACATTGTGCTAATAAGTACTCAATTCGTAAAAAAATATAGTCACATCTCGAATCTGCTACCATTAGATTAAAAAGGAAAAAAAATGATATTTTTGTTGAACGATTACAATATTGTTTTGCTTAGACAACTCAGCGTTGTCTAGTCTAAGAAATGCGGTCACGGCGGAGTTGGGAGCAGGGAGTATGAACAAAACAAAAGGTCCTGGGGCACATAGAGACCTTGCATCATGGCCTAGATTTGCTCCGGAGGCGGAAATAGAAACCCAAGGTCTACTCAGCACAAAGTGGAGCCGGTGAGACAGAACTCACGGGCAGGAGAAATCAAAGGGCATTCATCTCGGAGGAACAGTACAGAGGGGTTGGGGCCTGAGAGTCGTGTTTGCCTCCATGTGCATCACGGGGGCAAGAAGGAGTATTGTATTTTATACAGAAATCACTACTGCAGTTTTGTCTTGCAGCATGCTACTTATTAATGAACTTCAGAAAGATGAAAGGCTGAGTTGGCCCCACAGAGGACCAAACTTGTAGCAAGCCGAGGTGTTTCCATGAATCTCTCTAATTTAGACGTCAGCTGACGACTAGGTAGAGAAGTTGAAAGGCTGGCGAACATTCAGAGCAAACACGCATGACTGTCTCTGGCCCAGCCCTTCCAACCACAACAAGATAGGAAGACATTCAGCAGAAAAGTGGGTGCTTTGAAGTTACATGCGTATGTAAATCACACATCGTGACTGTATAAGTGTATCCAGTATATCTGACCTTGAAGGTGATCAAAAGTGATGGGTGCCGAGAGCCAAGAAAAAAACAAGAAAACCGTGCTTAAAGAAACAAGTGGGAGAGTGAGTGACAGAGAAGAGAGAGCGAGAGGAGAGAGATTAAAGGGGAGAGAGAGTCAAAGAAGGGGATAGAAATAGAAAGAGAGAAAAGGGAAGGAGAGAGAATATAGGGGGAAAAAGAGCAAGAGAGATAGAGGAGCGAGAATGAAGGAGAGATAGAATTAGCGAGGAGAGAGAGAGAAAGAGAGATAGAAAAAGAGAGGGGGCAAAGCTAAAACAATGCCAACATTTTTTTTCAGGGACATCATATGTAGGAAATAAAGAACCCAAACACACACATTTGGGAACCCCGAATATTCCTAAATACTGCCATGTAAAATGCAGATCTGCATGTCGGCGCCTACTGACGGCTCCCGCGCCTGTAAAAGCTCACAGAGGGGGTGAATGGGCACCACAGAGAGAAATTAAACGAAAGGACGCAAACAGATAACCCAGGCTTTTGATAAAGGGGGCAAAGCTAAAAGAATGCGCCTATTGCCTGTCTTCGTGAGATGCGCCATCTGTTGTTCCTGTCTGTGAGATGCACCCCCTGTTGTTCCTGTCTGTGTGAGATGCGCCCCCTGTTGTTCCTGTCTGTGTGAGAAAGAAGTGGGCATCTCCCAGTTTGCACACTGAAAGTGTTCAGAACTGAAGCGCTTTGCAATTTCTAGCTCTAAAGGTGGGGAAGGAGGGCACAGTGAGGTTTTGCGAGCTGTGGGGATGCCACAACTCCTAATCGGCAAAATACATTTTTGTAGGCACATAAGCTGGCACTGGAGATTAGAGAACAGTGAGGGAGGTTTAAAAAGGGAGCAAATTAAGGTCAAACTATTGGTACTCACAGCTCAGATCTCTTGGCCGTACTCTCGGTTTCAGAAGGAAGGGCTTTTACAGGTTATTTTGTAAGAAAATAATTGCTAGGCTCCATTTTTCATGTTAGCACTACCTAAAACAAAATCAAAAGTGGTGCGAAAATGTGGTGCAATGGCCAGAGCTGCTGACCTGGCAGCTTGGGAACGAGGCTCGACGTCAGCTCAACATTAGCAGCTTAAATCAGTGGCTAATTTGCTTGTATGAGATGAGCTCTTTGACTTAGCCCATAATCGAAATGTCTGCCTGTTGCCTGTTCCATTCATCTGCAGCAAGCCAGCGTTGTTTTAGGGGCCAAAGCAGAGGAGTCTTGTATGCAACTATAAGACTAGATGCCTTGAATTAAGACAGTGCCCGCCTCGCGGGTGTTCATGCAGTGGGGGGGGGGGCGAGGAGGTACCGAGCAGTTTAAAAGATATACCTCGATACTCCGAGAAAAAAACGAGTCACGTTAGAGGGAGCAGAGCGGGAGGGGGGTGGGGAGCAGAGCCTTTGAAGAGCGGAGAAGCAGATTGCCTTTAAGGCAAGTGTGAAGCAGTGGGCGGGGAAGCACAGGAGCAAATGGTAAGGTCAGGTCTGATGCAATTATGGCAAGCGCGCTGGGGAATCCTGTGGGAGGGAGGCTGAGACTTTGATGTGGAGAAATGCACGTGCTTGTGGTCACGTGATTTCACGTGAACTGTTGGACATCCGCACTCGCAATCTGCCTGGTTTAACTTTCTGGTTTCACCCCAATAGGTCTCTCTGCGAGCCCTAAAAACCAAACCTCCAGGTACGGGCTGAGTGGCGTCATCAGCGGTGGCTGCCGTAAGCATCGCCGGGGGCTTGTGGTCCTGCCCCCACAAACACTAGTGCAACTGGCCTACCGCGAAGCGGGAGCCCCAGACAAAGAAATGCACGCCTCCGGGCTCGCGTTGAGTGGCGTCGGTGGCTGCTGCAAACGTCCCCAGGGCTTGTGACCCTGCCCCCACCAACACTAGTGCAATGGGCCTCCCGTGAAGCGGGAGCCCCAGGCAAAGAAATACTCACCGCCGGGCTTGGGCTGAGTGGTGGTGACGGCTGCTGCAAGCGTCCATGGAGCTTTTGGTCCTGCCCCCACCAACACTAGTGCAATGGGCCTCCCGCAAAGCAGGAGCCCCAGGCAAAGAAATAGGCACCTCCAGGCGCTTGATGAGTGGTGTGTTAATCATACTGCTTCCTATTTATAAAGTATTTTAGCATAGTCTTACAATTGTTTTTCACTGATGTTCTTATTTTTCTTATATTAAACGTCTTCTCAAACATGGATCATAACAGAACTTTGGTTCTGTGTTAAAATTAGCATACACATTTTGAGAAGAAGTTGATTTTCTTGAATTTTGGTGAGTAAATGAGGGTCCTAGTTTGCCTCAAATTTTGGAAAACTGTGAATTAGGAAAATATTTCACCGACTGACATTAAGATGATTAAAAGACTTTATGGACTCAGCCTGAATTTGAGCACATTATTTTATCAACACTCCTCAGCAGAGAGTCCACTAATTTATCATGTGCAGCCAGCTTTTCAAACTATTCCTGCGGTATTACTATCATATCATTTGTTATAAATGAAGGATATTGTAACGCAGCTTAAAAGGATCCATCATTATGTGGCAAAGGATCTTGTTTAAGCAAAAGAGGACTAGATAGAACACTAACACCTGATTACCAAATTGAAATGCATAGTGGTTGATTACTAATTTTTTAGGTGCATATAAATTGAAACGTTCATGTGTTAGCCCTTTTAAGATCCTAAAAGTTATTTTACTTTTGGGTAGGAGGTTATTAATCCCTAGTCAATAGAAGCATAATTCATGTGTCCTTCTTCCTTTTCATTCTATGTGTCATGTATGAACATATTTAGGGCTAGGAAAAGAGTGGAAATATTAACCCCTAGGTTGTCAGAAGTTTCAGATAAGGGATATTAGTATTTGAATGTCGGAGTTGTCTTGTTTACTTTATTAACTGGGAAAGCTATGGCCCAGAGTATCATTTTTGATGCAGATAATTAATTTAAGGATATTTCACTCCCATTTTTATGAGATATCTTGAGCTCCTGCCTTTCGGGGTGAGAGAGTTGTGGAACGTGAGCTAAGATGGGAGATGTTTAACTGCCATGCTCTTCTGTTGATAAGTGGAGACACCTAGGAGGGCCAGACTGGCCAATGATGGGATTTGTGACTGTATTTTATTTTATTTCATTTTTATATAATGCAATTTTATATAGCGCGAACACTACCCGAAAGTGTCAGAGCGTTTTACAAAAGAACCAGTTGCGATACATAAGGACTTAGGATTACATGAGTTACATAAAAGATACAAACAGAAAAAATTGCAAATGTACAAGTTGTAAAGTCACACAAGGAAGAGATACTAACAGAGAAAATTGCAAATGTACAAGTTGTAAAGTCACTCAAGGAAGCAATACAAATGGATAAAATCTAAGAATCACTTAGGAATGGTAGTGAGTACAAGGGTCTACTACATACACTAGTGGTTAGAGTTATCCCTATATACATATAAATACAAATAGTGGATTTTCTCAGGATTAAATGTTACTAGTGATTAGGCTGGACAAGTATATATCAAATATTTACAGAGTTAACAGGGAAATAAAAAAAATCAAAAGGGGTAGAGAGCGGGAGGTTGGGAAGAAGAGTCGGAGGCTGAGATTGGTGAGAGGAGAGAGGGGGACCAGAGGGGGAGAAAGAGATAAGGCAGTCCAGGAAAAGAGAAATGACTGAAGGTCGGCAGGATGGAATCCAATGGACCAAAGGAAAGGACAAGAATCCACAAAATGGCGGACACTGGTCGTCGGCATCAATGGAAACCATCTCAAGATGGCAAGATGCACCCAGGTCAGGACCCAAAAACCATGAGAGCAGAGTTCCATTAAGTGGGGTTGGAGGGGGGACGCAGTGACAGCACCAAGGGAGGGCAATAGAATGTCTGCTGTTTGCATGCACAGGCACAGCCCCATGAGGGCATCAGGCTGACAACCTGTGCAACAAGGAGAGCCGAGAACTGGAGCGAGCCTTAGAATAGGTAGGGACCACAGAGACTGAAATAGAAGAGTGTCCCACTCGTTGCCTGCCCCGCTTGGAACAGTGACGAATTCAGGCCAAAATCCATGAATGAGGAGGGAAGCCGGAGCCACCGTTAAACAGCAAGCGCTGCTGAGGAGCACTCCTCCATCTTGTGCCCAGCAAGCGCGCATCTTACCCCGAGAGTTCAAGGCCGGTGGGTGGACAGGTCATCGGAGCCCCCCCACCATCAATACCAGATCATCTGGGGGAACAACAGGGTGCTTAGCAGTGCCCCCACTCACCATCTACCCTCCTGAAGTGCGTGACAGCAGACAGTAGATACCCCATGCATCCAGCGCTGCGCTCACCCCTCAAGAAGCACATCGCCATCCGCCAACTCCGCTCCAATCTCCCACACCGCGGGTGGCTAGGCGAGGCTCGCTGAAGTGCTGGGGGTCTCCGAGAGCCCCCGCGCTCACCGTGTGTAGTGTGAGAAGGTGCCGGCAGCTGCGGGCAGTGGATCAGCCTCAGCAGCAGTGATGGCAGGTTTATGAGGTCCTCCAATATATATTTTTGAAGAGCTAATAGGGACACAGATAATTAGATACGTGAAGCATTTCCTTCAAGGGGACGTATAATGAAGAAATGCCTGTCTAACAACAATAGTCAAACCATATCATGTCAACAATTCCTTCACTTTTATCTAATCTTCAAAATGAATGGTCAATGCAAAAAAAATCATTAGAATTATCAACTTTTGTTATTTCATATTAATACAGGTAAAATTACAATACAAGCCACAGCACAATGCAATAATACATCATAATCAACAACTGGCGTGAGGGGAGAGAGAGAGAGAAAAGATACATATTACAATTTTCAATATGCAATTTAAGATTTTCATACAAACCTATAGTCTATGAAACTAAAGCACAACGTGCAACAGTCAGAAAATAGCTAACCCTTCAGCTGTAAGATATTAGCCTGTGCAACTTTACCAGACGATGAATTGCAGAAGAAATTCAGGAAAGTTCAGTTTAGTAAAGATCAGAGTTAGGACCAACATTCCAAAGATTTGCAAGGAAAATAGCAAGCCTTTGTCCTTTTCCCACATGGTAGTTATACCTCAAATTGTTCACAATTCCAGTACCCAAAAGTAACTTCTTCACAGTTTTACACAATTTCATTGGTTAGGGTCCATGGTGTGATTGTGGTATGATCATTCTCCTGTCCAAAACCATTCTGGAATACTTTGGTTTATTGTCCATGATTTACACTATCTCGTTACCTCGGAAATAGTAAGTTATACTTGTAATCCCTTCATGTCCACGGGCTCGTGTCCGAGTTAGCATGTAACAAAGTTAACACAATATTTCAATGAAAGAAATACTCTAACCGTAAAAGAGGAAATTCTAGTGATAAACACCTGTATCTAAAGCAGATAGATAAGCATTTTAGAAATAATGAAGGACAAAATACATTCTTTCAGACCTACAATAGAAACAAGCATTTGCGATGCAATAAGTCTTGCATTAGCGAGAGTTTAAGATATTGGTATTGTAAATGACATTGCCTTTTATTAATGTTTTTAAAACCAAAACATAAATAAAAGGCATTTTCATTTACAATGCCAATAGCTCAAAGTCATGTAAAGGCGAGACCTATTGCATTGCAGATGCTTGTTCTTTTGATCCCGTAAGTTTGTCTACAGCTGCGTTTCAAAAAAGACCTAATAAAAAAGTAGCTATTCAACATCAGAAGTGTTAGTGATACATTTTTGGGGTGTGGAATGAGAAGAAATCGTCATAGGTATAGGAAGAGCCCCTCTTGGAACTGATAGTCACACAATGGGGGTACAATTAGCCGGGTCCAGAAAATAAAAGGCTAGCACCTATTTTCTCATCTTTTATTATTTCAACAATGCAGATCTTTGTCACCATTTATGTTAATTTCTGAAAAACCATTTCTAGGTACACCATGTAAGAGTTAAACCATTTTGGGAAAACTGCGGAATTCTTAAGCTTATTTTGAGATGTTAGGGTCACAAGATTTGTATCCAAGACTTGTATAACTCATTGATGTGGATTTGTGGTGATTCGAACATGTGGTTGATTTTGAGTGAGGCATTTTTGAGATTTTGAGTTGTTAAAACCCGTTCTGGATTTCGTGGCATTGGTACAGTTTCCGTGCAAACTACAAGCATTTGAAATACTTTTTTAAAGCTTAGTCATTTCAAGGAGATTTCAAGTGCCATCTGCACTTTTAGGAAGGTTTGGGAGCATTTGTGCCATTTCCCGGAGATTTGTAGTAAAGTGAGATATTTCCAAATGGCCATTATAGCGCTCCCTGTAGTTGCAGATAATGTTTTGAAAAGATTCCAGAATCATTTAATTAATTAATGAAGATTCAAGGAAATGTGTGCAACTCTTGGTAGATGTGTACTGACTGGGTCAGTTTCAGGCGAATTCGGACAAGTCAAGCAATATGTAAGGCTGTAGGTTATTTCGCTCATAAGTGTAAGGTTTGTGGTCATTTCAACCAGTTCTTGTGAGATTTTGGCCCAATTACTGTGAGATTTGGGAACATTTGATGCTGACTTAAGGCCTTTTAGCAATTTACAAGAAATCTGGAATTAATTCAAACCATAGTGAGGAGATTTAGAATTGATGACAGCTTTATTGGTGACATTGAGTTACTAGTGGGAGTTCTCATTTTACACACTTTAGTGGCCCTGATTCCAAGCTGGTTGGAGGAGGAGTATGTGGTATTTATCAAACGTGATACAATCTAGCTCCCTCAGGATATTTAGGGTGCAGTAAATAGCACCTGGTCCTAGTTTTGGAGGAATAACATGAAGATTTTGGAAAACAACGGATTTTGGTGCTTGCTGCAACAAAATCCGCATGCCACAGTAAAAACTATATTTTGGTACTTTGTTAAATTGCTGCAGGTTCGAGCTTCCCGAAATTTAAGGAACAGTAAGGAATTTAAGACACTTGGGGCCAGATGTAGGTCGGCCAATACCGGTCGGTAACGGCCCAAAATCGGTAAAATCGGCCGTTACCGAGCAGTATTGCGAGAATGAGATGTAGGTGCCCAAAAAAAACGAATCGGTAAATTTCAAGCGGTAAAATTCCGACTCGGAAATAACCGATTCGATATTTAACGAGTCGGAATTCACCGATCGGATGAATACCGACTCGGTATACACCGAATCGGAAAATAAGGAATCGGAAAACATGGCCATCGAGATGTAGGAAAGGGAAAAAATACCGAATTCATCCAAATTCGGTATTTCTGAGTCGGATTTTACCATGGACTGAAAGGTGGTGGTAACCATATGGATGCTATTAAAAGGCTCCCAAAATGCAACCCTCCTGTCAAGATGGCTGCACTCTATGTGATAGCGAGGAGGCGAAAGCTACAGGCTGCAGGACTGAGGGTGTGGCAAAGGGAGGAGCAGGTGTACAGGCAAAGAATCACTCTGTTCCAATTGACTGAGCCTGAGATACTCCAGAGGTACAGGCTGCACCCCAATACCATCATGGACTTAATAAGGGACCTCCACCCATACCTGGATCATCCAACACCCAGGGCCCACGCCATACCTCCCCATGTCCAGGTGCTGTGCAGCATACACCTGCTTGCCTCTGGGAGCTACCAGAGTGTGATAGCTGCAGTAGGAGGAGTATCCCAGAGCTGTCTGTCCCGATTCTTCCGGAAGTTCCTGGATGTCATGACTCAGAGAATTGGAGACTACATACAGTTCCCTGACACACCTGCGGAACTTGCCAATACTAAAACAGACTTCTATGGACTGGCTCACTTCCCACATGTGATAGGCTGCATCGATGGCACCCACATTTCCCTATGCCCACCTGCAGCCGCGGAACACATATACAGAAACCGTAAGTCTACGCACTCCATCAACGTGCAGGTGATATGCAATGCAGGGAACATCATCACCGACATAGTAGCTAAATTTCCAGGGAGCACGCACAACTCCTACATATTCCAGAACAGTGGAATATATAGACGGCTTCAGAATGGTGATTTTGGAGATGGTTATCTGCTAGGTAAATATGTAGCACACACCCTGAAATGTATTTCTGCTCCATGTGGAATGTGTATGAAACCCATGTACCTCTTGTTCTCTCCCAGGTGATAGTGCATATGCCCTGCGTTCCTTTGTGCTGACACCGTACCTGAACCCAACCAACAGAGCAGAAAGGCGATACAATGTTGCTCACAGGTCCACCCGCAATGTTGTGGAGAGAACCTTTGGACTCCTGAAGAGCAGGTTCCGTTGCCTCCACAAAAGTGGAGGTGCGCGACAGTACACCCCCCTCCTGTGTTGCAAAATAATAGTGACCTGTGCCATTTTGCACAATCTTGCTACCAAGAAAGGCACAGAGGTGGAGTTAACACATCGTGAGAACATAGATGAGGACCAAGAACATGCTGATCCCCAGGCAACAGGGCCAGCCGCATTAGATGGCAGATTGAGACGGAGTGAAATTACACAACGCTATTTCTAGGTAAAGTATGACACACACACAGGTATACTTCCAGACATGAGTAGTTTATTCCTCACTACTCCTTGATGGTCACAAGACAGTACGTGAATGTCACTGGCTGCACATACTCAGTTGCTCTCACTGTGTGCATCAGAGTCAGTTCCCTGCATAGTTCAGTTCTTTCGCCCTCGCACCACATTGCGGGACTTAGGTGCCTGTCCTTCAGGTTCCCTGATGGTGCCTGACTCACCATGGCTGTGCCTGCCGCTCCTGCCCACCTCCTGGACCGGTGTACTGGAGCCACTCCTGCTGGTTGACCCCTCAGTCTCCTCCACACCCGTGTCACCAGCATGACCTACGTTTGAGGTCAACATCTGCTCCATTGCAGAGGTAACTCTGCCCATGCCCCGGGTTAACTTAGTGCAGCAGTGCTCTATAGCCTCCTGCATAGCAATGGAGCGTCTGCAGAGGAGAGCTGTGTTGGCAGCAAACCTGTTCATGGCCTTGGTCTGGTCGCGCATGTACTGCCGTTCCCTTGCACGCTGAAGATGTTCCCTATCAAGCTTGTCCGAGAGGACCCCCATGTAGGTTGAAATGTCTGAGATCCCCTGTGCAATCAGGTCCATGCTACTAGCCATTTGGGTAATGCCCTTGTCCATGTTGGACATTGTTGCGCTCAAACCGCGCACCTGGCGCTGCATGGCTTGCAGCGATTTGGCGTGCTGCCGTTGGACCTTCACCATCGTGCCCTCCAGCCCACAGAACACGCTCTCACCATCCTGGCCCTCCCCACCATCACGTGCCCTCCTGCCAAGGACAGTAGTGCGCGCAGAGCCAGCAGACATAGTTGTTCTTGGTCTGTCAGGCACTGGCGCTCTCTTCTGGGGGACATCTTCCTCATCCTCTGACTCAGAGGTCTGCAGGATCCTCTGCGGGGGCTCCGCCTAGCTACTTTCCCCTACCGGCATGGGCGTATTTGTGAGGTCTGGAGACCCAAACAACAGAGGGGACATTGGGATTGGTGTAGTGGGTGGGTCTTGTGATGAGGGGTCCTGGGTAGTGTCGTCTCCACCTTCTCCTGCGCTGTGACGATGTTTCCATTTTTCTTTCTCCCCTTTTTTAGATGGTGGTGCCCTCTCCTCCCTCGGCGGTGCAGAACTGCGTGACGACTCTCCTGTGGAATGAAATTGACATAGTGTCAATGTTGTAGTTTGTCTGTGTGTTTTTCTTAATTAAATGTACTGCACACCTTTGCACAGTCCACATTGCTTGTATGGGGATGTGTGTGGCATGCCTTGCTGAGTCATGTGTGCTGTACTTTGCTTCTGTGTGTACATGACTACGTCTACCAGGATGCATTGCTGCAAGTATTTCTGGCCTCTCCTGCTGTGTCATGTGTGTACACAGTGGTGTGCAGGGTTGGGATGGGTGGGGGTGCATGTGGGTACATGCCTCTTACCTTGTTTTTTGGCTGATTTAGCGGTGCTATCCAGGTCTCCAATCCCGTGGATGCATTCAGACTCCATGGTGGATGCAACTTGCTCCTCTATTGGTGTGAGTTTTGGGGCTTTGGCCCTGCCACCTCCTGTCAGACCGGCATCCTTCTTCTGTCCTGCTATCTTTTTCTTGGTGACTATACGCAGGTCATACCACCGTTTCTTGTTGCCCTCAATGTCCCGGTGGGTGACTCCTATGGCATTCACTTTGCCCTGGATAGCTAGCCATATGTTGCGCTTCACAGTCTCTGCAACATGCAGAGACTGCCTCCCAAATATTTGGCTGTAGTGGGTGACAATCTCATCCACAGTCACCTGTAGTTCCTCTTGGCTGAACTTCTGCTTCCTTTTCCTCTCAACAGCATCCTTCTGACCTTCCTGTGCCTCCATTCTCTCAGTCTGCTGGCCTGTGAATGCTGTGCTCCTCTCTCCTCTGCAGATTTGTTTGTACAGTTAGTTTCCACCTGCATGGGTGTGCCCACTCCCAGGTACTGGGGTGTGGTGCCTCTCTCTCATTGGTTGGATTCACAGGGCCTTGGCTGGGGTGGGTGTAGGCTCTCCCTGATTGGTTGACAGGCTCACATGGCAGATTTCAAACTCCCAAATCGGTATTTACCGAATCGGTCAAATCCGAGTCGGTGTAATCCGAGTCGGATTTTTCCGATTCGGTGATTCCCATTGATTCCTATGGGCAATGTGGGCCATGGGTTAGCTTGGGTTTCACCTAATCGGATTTTACAGAATCGGACATTTCCGATTCGGTAAATTACGATTTGGCTTACCGGGTCATACCGAGTCGGTAACTTTTAACGATTTTTTACCTACATACCATTTTCCGACTGGGGAATACCGATTCGGTGTGAGTCGGTATTTTCCATTCGGTAAATGGAAATTACCTACATCTGGCCCTTGATAATTACTGGGCGCTTTAAATACCTCAGAACTCCGGCCAACTTGAAATCAGTGCATTGGTAGGAGGGTAGTGAGGGATTATTGTGATGTGTACCAAACAGGCAGATGTGCTGCAGTCACAATCCTTTTTTTAAAATGAATAATAGGTGAGGGGTACAATGAGATTTTGGTTGGTACTATTAACCGATCAGGGAGAGTCCATGCACTTCACGAAGGCTTGTCCTGCTGGTGGGCGAACTCCAAGGGGTGCAGGAAAACCAGTCTGCAACAAGGCCGTGAGCACTCTTTCAAATTCAGCATCAAGTATCCTCAACGCTATTCCCCCACCATCCTGGTCCCCCAGAATTCTCCTCCTCTTTCCTGCACCCCCTTGTTCTCTAGACTAGGATCCGAGGGAGCGCGTGGGCTGAAGGGAGGAGAGGGGTGGGTGTTAGCTGGATGCAGAGTCCTAAGGTCAAGGTGGGGGGGGGGGCGGGGTGAGGGGATAGCTGTACTCCGTCCTCCTAGGCATGGAGGAAGGGATAGCTGGGCAAAACAAGCATTTGCAATGCAATAGGTCTCCAATTTAAGCAAGACCTATTGCATTGCAAATGGTTGGCAACTTGGCATCACGGACAACGGGAGAAAGGGCGAGTGGGAGAAGGCACCGACATTTGGGAGGGCGGGGGAGAACGCATGGACAACAGGAGGGCGAGTGGGGGACGTTGGGGGAAGGAGGAGAGGAGAAGGCACGGACAAAGCTGTATACTGCTACTTGTGCACGAAGGAAATAGTACATGCCACGTGTAACACCCAAGTAAAGGGGCCAGTAGCCATGGAAGGATACAAATGAGGGGGCGTGGCTTGGATGCCGAGGAGGTAGGCAGCATGAGCTCGGAGCTCCGTGCCCGATCCCGGAAAATATCCTGAATATCTGATCGGACCCCGATGTAACCAGTATCATCCGGTACTGGAAGGCACTGCGGAGGGCCCGGGGCCCACGGAAGACGACACCGAGCCATTCCAAAGCGATATTTTGGCTTTGAAAGTTGGACCCAGGCGAGAAGTCGCGGACCCCAAAATGGCGGCGAGGGCATGAGACTCTGAAGCGACGGAGACATCTGCCTGGAGACCTGCTAAGGACTGCTCCCTGGTGACACAGGGGTGTTGACGGCTGAATCGCGCCTCTCCCCCCAGGTGCTGAGTGGACCTTGGGCGCGCCCTCGGGCGAAGACTGGGGACTCCCCCTGGTAGGGGCGACGACAGTGCGATAGTGACCCAGCGACGAGAACCCTGGGCCCCTGGCACGACTGGCGCCGGCCGGGCTGCGGTCATTCAGTGTTTCCTGCGTTTTGGAGATAACTTCGGACCCGGGAGCCCTGCTGTAGGGTGGAACCCAACGGCAAACGGAGGACGTCCAGGGCAGTGCCCGAAGGCCACCGAACGAGCCGGCCCAGATGGGGAAGACGAAAGGGAAGGGAGATGGCGCGACCGATACTGAGGCCGCGGAGGGAGCGGAGCGAGACCAAGCAGCATTGCAGCGGATGCAGGATCGTATCCTGGAGGCCATCGCCACCACAAAGGACGCCCTGCAGCAGGATATAGCTCAGGTGGCGACGAGTTTGGGCCTCCTGAAGGCCGACCATGACAAACTTAAGGACAGGGTGAAGTCCGTGGAGACCACGGTTAAAGAATTAGCCCCGGGCCAAGCCACAATGAAGGCCCAGATAGCGGACGTGATGGACCGTCTGAAGGTGCTAGAAAGGAGGGCCGAAGATGCGGAAAACCGAAACAGGCGCAACAACGTTCGCCTAGTGGGCCTGCCGGAAAAAATCGAAGGCGACGACATGGTGGGCTACCTTGATAATTGGTTGCGGACGGAGGTGGCACCGGAAGGATTGTCCCCCTTCTTCTCCCTGGAGCGGGCACATAGAGTTCCAGCGCGCCCGCCAGCCTTGGGCCTTCCTCCTCGCCCAGTGGTGTTTAAGTTGCTCCACTACCGGGACAGAGACTGGCTCCTACAGAGGGCGAGAGAAGCGGGGCCATTTCAAGTGGATAACAACAGAGTCACCATGTTCCCGGACTATACCTTTGAAACGCAGCGGCTCCGGGCAAACTTTCTGTCCCTCAAACGGGAGCTCCGCCAAGAAGGCATCAAGTACTCCCTGTTGTTCCCTGCCAAGCTAAGAGTGGTGGTGGATGAGAAAACATTATTCTTCACGACCTCCGCGGACGCTTGGGACTGGTGGGACACTTATAAAGCGGGTACGGATGGTGCTAAGGCCAGGGAGGAGGAGGCTAAGGTGGCGCAACCGGTCAGGCAATCCCAACGGATCAGGAGAAACCGCAAGAGGACCGGAAAACCATCGGTGTCGCAGACGGAGGCGGAGAGGCAGGCGGCACTGCAGGCGGTAGTGGACTTATCTAGGACCGCCAGGAGTCGGTCCGGGAAGGGCACGGAATCGGAAGACCCGGGCACGGGCTCAGAGACTGGACAGTCGGAATTTGGTGGAGCCCGGGGCTCTATTGTGATGCCGCAGACTTCGGGGGAGATACTGGAGGCGTGTTGAACTGAACTGGTGGAGTGAACTCGTTGGTTGGACACCGGGGCACTGGGCCCGCAGCAATGGAACGTTATTGATTGAGGTTTTGGGGAGCTGTAAGGTGGGGATTGTGGGATGGAGTGCACGGGGCTGATTTGTTTTGAGGTTACATTGCATTGAGCCACGCCTTACTGGCCCCTAAGGTCACCGCAGTGGGGACTGCGACTATTGCCGCCTCTCCTTGAGGGGTGGTCGGGAGTGTTGGTTTGGATGGGGGTACTTCCAGTTGCGGGGGGGCCTGTCCTGGGGGGGTGGGAGATGCGAGCAGTTGGGGTTGCTCGGGGGGTAGTTGTTGTTGGAGGGGTTCAGCTTCCTGTTTGGAGAGGGTGGGTGGGTGGACCCGTGGTCGCGGGACTTATGCGGACATTGTTCTTTGCTCTTTGGTCCGGTTGTGTAGGGGGGGATGGCTAGTACTGGGGCGCTGAAATGTGTGACCTGGAATGTGCGGGGTATGCAATCCATGACGCGCAGACATAAAGTCCAGGCGTACCTCAAACGTAGGGGGGTTCATATAGCTTTCCTGCAGGAGACGCATCTTAACAAGCAGGAGGGGGCTGCTCTGCAGAGGCGCTGGAGGGGGCAGTTATTTTACACAACATTTTCGGCTTTTGCAAGGGGGGCACTGATCTGGATACGGGCGGGGGTCCCCTTCCAGGTCTCGAAGTCAGTGGTGGACCCGGAGGGCAGATATGTAGCGGTGGAGGGGAGGCTGAGAGGCAGGGTGATATCTCTCTGTAATGTGTATGCTCCTAATGTAGACCTACCCGCCTTCTTGTCTACCATCTCGGGCAAACTGGCGGGTTATTTGGCAGGACCGGTCCTTTTGGGGGGGGACTTCAACTCGGTTGAGGATGTGTTACTAGATAGATCCCATCCCCCGCTGCGCGCGTCCCCAGTGCATAGGGTAGCTAAGCGTAGGTTGGAATGGCAGGAAAGCTGGGCCCTCACGGATGCATGGAGGGCGTTGCACCCTACCACTAGGGACTATTCCTTTCACTCGCACCTACATGACCTGCACGTGAGGCTGGATGCGTTTCTTTGTTCGGCGTGTGTGCTCCCCGCGGTGGGAGGGGCGGAATACTTGGCCAGGACGCTATCGGACCACAACCCTTTGTTGATATCTCTGGAATGGATGGTGACTGTTAACTGCGTGCCAACATGGCGCCTGCAACCTGACACCCTGGATGACTTGTTGTTCAGGGAGGCCCTGGGTGAACGCATTGAGAGATATTTTGAGGTGAACAGTGGATCGGCCTCCACTAGGGCGGTCGAATGGGATGCGTTTAAGGTGGTGGTGCGGGGACACTGTATTGGACACACGGCAGGGGCTCGGAAAACACTGCTGGATGACTTAGATAAGGCTGAGACGCGGCTGAGGGACCTAGAGAAGAGGCGCCCGAATCACCCTGAGTTGCAGGAGGGGCTTAGCGGGGCACGGGAGGGGCTGGCGGTAGAGCTAGAGCGGCTGCGCAGTTTTGATCACAAGGAGTACATGGCAAGGGCGCATGCGGAAGGTGATAAGGCGGGGTCGATGCTGGCTTGGCTTGCTAACCCCGTCCGGAGGGGTGTGCCGATCATGGGGATCCAGGAGCCAGGGGAGGAGCCCTGCCACACTCAACCCGGGATCCTGAATAAGTTTCGTGCTTATTATGAGGGGCTCTATGAGAGTGGTGGAACGGGAGGGGCGGACGAGCTTGAAGAGTTTTTGGACGGGTTACAGTTGCCGCGAGTGGAGGACTCGGAGGCGGAAGAGCTAGGTCGGCCCATCTCTCTTGGGGAAATAGGTTGTGCTGTAAAGCAGATGGCTAGAAATAAGACCCCGGGACTCGACGGACTGCCAATCGAATTTTATGGTAAATACCTAGAGCACCTTGCCCCACGGCTGCGCGAGGTGTACAACGAGGCACAGGCGAAGGGCCGACTCCCGGGCTCCATGTGCGAGGCCCTCATGATCCCGCTCCTGAAACCGGGCAGAGAGAGTGCGGCTCTGTCCTCGTATCGTCCGTTGTCTATGTTGACGACGGACTACAAGATCCTCAGTAAAATTCTGGCCAACAGACTGCTGGTGCACATGACAAGCCTGGTTCACGGTGACCAGTGTGGTTTCATACCAACACGCAACACCACTCATAACATTCGTAGGCTCACGAGACTGATGGGTGCGGCCTGGCCTGACGCCGTCTCCCCATTTGTCCTCTCCATTGATATTGAGAAGGCATTTGACAGCCTTGAATGGGGGTACTTGTATGAGGTGATGCGTCGCTTCGGGCTGGGGGACGGATATATAAAATGGACCAAGGTCCTGTACACCGAGGCGGTAGCGAGGGTTCGGGTGGGCACACTGATCTCGGGACAATACCCGATTAAACGTGGCACTAGACAGGGTTGTTCCCTATCCCCGCTCCTATTCGCGTTGGCGATGGAACCCTTCGCGGCGGAAGCCAGACTGGGCCGCCACTACGCAGGCTTATCATTTAGGGGGAGACCGCAATTCATATCCCTGTACGCAGATGACCTGCTGATGTTTTTGGCCGATGCGGGCCCCGAACTTCAGGGGGCGCGGCAGCTACTGGGGCAGTTCGGCCGGTTGTCGGGCCTGAGGGTCAACTGGCCTAAATCCTGTCTGTTCCCCCTGAGGCCGGGTGAACCGTGCCCGCTCACTGCTCAGGAACTCCGGTGGGAGCCGCGCTGCCTGCATTATTTGGGGGTCTATGTTTACCACACCCCGTCCGACCTCCTGGATGGCAATATTACTCGCTGCATCAACGCTCTGCGGGGGTCCATGGACTTCTGGGCAACTCTGCCGTTGTCCCTGGCGGGTAGAATCTCCCTGCTTAAGATGATAGCCCTGCCCAGGCTTTTGTACTATTTTAGGACGCTCCCGGTGTGGGTCCCGAGTTCTGTTTTCAAACGCCTAAGGTCATTGGTCATAGCCTTTTTGTGGGGCACGGGAAGGAGGCGCATAGCGCTCGACACCCTGTTGCGCCCCAAAGATGATGGAGGGATGGCGGTGCCGGATTTTGAAGGATACTACTTGGCCGCGCAGCTGCAGACCTTTACTCAGGAGGTGGCGAGGGTGTATAGAGGCCCCGAGGACGCGAGGATGGAAGGTACCCCGCGACATGTGCTGGCGTATATTACGCTGCACCAGAAGCTCCGGGTGGGAGACCTGACGGCCGAGGAGCAGACGTTCCGGCTTTGCTGGGACCGGGCCCGTAAGCGGGCGGGTGTCCGCTTTATGTATGCCCCCGAAATTCCGCTGGGGATGGTCTCCGCCCTCCCGCATGGAGGCGACTGGTCGCGCTTACTAGGATGGGAGGAGGCGGGAATACAAATGTTGGGTGACCTTTACGAGGCTGGGGTTTTGCTGCCGTTCCAGGGCCTGCAGGAGCGATTTGACCTTCCGAGGGGCGACTACTTGCTGCACGCAGCAGTCACAGGCGCCATGCAAGCTCACTGGGGGGAAGGGCTGCAGGAGCCAGGCACCTCGATGGCCTGCCAGTACACCATGATGGCGGCGGGAACCTTTAAGGCTGTCACGTGCTTGTACGCTAGGATGCAGCGGGAGGCCTTGCAGCCTTTGGCGGCCCTGAAGGCCAAGTGGGAGCTGGACCTTCAGGTGGAGATACCAGACACGACCTGGGGCCAGTTGCTAAGGCGGGCACGGAAGAGCTCGAGAAATGCCAGGTTTCAATTGATTCATTTCTATATCATCCACAGGGCATACCTCACCCCCGGGAAAATCCAACAGTATTTTGGGGCGACCGACGCTGCCTGCCCCAGATGTAATACAGTTGGGGCGGATTTGTGTCATATGCTGTGGGATTGCCCCTCCCTGGGAGACTATTGGCAGGAAGTTGGGCGGGCCCTTAACGTCGCGACGGATAGGGATATCCAGTTTACCAAAGCGGTTGGTGTCCTCCATTGGTTCCCGCACACGCCTAGGAACAAGATGACTAGTAAATTTATGGACTTGGGGCTTATTCTGGCCAAGCGGGAGATCACAAGGAACTGGAAGTCCAAAGCGGGGCCCACGTATAAAAGATGGTATGGGGAATGCCTGAGATGGGCCGCGTGTGAAAGTACCTTACGGTACCAGATGGCATGGAGGTTGAATGATGAGAAAGCTCTGGAAAGGGCGACTGCATGGGAAGTGATGGTGCAGGCGCTCCGGGATGTGGACGATGAGGGGCAGGATGGCGAGAGCGAACTGGACGGGGCGGACCCCATCACTACACAGGAGAACACACCTTAGTGAAAGATTACTTCCTCCTGCATCACTCCGGACACTTTTACACTGTTAGTCCAGCGCAGAGCGACCACGGGGGAGGGTGGGTAGGAGGCTGCTTTGGAGGGATGTTGGGGTACCGAAATCTGGGGAGGGGGAGGGGTGAAAACCGCAAAAGCAACCCAGGGTTATTTGCTTAAGGAAGCGATCAGGCATTGTAAGGAGCTACAAGAACTGGGCAGGGATGAGGTCAACCGCGCCAAGGCTGAGGTGACCCCCCGAATGGAGATCGACTGGATCATACTAAGCCTGTACCTGTTGTATTATAACGGATAATTGTATTGTCTGTACATTTATATTGGTGATGCAATAAAAATGATGTTAAAAAAAAAAAAAAATGGAAGGATACAAATGAAGACATGGCTGTACTAAGGAGGGACTAACAAGCCTCATAATGAATCAGAAGCCAGCATTTACAAATAACTAACACACAGGCCAATAAAAAAATAAGGGCGGGAGTGTGCAAAGCTTCTATCCGTACTCAACTACCATATCTCTTCGCAGAGTAGCGGTTGCGCGCTGGCTCACACTCAACCTAAAAATATACTAACAGGTTTTAGGCCTACATGAAGAAACCCCAAAATCATCATTTTCTAAAGAATAAACTCACTAATATTACATTTGTCCAAGAATATAGAGAGTACATAAGAAATTATATAAGAAAACATCTTTTTCATTAGTCTTATAAACCTAGTTGGATTACAATTTATAAACATATAAGCAATAATTTTTAGGTCGAGCCTAGAGCAGCGCATGCGCTCTAGTAAAACGACCTCTTGGAATCGCTCTGGACTTTTCACACGCTCGTGCATGTGAAAAGGCCTATGGCTTGCGGTTACGAGCAGCAGCACGCGTGTGCAATCTGTCAGATTTCACACGCACGCGCAGCTATTTCACTGGCCTTGGGACTGGCTTCATCCAGGAATGAATGGACATGGTAAGGTATTTTGGATGGTGCCTTTGCACCTTTGTTTTTTATTTTTTTTATTTTTTTTTATTTGTTTTTATTGCAGAATTAGAAACCATTGCATACAATTGCTCAACCAGTACACTCATGGTGTCCCCCCGCATCAATCGTAAGAGCGTAGATCATACACAGCCATTCAGCCCGCATCCCGGAGGCCGGGCGGCACAGCATCCCAGTTAGTAGCAAGACATCATGGTGAGCGTCCCTGAGGGACAATGGTCGAAATCTCTTTACGTATCTGCATTTTACCCCCCCCAACCCCTAACCTGTCCCCAACACCAGCCATCCTAGACTAACATTCCAGTGCTACGGAGACGCTGCAATCCCGTTTCCCTGTCCCTACGAGGGCCTCATCATGTCCGTCCCATGCGCCCCTGCCGCTTCTCCGCTATCCACCCACACTCCACAGACCCAGTAAGCAGTCCCAATCCGGAATCGCTGCCGTGTCCAATCTGCCTCCCGGCTCCTAGCCCACCCCTCAACAGCCCCAGAGCAACCCCTAGTCCCACCCCCCCAGCAACCGCTAATGGTGTGTGCCATGTTCCTGACTCTTGCATGGGTCCCGCTACAGATCCGCTGATACCTCCGTACGCGTAAGCCTCGCAGTGTCCTCGAGTCCTATCCATTCAGTCCTCATCCTCCACCAATGAGTCATGCAGAGCCTGCACTATCAATTCCCATGCACGCGCTGATTCTAGGTTCTTTTCATTATCAAGCTTGACAGCTTGCCTCATACGGAGCACACTCTCGCACTCGGACCACCTCAGCAAGTCATTCGTCCACCTCCTCACAGACGGTCCCTCTCTGGTCTTCCAGTGCCAGGTAATCTCTCTCTGCGCCAGTATCAGCTCTAGGTCAATAAACTTACTTGTCACCTTAGTGTGTTTGGTGTGTGGGAACCAGAGCAACAAGCACGCCGCCATATCAAACTCCACCTCCCTGTCGGTCACTGCATTGAGAAGTTCCCCTACCTCCGCCCAGTAAGCCTCTAATTTCGGACAGCCCCAGAACAGGTGATCCATATCCGCCTCCGTCGCCAAGCACCTCGGACACCGCGCCTCCTGCACCTGGAAGTACCGTTTGATCTTCTCCGGAGTCAAGTAGGCCCTATGTAATACAAAGAAATGCACCTGCTGGAAGCGCGCGTTCCTCGTGCCCTTACACGTACGCTTAAGAATATGGCCCCACACCGTGTCCGGAATGGGCCTGCCTATGCTCGCCTCCCATTTCGCTTTCAGCTCCAGGAGCGGTTCCAGCCCCTCATGCAGCATCCTATTATGGCAGCAGGTCACCGCCTTAAAGGTGCCGGCGGCCATCACTACGTACTGGCATGCCATAGTTGTGTCCGGCTCAATGAGCCCCCCTCTCCAATGCTTCTGAATGGCCGCCACCACGGCCGCATGCAAGAGGAAGCTCCCCTCCGGCAGCCCAAACTGTTCCTGTAGTACCCCGAAGGGCACCAAGGTCCCATCAATATACAGGTCCCCTACCACTTGCAGTCCCGACTCCTCCCATTCCAGCAATGGGGACCAATCGCCCCCATGCGGCAGTGCTGTCAGCATGCCTATCGGTATCTCCGGTGCATACGTTCGGGTCGCCTTCGCCCTCCTCAGACTCCTCTGCCAGCATAACCTGAGCGTCCGCTCCTCCATAGTGAGGCCTCGCAACTCCAGTTTCTGCTGCATAACGATATAGGCCAGGACATGGCGCTGTATCCCCAACTCTCGGTCGCACTCCGGCCCTCTGAACACCCTAGCCACATGCTGCGTAAGAACCTGAAGCTGCGCTGCCAAGTAATACAACTCAAAGTCAGGGACGGCCATCCCCCCCTCAATCTTGGGGCGAAGCAACGTGTTCAGTGCCACTCTACGGCGGCCATGCCCCCAAAGGAAGTCAATAACCATCGTCCGCAAGTCCCTAAAGATCCTCTGAGGAATCCAAATGGGCAACGTTCGAAAATAATACAGGAGCCGTGGAAGCGCTACCATTTTCTTTTTTTTTTTTTTTAAATTTTTGAAAACCTTTATTCGTGCATATAAAAAGAACAAATACGGGCCTACAACCATCAGGCCGGCCACGATACGGTTAAGCACTGATACAAACATTACGGCCCCTTAGCATCAACGGTCAAAAATAGCAACGATTTATGAATATTACACTGGAGAGACCCATGACACCAGGGGATAGGAGAAATGAAGGTTAATTTTAAAGTTTTTTTTATAAATTTTATCAGGGAAAAAGTCAGTGAAGAATAAGAACCAAGGAGATTCGAGTCCGCACGGTATCTTCACAACACGGGAGAGCGGCAACATTATTGAAAACAACAATGGAAAGTAAAATCCCAGGCAGTGAGGCGGTGCAAATCAACAACCGGATAGGCACATCAGCAATTACGCACCCCTTCAGTGCCGCCCCCACTCAGTCAACCCCACACCCGGACCCAGAATCGAAACAAGTAAAGCGCAGAAACATAAAAGGAAAGAAAGGCCCATAGAACTAATTAGAAATAGTAAATTACCCCCCCACCCTACACCAATGCGGAGGCTACGGCCTGCCCCCCCCCAGCATAGTGCCTGTCGCCCTTTAAAACCCGAAATATAGACAAGAAAGGAGAGCGAGAGTAGAATAAAAAGGAAGATAGAAAAACGTTTACACCTATGATAAAGGGGGTGAGAACAGAATAGAACTATTCTAATCCAAACTCCCAAAAAGAAGAAGGTGGGGAGGAGCCTACGTAACATCAGAGCGCCCGAAACCCTCGGCCATCTATAGTTTCCACACACTGTAAACCCACTGCACCAAAAGCAGTCGTGTTAAAATAAATTATCACAGTATTATAGATGGAAGAAGACAGTTTGCGACGAGTGCACACAACATATACATAGCAGTTCCAATCCCAGTCCAGCCCATCCGTGAAACCATGGCGTTATAAAGCAGCCTAACCCTGGCCTGATCGCGGGCGTAAGATTAAGCCAGCTCCTACATGAAGGCCCCGCATCCCGTGCAAACAAAGACAATATGGCCGCTTAGAAGAAGAAAGTGAAGTAGGAGCATAAAATGGCCGCCGACCATCTGTAGAGGTCCCTTTGTCCACTACACAAAGTCCCAACATGGCATCTAAAGCACAGGAGTTGCACAGGAAAGAAGACGAAGGCCACAGTAAATGAGTCCTCGAGGGTGTCAGGTGCTGCCCAGCCGGATACTTCTGCAGACGCGGTGAGGCAGGCAACAATGAAACAGGCATCAATGGACGGGGAAACAAAGTATCAGCAGCTGAGCGGGAGAGTAGTTGATCACGGGTGTCGGGAAAGCCAGTTGCAGGCACCAGTGTAGCACGATCACATGTAGCCATTGTATCCCCGCATGAAGACAAAGGCAGACCCACGCCTTGCTGGTGACAAACGAGGCGCTCACGACCCGCAGCCGATAGCATGGAGTCAAACCGCTCACTCAGCGCCTGCAAACCAGCACGCATTTGCAAATGAAAGTCCCGTAGGACGGCCAGAACGGAGCCGCATGACAGTGGAAGCTGCATCCCCGCATTGGCATCAATCCGGGACGGCACTGTAGAGCTGGTGCCTGATGTAGGGAGGGCGAAGCAAGCAGCGGGCAGGACCGGGCTATCCCCCCCCAGCCGCGGGCAGGCAGATAAAGTCATGTTTACCGCAGGACGGTATAATGGCCGGGGGGGGAGGTCGCAGCAGAAAGTCAGCTCCCCTCAGGTCCGCGCCGCCACAGAGAACGCCGACAGTCGTCACCCGTCCCTCAAGTTCCCCTTGCAGCCGGCTAGACGATAGGAGAAGGGGGCCGGCAGCCTCCCAAAGCGCGCTCCACCGATCGGGGCAGGAGACCCGTTCCTCCGGGGCTTACCTCACAGCCCCAGTCTTTCAGGCGCAGGGTGCAGCGGTTGTTTGGCCATCACCTCCCAGGCACAGCTGGCGGCAGTCCGCGATGTGGAGTGAGGTCAGGACCGCGCGGCTCGGATTGGCGCTAGCGGGTCCGGTCACTGCGGAGCCTCCAGGGGCCGGCAAGGGCGACAATGGAGCGAGGGTCCAGGGCGGAGAGCAAAATCACACACAACTCCGGCATCCGGGCAGGCTGGGACTTCAGGAAAGTACCGGCGTAATCAGCGCGTCGTCGCACACGTTTCGCCTCCAGAAACGATAAGGATAGGAATCAGGATGTTGTTACAGAGCCAAGGGCCGACGGAGCCGGGCGCTCAAGCGTCTGCTCCGGTCGCCATCTTGGCTCCTCCCCGAGCGCTACCATTTTCAACAGAGCAATCCTACCTAACACCGTCAGGGGAAGGGATGCCCAAAAGGACATACAACCTCTCAGCGCCCGTACGCATCGTCCAATATTGCCCTCTAATCGGTCCGCGGCCTCGTGGTAGATACGGACTCCCAAATAAGTAAAGCAAGATGGCTCCCAGACCACCCCCATGTCACGTGCGGGGCAGGGCGCATCCGCTCGAAGCGGAAAGACACAGGTCTTCGCCCAGTTAATCCTGAGGCCCGACAACCGGCCAAACTCAGACAGCATTTCCATCGCCCCTTCCAGAGCCCGTTCCGTGTCCTCCATATATAGCAGCAGATCATCCGCATACAGTGAGATGTGGTGCAGCTGCCCTCCACTTGCAATCCCTGCATACATGTCTCCCGACCTGGCACGCACCGCCAAGGGTTCCATCGCCAGTGCGAACAAAAGAGGGGAAAGGGAGCACCCCTGTCGCGTTCCCCTACCAACTGGATAAGCCGCTGATACCAGATTGCCCAGGCGTACTCGCGCCGTTGCCGAGGAATACAGCACTTTCGTCCACCTGCGGAACCCTTCACCAATACCAAACCTCACTAGCACTTCATCCAGGTAGACCCATTCCAAACTATCAAAAGCCTTCTCAATGTCTACAGACAACACCGCCTGGGCACCGTCCGTAGCCACTGTACCATCCAGTATCCCATCCAGGCGACGGATATTTAACGCCGTGCTCCTCGTGGGGATAAACCCCGCCTGGTCCCTGTGCACCAGGCCAGTCATGTGTGGGGCCAACCTGGTGGCCAAGATCCGGCTCAGTATCTTGTAGTCTACCGTCAGCATGGACAATGGCCTGTAGGACCTCACATCAGTCGCTTCCCTGCCGGGTTTTAGCAACGGCACTATCAGTGCTTCCCTCATTGATCTGGGCAGATCCCCCAACCTGTAAGCCTCCGTATACACCTCCAGCAGTCTGGGTGCCAAACTATCAACGTACTTCTGGTAGAACTCTATCGGTAGGCCATCCACACCGGGCGTTTTATTCCTCGCCATGTGCTTAATTGCCGTCCTGATCTCGGCCAGCGTGATAGGCCCACCTAAGTCTTTCGCATCGTCATCGTCAAGGACCGGAAGCTGCCTTGACTCCAGATACGCCGCGATTTCGCAGGCCTCTACTCCCAACTGACTCTCGTACAACTCCGCATAATAGGCCCGAAAGCACTCCGGCACTGCCGATTGGGAATACACCGTTTCCCCTAGTGCATTTTTGATGCTTAGGACCGGGCAGCCTCTAAGTTCAGGATTAGCAAGCCTGGCCAGGAGCGTACCCACCTTATCCCTTTCGGCATGCGCTCTAATGGCGTATTGTCTGTAGTCATAGCTCCGTAACCGTTCCGTTTCGGTGGCCACCACCTCCTTTGCTTCCAGCAACCGGGCCTGCAATTCCCGTTGGTCCGGCCTACGCCGCTCCAGTTCCCTCAGTTTTTCCTCCGCACTGGCAAGCGCATTCAGCACCGACAATCGAGCATTCGAAAACCTACCCAAGCATACACCTCTCACCACCACTTTCATCGCATCCCATTCAGTGGACCTACACGTAGCTGTACCCTCATTCTCACTAAAATACTGATCAATGCCCTGTTGGACTGCATCACGGAACACCGAGTCTTCCAGCGTGTCGGGCCGGAGCCGCCATGTTGGAATCGCGGAACGCTCCTGCTGCCATTGGACATGCACCAGCAGAGGATTGTGATCCGAGATGGTTCTGGCCAGATACTCCGTGTGAGAGACCAATGGGGCCAGGGACCCGCTACACAGTACCGAATCAATTCTAACATGTAGAGCATGGAGTGCCGAGAAAAAGGAGTAGTCCCTAACATCCCTGTGTTGTTCCCGCCATACATCCAACAGCCCCCACCTTTCTTGCCAATCCTTCCTATGCATGGCCAGCTTACGTACCGGGGAGTCAACAAGGGGAGGGTGAGATCTGTCTAAGGCCACATCCGTGATCGAATTAAAGTCCCCCCCCCCAGTATCACAGGACCCGCTAGGAAGTAGGCCAAGGATCCGGATAAACCATCGAAAAAGCGGGCCTGATCAACATTTGGAGCATATACACAGCTGAGAACCACATCCCGACCATATAACCTCCCCTCCACCGCCACATATCTGCCCTCGGGATCCACCAATTGATTCAGCACCTGAAACGGTATCCCTGCTCTCACCCATATCAGTACCCCTCTAGCAAACGCTGAGTAAGTGGTGCCAAAAACCTGCCCCCGCCATCTCTTCTGCAGTGCGGTGCATTCCTGTTTCGTTAAATGAGTCTCCTGCAACATGGCAACCTGAACCCCCCTCCTCACCAAATACGCATGCACTTTGTGGCGTTTGACCATAGTTCGCAGCCCTCGGACATTCCACGTTAGGCATTTCAAGTTAGGTAACGTCCCCATACCAGCATAGAGCGATCCAGTTCAAATGCAGCCAGTCAATACCCACACCATAGCAGTTGCCCCCCCCCGAAACAAACTATAGAAAAGAAAACTCCCCGAACCCCACTCCCCAGGACAGAGCCCACAAACCCGGTGTCAGCCCCGATCCAAACCTTAAACCAAACACACATCCGACTAACCTGTGGTCGCCACCACAGAAGGCCTTAAGGGCCCTGGGGGGGTGAGTTATCGCCGACCCCGGCAAGCGGAGCCAGCGCCCCGCGCTCTCCATCCCGCCATGCCAATGCGGCACCCTGCCCGGCGACCCAACCAGCTCCAACAGGATGCCACCCTACCAAAAACCGTGTCCAAGTCCCAATGAAGAATCAGCCATGAAAAATCTCATCAGACGTCTGGGGGGTGACCACCGGCCCCTTCGAGCTCTCCGCCTCCGAAAGTTCCTCTCCGGTCCTGCCACCGTCGTCGCCAGAGTCCGTCGCCACCAGTTCACTCTCCGGCTGCGATCTCGTAATGTCCGCCGTCGCTGCAAGCGCCTCTCTCTTGTCTGCAGCCATTTGGGCCTCCCGTTTCTCTCGCTGACGCCTAGTGCGGGAGCGAATCCTTTGGGACTGCCGGACCTGAGGCGGTTTAGGCTGATCTCGCCGACTTTTGTGATTCCTGTCCGTGCCAGCTCGGTACGATTCCAACCACAGCCATGCTTCATCCGGGGTCTGAAAAAAGTGCGTGGCCCCATCCAGGATTATCCGCAGCTTGGCCGGGAAGAGCAAGGAGTACTGGATGCCCTCTTCCCTCAGTTCCTTTTTCACTGCCAGAAATGATGCCCTATTCTTCTGGACCGCCTGAGTGTAGTCCGGGAAGATCGTGACCCTGCTGTTTTCCACCTCATATGGGCCCGAAGCCCGAGCTCTCTGGATTAGGAGGTCCCGGTCCTTATAATGAAGGAGCCTCACCACCATCGGTCTGGGGGGGGCGGCCAAGTGCTGGCGGGCGAGCCGGCACCCTGTGAGCTCGCTCCAATGTAAAGAAGGAAGTAAGTCCCTCCAGTGCCACCACAGTCCGGAACCATTCCTCCATGTAGGCCACCGCATCCTCCCCCTCAATTCGTTCCGGCAGGCCTACGACCCGCACGTTGTTCCTTCTGTTGCGGCTTTCGGCATCCTCCGCTCGTCGTTCCAACATGTCCAGCCGGGTCAGGATGTCCGTTATCTTGTGTTCCGCGGTCACCACCGCCGGTTTCAGGTCCAATAAGAGCTGCTCATGGTCCTTTACCTTATCCGCCAACTTGGCATGATCCG
Source organism: Lissotriton vulgaris (assembly GCF_964263255.1). Classification (NCBI taxonomy): domain Eukaryota; kingdom Metazoa; phylum Chordata; class Amphibia; order Caudata; family Salamandridae; genus Lissotriton; species Lissotriton vulgaris. Next base: position 402,297 of record NW_028248901.1, on the reverse strand, counting down.
CTCGCAGGAGCCCCAGCACCGTAGCGACCTGCGCAATGTCCTGCTGCAATGCCTCCTTGGTCGAGGTGATAGCATCCAGTATGGCATCCAAGCGCCGATGTAGCCTCTGCTCCTGATCCATCATCGGCGGGGAGGCCTCGCCAACCTGGGATAGTGCGGCCACGTCCTCCCGGCCCTGCTCCATGCTGGTCGCTCCCCCCGTAGCCGCCATCTTAGGTGTCTCCGTCGCCTCTACACGGGCCTCGCCAAGTCCCAACGACCACTGTCCAGTGGGACGTGCGTCTCAGCAATGATCGCGACAGAGTGCCTCCACAATGCCCGCAACTCCAAGGATCAGAAGGACCAGTGCCGTCCACCTCACTGCCGCCAGATCCGGGGGGAGGGGGAGAAGGAGTAGAGACGAGCAGTCACCCCTAATACCCCGATCCAATGCTGGGCACCAAACTCCCCGCCTTCCAGGACCGCATCTACAGCTCCCACAACTCCGATCTCGCAGAAGCGGGCCACCTCGCCAGTCGACGCCAATTCCGCTCAGTTTCGGTTTCCGAGGCCAGCGACCCGCGCCGTCGCCATTTTCTTCACACTCCAGGCAACACCTCGGCCGTCGTCTTACGAGGTCTCCACGGGGCCAGCGAACCCCAAAGTGCTTTCCGTTGCTCCCCAGTGGCTCCCCAACTCTTCGTAGGCCAGTCACACCGACCAGGGGTCGCTCCGGGTGCAGATTTCAGGAGAATTAGCGGGACCCTGCACGGAGCTGCAAGCTCACGCCGCCATCCCGATCGGCGTCCAAGCCACGCCCCCCGTGCCTTTGCACCTTTGTTCTGGAACTTTTCGATAATGCTGAGTTGCTCACACCGCCTCACGTAGAATCTGTAGCATCTTGGTGCATCTCGGACATGCCTGTTGCACTTTTCAAGCACTTGGCACTTTAACTGCGTGGCTCCCCACCCTTATCACACCAACACTGCAACAGCCTAATGGCCGCAATGCCCCCTACACGTAAATTAGTCAGCAGAGTAGTCGTTGAACATTTCACTTGAGTGCATTTTAAACTTTCAGTTCACATCTGATTGCATTTTACGATCGAGCTAAGATCCTCAGTGAGCCCCTGTGGCCCACGCCGCATTTATTTATTTTATTTATTTATTTATGCAATTTTATATAGCGCGGACTTTACCCGAAGGTGTCAGAGCGCTTCACAATAGGAACAGAAAAGATACAAACTGAGAACGTTACACGAGCAACAGATTGCAGAGGCATTCGTTATGTTACATACGGTAAAGTGATAATTGTGAGCAACCAAGAATACATGAGGTAGTAAAAATTGTGAGAAACCAAAAATACATGAGGTAGACAAGGTAATTGTGACACTTGTGAGCAAACAAAATACATGAGGTAGTAAAAATGTGGGCTACCAAAAATACATGAGGTAGTAAAAATTGCTCAGGAGGGAAAAGTGACAAGTGTGCAGGCTACAAGAGAAAATAGAGTATAATTTGTGGTATAATACTGCAGTATATGTTACACACTCAAGCACAAGAACAAACGATTACGTAGGCAAAAGTGGCACTTGTGCAAGTATCAAAGGTAAAAAACCTGTGAGAGGAAGCAAACCGTGTGTTACAGGGGCAAAGTGGTGAGTGCAAGTTGCAAGAGGGTACCAAACACAAGTACATGGATAATACTGCAATAAAAGGCAAACACTCTAACCGCAAGAACACACTGGGAAGGCACTTCCATGGACATGAGAAGTAGAAATTATCAGTAGTGGGAGATCTTCCTTCAGACAGAAGAGAGTTACTTTTGGAGGTGTCTCTGGAGGAGGAGAGCTTTGAGGTCCCTTTTAAAGGCCTGGGAGGAGGCTGTGGTCCGGAGCTGAGGCGGCAATGAGTTCCAGATTCTCACTGCGTTGCCTGAAAATGATTGGGCCATCGTTCTTTCCTTCTTGAAAGTGGGAGGTTCAAGCAGTAGATTCTCCGCATTGCGTGAAGTTCTAGAACCTCCAGAGAGTTTCAGTTTATTCGCCAGGTAGAGAGGAGAAGAGGAGTGCAGGGCTTTGTGGGTGATACAAGCGGTCTTGTAGATAGCTCTAGCCTCAAAGGGAAGCCAGCGGAGGGTAGATAACATTGGTGTGATGTGATTGCTTCTTTTGGCCCCAGAAATGAAACGAGTTGCTGAGTGGAAAACAGACTTAAGTGGGGACACGTGGGATTTGGGGAGGCCAGTAAGAAGAGAATTGCAGTAGTCGAGTCTGGAGAGGACCAGTGCTTGCACCAGGGTTATAAGGTCCCGCTCCGCGAAGAAGCGACGGATTCCCCAAAGAAGGCGCAGTTGGTATCGAGCTGATTTCGCAATGGAATTGATGTGGGGAATTAGATTAAGTTTTTTGTCTAGTATGACACCAAGGGATTTGGCGCTGTCGACAATGATGGGTTTATTGTTTAGTAGATTCATCTGATCCATCCATGATTGAACCGGGGGAGGAGAGAGTGAGGAGGAGAAGAGGAGGAATTCAGTTTTGGAGGGATTCAGAATCAGTTGATGAGTTGACATCCAGTTTTGAATGGAGTCGAGAGTGGAGCTTAGGATGGAAAGATCGTGAGTAGAGGCAATCTTGAGGTAGAGTTGAGTGTCGTCAGCATAAAGATGATAGTGAATCCCGGATTTACTTAGGAGATTTCCCAGTGGTTCTAAATAGAGATTGAACAGTGTGGGAGCAAGTATCGAGCCTTGGGGAACACCTTGACCTACCGCCACAGGAGGTGAAAGACTGTTCGCTATTTTGATCATTTGGGATCTGCCAGAAAGGAAGGATGCAAACCATTTAAGCACAGTGCCCTCCATGCCCATTCTCTGTTGAAGAATATTGAGGAGGGTATTGTGATTGACAGTGTCAAAGGCTGCGGAAAGGTCAAGGAGAATTAGCAGACAGGACCCCCCTGAATCGAGTATCCTCAACGCGTCATCAACCACTTGCAGTAGGGCTGTTTCAGTGCTGCAGTTTTGGATGAAGCCGGACTGACAGTGGTCTAGAAGGTCATTGTCCTTGATATGACAGGAGAGTTGTTTTGCTACACATCTTTCTGTGATCTTCGCCAGAAAGGGAAGGTTAGTGATGGGGCGGAAGTTGTTGAGGTCATTCGCATCAGCAGTGGGTTTTTTCAGAAGAGGGGTGACCTGCCCAGTTTTGAAGGAGGCAGGAAGGGAGCCTTGCCAGAGGGAGAGGTTGATCAGAGTGGTCCAATAGGAGAGGGAATGGGTATAGAAGTCAATGGCAATGGCACTGGGGATAGGGTCAAGAGAATGGTTGGATGGCTTCGTTTCTCGTATGCACTTGAGAAGGGCATCTTCAGATATAGGGTCAAAGCTCTGCCAAATGGCTAAGGATTTGCGCTCCTCTGGAGGGGTAGGATGAGCGACCTGATCCACAAGTGATTTCACTTTTTCATCAAAGAAAATAGCAAAATCCGCTGCTCTCTTTGTAGAATCATCCACCTTGGAGGTTGGGGGAGAGCAGTTAGGCATTTTGATGAGATCAAATAGTTTTTTGGGTCTATTTTTGGCGGAATCAAGGAGGGTTTTGAAGTGTGTCGCTTTCCCAAGGAAGATGTGCTTGTGGTACTTGGATCTTGCTGAGCGAAGCTTGGCCAAATTGTCGGAGGAGGGCACTTGCCTCCATTGTTTCTCCAGGGATCTTAGCTGCTTCCTTTCCTCATAAAGGGATTTGTTGAACCAAGGTGCTGAGGGAGTGGTCCTTAACCTTTTGCTTTTGAGTGGAGCGACTTTATTAATTTCAGCTGCAAGAACTGTGAGGCTTTGAGAGGTGAGTTCGTCAACATCTAGGTTCGGGTCGAGCCTTGGAAGGGCACCTTTCAAGCAGTTGCCGCTTTAACTGGCTGGTTTCACACTTCCGTGCTCCACCGCTGCAACTGTTTGATGGCCGTTGCGTCCACTTTTCTGACGTTCAGTCAGTTATGAGTGCAGTTACCATGCAGCCTGATTTCATGTGAGTTCACCCCAGACTTGACATATAGCCCCTATGGGTATTTCGCGCATCCCTGGTTTCCCTCTTTAAGAATTGGTCTTCTTGTGTCATGGCCCTGCGCTGTTACAGGCCTTTCACTGCTGTGGCACAGTGGAAATCGGTAATTATTGGAATGCATAATCAGCTGGCAGAAGAGTCTCTTCCGTAGTTTCGGACATCTTGCAATTTTTAAAGAGATTTGATTGAATGTGTCTTAAAAGCTCAAATTGGCTTGACTCTGGCTTATTACTTATTGTTTTAACCCCTTTTTATTAGGTCGCAACACCAAAAGAGGCATGACAAATAGATGCCTTTGGCAAATCAGAGGGCTAAATGCACGAGTGGAGAAGCAAGCAGCGAACAGCAAGAAAAATAACATACTGTAAGCACACTGAGTTATTACAGGAGATCTCAAAGAGACAGTTCATGCACTGCCGTGCTCGACCTAAAAATGAATGTGTCTACTTATAACGCAAAGTGGGATTTCTTACACACAAGCTTTGCAGACTACGATTTCCTTTCCTAGTGCTGGATGTTCTGATGCTACAATAATATAGGAAGACTGCTATATTTAAGCTTGCGCCGCCTCTGATTTATAGTATTTGTTTGGCTAAACTAATCTGCCCCGGGTCGCTGCTTTTTGCGCTAACAGACATTTAAGGGATTTGTGCCAAGCATATGATGGTGTCTTGCCATTTTGGCAGGTACACCTATTTATCCTCCTGTTTGGTGTTCTTGTTCAATCTGTATACTCAATCTATGTTTGTTTTTAAAATCCCAATGTCTATTATTTTACCCATGTATTGGACGATTTTAAATGTATTTATTTTCCAGAGTAATTGACTTTAAATATGGCTGCGTTTTAACTGGAAAAAAGGAAAAAAGACTAAATAGCAAACTAATTATTGTTCTACTGCTCTAATTCATGAACTCACAACATTAAGCGACCTTAAATAATTATTTGACTAAGACAAAATGATATATCAAAATTTGGAGACCATTTTATTTATATTTTTTTCTTTTTCTCTCCTTCTGTATTTTTTGTCATTTTTGACTGTTTTCTTTATATATGTCAAAATATATATTATTTACATACATTACATTTAAATACATACATTACATATATTTACATAACAACATAATCAAAGGGGAAAGAAAAGTGCTGTACGATATATTCGGTCGATGGAACATTTGAAGAAGGCAATGCGGTGGAATTGAACTACGCGCGTTTCGGCCAGTGGCCTTCGTCAGGTGACCGTCATTCGCAAGGTAGAGACATTACAATGTGCAAAACAGGACCTAAATCAAAAATACATACAGTACATATATAAATATGGTGGTCGCTATTATACAAAAAATTCTTACATCTTTTGATAACTAAAGGGTCAGTAATTACATCACATTTCATAATATCTATAGCAGCAAAAAAAAAAAAAAAAAATAAACAATACATGTTTTCCTAGTTTTCTACTTTAAGGACTTCCAGTATCTACTGCGTCAATTTATAAACATTCTCATATCCTTGTGGATAACTGTCTCTTCTTTGTATATGTGCAGATCAATATGTAACACCAGATCTTATAGGCTGTACAGTCACTATTACACAATTAGCACATTTCTTCACCTTCTAACCTTAGGCCCTATTTTATATAGATAGAATATAGATCAGTGAGAAGTTGAAAAGGGTAACACATAGATTTACCAAAGGGATGACACTCAGTAGATAAACAGTTACTTACATACGTGATATTTTGTGGTATTTCACTCTAATGTTCTCCAAAAATTATTCTTCCCAATGACACAGTTTCAAATGTGCTGTGAGAGAAAAAGGGGAGGAGGTATTTTATTTTATTTTAAAGAAAGGTAGTTTTCAGATGTTATAAAAGAGGGAAAGAGGTTTTAAATTGTGCTCAGAGTTCTACCTTGCAAGGATCTGTTACAAGTCCTAGTTGTTAGTAGGCATCTGTATACTAGATACAATTTTATATAACCCTTCAGGAGGAGAACCTGGAGATATTTTCTATTTTCGCTACTGTATATCGACCTGAGATAGAGAACAAAAGAGAACTTATAGCTGGGAGTATATCAAGCAGTCCGATTTGTTTAGTCTGTTTTTCTTCAAATAGATATCGTTCAGTTTCGCCATTATTTCACATGTGGTTTAACCGCCCGTGTGTTGCCATCGATTCTATGTAAAATTAGGGTCATAAGGGGCCTAAATTTGTAGACAAGCGCTAGGTAGATGCCCACTGGTAGAGCTAGACTCTTTTTACAATTATATATTATTATTATTATGTTTGAGCTTGTAAAGCGCACTGTTACCCGGAGGTTTCCTGGCGCTGTGTAACGCTGGGGAACCCGTCCTGGCTTTCCCTGTGGGATGGTCCCTGCTGGGAGTCCCCAAGGTGGAGCCAAGCATCCCCGGCGTTGGAGGGGCCGTTGTGGAGATTAGGCAAGCTGATGTCCAGAGTTGCCGAGTGGGACCCCTGAATTAGAGTAGGCACCGAAGCGAGAATTATCGAGTCCGCTGACCAAAGTCCACGACCCTGCAGCGTCGGGAATTGAACCCTGGTCAAGTCAAAACATTTATATAGCGCACTACATACCCAGAGGGTTTCAAGGCGCTTAGGAAGGGGAGGTGGATTATTTGTCAAATATCGGCCGACTTCTGCTCCCGGGTCTGCCGCCTCTAACCAGTGAGCCACACCACTCCACATATTAAATTCTATTATAGCACGATCAAAGAAGTTACTGGGTAGCGCCAGGTGGATGACCGTGGGCAAAGCTGAACTCATTTCAATTATATACGACTTCCATACTAACTTCAATTATTACAGTATCGGGGAATTATTAATAATACCTGTCACAGTGCCTTGATTTAACTGCAGAGGATTCATTCCTTTATAACAACATTCTTATTTCGCGTTTCAAGCCAGGGACATCCGCCTAATTGTTTATCGCTCTGAAAGATTACCAACAGTAACATTTAGTTACAAATGAGTTTATACCGGGGTTCTTGTATTATGTCCTGTAAATTGTATGACCAAAAATTACCTGGTATATGGATATTAGTACAGTGTTCTTTATTTGTCATCTGTTGGTTGGTTTATCTAAAAGGATGACAATAATACGACAAGAACAATAATAAACCCCTGCACTACTATCGCAGTAGACAATTTTATCTCTATCTTAGTTTAGCTAGATTATCGCCGATTTCAGAACGTACCTTCAAGCAAGTATGGCTTTACGTATTACGGGGGTTCTCTTCTGGCATCTGCTTATCCTCGCACAAGTTTTTTAGGTGAAAGTCTCTATGAAACTGGCATTTTTATAAAACTGCAATCCCGCGCATTTTAGCTAATGTTTTTCAGCTGTGCTGTTGTTGACTGGCGCATATAAGTGACGTATATTCCTGCAATAGAGTTAGCTGTCAAAAGCATTTGCTGATTGGTCAGACTTATAGGAGGCAAAAGACGGACCAAGCCTGTACTGCTTAGTCGTATGTTATACTCCTATGGAGCTAGACAACAGACTTGACGATTTTATTTTTGATTCCTTGACATGTAAATACTCTTATTTTGACGTGGAACCACTCGTGTCGATGAAATTAAAATAGTTTTAGACACCATATAGTTGAAGTTGTGGTAGAATAAAAACTAACTAATAGTTTTAGACACGCATATATCTAAAGTAATGATGTAAAAGACTCTCAATGGTGAATTTTTGTTTGGTCAAAATATGGAAAACTGACTACTCCGTTATCGCTTCGATACTGTTTAGTTTCCAAGGGAATAGTTTTAGACACACATATATATGAAAACAATGGTGAAAAAGACTCTCAACTGTGATTTTTTGTGTAGTCAAAACATAGAAAACGGACTGCTTCGTTATCGCTTCAATACTTTTTAATTTCCAAGGGAATAAATACCGTACTTGATGGTTATACTGGAGAATCCCTATCCTGTATAAACAGTTATTTACATATAGTGACGCTCATGTCTATAATGTTTGATTGACCAAGCCATATTCTGCATACAGCATTTCAGTGGGATCATCTATATTATGTCAAAACTGACTATAGTAGTCAATTAGACAATAATATATATCCAAATTAATATACCTTAGTATTTCACTGTTAACATATTAATTAAGGGCCATAAATATAACCATCATATGGTGGATTTCTTTCAAGAAATATCACAGTTCCACCATAGTATTTCAATGTTAACATATCAATTAGGGGCCATAGATATAACCATCATATGGTGGATTTCATTCAAGAATTATCACAGTTGGGGGAGGAGCCAAGATGGCGACCTGAGCGGACGTACAGCCTTTCGGCTCCGCCGGCCCCGGAATCCCGCACCGCAATCCTGTGTACTCTCCTTACTATTTTTCATCTTGAATTGTGCGGGAAGCGGAGCTGATGCCACTGGTGTTCCGCCGACCTCTCCACCCGCCCGGAGTCGGAAGTTATGGACCGGCTCGCCCTGGCCCGGGACCCTGCTTGCTCCGCTGCGCACTGCGGACCTCGCGCCCCCTGACTCAGCCGATCCGCTGCGGGGGTGGTGCGACGGATCGGAGTTTCCCTCACTAGCGCATGGACTGAGCACCGCCAGCCGCCAGGGAATATCGTGCACGCGCTGGGTTGCACGGAGATGGAGGGGAGAGGTGTCTGACCGGCGGGTCCTTTGTTCTTGGCCGCCATGTTCCTGCTCCTTTCTACTCGTCCCTCTGACCGATAACGGCGAGCCCCACTTGGTTCTGCCTGCCTCACCACACAACTGCCGGCTTTCAGGCTACACTGCAGATCGGGCGGAATATTGCTAGCCCGGGGACCGCCAACTGCTGTTCGTCCCGCGACCCCCCCCCCCCTTCCCCCCCACAGCACTTCGTTGGGTAGAGGACAAGATGGCGATGCCTGTGGCTCGCCACTGTGAGGACGACTACGCATCCTCCCCACGAAACAGCGAGCTCGTCTATGTGCAGGGGGCCGGAGCACATTCTTCCCTCAGACGTGCAGAATTGGGGACACTACAGCCTGATTGTACTCTTGCAGACGTGTTGGCGACCCTGGGTGAGCTGAGATCGGCGATGCTGCACAGCTACAGCGCACTGGGGGTGAGACTCGATGCATGCGCCCAAGTTCTCAGCCAGGAGAAGGGGAATCGTCTCCAACAAAATTTCGGATTGGAGCTGCTACAGTCTACCGCTACACCGTTGCCTCGAAGTGATACAGTGGATGCTACAGTAACCATCGCTGTGGCGGGTAGCGACTTGTTGCCAACAGTTCAGACGTTGCTACACTGTTTCCCCCTTGCTCCATGCCTGACTGTGTGCATCGTTTCATGGTGTCGCGAATTTGGGTATCAGCGTCCCGCCCTCATGCTTCTTCACCAGCATACTTGTCACGGACTCTGATTGCCCTGTTTTGTGACTTTTGTGACTTGGATACGCCGGAGATGCCTGTGACCGAGGGAGATTCCTTTCTTGGGGCCAGACGCCGTTCTCTCTGTGCTTATGCACCTCCTCCGGGTGGCCATTTTCCCTCGTCCCTTTGGACTGCACTGGACTACCAAGTAGAATGGGTGAGAGGCTGAGCCCCAGATCGGGCCAGGGCTAGGAGACTTCCTTTTGTTTAACAGCCGGGCGGGTGGGTGGAGGTGGGTGGACCTTGATTTTGGCCTGTTTTACCACGGACTGTGCATTGACTCTCCCTAATTGATAGATTGCTGCTGACTTTACTCGATGTTGCTATTGGGGTGGAGAATGTTTATTGGGCCGGTGGAGTCCGCGTATATGTGTAATTGGCCCTCCTCCCGGTTTTTCTTTTGTGGGAGTCCAAGGATAGATTCCTGTTCTTACTCCCTATATCACTGGATTATGCTTCTTTTACTTTTCTTTCCCTTCTTCTTCTTCTTTTTTCTCTTCTCTTGCTGTATTTCGGGTTTATGGGGCGACAGACACTCTGCTAGGGGGGGGGTAGGCCATAGCCTCTGCATGTGTGTAGGGTGGGGGGTTAAATTTTAGTTTGTGTTCCTTTCTATGGTGCCTTTTTTGCTCTTTTATAATTTTTTCTTCTTTATTTGGCCCGTGCTAGGCACACTGGGGGATGGGTGGCAGCGAAGACGTGGATGGGTTGTTGAAACTGCTTTCTTGTGGTATGAATATCTTGTGGCCATCCTCTGGTCGGGACTTGCATGTTGCGAATCGAATTGATCGGTAAGGGTATTTTTTGTCAAGTCCCACCTACATGGACCTCGTTTTTCTTTCCTATTTGTATGAGTACGGAATAACACGACCTGATCTTAATAGTCGCACAAAAATTTAAAATTAACCTGCATTGCTCCTGTGTCAAGGTATAGCGGCGCCTTCCAGTCTGCTTTTTGCATAGTAACTAATGTTATGCTGTATTACCTTGTCGCCGTATTGCATGCACCAGTGCTACATGAGAGTTCGTGGCCGGCCGGATGGTTGTGGGCCCGTATTTGTTCTGTGCACAATAAAGGTTTTCAAAAATAAAAAAAAATAAAAAAAGAATTATCACAGTTCCACCATAATTGATGACGTATCAATGAAGGGATTTTAGGAAGGCCATTATATAATGGCTTTTTCCCAAGGGATTTCAGAATTCAATCCAGATCTTACTGTATCAAGCGTGAATATCCAATATACTTCACGTTTTCGTCTAATTTTGTCCACACAGATTCCAGATTTAGTCACAATTTTTTCTAACACTGTCCACCGTATTTCTTCTGGCTTGTGATCGCATTTTACATAGTGGGCTACTAACGGGACATTCATTTTTCTTGTGCGAATTGCTGATTTATGCACAGTGACTCTTGTGTAAACTGAGCGTGAAGATTCCCCAACGTAGCCTTTATTGGATGGACAGATTAATAAGTATATAATATTTTTCGTCTTGCAGTTTGTCATACAGGTCAGGGAAATAGTGATACCGTTAAATTGAAGATCTTTAGTCTCAATTGCTAGAGGACAGATTTTACAAATTCCACATTTATGGTTACTTATTACCGGAGCCCCGGTAATAATATTTCTTTGAATCCTTTCCTTCTCGACTGGTATTCGTGATCTGACTACTAAATATTTTAAGTTTTTATTCTTCTTGTATGCAAAGAGGGGTTTTGGAATCATTTCGTTACTGGTTTTGTTAACATTCAGCACATGCCAGTTTTGGTACAGAATTTGACGGATCTCATTGTTCAGCAGGGAATGTCTAGTTACAAACACCAGACTTGTATCACGCTTAGTTTTAGTGTTTGTAAGGAGATGTTGTCGGTCATAATATCTTGCTCTTTTATATGACTCGCGTATTAATCGATGTGGGTAGCCACGTTCTTTAAATTTCTCCTTCATTACAGCTGCTTTCTCATCGTAGTCAATTAGTCTTGTGCAATTTCTCCTTAATCTAAGGAATTGGCTAAATGGTATACTGTCCTTTTGTGATGTAGGATGGAAGCTGCTGTAATGGAGGAGTGTGTTCCGAGCAGTGGGTTTAACGAAGAGGTCCATGACAAGCTGTCCCTCATGGTGTTTTATCTTGAGGTCCAGAAATTCTATTTCAGAATTGCTTATTTTTTCAGAAAATTTTAAAGTGGGATCACAGGCATTAAGCCAAGATATGAATTCTTGTAATGCATCTTCATTATCGTCCCAAATAAAAATAATATCATCGATATATCTTGACCAGTAAAATATCGATTCAAAAAATGGTGCCACTTCATTAAAAATATGTTTCTCTTCGAAATGTGCCACAAAGATGTTTGCAATCGTAGGGGCGCAAGAAGCGCCCATACTTACTCCTTTTGTCTGTTTGTACAGGTTCCCTCTGAACTCAAACACATTATTTTCCAAGACAATGTTAAGACAGTCCAAAATGAAAAGCATGTTACAATCGATGTTAAAGGATTCTATGAACCATTTGGAGGCTTCAATGGCACCTAAACAAGGGATGTTGGAATAGAGGCTTTCAACGTCCAATGTCAACATCCATTGTCTGTGAGCATTGAACGCTGTGCCTTCTAGTTGGGTGATAATATGTCTGGTATCTTGGATGTATCCCAATATTTTCCCAATATGTGGACGTAAAATTGCATCCAAGTATTTGGAGATGGGCTCGGTGACACTGCCAATAGTAGTGACAATAGGGAGGAACAGCGGGTCGTGTTCGTTCTTGTACCCTTTTGGGATGCCATATATGCTGGCCATTTTGGGGTTGTCAACATTCATGTACTCATATTCTTTATGGCAAATATCGCCATTATTTAGTGCCTTTAGGGCCCGATGTAGGTAAATCTTTTTTACCACTTCATAAATACCGAATCATACCGAATCGGTATTTAAGAAGTGGTCAAAAAGAGAAGGGCAGATGTAAGTAATTTTATTTTAAAAATTACCGAATCGGAAGGAATCGGTATTTACCGATTCGGTAAATACCGAATCGGTAATGCCCATTGATTCCTATGGGCATTGAAGCCCATAGGAATCAATGGGCATTACCGATTCGGTATTTACCAAATCGGTAAATACCGAATTTTGCAAGGGCGCAGGGGGTGTCACTTTGACACCCTCTAGCACCCTGAATTCAGGCACGTGTGCCATGTGGCACACAGACATGCCCTAAGGGCATGTCTGTGTGTCACATGGCACTGGTGTGCATGCACACATGTGCATGCACACCTGTATTCTGTATTTTACCATCCAATAGGATTGGATGGTAAAATACCGAATCTGACTGGCCTGTGGGACTCAGAAGAGTCCCACCTACATTAGGAAATTACCGAATCGGTAAAAATACTGATTCGGTATTTTACCGATTCGGTAAATTTACAGATTCGGTAAATTTACCGAATCGGTAAAATGGCTCACCTACATCAGGAATGTCCATTTACTGGTCAGTAACGGCCGAAATCGGCCGTTACCGGTCGGTAAATGGACACCTACATCGGGCCCCTAGTATTAGTTTAGAAATTTTTGTCTTAATCTTAGCTGTAGGATCCCTCAAAATTTTAGTATAGAAAGTGGTATCATTAAGCATTTGTTCCATTTTCTCAATATATTTGTCTGTGTCTAAGATGGCAATTCCACCCCCCTTGTCACAGCTTTTTACAGTTTTTTGAGTAGAGTCTTTTAGGTCAAGAATAGCTTTGTGTTCCTCTATAGAGATGTTGTAAGGGGTGTGTGGTATATATTTAGTTATATTTCTTAATTTAGAGGTCACAATCTTTTCAAAAATTCCTATTTCAGGACCTACTTGGTCAAGGGTGGGAGTGAATACTGACTTAGGGGCCAAACCAGATTTGTTATGTTCTATTGTATCACATTCTCTGTTGGAGAAAAAGCTTTTAAGCCGAATGTTTCGAAAAAAGCTTACCATATCATTGAATAACTCAAATTCATTCAACCCAGAGTGGGGAACAAATGAGAGTCCCTTTGATAGTATGGAATAGGTGGCAGGATTAGCATCATGGCTACTTAAGTTAAAGATGGGGATTGTTTTTACTCCCTCCAGTAACGGGCATTTCTTGTTTCCAAGTATCTGTCCGCATTCAGTTGATGGTCCTGGAAATGCGGCTGATATTGTCCCTGGGGTTGATAGGGTTGGTTCTGTGGGTATTGTCCCTGAGGCTGATATTGTTGGTTTTGATATTGGGATCGATATTGTGCTCGATAATTCGGTCTCCAATTGCCTCGCTGTTGGCGCCTCCCTAAAAAAGGCCTATAGCCTTGGTTGGATCTGAAACGGTTTCCCCTGGGTTGGTAAGGTGACCTTGAGGAATCACTCCAGCTTTAAGGTAATCTAGTATAAACCTACCATGGAGTTCAATTCTTTTTTTTTTTTTTTTTTTTTAGCTCTAAAAAATAAACCAAAAAGAATCGAACTCCATGGTAGGTTTATACTAGATTACCTTAAAGCTGGAGTGATTCCTCAAGGTCTCCAAATAAAAAACATCCCTGGTTTATTCGTCCATCTTAAACATTTTCTAGAACGTTGGTCCCTCATTGCAAATAGATGCTCAAGGGACTTAATGATGCTTATTGTAGAGACTGTAAGGGAAGTCCTGACACAACTAGCACAGGAAATCACAGAACTTGAGGATAAAATCAAAACCTCCACTGTAATACTAGATATCAAAAGAAGTTAGATGACATAGAAATGGATCTTAGCTCATATAGTGAATACCTAACTAAACGAAAGATGGACAAATTACAAAAAGATATCCGCTTTTTCAGTAAGGAAAAAGTGTATCCTTATCTAGCAGATAACTTTTATGGTCAATCAGATGGAATGGATAAGGACAATATGACATATCATCCTGAATCTAGATCCAATAAATTCACTACCTTTTCTAACTCCTCTGATTCAGGCAGCAATTCTAGCATGTCATCTTACCAACCCAGGGGAAACCGTTTCAGATCCAATCAAGGCTATAGGCCTTTTTTAGGGAGGCGCCAACAGCAAGGCAATTGGAGACCGAATTATCGAGCACAATATCGATCCCAATATCAATTCCAACAAAACCAACAATATCAGCCTCAGGGACAATACCCACAGAACCAACCCTATCAACCCCAGGGACAATATCAGCCGCATTTCCAGGACCATCAACTGAATGCGGACAGATACTTGGAAACAAGAAATGTCCGTTACTGGAGGGAGTAAAAACAAACCCCATCTTTTACTTAAGTAGCCATGATGCTAATCCTGCCACCTATTCCATTCTATCAAAGGGACTCTCATTTGTCCCCCACTCTGGGTTGAATAAATTTGAGTTATTCAATGATATGGTAAGCTTTTTTCGAAAAATTCGGCTTAAAAGCTTTTTCTCCAACAGAGAATGTGATACAATAGAACATAACAAATCTGGTTTGGCCCCTAAGTCAGTATTCACTCCCACCCTTGACCAAGTAGGTCCTGAAATAGGAATTTTTGAAAAGATTGTGACCTCTAAATTAAGAAATATAACTAAATATATACCACACAACCCTTACAACATCTCTATAGAGGAACACAAAGCTATTCTTGACCTAAAAGACTCTACTCAAATAAATGTAAAAAGCTGTGACAAGGGGGGTGGAATTGCCATCTTAGACACAGACAAATATATTGAGAAAATGGAACAAATGCTTAATGATACCACTTTCTATACTAAAATTTTGAGGGATCCTACAGCTAAGATTAAGACAAAAATTTCTAAACTAACACTAAAGGCACTAAATAATGGCGATATTTGCCGTAAAGAATATGAGTACATGAATTTTGACAAGCCCAAAATGGCCAGCATATATGGCATCCCAAAAGGGCACAAGAACGAACACGACCCGCCGTTCCGCCCTATTGTCACTACTATTGGCAGTGTCACCGAGCCCATCTCCAAATACTTGGATGCAATTTTACGTCCACATATTGGGAAAATATTGGGATACATCCAAGATACCAGACATATTATCACCCAACTAGAAGGCACAGCGTTCAATGCTCACAGACAATGGATGGTGACATTGGACGTTGAAAGCCTCTATTCCATCATCCCTTGTTTAGGTGCCATTGGAGCCACCAAATGGTTCATAGAATCCTTTAACATCGATTGTAACATGCTTTTCATTTTGGACTGTCTTAACATCGTCTTGGAAAATATTGTGTTTGAGTTCAGAGGGAACTTGTACAAGCAGACAAAAGGAGTAAGTATGGGCGCTTCTTGCGCCCCTACGATTGCAAACATCTATGTGGCACATTTCGAAGAGAAACATATTTTTAATGAAGTGGCACGATTTTTTGAATCGATATTTTACTGGTCAAGATATATCGATGATATTATTTTTATTTGGGACGATAATGAAGATGCATTACAAGAACTCATATCTTGGCTTAATGCCTGTGATCCCAATTTAAAATTTTCGGAAAAAATAAGCAATTCTGAAATAGAATTTCTGGACCTCAAGATAAAACACGATGAGGGACAGCTTGTCATGGACCTCTTCGTTAAAGCCACTGCTCGGAACACACTCCTCCATTACAGCAGCTTCCATCCTACATCACAAAAGGACGGTATAACATTTAGCCAATTCCTTAGAATAAGGAGAAATTGCTCAAGACTAATTGACTACCATGAGAAAGCTGCTGTAATGAAGGAGAAATTTAAAGAACGTGGCTACCCACATCGATTAATACGCGAGTCATATAAAAGAGCAAGATATTATGACCGACAACATCTCCTTACAAACACTAAAACTTGCAAGCGTGATGCAAGTCTGTTGTTTGTAACTAGACATTCCCTGCTGAACAATGAGATCCGTCAAATTCTGTACCAAAACTGGCATGTGCTGAATGTTAACAAAACCAGTAACTAAATGATTCCAAAACCCCTCTTTGCATACATGAAGAATAAAAACTTAAAAGATTTAGTAGTCAGATCACGAATGCCAGTCGAGAAGGAAAGGATTCAAAGAAATATTATTACCGGGGCTCCGGTAATAGGTAACCATAAATGTGGAATTTGTAAAATCTGTCCTCTAGCAATTGAGACTAAAGATCTTCAATTTAACGGTATCACTATTTCCCTGACCTGTATGACAAACTGCATGACGAAAAATATTATATACTTATTAATCTGTCCATGCAATAAGGGCTACGTTGGGGAATCTTCACGCTCAGTTTACACAAGAGTCACTGAGCATAAATCAGCGATTCGCACAAGAAAAATGAATGCCCCGTTAGTAGCCCACTATGTAGAATGTGATCACAAGCCAGAAGAAATACGGTGGACAGTGTTAGAAAAAATGGTGACTAAACCTGGAATCTGTGTGGAGAAAATTAGACGAAAACGTGAAGTATATTGGAAATTCACGCTTGATACAGTAAGATCTGGATTGAATTCTGAAATCCCTTGGGAACAAGCCATTATATAATGGCCTACCTAAAATCCCTTCATTGATATGTCATCAATTATGGTGAAATTGTGATAATTCTTGAAAGAAATCCACCATATGATGGTTATATCTATGGCCCCTAATTGATATGTTAACATTGAAATACTATGGTGGAACTGTGATATTTCTTGAAAGAAATCCACCATATGATGGTTATATTTATGGCCCTTAATTAATATGTTAACAGTGACATACTAAGGTATATTAATTTGGATATATATTATTGTCTGATTGACTACTATAGTCAGTTTTGACATAATATAGATGATCCCACTGAAATGCCGTATGCAGAATATAGCTTGGTCAATCAAACATTATAGACATGAGCGTCACTATATGTAAAGAACTGTTTATACAGGATAGGGATTCTCTAGTATAACCATCAAGTACGGTATTAATTCCCTTGGAAATTAAAAAGTATCGAAGCGATAACGAAGTAGTCCGTTTTCTATGTTTTGACTACACAAATATTCACCGTTGAGTCTTTTTCACCATTGTTTTCATATATATGTGTGTCTAAAACTATTCCCTTGGAAACTACACAGTATTGAAGCGATAACGGAGTAGTTCGTTTTCCATGTTTTGACCAAACAAAAATTCACCATTGAGAGTCTTTTCCATCATTACTTTAGATATATGCGTGTCTAAAACTATTAGATAGTTTTTATTCTACCACAACTTCAACTATATGGTGTCTAAAACTATTTTAATTTCATCGACACGGGTGGTTCCACGTCAAAATAAGTGTGTTTACATGTCAAGGAATCACCAATAAAATCGTCAAGTCTGTTGTCTATCTCCATAGGAGTATAAAATACGACTAAGCAGTACAGGCTTGGTCCGTCTTTTGCTTCCTATATGTCTGACCAATCAGCAAATACTTTTGACAGCTAACTCTATTGCAGGAATATACGTCACTTATATGCGCCAGTCAACAACAGCACAGCTGAAAAACATTAGCTAAAATGCGCGGGATTGCAGTTTTATAAAACGCCTGTTTCATTGAGACTTTCACTTAAAAAACTTGTGCGAGGATAAGCAGATGCCAGAAGAGAACCCCCGTAATACGTAAAGCCATACTTGCTTGAAGGTACGTTCTGAAATCGGCGATAATCTAGCTAAACTAAGATAGAGATAAAATTGTCTACTGCGATAGTAGTGCAGAGGTTTATTATCGTTTTTGTCGTATTATTGTCATCCTTTTAGATAAACCAACCGACAGATGACAAATAAAGAACACTATACTAATATTCATATACCAGGTAATTTTTGGTCATACAATTTACAGGACATAATACAAGAACCCCGGTATAAACTAATTTGTAACTAAATGTTACTGTTGGTAATCTTTCAGAGCGATAAACAATTAGGCGGATGTCCCTGGCTTGAAACGCGAAATAAGAATGTTGTTATAAAGGAATGAATCCTCTGCAGTTAAATCAAGGCACTGTGACAGGTATTATTAATAATTCCCCGATATTGTTATAATTGAAGTTAGTATGGAAGTCGTATATAATTGAAATGAGTTCAGCTTTGCCCACGGTCATCCACCTGGCGCTACCCAGTAACTTCTTTGATCGTGCTATAATCGAAGTTAATATGGAAGTCATATATAATTGTAAAAAGAGTCTAGCTCTACCAGTGGGCATCTACCTAGCGCTTGTCTACAAATTTAGGCCCCTTATGGACCCTAATTTTACATAGAATCGATTGCAACACACGGGCGGTTAAACCACATGTGAAATAATGGCGAAACTGAACAATATCTATTTGAAGAAAAACAGAATAAACAAATCGGACTGCTTGATATACTCCCAGCTATAAGTTCTCTTTTGTTCTCTATCTCAGGTCGATATACAGTAGCGAAAATAGAAAATATCTCCAGCTTCTCCTCCTGAAGGTTTATATAAAATTGTATCTAGTATACAGATGCCTACTAACAACTAGGACTTGTAACAGATCCTTGCAAGGTAGAACTCTGAGCACAATTTAAAACCTCTTTCCCTCTTTTATAACATCTGAAAACTACCTTTCTTTAAAATAAAATAAAATACTTCCTCTCTTTTTCTCTCACAGCACATTTGAAACTGTGTCATTGGAAAGTATAATTTTTTGAGAACATTAGACTGAAATACCACGAAATATCACGTCTGTAAGTTAACTGTTTATCTACTGAGTGTCATCCCTTTGGTAAATCTATGTGTTACCCTTTTCAACTTCTCACTGATCTATATTCTATCTATATAAAATAGGGCTTAAGATTAGAAGGTGAAGAAATGTGTTAATTGTGTAATAGTGACCGTACAGCCTATAAGATCTAGTGTTTCATATTGATCTGCACATATACAAAGAGGAGACAGTTATCCACAAGGATATGAGAATGTTTATAAATTGACACAGTAGATTCTGGAAGTCCTTAAAGTAGTCAAGTCAAGTCAAGTCAGAGAATTTATATAGCGCGCTACATACCCAGAGGGTCTCAAGGCGCTTGAGGAGGGGTGGGGAATTACTTGTCAAATATCCACGTTTTAAGTTGCTTTCTGAATGCTAGGTGGTTCTGGGTAAGGCGAAGGTAAGTGGGAAGTGAGTTCCAGGTTTTAGCTGCCAGGTAGGAGAAGGATCTACCTCCCATGGTGGTTTTGTTGATGCGAGGTACAGTGGCAAGGGCTTGGTTGGATGATCGTAGCTGGCGGGAGGGGGTGTAGAAGGACAGTCGTGTGTTGAGGCATTCTGGTCCGATTTCGTAGAGTGCTTTGTGTGCGTGGGTTAGGAGCCGGAAAGTGATCCTCTTATTGACGGGAAGCCAGTGGAGGTTTTTCAGGTGACCAGAGATATGTTCTTTACGCGGGATGTCTAATATGAGCCTGGCTGAGGCGTTTTGGATTCGTTGGAGTTTTTTCTGGAGTGTAGCGGTAGTACCGGCGTAGAGGGTGTTTCCATAGTCCAGTCGGCTCGTGACCAGAGCGTGGGTGACCGTTTTCCTAGTTTCGGTGGGGATCCAACGAAATGTTTTTTTGAGCATGCGAAGAATGTTGAAGCAGGATGAAGAGACGGCGTTGACTTGTCTGTTCATCGAAAGTGAGGAATCCAGGATGACGCCCAGGTTCCGTGCGTGGTCTGTCGGGATGGGTGCTTTTCCAAGGGCTTCTGGCCACCAAGAGTCGTCCCATGCAGAGGGGGAGGTACCTAAGATGAGGACTTCTGTTTTATCTGAGTTCAGTTTCAGACGGCTGTGTTTCATCCATTCGGCTACTTCTTTCATTCCTTCGTGTAGGTTGGTTTTGGCGGTGTTGGGGTCTTTGGTGAGTGATAGGAGCAGTTGAGTGTCATCCGTGTAGGAGATGATGTTGAGGTTGTGTTGGCGGGCGATGGCCGCGAGGGGGCTCATGTATACGTTGAAAAGGGTGGGGCTGAGTGAAGATCCTTGTGGTACGCCGCAGATGACTTCAGTGGCCTCTGACTTGAATGGTGGAAGGCGGACTCTCTGGGTTCTTCCGGTGAGGAACGAGGTGATCCATTCTAGTGATTTTCCTTGGATTCCGATGTTTCTGAGGCGCTGTAGAAGGGTGCTATGGCAGACTGTGTCGAAGGCTGCGGAGAGGTCGAGGAGGATGAGGGCGACTGTGTCTCCATTGTCCAGTAGAGTTCGAATGTCGTCTGTTGCTGCGATGAGGGCGGTCTCAGTGCTGTGTTTTGCTCGGAAGCCGGACTGTGAGGAGTCGAGGGATTTGTTGGCTTCGAGGAAGGCGGCGAGCTGGTTGTTGACAGCTTTCTCGATGACTTTGGCTGGGAATGGAAGGAGCGAGATGGGGCGGTAGTTTTTGAGTTCGGTGGGGTCCGCTGTGGGTTTTTTCAGAAGGGCGCTGAGTTCAGCGTGTTTCCAGCTTTCCGGGAAGGTGGCGGAGTTGAAGGAGCAGTTGATGACTTCTCGGAGGTGCGGTGCTATGACGGAGTCTGCTTTGTTGAAGATGTGGTGAGGGCATGGGTCTGTGGGGGATCCTGAGTGGATGGAGTTCATCAGGCGGATGGTGTCCTCAGTGGAGATTGGGTTCCAGTCATTAAGGATGTTCGAGGGGGGTGAAGGTCCAGCAGATGGTTGGGTGGGTTGCTCTCCGGGTTGGTTGTCGAAGCTGTTGTGGATGTCTGCAATTTTGTTGTGGAAGAATGAGGCTAGGGAGTCGCAGAGGGCTTGAGAGGGGGTGATGTCGTTAGAGTTGGCCGAGGGATTGGTAAATTCCTTGACGATGTTGAAAAGTTCCTTGCTGTTGTGGGCGTTGTTATCTAGTCGGTCCTTGAAGGCGGTTTTCTTGGCCTTTCGGATCAGTTGGTGGTGTATGCGGGTGGCGTTTTTGAAGGCATCCTTGGTGCTGGTGGTTGGGTCTTTTTTCCAGGCCTTCTCAAGGGAGCGGCAGAGTTTCTTGGATTTCTTAAGATCATCGTTGAACCAGGAGGCCTTCTTGCTGCCAAGTTTGCTTTGTCGTTTTTTCAGTGGTGCTAGGATGTCGGCGCTGATGGATAACCATAGGGTGAGGTTGGTGGCGGCTTGGTCGGGGTTTGAGGAGTGGGCTGGGGGGTTTAGGAGAAGCGATGAGGAGATCTGGTCGATGGTGATTTTGTTCCAGTTTCTTTGCAGAGTTGGTTGGGGGTGGTTGTTGGGTTTGGGCTTGTTGTAGGTAAAGTGAACACAGCTGTGGTCAGTCCAGAGGAGAGCCGTAGTGTGGCTGAAGGAGACATGATTGCTGGAGGTGAAGATAGGGTCGAGTGTGTGACCTGCGATGTGGGTGGTGGAAGTGACCAGTTGTTTAAGTCCGAGGTTGGCGAGGTTGTCCAAGAGGGTGGTGGAGTTGTGGTCGTTGTTCTTTTCAAGGTGAAAATTGAGGTCTCCCAGAAGGATGTAATCTTTGGAGGGGAGCGCGTGTGGAGTGATGAAGTCCGTGATGTCCTCACTAAATTGTGCGCGGGGTCCTGGAGGTCTGTAAAGGAGGGTGCCTCTGAGTGTGGTCTTGGGGTCGATGTGGATCTGGAAGTGAAGGTGTTCAGAGTTGGCGAGATTGACGTCAGAGCTGGTTGAGATGTGGATGGATTTCTTATGGACGATAGCGATTCCTCCTCCTGTGTGGCCGGTACGGTCCTTGCGTATGATCTTATAATCTTCTGGGATGGCAATGGTGATGTCTGGGGCGGAAGAGGCGTTCATCCATGTTTCTGTTAGGAAGGCGACGTCCGGAGAGATGGTGTCTAGTAGATTCCATAGGTCAATGGCGTGCCTGTGGACCGATCGGGTGTTGAGCAAGATGCATTGTAGGTGGTTAGGGTCGGGAATCTGTGGTGTGATCGTAGCGGAGTTGTTGTCGGTGCCGATGAATTTGCAGGAGTAGCATGAGAAAGGTCCATGGGTGTGTCCAGGAGCGGCTTTGACGCAGTTGGGGGGGCGGCCGGAGTTAAGGGCAAGGAGGGAGGTGGCATCGTAGGTAATGCGGGAGGGCTGGGCAATGCGAGGGCCAGGGGGTCTGGCGCTGGGCGCGGTCCAGGCGCGGAGGGCGTAGACGGGCTTACCTTTGGCGCACCTTCGGCGCGGATTGGGCGCGATCGCTGCGCGTGAACGCTGCGCGTCAGAGAAACTACCATAAGTAGTCAGAGGAGGGGGAGGGGCGAGGGGTGGTCAGCTGGGAGGCGGGATGCGGGGTGGAGCTGCAGGCAGGGACAAGACAACAACAACAAGATGGCAGGCAAAGCGGAAGTGAGGACGACGGGGCTGGGGTGGGCAGGGTCGCCGGTCTAGTCAGTGCAGCAAACAGCCAAGCCAGCAAATATGGAACAAGCGCACCGAGCGAGAATAAAGTCCTAGCACACAACAGCAATGCAAATTATTCACAATAGCGCTAGCGTTAGACTCAGATCCACCTAATTAAGCGTAGGCACAATAGCGCTAGCGTTAGATTAAAATCCGACTAATTAGGCGCAGGCACAGTAGCGCTAGCCTGAGGCTGCAATTCAAAGTGCAGGTAAGCGTAGGTGCAAGCGAGGGTGCAAGCAACGATACCACAGGAGGCTTGGAGGAGCGTGGTGGGAGCGACCTCAGCAGTTGAATGCAGAGCGGTCACAGCGCTTCCTTGGACGAGACGATACTCTACTCTGTTGTGGGAGGGGTGGTCAGCTGGGAGGCGGGATGCGGGGTGGAGCTGCAGGCAGGGACAAGACAACAACAACAAGATGGCAGGCAAAGCGGAAGTGAGGACGACAGGGCTGGGGTGGGCAGGGTCGCCGGTCTAGTCAGTGCAGCAAACAGCCAAGCCAGCAAATATGGAACAAGCGCACCGAGCGAGGATAAAGTCCTAGCACACAACAGCAATGCAAATTATTCACAATAGCGCTAGCGTTAGACTCAGATCCACCTAATTAAGCGTAGGCACAATAGCACTAGCGTTAGATTAAAATCCGACTAATTAGGCGCAGGCACAGTAGCGCTAGCGTGAGGCTGCAATTCAAAGTGCAGGTAAGCGTAGGTGCAAGCGAGGGTGCAAGCAACGATAGGAAAAGATGTGTTGTTTTTTTTTTTGCTGCTATAGATATTATGAAATGTGATGTAATTACTGACCCTTTAGTTATCAAAAGATGTAAGAACTTTTTGTAAAATAGCGACCACCATATTTACATATGTACTGTATGTATTTTTGATTTAGGTCCTGTTTTGCACATTGTCATGTCTCTACCTTGCGAATGACTTCACCTGACGAAGGCCACTGGCCGAAACGCACGTAGTTTAATTCCACCGCATTGCCTTCTTCAAATGTTCCATCGACCGAATATATCGTACATCACTTTTCTTTTCCCTTTGATTATGTTGTTATGTAAATATATGTAATGTATGTATTTAAATGTAATGTATTTAAATATTATATATTTTGACATATATAAAGAAAACAGTCAAAAATGACAAAAAATACAGGAGAGAAAAAGAAAAAAATATAAATAAAATGGTCTCCAAATTTTGATATATAATTTTGTCTTAGTCAAATAATTATTTAAAGTCGCTTAATGTTGTGAGTTCATGAATTAGGGCAGTAGAACAATAGTTTGCTATTTAGTCTTTTTTCCTACTTGTTCACGTATTCCCTACGAATAGCAAACAGAATAGTGTGTAGGGGTCTCCCTCTTCCCAAAAATTAACTGTATAAGATACCCGGGATAATTGTCTTTCTAGACTTTCCCAAAAAACCATGCACGCATAAAAGAAATACGGACGGGATAACTTGGGAAGGTCCTCAAAAACCTGGGGGCAGAGCTTAATGGTAAACGGAAAGGGCATACAATCATGTTTCTGCCTGTCTGTGCCCCGGATGTCTGCCTCTTTGTCTAACGCTCCCTGTCCCATAAAACAATATTTCAAATTCAGTTTGCCCCTCAAACTCACTTTTTCTGTCTCATGCATAGTCCCTTTAACCCCTTCCATGCTGGTGACGAACCCCAGCCGTCATGCACTACGGTGCTCGTGTGCTGATGACGGCTGGGGTTCGTCATGACCCGCCCCTGTTCGTTTGTTTACCGCACGGGGGCGGAATCGGGCCAGCAGGGAAGGGGTTAAACCTGCGTCCTTCGCTACACCCCAAAACTCTCGTCTTTAAATGTTCAAAACAAAAAAAGATTGTAGAAGGCCTCAAAATTGGACAACCAGAGCAGAGGAAAGGTAAGTATACAACGCCAATTAGGTTTGTATAGAAGGCCCTCACTCACCAACCTGGTTGGTGACATGCTTCATCATCGGGCCCCACTGGGAGAGGCCGAATGCCTCCCCAGTGTGCTTCAACGCCAGATTTACTGTGGAGCGTGTAAAGTGGAATAGTGAGTGCTAAGTGATAGAGTTGGTAGTGAAATTAAAAATGTCTAAATTGTATCAAAAATGATTTATTACTTGATCGATTGGACATATTAAAAACAATGTGTTAGAAAGTAAACCAAACAAATTGTCTGGCTGTTTCCAATAAAGTTATGAGTGGGTCAACATGTTTTTGCCAATGTTGGTGTCAAATTACCTGGCATTCGTCAGGACCTATGGTGGACTAAACCCCGGCGGGATGGTCACGCTAAGGCCCACCCTGACCTAGGGACATGAAAGTGAAAAAAGGAATTAAAAAGTGCAATGAAAGGAAATTTAAATAATTCCCTTTGTGGTACTCTCAGTTGTAGAGACCCAAATTTTTTTTAGAATGCACCTGTAAAAGAAATGACAAAGACATACACAAAGAGACAAACAAACAATTAGAATTCTCCATTCAGAGGTATGTCGGATTCATAAAATGGGGAAGTGACTTAGTGCTCTGGTTGTTTAGGAAACAAACAAACATTTGCAATTAGCAGTAAATTTAAACACCCAACCAAGTAGTGGGTAATACTCTGCGCCAAGAGTGGGTAAATAAGTGCTTAGGCGATCAATGGACAAAGCCAATGGCTGTAAACACTTAATCAATGCCCCAGCAATGCGCGTGTAATGGCCGGATCAATGGACCAAATGGCCAGTGGACCCCGGCACACTATGTTAGCAAACGAAATCTGAATTAAAAATAATCTCACTTGGATGGTGAGAAAATATCACACCATGGACCGCGGGAGGGGGGTTGGTGGTGAAATCGGCACACCCTTGGAAAATCCAAAAGAAACAATCAGCCATGATTTGCGATCGATCGGTACTTAGCTCATAGTGTAGTTGTTGGAAGCGTAGAACTTACGCCCTCGACGCCAGGCACCCACTGCAAACCTGCATGCACCCTCTATAACTGGGTCCTGAAGATGAGACGCAGAGTCAAGCAGCCGGTATAAGTAAGCCGGTTACGAAGAGAGAGGGACGTTTCCGGGTTGGGCGTGGCAAGCGTCAGGGGACGCGGTATCATCAAATCCACGGGTACGCTCAAGTGAGGATGAGTGTGCCTCGAGGCTGGAAACTAGAGCGGGCAAAGCAGTGGCTTGCTCGAGATGAAACAGCAAAGCTTTATTGTCCCGAGTGAGCACGGATCGGCTCAGGACTCGTGGCCATTAAAAAAATTTGATATATATCTGGCCAAAGATTAAAAAGGGGATAAGATAAAAACAGGTATACTCCCACAACAAGTATTGGGTGTGGGATGCATGGCCAAGAGGTGATAATGGCACCTGGGTTGATATGGGAGCCGATACACATAAATATCCCAACATCCTGGGTGACAAATAAAAATTGGAGGTAAGGAGAGCAAGCTATTAGCTGAAGGGTATACCAATAAATGCATAGGACTGTTGTACATGAAGGAAAGTAGTGATACGAGACAGAAACTTCAGTACATATTAGATCGGGGGAGGACCAATCAATATAATGCCCAATTGTCGGGCCACCAAATAAGTTTTCAGTGCCCGGGGACCGATCGGTACTGTGAAAGGGAAATCACATTGCACCTCAGTTAATAATGCAGAAACAGAGAGGCCGCGCATTTGTCGCGAAAAGATTGCGGTGACAGGATTGGATGACAATTGCTCATTGGAGTTCACATGGTGTTGAGAACAAGGCACCTGCTGGTGCTAAGTCAGTACATGAAAAACTATAATGTGGGCCAATTTATTTCAGTATTGATGACCATGGGATCTCATCATTAAGACCCTGCTTATGGGTCCCCAAACGGTACACCCATCTCTGTTCTTTTTCGAAAAGTCTGTTGGTGATATTGGTTTCCCCATTGATCTGCTCAATTATTGTCCACCGTAGATCGTTGGTGGTGTGATTGGACTGAAGGAAATGGTCACTCATTTTGGTAGTTGTTTTCCGGTATCTTATGTTACTTCTGTGCTCACAGATTCTTTGTTTGATCTTCCTCGTAGTCATGCCAATATAGCGTAGATTACAGGGGCATGTGATTAGGTAAATTGAATTGGTTGACTTACAGTTTGTATGGACTCTTTGTGTCCATGTTTTACCTGGTTCCAGTGCTAGTTGTTTAGTTGCAGTTGTAAGATGACAGACGCTGCAATTGGAGTAGGGGAAATGGCCAATAATTCTGGGCAAATTCCATGCGTCTGTGATGCTACGTGTCTCTGTCAGAGTGACTTCTTTTGGCCAAGTATGGACTAGGGAATCTTTTAGACTTCGTCCCTTTTTGAAAGAAAACAATGGCTTTTGCCAGGTTTTATTTGTACTGGAGATGATCTTCCAGTTCCTGTTGATAGATTTTTTCATTTGGTTAGACAGACTGCTATATGTTGTCACACACATCAGGGGTACTTCCTGTCGGTGTCTTTGATTTGTCTCTAGAAGAACCTCCCGTGATTGATTGCGTGCACGCTTACATCCTTTATTCAGAATATGGTTTGGGTACCCTCTTGCTTGTAGTTTTGTTGTGAGACCCGAGGACTGTTCCTTGAAATCCTTCACGTCGCTGCAGTTGCGCCTAATTCTAAGGTATTGACCATATGGTAGGTTCTCCTTTAATGGTCATGGGTGGAAGCTGGTGTATTCCAACAGGTTATTCTTTGCGGTCAGTTTATAGTGAGTTTTTGTTGTTAATGATGTGCCATTAATAGAGATCACCACATCTAGAAAGACGACCTCTGTTTGACTCATAGTGCAGGTGAACTTCAGATTTTGATCAGCAGTATTGATCCATTTCAAGAAATCTTCTAGGAGGGCCATGCTGCCTTTCCAAATTAAAAGCACATCATCGATATACCGTCTCCAACAATAAATGGAGAAAGAAAAAGGTTTATTGGTTGGTAAAATGTGCTTTGCTTCGAAGTCATAAACATTGAGGCCCGCCACACTAGGGGCAAAAGTACTGCCCATAGATGTACCCGTGCTTTGCAGGTACAGTTGCCCCTTGTAAGCAAAGAAATTCTCTTTCAGTGCTACGGTAGCACAGTCAAAAATAAACCTTTTTGGTGTGTTGTAGTTCCAGGGGATTGAGTCAAGTGCAGAACCAAGGACTTTAATCGTATCATACTGAGGGATGCTGGTGTATAGGCTTTCTATATCCAGAGTGACTAGGATCACAGTGCCCTCTTCGAAAAAGAGATTTCTTGGAGTAGTTGAAGGAGGCTCTTTGTATCCTTCAGGTAAGTGGGGGTGTTCTGGATAATTGGTTAAGGAATTGGTCACGGAATACCGAAAGCGGTTCAAGCAGGGACCCGATTCCGGACACAATAGGCCTCCCTGGTGGTGGTAGTTTGTTTTTGTGTGTCTTTGGCAGTGTATAGAAGTATGGAATTATGCTGTCACTATTACTCAGGAAATCTGCCTCATTTTTGGATAGGTATCCATTTTCTTCTGCTTCCTTCACCAATTGGGTGATACGGCATTGGAGCTCTGCTGATGGATCACGATGCAGGGGGGTGTAATTTTTCTCATCATTCAAGAGGTCTTGACAGACTCTCTCGTAGTCTTCAGTGTTTTGAATCACTATCCCGCCGCCCTTATCTGCGGGTTTCAGTGTTATCTCAGTGTTGTTTTTGAGATTCTCAAGGGCTTGGTACTCGGCGGTACTGAAGTTGCCCAACGTAGTTGGTTCATGGCATGCCTCTAGGTCTTGAAAGATAGCTTGTTCAAATGCAGTAATTGCCGCAGGTACCATGTGGGGGGGAAGAGCCCTGTGTCGCCTTTGCGGGCTTCCTCATTTGGGTAATCTTTTCTTCAAAAAATGCTTTTAATTTTAGTTTCCTAAAGAAGTCCGTTCGTTTGCAATGTAGTCTGAACTTATCTGGCGGGCCGTAAGGACAAAGCCCAAGCCTTTTTCTAATACCTTAGATTCTATAGGTGTTAGTTCTTTATCTGACAGATTTGTGATAAGACTTACTGGGCACTTGTTCCTGGTAATGATGCTTTGCTGCGGGTGTGATTGCCTACTGGGTCGTCTGTGTCCCAGGAGACCTGGTTGGTCTCTTCTTTAAACTCCCTCTCCCTCACATGCACGCTACCCTCGCCTATATTCCCACCCAAAACTGTGTCAATCTCTTCTAGTTTCTCGTCTCTCTCACTCATCTCTGCTTATCTCTTTTAAACTAACTGCTATTCTCCAAACTCTCTGTTGGTCTCGATCTATGTTATCCCATTGTCCCCCACTTTCTGTCCTTCTGCAAAACTCTCTCCCTCTGTCACACTGTCCTTAAAGTCTACCCAAACTGTGTTACATTTTTATTCAACACAGCAGGTCTCCCCTTTTCATGCCCAGACCCTAAATATGCTGAATCGCTAAATACGTATAAGCTCCCAAAGGCGTGACGGATTGCATTGCAAATGCTTGTTATATAGATTTTTATGTTCAGGGAAAAACTATAAGCAAGATTAATTTTTACTTCAAGCATTTTCATAATCATATTTCAGTATTACAATTTGCAGTTTACTACTTTTTCACATCAATATTTTCGTAGTACATTTATAAGTTTCTCTCTCATGACATATCTCTCTCCTGACATAAATGTCTCTATTTCACCAGTTTCCAACCCTCCTGCATGCTTTTATGATGCAAGTTTTAAAAAACTTTCACATGTTGCGTCACTCCTGCAAACTTTTACGATGCAGTCAAATGCTTTCATGTGTTTTCACAAGATCACACTGTCAGTCATGTTTATTAGACGTATATTAGTTCACACTTGAGCAGAATTGATCAAGCAAAATCATTTTCAAATAATCATGCTCCCTCAATCCCCCATCTGATGCCGAATCAAGCCATTTCACAAACCATATAATCTGATTATAATCTGATTATTTTAGAATGGTCTTGTTTTCATCTGTTCAAGTTTAACACCCTCTACATCCCTCAACACACCATAATAAGCACCTTTTTTGTCCTCCAACTCAATTTTGTTCCCTTTTATCTTTCTAGCCCTTCGTTTTGTCCCTTTTATTTTGCCCATACAACATCTGCATAACAGTATTATGATTAATATGCCAATAGCAATAGCAATTATTGGTATTAGTGTTTGTCCTAATAAGCTGTTACTTAGTCCTGCTAACCCGTTTCCCACCGAGGAAAAACCCTTACCAAGTTTTTCCCATGCACCAGCAACTTTTAGTTCTGTTAAATCACTACGCAAATGAGTAATGTTACTAATATATCCCTCCATATCTCTACTTTTGTCAGAGATATAAGTTTAACATTGTTGAATTTTCAGCATACTACAGACGCCGTCCTCTTTTGCCAGTAATACATCAAGAGCAAGTCTACTTTGCAAACCCACTGATCTAATAGCAACCATTTCAGTATCAATTACTAAGAACCCACCAGCAGTATCCGCTTTGACTAACCAGGAGAGCTGCACACGGCCTGGCTTGGCTCCGCTGTGTGTCTGAGGCCGGGCTTGGCTCCGCCGACCTTCGTTGTGGTGCTGTGAGGGCCGGGCTTTGCTCCGCTGGTGGCCTGGCCGGGCTTGGCTCCGCCGGGCCGCGTACACTACAACCCCCAGCAGCCCCTTGCGGCAAGGACGCCGCCGCGCAGGCAATCAGGAAGCGCCTGGGGCGCATAATGGATCCCTTGCGACGGAGAACTGCGGGAGCCGCTTTGACTAACCAGGAGAGCTGCACACGGCCGGGCTTGGCTCTGCTGTGTGTCTGAGGCCGGGCTTGGCTCGCCGACCTTCGTTGTGATGCTGTGAGGGCCGGGCTTTGCTCCGCTGGTGGCCTGGCCGGGCTTGGCTCCGCCGGGCCGCGTACACTACAACCCCCAGCAGCCCCTTGCGGCAAGGACGCCGCCGCGCAGGCAATCAGGAAGCGCCTGGGGCGCATAAAGGATCCCTTGCGACGGAGAACTGCGGGAGCCGCTTTGACTAACCAGGAGTACTGCACACGGCCGGGCTTGGCTCCGCTGGTGGCCTGGCCGGGCTTGGCTCCGCCGGGCCGCGTACACTACAACCCCCAGCAGCCCCTTGCGGCAAGGACGCCGCCGCACAGGCAATCAGGAAGCGCCCGGGGCGCATAAAGGATCACTTGCTCCCTCGTCCCGCGGGACGCGCGCGGGCGCACCCAGGAGAAGCCCGGGACAAGGGCGGGGCCGTCTGCAGCCGTCAGAGGCCAGAGGAGGCTGAGCTGGGCCACGGACTGTGGCTCTCCATACTTGGATCCTGGACTCTTAGTAAGACATTACTTTTAACACTGTTTATTGTTTGCTTTATGCTTTTTGGCCCTATTGTCATCATAGTCTTCCACAATAACTAGATAAGATACTGCCGTTCAACTTACTCTGTAGTTAGTAATTGCTGGTCCTATCATGTCCAAGCTTAGGTCTTCAAAACCAGCGGCAATTAATGACACAAGGACAATGGACAACTATCTTGTTAAGGTAGTCAGCAAGATTAACAAGGATAGGAGATTATCACAAAGCAGGGTAAGCCCAGAAATGTCACCTACAAGGCTGAGCACGCCTACCACACCGTCGCCCCACCCAGACAATATCCTGTCTGACCCTAATAATGTTGACATAAATAACGATGCATCCATCATAGTGTCAACAGAAGAGCAGTACATTTTAACTGAATCCATCCCAAGTCAGAGCCCGACACCCTCCCTAAGGCTCTCACCAATTCAATCACCTGTACGGAGAATGGTGCGAGCATGTAGGAAGGCACCTGTCAAAAGGGTGGTGGGACGGAACACCAAAAAGGCAGGTACAACATCACTCAGCAGGGGAGACACTCCTGAGTCCATAAACAATGTTGAGGGAAGTACCTTGCATCCAGCCCATATTGAACTCTTGGCAACCATCCTTGAGTCCAAATTAGAGGCATTGATTAGACCCTTGGTGGCAAAGATAGAACTAGTTGCTCAAGAGGTCACTAGACTGGGAGGTCTCCTAGATTCCCATATGACCCGGTCTTCCATCCAGACGAGCCCTCAACCTGGCCCATCGGGTCCCATGGGTAACATTACAGCGGGACCCGTAGCATCTGTTTCAGCTAGTACCAGGGTTAGTGGCACAGGGGTCATTGCTCAGGCACCCTCAGTCGTAAACGCACTGAATACTCCACCTTCTAATCTACCATCAGTGGGAACTGCAATAGCACAAACATCAGTACAACCACAAACAGCACAAAATGGCAGTCAGAACAACTTAGCAGGGGGAGATATTGCCGGGAGAAGTAGGCCTAGGAGGAAAAACTTTGTCAACCTCCCACCGGAGTGTGTCCCATACACTGTGGTATTAACAAACGTTCCAGAGGTTGACTCTTGCCTGACTGATCCTAGGCTAGAAACCCATGCTGCCCTAAAAAATAAAACACTTGCCTGGTTAATTAGGAATTGTGGCTTTCCGCTTGCCTTTTCAAATGATATAATATCCACTTGTAGAGTCAGCTGGATTGGCAATGGTAGAAAAAATACAAGAGGGGATTGCATCATTGTAAATTTTAAACATCCACAACATGTTGCAACAGTCCTCCTTAGAGCCGCCTCTTTACCAACCCTGGAAAATTCTGTATGTGCTAGACCCCTTGGCTTCTTCTATAACCACCTGGATAACAGCCAATACCGACCGCCTCATCAGCAAAGGTATCCTGTAAATGGGCACGGAAGGGGGATAGCTGGTTGTGTCCCGTATGTACCTCTGTATGTACCTCTGCATCATAATAGTGGGGACTTATATCGTTATCAGTTAGCTAACAGGCAGTTTGATCATACCCTTCCTCTTTACAATCGTTATACTGCTTTATCATCACTAGTGGAAAATGATTGACTGCCCACTGCCTCTGGGAATTCTATCCAGTTATCAGCATCGTCTCTTAAAATTGCTACATGGAACATTGCCGGTATAAAGAATAAAATTGGGAATGCTGAATGGCTAATGTCATTAAAATCTTTTGACATCATTGCCCTACAAGAGACATGGGACCATACGAACAGCTTCTCTTTGGATGGCTATAGCCACTTTTGCAACCCAGCTATTAATAGTGTGGCAGGAAGATCTAAGGGGGGCTTGCTAAGTATATTTAAACTGGACATAAAAGGCACACTAACTCAGTGTTCTTCGGGTTCTGAAAACTGTTTGATTGTCGAACTTTCTATCCAAGATAAGGCAAGATTCTTTTTGTTAATTTTTATAATTCACATGCAAATGAGTGTACCAGTCAAAATTTAGAAGTACTGGATACATTTTTGTCAGTTTACAGTGTTAACGTAAATACTTTTGAATTAATATTATTAGGGGACTTCAATATACACCCATGCACCCTACCATGCATTAGCCAAGATGATGAAGGTCCCCCCTTCTCCTCATCTGTCCATCTGGAACATACTAGGCGTGGAGAGCATCTTGAAACTTTTCTTGCAAGATGGAACTTATATGAGTCAGGCTGCGGGGATGGAAAACATAGGTCCCCTACGTTTAAGGGAAAAGATGTGGGTACTATTATAGATTATATTTTTGTGTCTTCTTTTTTGTTAAATAATGTGATAAATTATTACACAGAGGTATCAGCTTTTAGCGATTATAATCCTGTTTTACTTGAAGTGAAGCATACAGATTTAATTTCCTTAAAAACAGTAAAAGGCAGAGGGGGAGTAAACGTCACGGTAAAAGACCAGAACCGTAGGTTGAAATGGACAAAAATAGTCCCTGAAACCTTTCTTCAAGAGGTTTTGTCCAAAGTAGAGGATGAAGTTGCAATATGCTTAGCGAATAGAACACAATGTAAAGAGGTTATAGCGGCATTTGATAATATCAGCATAGAAATTCACCGTAGTCTCCAGAATAAATCCAGGCAGAAGCCGCTAGTGGGCAAAAGATGGTTCGACAAGAAATGCTCAAAAGCGCATGGAGTACTACTTAAAGCCTTGAAAGCAACTCCCAAAATTCGTGCAGATATAGCTAGTGCAAGGATTGCATACAAAAAAACTATCCTAGAAAGGAAGAGGGACCTGAAAGACAAAGCTTTGGCCCAACTTCTTGAACCAGAAACTCTAAAAAATAGTGGCGTATTTTGGAAAATAATAAATCAGCCACTCTTTTCTGATGACCCAAACACCCCCTTAGAGGCAAATATTTCAGATGAGGGCTGGATCAAACATTTTAGACAGATATATACAGAAACTAGCAGTGCTGCCACTTCTGCTGTCATTTCAGAAGTTGAGGTAGTGGAACTCTGTACTGCTGTGGGAGCAGAAGTGGAAAGGGCAATAGATCTGACCCTGAAAAATAAAGCACCGGGCCCTGACGGGGTACCAGGGGATGTCTTCAAAAGTGCCCCGAAATTTTGGTCTAAAGTCTTATGTAATGTTTTTAATGCTCTTACAAATGACAAAATCCCGGACTCCTGGAAAAAATCGATCATCATACCGGTCTTTAAAAAGGGGAACAGGCAAGACCCATCCTGTTACAGACCCATTTCATTTTATCAAAACTGAATGATTGGTTAACCGAGAAAGGGGTCCTATCAAACGTTCAGTATGGTTTTAGATCAAAAAGGAGCACAATAGATCAAGGCCTTAATTTGCACTTACTGGTAGAAAAATATACGAGGGCCAAGGAGGGGTCCATGTACTTGGGGTTCATGGACCTCTCGTCAGCTTTTGACTTTGTAAATCGTTCCAAATTATGGAAAATTTTGCTCGATATGGGACTGGACAGGGCCCTTGTTAGTCTTCTAGCAGACTTACATACCGATCTAATAGCTTCGGTTAGAGTTACCTCGGATGGGCGTTGCACGAGTCACTTTAAATCAGAAAGGGGAGTTAGGCAGGGGTGCATTTTGGCACCCCTCCTATTTACTGTTTATATAAATGCCCTAGAACCTACCCTAAAAGAGGCATCCCTTGACATCCCACATATAGGAGAACTTGGAATTCCAGTTCTTCTATACGCGGATGATGCCGTCTTGCTCTCACGAACTGGTGTTGGTCTTCAACGATTATTGGATGCTTTTGAGGACTTTATGGGTTCCTTGGACCTAAAGATTAATGTCAAAAAGTCTCAAATTATGATAATGGGCAAGGGCAAAAATAACAAGTTATCAAATACATTTACTTGTGGGAAACAAGAGCTTTGCAGAGTAGCCACTTTTCCCTACCTGGGGATCACTTTTGATGAAAGAGGTACGTGGGGACCCCAGATAAAAAATAGAAACATCTCCCTTGCTAGATCATCTTCTGCACTCCAGGGCTTTACAAAAAAATTGGGAGCAAGGCCAATAGTAACTCTGCTAAAAATCTATAGAGCAAAATGCCTTGCTGTTCCCACATATGGAAGTGCTATATGGGGATATAGCCATACGGAAAGCATACAGATCACAGAGAACAAATTTTTAAGAGCTGTTCTCTCTGTACCACAGTCCACTTCAACATATATTGTTCACACTGAACTTGGTGTAGGATATATTTCAGACCTGATCAAAGTGGCCCCTGTTCTGGCTTGGCTAAAGACCTGGTTGAACCAAGAAATCCCCCTTAACCATATCATCCTAAAAGACTGCTTGCAGCTGGATAGAGTTAACAAAATCCCGTGGCTAGTTTACATTAAAAACTGTCTTGTTAAGTGAGGGAGACCAGATCTCTTTTTTTCCCCGGCCTCGATAACTGCTAAAGACATTGTTTCGATTAAAGGTATGATGGTAGAATTGCTAAGTCTGGAAAGGGAACAAGTAGAACTTGAGAAACCAACGGTGCGGACTAGCATTATTTTGAGCACTCAAGTAGGCCCTGA
Organism: Lissotriton vulgaris; assembly: GCF_964263255.1. Lineage (NCBI taxonomy): Eukaryota > Metazoa > Chordata > Amphibia > Caudata > Salamandridae > Lissotriton > Lissotriton vulgaris. The sequence goes on along the minus strand of NW_028248901.1, from coordinate 366,684 downwards.
ACTATACTTAACTACTGTAAACCAACTTCATCATCGTTTTCTTTTAACCCGTTTTCGATTTAATTTGATCCATTTAACCCTTGGACACTTCCCAATCTGGTGTACTCCCGAAAATGCAATGCCGTGTACTTGTGATAACTTTTCGACCCAGAACACATTGCACTTTTTGATGTTCTGCGATCCCTACACGGCATTAAGAAGGAAATAACTGATCCCGATCCTAAAGGAGGCAGGGTTTATACAGGTTAAACCAGCACTCCTGTTTTTACAGTTATTGCAGACCCCCAGGATTATGTTCCATGTTGCTAGTTTTCTAGTGGGGGCTGCTAGGATCAAGAAAAGGAAGTTGTCCAATAATCCAACTAATATGGTTCTATAATGGTTGAATTTTAATATTGTCCATATGAAATGCTTACTTCATGAAATTAATATACATAAATGCAACATGTAAGTGATGTGAATAGATGGTTTTATTTAACTGACCTCTTTTTAATACATTTTAATAATTGAGTTTTTAAAAAAAGAACATACTCCTTTTATATCCTTTTTTGTAAATAGATATAGTATGTAAATTAATTATGATTTGATTATGTATTAATTATGTATTGATGATTGTGTGAAATTGTATTGTTCCTATGTCTTTTTATGATATTAATATATCGAAATAAAGTATTTTGACTGACTGACTGACAGTATCCATTGATAATCGAACAACCACTGTAGACAATTTTCTAATTTTATGTGAGTCCTAATACACCAAAGAAATCACCCACAGTTTCCGCAGCACTTAGTCCCCTTTTACTCCGTGTTAGTTTCCTTTCATTGGTTCCATGATTTTCATTCACATTTTATATCTTTGTTATGTTATATTGATTTATTATGCGCACAGATACTCCAGCCAAGGAGCGTCCCGGCGCAGAGACAAGGAGAAACATAACACAACAGGGAAATGAAGGTGTAAAAAGAGGCAGCTAAAACAGGAAAGTTTTTATAGCCCTCCGGAAGGTCAGGAGGTCCTCCAGCAAACGAATTTCAACAGGGAGGGAGTTCCAAGCTGATGCGGCTTTTACGCTGAAAGAACGACCCCCCATACGGCTGAGTCTGAATCTGGGGACTACAGCGAGGGCCAGGCCCTGGGAACGAAGGGTACGGGTGGGGACATAGGAGAGACAGCTGGACAAGATTTCAGGGCCTATACCTCTCAAGATCTCGAAGGTAAGACAAAGGACCTTAAAGAGAATACGCTTTCTCACTGGGAGCCAGTGTAGGGAGCGAAGGACATTTGCCACCGAACAGAATCTGGGCAGGCCAACAATAGCTCTAGCCGCAGCATTCTGGACCCGCTGCAGGCGAGTTAACTCAGCCTGGTTGGCCCCAGCCAGGAGAGTGCTAGCGTAATCCAGGCGAGAGATGATAGTTGCCTGGATCACCAACTGCCTGGTTGGGGCATCAAAGAATTTAAGAACCGGTCTCAAACCTCTTAACAGACCAAAGCAGCAGGCAGCTGTTTTTTTGGTGTGCCCTACAAAGGAGAGGCCCGCATCCAGCCAGACCCCCAGATTTTTCACCTCCGACACCGGGGTCGGAGTGGGTCCCAGCTCAGAAGGCCACCATTGATCACCCCACAGCTCCACTCCCCTACCGACAACCATCCCCTCTGTTTTTGTGGCGTTGAGTTGGAGACAGTTTCCTGTCAACCAGCTAGCCACCGCCTTCAGTCCAGACTGAAACCTGGGGGCCTCTTGCTCCGCGTCCCCGCTGAGAGTAACCACCAGCTGTGTGTCGTCGGCATATGAGACCAAGGTTAGGCCCCACTGCCTAGCGACATCAGCCAGCGGTCTCACGTAAAGGTTGAACAACGTGGGACTCAGCGAGGACCCCTGCGGAACCCCCATGGCCAGAGGTTGGAAATTGGACTTGAAGGGAGGGATGGCAACACAGAAGGAACGATCATCGAGGAAGGAGCGGAACCATTGTAACGCCTGGCCACCAATGCCATTCTCCTCAAGCCGATGCAGGAGGATGCTGTGAGATACAGTGTCAAAGGCGGCGCTAAGGTCTAACAATATCAGCGCCGCCGTTTGACCAGCATCCAGCCTCGCACGGAGATGTTCCACCATCACAAGTAAGGCGGTCTCCGTGCTGTGGCCAGCACGGAAGCCATTTTGTGTGGGGTCGAGGGCATTGGTCCGGGCAAGATGTTCTGACAGGGCCAGATTGACATGGGCCTCTGTAATCTTTGCCCGCCAGGGTAGCAACGAGATGGGGCGGTAGCTTTCAGGCTTAGACGGGTCCAGGGAGGGCTTTTTGATGATTGGGGACACCACAGCCTGCTTCCACTTAGCTGGAACTACTCCCGATTCCAAGGAAAGGTTGACGAGGGAACGCACAGCAGAGCGTCCCATGAAAGTCTGGTCTCGAAAGAGAGCAGGTCTTACTGGGTCAGATGGAGATCCAGATTTAACTTGCAACGCAAGTTTGTCAAACCCGTCCGAGGTAAGAGGGGGGAAGGAAAGCAGGGTAGTCTGATGAGGTGTCCCGCTGGAACTTTCCCGACTGAACCCAATGCTAGGGAATGCCCGATAAATTGCTTGGACTTTTCCCAAGAAATAAGAGGCAAGGGATTCGCAGTGGGAATTGGAACTTACGGGCGTAGAGGTAGTCCGCTTTGCCATAAGATCTTTTAGGGCCTTGAAAATGGCCTTCGACGGATTGGTACTGTTCCGGAATTCTGCGGCATAAAAAGCCGCTCGGGCTCGACAGATAGCCCGGTGGTAAGCTTAAAGGACCTGGCGTATTCGGCTTTTAAATCTGCCCCATAGGTCTTCCGCCATGCCCTCTCCGCCCGTCTACAGGCGCCCTTCAGGGCACGTAGGGCGCCATCATACCAGGGGCTCGACTCTCTAGAGTTGATTTTAGTCGATACAATAGGTATCAGACAGTCCAAAGCCCTAGTAATCCAGGAACAAAAAAGGTCGTACCCTTTTTCCACGTCAGTCAAAGGACCCAACGGCTCCTCTAATAGAAGGTGATGGAAGTCTTCTAGCCTAAGTTTCTTCCAGGCCCTCCTAGGTACCTGTCTGGCCGAAGAGATGGAAGGGGTGGCCGAGACAGGACAGAGAATGGACACCAAAAAGTGGTCTGTCCATTCTACCGGTAAGATAGAGGTGATTTTAATCTCCGGCAGATTGGTGAAGAAGGGATCTAGAATATGCCCCCCGTATGGGTAGGCTGGGAGACCAGCTGAGAAAGCTGAAAGGCCTCTAGGTCAGAGGAAATAAAACGTGCTGTCAGACTTGAGAGGGTGTCGAAATGCAGGTTCATATCACCCATGATGGAGAAGTTGGCACAGTCTGCGACCAAAGGGCCAACAATGTCGGGGAAAGCATTTCTAAACGCCACATCGCTACCGGGTGGACGGTAAACGACCATCCCGGAGAGCGTGAACTCAGGGCTGACAGAGACCTTGAAAGAGGCACTCTCACACCCGGAATATTGAGGCCACTCCACACACAGGAAAAGCTGGACCTGACTATAAGAGCTATACCCCCACCTCTGGAAGATCTATTCAAGGTGTACATAGAATAGCCAGGGGGGCAAGCTAGATTAGAAATAGCAGCATCCGCTTCCTGGAGCCAGGTTTCAGTAATGGCGAATATATCCGGGGCTTCCTCCTCAATGAGGTCGTAGATGTTCTGGTGGTGTTTCAAAGCCGACCTGACATTCAGGTTCAGAATCCGCAAAGAGGATGGAACATCTCTAATGCGGCGAACATCTGAAGTGTTTTTCCGAGGGAGGGGCCTCGGGGGGCCAAGGACCCAACCATTACAAGGGCAATGGTACGGGCCGCGTAACGGATGCACAGGCGGTAGGGTGCAGCTGTGACTCACCTGGCCGATGGAATACAGGCTCTCCCTGGAGTATGTAAGCATAGCGACACTAAGATGGAATAGTAGCCGCTGCCCTGCTTCCCGCAGCGCCCCGCACGGCCTTAACGCAGACGGGCGCAGACGGGCAGGACTCTGGCACGACTCCGGCCACGCGAAGGCACGCCCGCTACGCGAACTCGCTACGCTAGGGGAGGAGCATTAAATAGGCGTTCCCCCGCTGGCGCATGCGCAATGAAGCGCTGTCCGATGTACAACCTCACCTCAACCCACTCCAAGATGGCCGACCCACCCCAGGCACCAAACCCGCCAAAAGGCGGTGAGGACACAATTTATGTGCAAGTAAGGGGGAGATGAAACGCGGGTCTAAAACAACCTAAAAGGAAGAAAAAGGTATTTAAAAATGCAGTGCTTTCCAGCGAGCGCGAAACGCTCCTGTCCGCTGTGCGCTCCATGTCAGGGGGGAGGGAGACCGGGGACTCGCCTTAAATAGGCGTTCCCCCGCTGGCGCATGCGCAATGAAGCGCTGTCCGATGTACAACCTCACCTCAACCCACTCCAAGATGGCCGAACCACCCCAGGCACCAAACCCGCCAAACGGCGGTGAGGACACAATTTATGTGCAAGTAAGGGGGAGATGAAACGCGGGTCTAAAACAACCTAAAAGGAAGAAAAAGGTATTTAAAAATGCAGTGCTTTCCAGCGAGCGCGAAACGCTCCTGTCCGCTGTGCGCTCCTTGTCAGGGGGGAGGGAGACCGGGGACTCGCCTTAAATAGGCGTTCCCCCGCTGGCGCATGCGCAATGAAGCGCTGTCCGATGTACAACCTCACCTCAACCCACTCCAAGATGGCCGACCCACCCCAGGCACCAAACCCGCCAAACGGCGGTGAGGACACAATTTGTGTGCAAGTAAAGGGGAGATGAAACGCGGGTCTAAAACAACCTAAAAGGAAGAAAAAGGTATTTAAAAATGCAGTGCTTTCCAGCGAGCGCGAAACGCTCCTGTCCGCTGTGCGCTCCTTGTCAGTCTTTGGAAAGACAATACTCATATAACAACAACCATACCAATGTTGAGGCAATCTATAATAAGCATTTTTACCACACACATAGTATACTCCAGTATAAACTTGATCAGTACCACCTCTTAATCCCCAAACCCCTGTAATTAGGAAGCTATGTTTTATAATCACCCTCCCTATGAGCCCATGGAGGTATGTTAGTTGTCTGTTCTACAGCTTTTCTCTTAAACTCTTGTCTTCTATCCCCTACAGTATTCATAAACTCTGTTTCTACATGGTGTAAACTACATGTCAGATTATTTCTATGTGCATATAAAGTAGCTATAGGCTTAGTGGTATGAAAGAAATCTCCCACATATTCAGTGTTCTTTGCACTGCTCACTATATTCAAATCAAATCAAATCGAATATTTCTTTATTTGACATTTAAAAAACACCATAAAAGTGCATAAAAACTGTTTAAAAAAGCCTTAAAATACGTTCATCAGCCCAGGTTCAATCAATTAACGAGCAAAACAATAAGCATCTCCCTCTCGAGTTCATTAGCCTTTTGCAGGAACCCTAAAGCTACCTTGGCGTGTTTAAACGTTGCTATTTTTAAGATTCCCACTAAGAACCTGCGCCTTGGTAGTGTATAAAATGAGCATGACAAAACAAAATGAAGGGTATCCTGCGGAGACCTATTGTCGCAGCCGTAGGCACCCTTCTGCTCAACCGTTAAAGTAAAACCTTGAGGATCGGCCAGTATGTGATGTAAAAGGTTGAGCCTAAAACGGCTCATATAAAATTTGTCCTGTGCATTATGTATGAGTGCAAGATAGGGTTCCATTCCCTTCTCAGTTTTCAATAGTCTGTAAGCACCAACTGTGGGTTCACGTTCTTTAATGGCCGCCCTACTTGCGGCTGCCCGTTCCCCAAACATTTTTTTAACTCTCAATTTGTCTTGGGTAGTAATGTCTTCTGGGCTAATAAAAAGGTTCTTACAGCCGATACCCTCAAGTGTGCCCTTTACATATTTTAACTAGGGAATACACATTCCTTTATCTCTTTTCAGGCAATCTGTTATGATTTGTCTGCTTAAGTCTGCCTCCGGATTAGTCCAGATCTTCAGCCAGGCCAGGCCTGACATTTATTTGGTCTTCGATATATACCCCTCCTAGTTCTTCGTGTATGATATAGGCTGGGATACTTTGTGGGGTTTTAAGTACTTTTCTAAAGTATTTATTTTCCTCTGCCTGTAGCTGTTGAATGTTTGCGAAGCCCCTTACTTCTGCCGGTCGGACACTTTAGCACAGCAGATTGATCTGTACAGATTCATGACTTGTTCAGGTGACCACCTTCCCAGCCTGCGGCCATAATTCATTATTGCCCTGGTTGAGGCCACCAATTTTGAACGGTGTTTTTCCTCAAGGAGTTTGAAAATTAACAACTCGTCAAATACTAGGCCTAGATAGGAGAAGGACTGAACCTGCCCTAGTTTGTGGGTACCTATCTTGTAGGATAACTTCTTGTCGGGTTGACCCCTGTCAGCATAACATAAGACTTATCCAAGTTTGCGGATAAGTCTAGTGTGTTCATAAAGCCGACAAACCCGTCAATCAGCCTCTGAAGCCCCATAGGGGTCCGGGCTAACAACACCGTATCGTCCGCGTAAAGCAGGACGGGAACCGGACGGGTACCTACTTGGGGGGAATCTACTCCAAGTTTACCTAATTCTCTATCTAGATTGTTAATGTAAAGGGAGAACAGAAAAGGAGCTAAAATACAGCCCTGCCTAACCCCACTATTGCATGGAAAAGATGATGTAATACCTCCGTCTGAATTAAAGCGCACTGAAGCAGAGGTATTCCAGTGCAAGGCTTTGAGTATATTAACTAGGTCAGAATCAACCCCTAGGCTTATCATCAGGGCCCATAGCTTCTCTCTGTTAACATGATCGAACGCAGCAGAGAGATCCATGACCCTAAAAAAACGCCTTGTTGCTGGCTATAGTGTACTTAGCGACCAGAAGGTAGAGATTCAAACATTGATCCGTAGTTGACCTTCCCTCCCTGAACCCATATTGAGTGTCAGTAATAATCTGGTGGGTATCCGCCCATTCTGTGAGGCGGTTAAGGACAACGCGGCCCAACACTTTTGCCGTGACGTCGATCAAAGATATTGGGCGGTAACATTTGGGGGGTTTCCCTATTCCCTTTTTTAAAAATGTGGACTATTATTGCAGAGGACCGGGAGCGCGGCAGAACGGTTTCAGCTGCTGCATTTAGGACCCTAGTCAAAATAGGGGCCCACAGCTCCATCCTGCTTAGGTAGAGATCAGAAGGTATGCCATCTGGGCCGGGCGCTTTATTTTTCGATAGACCTTGTATGGTCCCTTCTACTTCTGTCAAAGTGAACTCAATCCTTGCGGCCCATCTCGGACCTTGCTCGTCATCATCATTAATTTCGCCAGTATGATTGTATAAATTTTTTAAATGGCAATACCATTGTTCTGGCAGAATTGTGTTACAGATCTCCGGGGCATTTGCGTCCTGAAAACATGGTTTATTTATGATTTTCCAGAACTCTGTCAGGTCCCTTCAATCCGCAGCCTCCCTTAGATCCTCCCATGCTTGCGTTTGGAGGCAATATTTCCGGCTTTTTAATGCCTTTTTGTATGCCAGCCTGCATTGGACAATATGTAGCTGATCCCGTGGTAAAGATTTTAAGCTAAATTTCAGCTCTTTGTGTGCCCTCGAACAGTCTTTATCGAACCATCTAGGGGTGGTATTTGATCTCCCGTTCTTAGTAGTCTTTAGTAATCCTTCAATGAGGTGCGCCATCTCCTCAAATGCATTTACAACAGCAACACCCTCAATAGAAGGATCGAGACACACCTTAAATGCATCTTCACCTTTCACCATTAGAGATTTATAAAAGGTATCCCCATCTACTTTGGACTATCTGAGTCGCCTCCCCTGGTCCGTTACCCTCTCTACATTACCTACCCCTCGGATCGTGCTTTAAGTGGTCAGGCCTTTTAAATCAAACACTAGGGGGTTGTGGTCACTATATATGCTCCATTCGATATCTGCCCTTTTGACCCACGGTTTAAATATGCTAGAGACCACGATGTAGTCAATATAGGAGCGACCCCTGGTCCGTTACCCTCTCTACATTACCTACCCCTCGGATCGTGCTTTTAGTGGTCGGGCCTTTTAAATCCAACACTAGGGGGTTGTGGTCACTGTATATGCTCCATTCGATATCTGCCCTTTTGACCTACGCTTTAAATATGCTAGAGACCACGATGTAGTCAATATAGGAGCGACAGCCTCTACCCTTAAATGTAGGATTAATCTCCCCTCCACTACCCAATTCTACGAGATCCATGGTGTGAACCAGATATGGCTTTTCAACACCCTATCCAAATCCATCCCTTCAGGGGAATGCAAGAAATGTGGGCCCTTCTCCACTGTACAACCGGACCAATCCTTGTTGACAGGTCTCAAGGTCGGGCACAAGTGGCAATTAAAGTCACCCGCTAAAACTAGAAACGGCGCCACCGCCGTCTTCCCTACAGTCAGCTGAGCATTTAGGCGAGTGTCCAGTTCTTTTATTGTGGTACCCTTCCCATTGACTCCCACAGAGTTATACAAATTAATCAAGGTGATGTTGAATCCTTTTGAGTGTAAACCCAGGGCTTGCATGTTATGTGATGGCCAGTTAAGGATAGACCACACCCCTTTTACCTGTAGATCCACGTATATAGTCAGCCCTCCCATAGCTCTCCCAGATGCTGACTTCTGGGCAGGCACTGAGAAACGCTTAAACCCCGACAAAAAGAACGGGTTGCAGTCAATCACCCAGGTCTCCTGCAGATATATAACGGTAAAACCTGGTGATATATTGCCTCCATTCCTGATCCTCAAATTTCGCTGCAAGTCCTGCTATGTTCCAGGATAGCAGCTTTAACCCCTCCTGCCTCAGAGGCCTCCTTACGAGAGGGGTGGTGAGGTTATTGCTTACTATTCTGTCGCTAATCGGGGTTTCCTTCGACACGGCTAAGGTGTGTAATTTCAGTTGCTGGGGGCATGCCACAATACTATCCAGCCCCTTTATTTCTGTCTCCGCTACAAGCCTAGCTTGTGGACCCTCTATAATTCCAGCCAATGGTTCGACAACTACATGTAATGCATCGAACCGGGCTGAAAGAGTGAGTTGTACCTTATCTAGTTCAGAGCTCTTTTCCCTACTGTGTCTCTTCTGGGGGGTTATATCCATCCCTAGTTAGTCCAACTCTTCCAGGGACGTCAAAGGGTCAAATCTGTTCTGCAGATATATTGTACCTTGGTTGCTCAAAGGGGCATATTGAGGTCTGCGACTGCAACCGACCAGGTTCCACTCCTTACTGCTTTGACCATTCTGAACCCTCCCCGGGTTATAGATTCCCCTAGGGTAGAAAAAACTTACGGCCATAGATCTGATGTTGCTCGAGTCGGTATTCCGACCCCACCTTAATATTTGGTCAATGACTCACTGGTTCCCAAAAGTTTACCACCACGCAATCCCCGATGTAATCCTTGGGTCTACTCCCCACCCAATTCACCCTGCGTACCATCAGGATTTCCCCCTGTTCATTGCCTACTAAAGGCCTATACTTATTTAGCCAGAACATAGTTTTGTTTTTCATGGGGCTCTATCTGGTCTGGTCTCAGCTCTGGTACCCCTGTTAGAATAATTACGTATGGGGCTGTGTCAGGAGGTAAATTAAGACATACTGGAGTGTTAATGGGTGACCTGGGGGTTGGTCTTTCAGCTTGACACCGGGTCACAGGTAATGGCGAAGGTTGTCTATGGACAATGGCTTGATGTGTGCCTTTTGACGCTCCCTGGGTAACCTCACCAGTAATAGTGGGGTGACCCTTGGGAACCTGGCCCGAGTGAGGCATTTGAGTGCTTAGGGAGTGTGGGAGACATGTGGCAGTAGTAATTTGTCCTTTTGGGGGGTGACTCGATAGTAGCGTGTCTGGGCTTATGGGGATAGACTCCCCACCTGTGATGTTCCATGGGGGGGGGGATTACTGCCGCCACCCAGCCCCTTGGTTTTAACCAAGGTTACTACCTTATCCAGCCAACTAAGAATTAATTTTGTTTGGTTGGCAATCAGATGCTCTAAATAATTCTGTAGGTCGATTATAATTTGGGCTACCCACATTGGGGGCGCTTGTGTGTGTAACTCCCCACCTCCATGGGCCCTTGCCGCTGTGTAGGAATTAACAAGCGAGACCTCAGTGGTTATAGCCCTCTTCCGCCTAGTTTTTTACTGCTGTTTTTCTTTTTCTTGCCTATTTGTGATGTCTCCCCCCCTTGTGGATGTCTCCTGATCATATGTAGTCCCCCCTGTGCGCAGGGAATGTCAGTTAACTCAGGGTCTGGTGAGACGTTTAGTGGAGTTGCTGGAGCTTCTATATCCCCATCCTGTTCTGAGGCTGTTAAATCTATTTGAGGGGTTAGTGAGAGGCGTCTCTCTGTTCGCTCAATCTCATTTGCCACTTCCCCTATCGCTTTAGGCAGCATTTTATCTTTTGCTGTTGGCTTATCACTAGTAGGGGGCGGGATTCCCTTTGTTTTGCTAGTTCAAAAGAGGTCGGGGTGTGCGCATAGTGTGCTTGGAGGACCTTGTTTGCACCGTACTAGCCATTATTATTACGGTCTAATCGTCTGCAGATCTCTAGCAATTACGAATAAGTGAACAAAGATAAACAAAGGTGCCAGTACACTACCCACGGTAGGGGTCAATCGCAACCACCCGCTAACCACACAGATTTACCACTAACCCCCAAATCGGTCTCGGATTGGCCCCTAAGCGCAATTGACAAATGCCTCCCCTGCCACTAACCGACAGAATGGTCCAGATAATTTCTCCCGGTCCGTTCCCGTTCCCAAGTTGTTAGGGAGGGGGCCCAGCCCAGCCTCTGCCAGCCCCGGACAGCCACAGACGGCCCGTCCTTTGCCCGGGCTTAGCCCGCGCGCGTCCCGAATGGCGGGAGGGGTACCGCGTTCTTGTGGCACCTCCAGGTGCAGCAGGAGCGTCAGAGGTGCGCTGGGGCAGCTGGGAGGTGTAGTCCGTGGTGTCAGCACGGCCGTTGCCCTCACAGCAGGAAGAACGCAGTTGGTGTCAGCAGCGTAGCTGTTGCCCTCACGGCCTCCAGTAAGTGAATACTGTGCCCTGTGTCCCTCGGTGGGCGCTCGGGACACCGGGTTCTTATGGCGCGTCCAGGAACAGCATGAGCATCAGAGGTGCGCTGGGGCAGCTGGGAGGTGTAGTCCGAGGTGTTAGCGCGGCCGTTGCCCTCTCGGCCTCCGGTAAGTGAATACTCTGCCCTGTGTCCCTCGGTGGGCGCTCGGGCCACCGCGTTCTTATGGCGCCTCCAGGCGCAGCAGGAGCGTCAGAGGTGCGCTGGGGCAGCTGGGAGGTGTAGTCTGAGGTGTCAGCGCGGCCGTTGCCCTCACGGCAGGAAGAGCGCCAGTGGTATCAGCAGCGCGGCCGTTGCCCTCACGGCCTCCGGTAAGTGAATACTCTGCCTTGTGTCCCTCGGTGGGCGCTCTGGACACCGCGTTCTTATGGAGCCTCTAGGCGCAGCTGGGAGGTGTAGTCCGTGGTGTCAGCACGGCCGTTGCCCTCACAGCAGGAAGAACGCAGTTGGTGTCAGCAGCGCAGCTGTTGCCCTCACGGCCTCCAGTAAGTGAATACTGTGCCCTGTGTCCCTCGGTGGGCGCTCGGGACACCGGGTTCTTATGGCGCGTCCAGGAACAGCAGGAGCATCAGAGGTGCGCTGGGGCAGCTGGGAGGCGTAGTCCGAGGTGTCAGTGCGGCCGTTGCCCTCACGGCATGAAGAGCACCGGTGGTATCAGCAGCGCGGCCGTTGCCCTCACGGCCTCCGGTAAGTGAATTCTCTGCCCTGTGTCACTATATTCATATTCTTCTTAATAGGAACTTCTGAGAAAACTAAATCATAATTTGAATAATAGTATTGAAACTGCTCCTTGCCATAGAACAAACGTGTTAGTGCACCACATGAAATTCCATATGTTAAAGGAAGATGGTGATAAGTCACCCCTTCTGGCACAGACAACTGTAATTGTATGTACACATACCAATCTCTTGCATACATAGTATTGACATACTCATACAAAGTTTTAGTAAAAACATTTACCAAAAAGTCATTCACAGATTTATCTTGGTGTAAGGCATTTCCTGTTAGTATTTTAATATCTATTTCTGCATCCTCTTTAAGGACTCTTGCTACCTCCTTTATTGTATTTACATAATCATTAGTAAGATTAACAGGAAACATAAAATAAGGCACTCATAGTACTAACACCAACTAAACAAACAATATTACAAAAGTACAAATAAAGCAAGCGTTTAAACACTTTCGCCTATTTCAACTTAGAATTTGATTACCAGTCTCTGTTTTATCCATTTTATATATTTCAAAAAAGAAAAAATTATTCAAGAATGAATTATAAAGAAAAAATATTCAATCTGTTTAGATCAGCAAGGTAAATATTCAATCTGTTTATATTACCAAGGTTTGTACTTCACACACTTTCTGAGCTTCCGGCCACGGGTATATTTTCAAATCTTTTTTTTTTTTTTTTTTGCACTCATTTTTTTTTTTTATGCTCAGTTCATTTAGGGTGGCTCATATGATGAGTTGTCTTTGGAACAGAACACAATGAATTCTTTTTCCCAATCATTTATGGAAGCCAAATACGTTCATTCAGATGCTGCGTATTTTTGACTCGGAACTTGTGCTCTTTTTGTTCTGCGTACTGTGTTTTCTTCGTCTTTATCACTTTCTTCAGATTGGCTCTAGACTTCAACCACAGTTGCTGAAATCTTTCTCCTCAAAGTAATTTTCAACTGCTTAGCTCCTCCTGGCCATTTATCACCTTTTCACACTCGTCTTCCAGTTACACTGTCTATTTCACTTGACTCAAAACTCCGCTTAGCGGATTCCCTTTTCTCCTTATCTCAGTCACTTTCAGGGACCAACTCTCTTTCAGTTTCGACAGTGACAATGTTACGAGACCCAGTAGCTTGTGCCCACTCTACTAGATTCTCAGTCTGTTCAGGCTCTCTTTGTTCTCTTTGTTCACTTTCAACTGACTCTGTGCTTTCAAGTGGACATGGGGCTCGACGAGTATGGGCAGCATGCACCCAGTTAGGCAAACCACCACATTTAACTGCTGTTGTTGTCACAAGAGTCACTTGATATGGCCCACGGAAATGAGGTTCCAAACAAGATTTCTCACCTGTTTCTTCACAAGCACCCAATCACCGGGGCTCATATAGTGTGCCTGCTTTTGAGGGACAGTAGTTGTGATGTGTCCAACCTGGTGAGACACAGACGCACTACGTCAGCCAATCCTTTACAAAAATCGAGCACTAAATCATCAGATATGTTTACGAGCTGATTTGCTGGGACTGTTGGCTGTCTCAAAGCCCTCCCCATTGCAACTTCATGTGGGGACAGTCCAGTTCTTTTGTCTGGGATACTTCTCAAACTCATCAACACCAATGGTAATTCATCAGGCCATTTCAGTGTTGTGGATGCACAAATCTTAGCCAATAGTGATTTTATTGTGCCATTAATTTGCTCGACCACGACAGATGCCTCAGGTCGATAAGCACAATGCAATTTTTGCTCAATTTGTAAGGCTACACAAATTATTCGGACCACTTCATTATTGAAGTGTGTCCTCTATCTGATTCTAACAAGACTGGAAATCCAAATCTAAGAATGATCTCTCTAAGCAGCAATTTAGCAACATTTAAGGTGTTATCATGTCTTGTTGGGTATGCTTCTACCCACCGTGAAAACACACACAATTACCAAGACATGTTTGAATCCATTGCAAGGAGGCATGTCTATGAAGTCTAACTGCATGCATGTAAATGGACTTGCTGCTTTTCCAATTGGACCCAAACTAACAACTGTTTTTCTCCATGGGTTTTGATGGTGACATGTCACACATCTTTGACAGAGACTCTCTGCAATGACTCTAAATTTTGGATTGAACCATGACTGTTTGAAACGCCTAATCATAGCATATCTTCCTAGATGTGTTGGACCATGGCAAACTCTCGCCATTTGTGATAATAAACTATCGGGCGATGCAGGTCTCCCATCAGTGTAAACCCACACTTTATCATCTGCTCTGCGTGTACATCCTGCTTTGATCCACCCTTCTTTTTCTGCTTCAGTAACTGCATCTTTTAATTCTCTAATTTCCTCCCGTGTTTCAACAGTTGAAAACATTAATCCGCATTCTGTTTTATCAGATTGTTCTTTTAAATGTTCCCCATTGATTGTAAATAAATTTTGAGCACAAAAGCTCACAATTTTGTCAGCATATCTGTTGCCAACGGTGACATACCAACGTACACAAAAATCACCTGCCTACACGTCATAATTTATTTATTTATTTATTTGGACATTTTTAAAGCGCCTGGTGACGCCAGAAGGCGTGTCCCCGCGCTATGATAAGTGAGCAGTTGCCATCCCCCCCTCCCCCAGGAGCTACCTGCTAAAAAGGTAAGTTTTAAATTTTTTCCTAAACAGGGCCTCTGATGGCTCAAGACGCAAGTCTGGGGGCAAGACATTCCAGCACTTGGGAACAAGGTATCTGAAAGATCTCCCCCCCATCCGCGCCTTCCTAACTCTGGGCACCACAAGTAGTCCCGTCTGAGAGGACCGTAAATTGCGGGTAGGCTCATAGTGGGAAGGTCCTAAGAAAAGGGTCCCAAAATTATGCATCAAGCGCCAGAGCTGACAATTACATATATTCAATATTCCAACACCCAAGTTAATTTACCAAAGTTATTTTTCTTTTTTATTGTCATAATATCAAACATGATTGTCAGACTTCACAAAATACATAGATAGACCAATTAAATACTCAACAATATATATATATATATATATATATATATATATATATATATACACAAAATACATAGATAGACAATGAAATACTCAACAATATATATTTATATATATATATATATATATATATATATATATATATATATATATATATATATATATATATATATATATATATATATATATATATATATATATATATATATATATATGTTAAGTTCCTGGCGCAATCTCCATTTCTTGAAACACCAGAGTCGAAGCCCAATTACAGTTTTAAGTGCTTAGGTTTATTTGGCGGAAAAACAACCCCTACGCGTTTCGAGGTAAGCCTACCTCTTGCTCACGGGTGGAGTGCAGGTAAACACGCCAAACTTTTAAAGTGAAAGACACAGTGTTTACATAAACCACGTGGTCATAGACATTGAAGACATACTGGCAGTGCTACAATGTTGCCACTACACCGCATTTTAAATACACACTTAAAGATAAATGATAAATATTGCATCAAGCATTACTGTGTAACAAGAAATTATATAAACAAATTTATATACCGTGGCTTTCTTGAAAATGCAGTGTAACCAATCTAAAAACGATCAGTTAATTACTGATCCAGGTATAAATGCATACTGTATTAAATACCATAAATCAAGGCTGGTAATAAAAGAAAAAGAGAAAGAATAAAGCAGTGTATCGGCTTTTCACCACCAGGGCGGATAGGGCTGGCCGACTACTAGCATGGTTGATTCAAAGGGAATTCCGGGGTGCCCCAATAGGAGCTCTTCACACGGCGGAGGGAGAGGTGGTATACACGCAGCGTGAGATACACCGCGCTTTAGTTAGACACTACACACAACTGTACACGGCTCGCGGAACCGGTCCCAGACACGCGCTAAAAAGCTTTCTAGATTCGGTCACCTTGTCTGCGCTCTCGGAGGAGCATCAGGACGCCCTTAATGCACCCCTCACGCTGGAGGAGGTGGGAGATGCGATCCAGGCTCTGGTGACCGGGAAGAAACCAGGGCCCGATGGCCTACCTGCCGAATACTATAAGGCCTACAGAGACACACTGGCGCCCCTACTCCTTCACATGTATAATGAAGCAATTGATGAGGGCTCACTCCCCCGTCCATGCGGGAGGCCTTCCTGGTCTCATTGCCCAAGCCAGATAGAGACCCAACGACACTGGGCTCATACAGGCCATTGGCAATGCTGAATGTCAACTACAAAATACTAGCGAAACTGCTTGCTGAAACGCTAGGGCTGGTGGTTCCACACCTTATACATGCTGATCAAAACAGGTTTTGCCGGCACGGCCCACATCTTTGAATCTTAGGCGGTTCTTTCGTTTAGCGGCTGAGGCAACAAAGAAATGGCCCAGAGCGGGATGCCTGGTACTTGACCTGGAAAAGGCTTTTGACTGCCTGGAATGGGGATATTTGGCCGAGGTATTGATGCGCTTGGCTCCGCTCAGGGGCAAATGGGAGCGAGACTTGGATCGGGCACTGGCCGATAAGGAAAGGGAATCCTTAAAAGCCCGGTGCGCATTCCCCGCAACATGCGCTTCCGCCAGATATAACTCTTCATCGTCCATAGAGCCTACCTTTCACCCGAGCTAATCAATAAGTACTTC
Source organism: Lissotriton vulgaris (assembly GCF_964263255.1). Taxonomy (NCBI): domain Eukaryota; kingdom Metazoa; phylum Chordata; class Amphibia; order Caudata; family Salamandridae; genus Lissotriton; species Lissotriton vulgaris. The sequence goes on along the minus strand of NW_028248901.1, from coordinate 350,210 downwards.
CACCACTCAGACGTGTCCTGCCCCAGATGTGATGAGTTGGATGCAGGACTTGTCCACCTCTTATGGAACTGCCCTAAGTTGGGTGATTACTGGAATATGATACATGGAATGCTCGGGGTGTGCACGGGTTGCACCATTCCCTTCAGCTGGCCTGAATACGTCTTACACCACTTCAAAAGGTCGCCCCAAAGATAAAGCATCTTCCCGCTTCTTAGATCTGGGGCTGGTGGTGGCGAAGCGTCTCATCACGAGGCGATGGAAGGCGCCCGAACCGCCTGCTGCGCGGGCATGGGTCTCTTCCCTTCAGGCGTGGGCCCGGGCAGAATGGATAGCCATACGGAGGGAGGAAACGACGGGGCTCCGCAAAGAACCCATGGCGGAACAATGGGAGCGCATGCTTAATGCCTTGCAAGTACCGGGGGAAGCCAGCGACCCGGTTGCTTAAGTGACCCAGGTACATGGCCTGAGAGCCTAGCATGCAACAAAGGGTGCTTCACTGTCCGGATAACCTGTCACATAATCTTACAGCCTTTAGACACGCAAGCCTGCGACACATACTTGCCCACAGATGTAGTAGCGCACGGGGGTGGGCGTCCGGGGGGGCGGAGAGGAGGAGGATCAGTTTGCTTAGATGTATGTGTTTTGCTGCTATTGTTTAAGTTTTTTCTTTGTATAAATGTTAGATTAATGTCATTTCTTGGCACAAGACCACAGTTAAAGGATCCACCTCATAGTCATGTTAATTTGCACGGCTGAACCAGCAGATAGTCACGAACAAAACTTAGGGCGCCAAATCGAGCCCTACCTGTAATAGTCAGCCCTGAGCACATATACTCTGTTTAAGAGACACTGCCAGTGCGGCTACATGATTTCACTTTGTATTGAATTGTGATATTTGAATACTGAACCGGCACGGCCGGAATGCCATGATAACCTGATCGTTTTCTGTATTGCATCTTGAAACCTATAAAATGCTAATAAACAGATTTGAAAAAGAAAAAAACGACTGCCACATGATGTTCAGATGAAAGTTTCTCGTACTTTAAACCCTTTGCATGTCTTGGCCCTCAACTTGCATATTTCAAACCCTTATCACAGGTTCTTAGTTTTGCTCTTTTAAACTATTAACGCAATGTGTTTAGTGCTTAGATAAACACTGGTGTGTTTTTTTCTCTCATTGTCTTTATTCTGTTTCTTGATTCCTTTGGTGCACTCCATTCCACTTTTTAGACTGTTTTGCCTTTTTATCTTGAAAAATCTAAAAATGAATTCAGGTTGCCACTGGGGCTGACTTTTGTCACATTGTTGGATTGAATAAATAGATGTGTTGTTTATAGAATTATACAAATATATGTGTTGATACGTTTCCCTGTGATTTTAGGTGTGCCTGTTTGTCCCACACGGCTTTTCCATCCCTGCCCTGATGAAGGTGTCGCCCTGGCATGGGCTATACACCCAAACGCGCGTTAGAGTTTAACTCTTCTCTTGACCTTGGATTGTGTTTCCATTTACCACTGGGACGATACACGAGAAACTTCCATCTGAACATCATGAGGCAGTCTTACCACCTTGATTGAACATCCAGTTCTTCCGGGGAAGGACCTACAGATCCTTGAGTATCTTCACTTGACTCCAACTGACCCTCCTGATATTGATGTCACTCTTTTCTCAATTTGCAACATTTTCTTTGGATCTCTATACGTACCTCTTTTTGGTGTTTCAACTGATTTTTCTGAAATAGAATGTAATGGTTCTAACCCATCTCCCATATCTGCACTTGCATTTACTCTTTTATTCTCAATTAATCCTTGAATCACTACATTCGTCATATGAATTTCACTTGTATTTCTATCTGGTATTGTTAAAGCAAGTACTCAAGAAACTCCTTGTCCATTATTGTATTATGGAGCAATAGGACCCAGGGGTGTGGAATCTAATAAAATACCTACTTGTCCATGGGGCGGGTTGCTTCATAAATCTACTTGTCCTGTAACAAAATCTACTTGTCCCTTTGGTGCCATGTAGTGTGGTGACAAATTATGGCAGCAATCTCATTATATAAGAGCTCTGATATAGCCTCTCTGATTATGCCAGGGCTCATACCATAGTAGTGATTGAATAATTCCTGTCCCCTTATGTTGCCATGTTTCACCAGATTTACATACTGGGGCTGAAAGTAGTTTTAAGCAATAGTCCCGGAGTTAGAATGCCCGTTTGAGTCTGTGCAAACCTACCAACTCGCACGTTTTAAGGGTTTTCAACATGTCTTCTCTAATCTTTTCTTATAATGAGAAATGTTGGAAATTACTCCTGACGATGGCAGACGTAAACCTTCTTCCAGAGTTGGGAAAAAATTGGTTGGAGGGAAAGTGAACTTGCAAACACTCAGATTTTCACATGCGCAAATCAACACATGCATATTTGCTCATGTTAAAATGCAGTTCACTAATATTTTCTAGGTGTACTATTTCTTGTCCTACTTCTGTACATTTTTGGGAATTCACAAAAGCTGTATAGCTGCACTTAATGCAAGGACATATACCATGGGTGCACTTTTGGGACATTCTTTAATAATTGGGCCTCTAATTTGGTCTAGCATTGACCCTAACCTTTTTTTCAATTATTAAAATTCTCTCTCTCTCTCTCTCTCTCTCTCTCTCTCTCTCTCTCTCTCTCTCTCTCTCTCTCTCTGTATAGGCTGGCTTCACTGTGAGTGACAGCGTTCTGCTCTTTCACATGTAGCATATCGGCACACAAAGTGGTTTTGTTCAGAGCCAATAACTACTGTGGCAGTGAGTGCTTTTTCAGACCAAAAATAATTGTTGGTTTTATCAATGTTTGTTATAATGGTGAGGGCCAGGCAGCTCCCACACCAATAAAGTTTACCAAACACCATGCCAAAACAATTCAAACATTGACAAAACAAAAAACCTGACCACCAATTTCAGACCTACTGGCTTTGCCAGTGCTTGTTTATTGTTGTATCCCATAATTTTATTGAAACTGGTTACACTGATTTTCCATTATGAATATTTTTGGGAAATGCTTGCATGCATCAACACATGTTACTAAATGATGCTGCAAAGAAATGGTACGTGAAATTTTACACTAGTTTAGCGAAATGTTTTTTTCCTGGTTTCATTTTTTTAGGAACATTTTATTTTGAAAGCAAAGAATCATCAATCTTGCTTTTAAGCTTCTGCAGATATTTGCATCAAATCAGAGAGCATTCTGGGAGCATTATACATAGCCTCATATTGCTAAACTTTGAAAACGTGTACACATTTTTATACTGGAAACACTGTCAGTAGTGCAGTAAGAGCTTAGAACATTTACTTGGAGCACTCATTTCTAATAGTAAAGGCTTTCAATTAATACACCACAAATACAAGTTTGAACAACATTAATGTATGGACAAAAATATTACCTTAACTGCAAACAGTGCCCTTCGCTGATCCATATTGTGGTACTGCAAACTGGCAGCCAAAGGGTTTGTGCTGCAGGGGGTTCAGCCTACTTGTCCCAAGTACAAAATATTCATGAAAACTTTCTGCCCTTGACCCCAAACAATATGTCCTGGGCGTCGGGCTATATGAATTCCACATCCCTGGACTAATTGTCACTGGGACTAACAAAGCATCTGCACTCATTGGTGTAATTATTCTTGACAACTCCTCACTAACTGGAATCTGATTCTGTCTTGCTGGTGTTTTTTCTTGTGTTGTTTCTTCAAGTACTATTGGAGCACTTAGGAAGGAACCCGACTCCACTTTATTCTGACCTTCATGATAAGGTCGAGGTCTATTCATCAATAATTAATTTAAAAAATCATCATCTATATCGTCAACTCCTTCAATAAATTCAGCATTTTTAGATTTTAGTTCCTCAACATTCTTCTTTTTCTCCTTAAATTTTTCACCCTCATTATTGTCAGGTACCATTACTGTAAATATTTGCGTTCCTTCAGCTATATCTCTTCTCCACATTTTCTTCTGAGCATTCCACTTTGCTTCTGAATATCTACTCGCAGTATTCTTATATTTAGACTGACACCTTTCTCTTTCTCTTTTGTATGCCTCATGTTCTCACTCTTCAAGAGCTTCATAGTGCATAGGTCTAGGATTAGTTCTCAAGCTATTCATTTGATTCCTTAAATGTCCTAAAATTCTAGGATTGAATGTCCCATTTTCTGGAAATGCTAAATTACCATCTCGCTTAGTATATTTTATCTAATTTTCTAAGCACGTACAAGTGTGATAACCCCTTTCTAATGACATAAATTAAGCAGGGGTCCCTTCAGGAGCCACAGGAACTTCTTCTCTAATTGGAATCGGCTCATCTTTACTAAATAAAGTTTTCAACAATGTAAAAAACTTCATGATTTTATACTCTAAAATTTAAAACTATACTAGAGAAATCTTCAACAATTCTTTTCTGTGTTATGAATCTCTGCTACCAATCAAAATTATTCACGCTGTCCAATCCTAGCGTGACTCACACCAACCAACCAGTACCAGCGCGGCTCTCCTGGTGACGAATTCTCATCTACCGACCAATACCAGCGCTGCACCTAGTGAAGTCAGCTAAACTCCTGCTACTGACCCTCCCTTTACAAAATCAGCACCTTTACGAAGTCTCTAACACAAAACAACATGAAAACAACTTGTCTGCTCAACTAAATGAAAACAATAGAACCATATACTCTGAGAAATTCTTTTACATACAGCAAATTCTCGACCAGCACGATTTTACACTCACTTGAATGAAACTACTTAAGATTCTTCCAGATGCGCTTTCTGAAGCAACCTCAAACATTTTCACCTGGCAAGACCATTGCTCAGTACTGCATCAACAGCAGACAACACACTTAGTGTATGCCACACTAAAATGGCCCTTAAGCTTATCCCGGGATCTTAGGCCAACGTTGGTCCTGTTACTTCCATTAAGGTCAACGACGGACCACAACATAGAACATAAGGTATGAATTTATAGCCAGTCAATGTCTCTTAATTCCGTCTCCTCATTATCTACCATATTTAGTCAAAACTAACCATCCGATAACGCTTCCAGAAAAATGATCCAGCGGAAGCAGTGCTGAATTTTGTATATATCCAATATACCATAAACATAAATCATTTACTATAACCAAGAGTTTGGGCCATAGAAACTCTACAACTACTCATAGTTCATGAGGTCCTCCAATAGATCTTTTTGAAGAGCTCATAGGGACTCATAATTAGAGATGGAAAGTTTTCCCTTCATGACGACCTATAATGAAGAAATGCCTGCCTAACAACAATAGTCAAAACATATCATGTCAACAAGTCTTTCATATAAGAAAACAAAACCCAGTATATTTATCAAGGCACTTTTATCTAATCTTCAAAATGAATGGTCAATGCACAAAACCACAATAGAATGATTAACTTTTGTCATTTCATATTAATACAGGTAACATCACAATACAAGTCACAGCATAAGAAAAGATACGTATTGTAATTTTCAATATGCTATTTAAGATTTTCATACAAACTTGGATTCAATTAAACTAAAGCTCAACGTTAAATAGTCAGAAAATAGCTAACTGTTCAGCCTGTGCAACTTCACCAGCCGATGAATTACAGAAGAAATTCAGGAAAATTCAGTTTAGGAAAGATCAGATTTCGGACCGACAGCATGCCACGCCCAAGATTTGCAAGGAAAATAGCCAGCTTTTGTCCTTTTCCCACAGGGTAGTCATACCTCAAATTGTTCACAATTCCAGCCCCCAAAAGTAACTTCTTCACAGTTTTTCACGATTTCATTGGTTAAGGGTCCATGGTGTGATTGTGGTATAATTATTCTCCAGTCCATAACCATTTCGGAATACTTTGGTTTATTGTCCATGATTTACACTATCTCGTTACCTCAGAAATAGGAAGTCATACTTGTATCCCTTCATGTCCACGCGCTCACTGCCGAGTTAGCTTGCAACAAAGTTACCACAATATTTCAATGAAAGAAATACTCTAACCGTAGAAGAGTAAATTCTAGTTATAAACACCTGTAACTAAAGCAAATAGATCAGCATTTGAGAAATAATGAAGGACAAAATACATTATTTTAGGCCTACAATAAAATAAATACGCTAACAGGCTTTAGGCCTACATGAAGAAACCCCAAACTCATTATTTTTAAATTTGTATAAGAATATAGAGAGTACATAATAAACGATATAAGAAAACATCTTTGTCATTAGTTTTATAAACCTAGTTTGATTATAATTTGTAAAAACATAAGCAATAATTTTTATATAGATTTTATATTCAGGGAAAAACTATAAGCAAGAATTCATTTTTACTTTAAGCATTTTCATAATCATATTTGTATATTACGATTTGCATTTTACTATTTTTTCTTCAATATTTTCTTAGTACATTTATAATTTCTCTCTCATGACATAAATGTCTCTATTTCACCAGTTTCCAAACCTCCTGCATGCTTTTACAAAGCAAATTTTTAAAAAACTTTCACGTGTTGTGTCACTCCTGAATGCTTCTACTATGCAGTCAAATGCTCTCATGTGTTTTCACAAGATAACACTTTTAGTCGGGTTTATTAAACGTATATTAGTTCACACTTGATTGATCAAACAAAATCATTTTCAAATAACCATGCTCCATTTCCTTATGTAGCGGCCACTGGTTGGCAGTGACTTTGGTGCCAAGGCACAACCTGAGGGAAGACAAAGCTGCCACCGAACGTCACTGCCCCTCCTTTCTGACTTTCTATGTCACCCTGGAGCGCTAAAGGGACCGATAAGGGAGGTGGGGCTGCGCAGTGGCCTGCTGCACGGAGGAGACAGCCTACAACTTTAAACTTTGAATTAGCCACCTTCTGCAAGAAGTGCTGAGGCCTCGTCCGTCAGGAGAACCCCTGAGGAAAAATACACTGGCTCAGACATATGGTTGGAGCAATGGAACACCACCGTAAGCGGACCCACAACCTGGGTAATAGACTGGTGAACAGGACAAAACCTGTCTGTACTGCCAGAGATCATATATGCCATCCCCTTGGGATACTTAACACAACCCCTAGCCTCATCAGAAGGCGCCTCACAGCGCTTTCTGCCATTTGAAATGGTTGACCAGCTGAACTCTGTATTGTAAGATGTAAAAGGCTCACATGCTTGCTTGGAGAGTAAATTTGACTCTGTGACAACGGAAATTAGTCTTCTCTTTGCTTATCACAGGAAAGTTGCTCATCGGGTGATGCAGACTGAAAGCTCATCAGAGACTTGCATTCTCAAATAAAAGACTCCCAAAAGGTGCACCCTCCGACAGAGGTACCCTGGGCCCGATGCCAGCTGTGCATTACTAACAGCGAGAGGCGATTCTACAAGAGACCCAGAGAGATGGCCCGATGGTGTTGGACAACCAAGGTGTGATGTTCCTTCCAGACTGCACTATAGAAGTGCAATAACAACTAGTATTTTTTGCTGGGGTAAAGTACAAGCTGCACGGCTTTGGTCTCTTGAGCGTTTCTGTTCCCAGCTAAACTGAGGATCACTTCCCAGATCAGATCAAATGTTTTTGAGAATCCTGCTGCTGTGTGGGACTGGGCAGAACAGTATGCTAGCACGCTGGAGTTGAGAGCCCTCTGAATCGCCCTGGGAGTTGGGAGCAGACGCCCCACAGGCACCCACAAACGAATTCTTGACACCGCCTGTGAGTGACTACAATGCAGTGCAGTCCTGTCTAGAACTTAGGCAGAAGATAGTCAATGGTCGGCGCTCGAGTTTCAGTAATCCTCAAAAGCATCCCTTCGTATGGCTCAGACCTGGCAAACTCTGCCAGCAACACTGACTCCAACTCCTACCAACTGTCAATACTCGACATGGGAGGACACCCTGATGGCAGATGAACTGCTATAGCGCGTTGAAACAATCTGCTAAAGCTACCTCTGACATTATAACATACATTACGAAGTTACCATACTTTAACTAGGCTATCATATACCACTACCCTGTATTCTCACATGCTCATTTCACATGTCTCCGTATTGGTTAAGGAAGATTATGGACTCTCTTGGGATGGCTATAGGACTATAATTTCTGGGTTATACAATGTTGCATCACACATTCAGGGCTTTAATTGGTCCGGGTCCTGCCTGGGCTGAGCACCGGCAGTTTTTAAAAGGGGGCCATAACACGGGTCCCTATTGTGCTCTGTTTTATGCCCAGGCACAAGCGGTCCGTTTTCTTCTGTACCACAGTGACAGAAGGCACATCGATGTGCGTGTGCTCACACTGCTCACTTCTTACTTGTGGAGAAGTTACAGCCTGAAGTCATGCCAGATGACCGTTGTAGGGGAAGGGAAATTCTTTAAAGAGAGTAATTTTCTCTCTGGATTTCCCTTCTTCTTTTAAAACGCAGGAGCCGCAACATCGTGGTGGTGGCACCAGGGCTGTGAGTGGAAGCTGTTTCAATATTATATGAATGATCTAAACTTGATTTGTCCAATAAGTGGGCCCTGGTTACGATACTTAACTTCTGGCAACGCTCGGGACATATTGCTTCTAAAGTTGAAAAATGTCCGTTTGATCCCCCTTTACCAGAAGAGTCACTTATTTGCACAAAGTGGGCCAAACATTTTGATAAAGAGGTTTTTGAGCATATTACAACTGACTCATGGCACACTATTGGTAAACTGTTTTAAGCCACGCCCTTAATTACATCGGCCACACCCCTTTGAGAGACCCCCCAGTATTGTCATCCCACTTAAAGCCCTGCACACATTACACTGGTTTGTAAAAGAAAATGTACAGAAAGGCCTCTCCCCACTTCCCAATACCGAGTCAGAGCCAAATGCAGCAAAGGAGTCAAACAAAATATCAATTGAGCCACCCCCCATGAAAGGATTTACTCCCAGTTTTTAAGTTTGGAAGGAGAGCTGTTTGCTCCCTTCACCAGACATTCTATGCTCCAGCAAGTTGAAAGCTGGATTGAATACTCACCTCGGTCGCTGGGAATAGGACACTTGCTGGAGTACATTACTAACTTATCCAGAGGTGCGCTGTCTCGCATGCCAACTAAAAATAGAGCACTGCTGCAAGGAAGCTATAACATAGTCATGTGGAGTGTACGGGGCATGCACACGGTGAACAAGCTATACTACATTTACTCCTACCTGAATCACAGAGGGGTGCATAGCTCCTATTTACAAATAAGACATTTTACTGATCGAGAATTAGAGGACTTCAAAGAAGGTGGCATGGTCAGGTTTTCTCAACTAGCTTTTCTGCATTTGCTTGGCTCTCTGGCTCTGACTCTCAGTTTTGGAGTCCATCCTCTCTCGCTGAGGCGGGCGTCGCCTCTCTCCCTCGCTTCCCGGGAGAGAGCAGGGGGAGAAGATAGGCAGGCTTGCGCACACCCGAGCGTGCTGAGCTGAGTCCGCGGACCCGTAAGCTCCTGTAAGGTCCGCTGCTCCGCTCTGCCTTGTTTCGCTGCCGAGGTCTCTTGCGGCTCCTGTGGCTCCTGCCGCGTCCACAGACACTCAAGAAGTCTCCTCCCGCCTCATCAGCAGACACTCATTTGCTTGGGGTACACTGGTATGGATAGGGGATGGGGTCCCTTTCAAACGCTTATCCTCAATATGTGGCACAGAGAGCCAATATATTCTGCTGCAAGGGTAGTAAGATAGCACTTCTATGTCTCTGGCTGTATATACGTCCCACACACTGATCAATCCACTTTTGTAGCTAAATTATCTGCACCTCTAGCACAATGGGTGAATCTCCCCTGGCTTATTGGTGAAGACTTCAACAGTGTATTAGAAATCTTACCCACCTCTTCCTCAATCCCTCTCATCACACAATGCTAAGAACCTAACACAATGGCTCATGCTCTTGATCCTAGTTGACATTTAGTGCCACCATAACCTTAACGTACAAGTGTATTTATTTTATTCCCCCTCAAAACCTCAATGTCCACCTCAACAGTATAGTGTGTTCTACTTCACTCTGCTTCCTGTGCATACATGCACACTACTACTGCCATACCATATCATATGCCACATTCCTGTTCAAGTGGGTCTAAGCTGGTGACATATACTCTTTCTGATCCCCACCTGGCATATGGCAATATGGGGGACACTGTATTTCCCTCATTTCTAAAAGAGAAGGGGGCACATGCATCAAGGTAATCATTTGCGATTACTAAATAGCAAATTTTAAGGATTCGCTATTTGGTAATCGCAAATGCCTATCATGAAGGATTTGCAAATATTTTAGCGAATCCTTAACATTCTATAATTGCGAATAGAAAATTGCGATTAAGGAATGGCTTCCCATTCATTCCTGTGGGCCTCATTCACAATTTATGAGTCCCAACTAGGTACTCGCAAATTGCGCATGCAATTTGCAAGGGTTATAGGGGGCCAAAAGTCCACCCTGATGCACCCCAATACAGGTAAGTGTGCACATACAGGCCATAAGGGCATGTTTGTGTGCCTTGTGCGCCACATGGCACTTAGAAAAATGCAAAAGAGAGCATTTTTCTGAGGATTCACAAATTAATTAACAAATCCTTGAAGCAGGGTCTTTATTTTTCCATGCCTCCTGCATAACATTTCGCAAATGATAAATTGTGATTCCCTAGATGCATTCTCAAAATAAGTAATCACAAATTTAGCGATTACCTATTTTGCGAATTTGCATTTGGGTTGATGCATCTCAAATGCCAAAATACCGGTCGCAAAGGGGCCGATTCTGCGAATTGGCCCGTTTGCGACCTGTATTTTGATTGATGCATGTGCCCCAAGATTACTGACTACTTTGGCATAAATCAGAGCACTTCCTCCTCCATTACTGTGGAATGGGAGGCATTTAAAGAGTCAGTTAGACATTACTGTATTGGAGCTATAGTAGACGTCCTGAGCATGCTGGAAGCACAGCTGAAAGCAACCGAGGAGTCCCTACTCTCCCTGTAGGGTGACCAAGCCTCACACATTGACTTACATCACCCTCCCTCTGCTGCTCGCACCTTACATGCTGCGCTCCTAGAGCACCTGCATTATATTGATTACAGAAGCTACACAGTCAGTTCACAAGTAATGTTATGTTATGTTATTTTAATTTATAACGTGTGCAAATCAAACTGGGAGGGTTATCTTGGCACAGCAAGTTTAAGCAGACAAGCCCTTTTGCTTTGTAGGCCTTGCTGATCCGACAAGAGTCAACACAACATCCTATCACTTCCCTCAAAGAACCACATAACACTGGGGCGCTAGGTGGTGCACTTGCAAAATGGCCGCATGTGAGTGAGGCTCTTGCCATCCGCCGAACATAATCCTCCATATATCCTATTTATTGGCCTCATCTGCGGCATTTACTGCCACAGATCGATAGAGCTGCTCCGCCTGGTGCTACACGGCGAAAATCGTGAAAATCGTCTGTCTCCTGCTCCCGCGAGACGCTGCCAGAGATTGGCCCAGATGAACAAGTGACGCTGTGGGCAGTCGGACGCCAGCCTCAGCGACTACTTCAGCCCGCGGCTGCACACGTGGCGCATAGGCCGCGCGGGGCGATTCCTTCTGAGGCAGCTGAAACCCGGGCCCCCACTGAGAGGCGATCATCAGCGGCAGGACTTATTGCTGGAGGAACGGCTTCTGTGGCGGCTACATTGTGAGGGAAGTCGCGGCGAGGTCCTGGGCAGTGGCGGTGAGTGTTGGGGACTGCATGGGCTGGCACAACATAACAGCCCTGATATCCAGCAGAGGGTGGAGGAACTTGCGGTGCTTTAGTGCGGCACAGGAGATTCCAGAATACTTGGACCCCCGCTAAGCACATTTTATCGGCTTACGGGACCTGCAGATTGCTCCGCGGGGTACCTGCGCTGCCCTGGGGCTGGCTAACTAACAGCGGCTGACACACCCAGAGGACAAGCCACTCTGTATTGGCAAAGGGCCTGGACAAAAGGCCGGGGTGTACCCAAGCGCCGAATGAAATGTACAGATGGCAGTAATCGCTGCGGCGGGGTGATACCCGGGGTGTAAACAAAGGAGGTGGCCCCTATACGATTGGGGATGCCGGGACATCACTTACCGACCACACTGTGCATTTGAGGCAACTGAGGCCCTAGAAAATCTGCACCCATACGTGAGAAGGAACACTAGGTCTGAGACCGCATAGACTGCACAGAGCTGCCGGAACCGTGTAAGTGCTTCTGTGTTGCCCTGAGGCGCGGAGGGAGCTACAGCACGCGATCATAGAGTAAGCTGCATAGCCCTGGCTCAGAGAGACTCGTTGTGGCGTCTTTGGGTGGGGTACTTGTGTATTGCTATTGCGAATCCACAGTTCAACATCGTGTCACAGCATCATTGCCCCCACTGACACGGCGGTCGAACCACAGGTTAAAGTAAGAGTCAGTCCTTGTGGAACCAGCGACAAAATGGGCAAGCCAGACACAAGGCAGCTAAAACTCAACGTTGATACCGTTAAGAGAAACAACCGCTCTGTGCAGAAAGATCAAGAGCAGGTTGGGAGAAGCGGGCCTCAGGAAGAAGCTACTGGACAGTCCACTGATGTACAAGACATCCTCCGTGAAGTCCGACAGGGGTTTGCCACAATAGTGGATAAGATAGCCAGGATGTCGTCTCGGATGGACGCCATTGCTCACAAACTAGATGGGCATGACGAGAGGATCAAGGAAACAGAAAGGCGCATCTCTGACTCTGAAGGTACAACAGCTAGACACACATCGCAGCTTACCCGCATGGATAACTTGTTGAGGGTCATTGCAGGGAAGAATGAGGACTTAGAAGCGCGTAGTCGACGCAACAACATTCGCATTTTAGGCATACCAGAAACCACCAACACCGGATGAATGGAAGACTATGTGGAGAAAATGCTCCTACTGGCGATTCGCTCTGAAGCCTTTTCCCCCCAATTTATTGTGGAGCGCGCTCATAGATCGCTGGGCCCCAGGCCTAAACCTGGAGACACCCCAAGGCCCATAGTAGCAAGACTCCTAAATTATAGAGACCGTGACGTGGCGCTGAGAGCTGCGTGTAGTAAACAAACCTTGTCATATGACAGCAATTCCTTCTCCATTTATCCTGACTTCACGCCTATGGTTCAAGAAGAGAGACGGAAATTCATAGATGTCAAGAGCAAGTTGCGAAAAGCCCAGATTGACTATGCACTCTTATATCCGGAACAGTTGAGGGTTACGCATCAAGGCAAGCAAAGGTTCTTCACAAAGCCGCAGCAGGTGAAGGACTTCCTCAAACAACTTTACAAAATGAACAGAGCTGGTGCTGACGCAGAGTACCCCCGGCGGTCCCCATTGGCAGGAGCGGAAGATAATGCACAATGATGGATCCTTTGAACGTGTGGAACTGGTAACGAACTGTTATATCTGAGATTGTGCTATGCTTGCTGGGGGGCAGCTCTAGTAGAAAATATATGTTTCAGTTAAATGATAAATCATGATGTGCGTAAGAACTGCTCGCGGGTCACCCTTTGCCCGATAGAGCTGCGGCTCCGGCTGCTGCATGCTCTGAGGGCACAGGGTCGCTGTGTTGCCACCTAGAGATGGCCCCTGAAGGGAATTACCCCAGGCTAGTCTGCCACATATGGTTTGTGGGGACTACACAGTTTGTTTTGTTGGGAGAGGGGCGGGGGTGGGGTGGGTTGTTGTATAATGCTGGCACATTGGGGATGCTTCAGTGGGGGAAAAGGGAGGGAGAGGGAGTTGAGGGAGAGTTGGGTACTGTAGGGAGAATTGACGACTTAGGCATTGAGATCACAGGATACAGAGTCACTGCACAAGCAGTTGTTGCAACCGCAACACTGCACTCAGCACTGTTCGCATATGGTTTCAGGGACAAAGTGCTACAAAGATAAGGCTCGGCCATTTTACAGTATGTACATATGACTAGCAATGAGGGATCACAACTGAATATTGTCACATGGAACGTCAGAGGGCTGGGTGACCCAAGAAAGAAGCAACAATTTCTAGCTTATCTCGATAGACACCAGACACATATAGCACTATTACAAGAGACTCACTTTACGCCCCAGAGGGCCTCTACATGTGCATCTAGATGGGCAGCACACAGAGTTTTCTCCTCATATTCAAATTACGCCAGAGGGACTGCCATATTAGTTAAGAGACAGGTGCCCTTCCATCTAGCTGGAACCTCCAGCGATGATCAGGGGAGGTATTGCCTGGCTTGGGGGCGACTTAGGTTAGAATCAGTGACTTTGGTGTGCTGGTATGGACCTAATGTGGATGCTCCAGATTTCTTTCCCTCTTTATGGGCAGCGATAAAAGAGATAGGCTCGAATCACATCATATGGGGTGGAGACTTTAATGTTACCTACGCTCCAAGCCTGGATAGGTCACACCCTGCCCCACACCATCGCACTAAGGCAAGCGTCATACTACAGGATATTATTGCAGACTACCACTTGCTAGATGCGTGGAGGCACATCAATCCCCAAAAACATGAAGGGACATTTCACAGCACACGCCGCATCCTGGGCGCGACTAGAATATTGGATTATATCCCGGGGACTGGGGCCGGCGGTCTGTACAGCGCAGCACCTAGCTAGAACATATTCCGACCTCGCGCTCGTTAAACTCAAGCTCTGTAGATTTTGGCCCCCCGTGCGGTGCTTGGCTGCTTAACGCGCGTATGCTTTTAGGTGAGGTTTTCCAAGAAGAACTGCGCGAAGAGATTCCGAACTTTTTTTAACGAAATAAGGGCACGGTGCAGAGCGTTGAGACCATCTGGGAGGCATTTAAAGTCTCACTTAGGGTGTTTTGCATATCCACGGGCGGGTGTATTGAAAGATATCACTAACACACTTTGCAGATTGGAAATGGAGCTCAGGGCACTAGAGGCAACATTAATGCTCAGCCCAGACGGGGATACACAGCAGGAATTTAGGGCAAAAATAACAGAATACATGGAGGAGGCGCACAGGGAAACACGTTTCAGGGGAAAACACTGGGAAGCCCGTAGGTACGGAGAGGGAGAGCGACCGGGCAAAGTATTACCGGATATGGTTCGACGGCCACGCTACTCCAACTATGTGATAGAATTGGAGAGGCCGGATGAAACGCGTTGTTGGGACACTGCAAGCATACTCGAGGATTTCACTTGTCACTACACCGCTCTATATACCACTACCGGAAGGCAAGATCTAGACCTTGACGCCTACCTTGGGGATGTTACTTTGGGCTGGCTGAGCGATGTACACAGGGAATTTCTGTATACTCCATTTGAGCTCGACGAGGTTCGAGAGGCCATCATGAGCATGCAGTCCGGGAAGGCCGCTGGCTTGGATGGCATTCCGATAGAATTTTACAAAACTTATATAGATCTGATGGCTCCAATTCTACGTGAGGTATACGAGGAGTCTTTGGAGATTGGCTCCTTCCCTCCGTCTATGAGGGAAGCTCTCATTATTTCACTTTTGAAGCCCGATAAACCATCTCACATGTGCTTGTCTTATCAACCGCTTTCCCTTCTCAATTGTGATGCTAAGATTTTGGCAAAACTCATTGCTACTCGGCTAAGCTTGTTGTTAGAGCACTTGATTCTTCCAGATCAGTCCGGGTTTGTCCCAGGGAGGGTTACATCCCATAACCTGAGGACCCTCTTTACAATTTCGAATAACGTTTCCCCAGAATTACCCTTGGCAGCAATCTTTCTAGATGCCACTAAGGCCTTTGATTCTATTAAATGGAGTTACATCTTTGGGATAATGCTCCGGATGGGCTTCCCACCGCTGTTTTTATCTTGGATACGACTGCTGTATCACCGGCCAGAGGCCAAGGTGCTCATCAATGGGCATATGTCTCAGATATTCTTGATTACTAGGGATAACCAACAGGGATGCCCTCTGTCCCCCTTGCTATTTTCCTTGGCAACAGAACCATTGCCGGCAAGGTTGCGACAGCATCATAATGACATGGCCTTAAGGTGCAACATGAGACAAATATTGATTTCCATGTATGCTGACGATATTACTTTATATGTGAGAGACCCCCAGAACAACTTGAATCCATTCCTTCTAGAGTTCATTGTATTTGGACACCTTTCTGGAATCCAGATTAATTGGGGGAAGTCCTGCCTATTTCCATCGACGGACTCCGTTGTGCGCTTTCCTTTAGACTACCCGTTGGAATGGTGCGATGACGAGCTGCGATACCTGGGTATTGGCGTTACTAGAAATAAGGAGGAGCTTATGAGGCTCAATTATGGGGTGGCGCTGACCCGTATTACAGACAATGTGAACCGTTGGATAACACTCCCGCTCTCTATGGCAGGGCGAGCGTCGCTGATCAAAATGGTGATACTACCCCAATTGCGTTATCTATTTTTAAATATCCCGTACTATCCAGGTCGGCATTTTTTTAAATCTCTCAAAACGGTATTGATCAGACTAGTGTGGGGGGGAAAACAGGCTAGGCTGCAGTGGACTGTCTTAACAAGGCCATACTTATCAGCAGGGTTTGGTATTCCAGATTTTGAGCTCTATTATATAAATGCCAAAGCCCATTATTTATATTTCTGGATACAGCAGTCTAAATACATGCCACAATTAGCAGCCGAACACTGACTTGTGCATCCGATCCTGATAGAGGGAGTCCTGTATACTACTCTGAATGCCCTGGAGCGTACGCAGAATACCGTCTACGCCGCGATCACGGCGTGGAGGCTCATCGAGTATCTCCTGGCGGCCCCCATGATTTACTCCCCACTACTACCTCTAGCATATCACCCAAACACTTTTTCATAAATTTCAGGAGCGCACAGCCCTCAGAACCTGGGGTGACTTATATGAGAACGGACAATTCCGGGATTCGGAAAGTGTATTCTGGGATGTACAGCACACTCCGCTGGATACCTTTCTGTATACACGACTTAAGCAGGGGGTCCGGTCTCTAAATTCAGACTTTCCGGATGGACCTCAGGCACTTGCCCCATTACATTGGCTCCTACAGCAAGAAGCGCCCAAAAGTCTAGTTTCATCGATTTATCGAATAGTCCACACACAGCGAGAAGTAGAGACTCCACAGTCCCGTACACGTTGGGGGAAGAATTAGGAATTGAACTGACGGATGACCAGTGGGAGTACTGTTGCTCGCAAAGTGAGCGGATATCGGCCAGCAGCAGACTGCGAATTATACATGATAAATATTTACACAGATTGTACTACACGCCGGTTAACACCTTGGCTGCTTAAGATATTCCCCTGCTGTGCTGGACCATAATAGAAATGGGTGTGGTCATGACGAGCTCAGCTCGTTATGAGCACACGAGCACCGTGACTCATGACGAGCTGAGCTCGTCATGAGCACGGAATGGGTTAAAATGCATAGACACCAGCTACCTGACACAGATAGATGTGGTAGATGCCATGCGCCACGGGCTGACTTTTTACACCTGGCCTGGAACTGCCCGGAAATGCATGAATATTGGGGGCAGGCCTTTGAAGCCAGATGACCAACTCGCATATTGAGGCCACGCCACTGATGGCCTTGCTGAGCTATGTTAAGCACGTGCCCATAGTGTAGTGTAGTTCCTATATTCCCAATAGGCTCTGCGCATTGGAATAATATATTCAGCAGTGTAGACGTAGGACTGAGGTTGAATAGGTCTCTACTGACTATATTAGACTTAAGGTTTGCCAGCTAGCTCAGAGGTCACTAGAAACTTTCTCGAATAAACGAGGAGGAGTTTAACCTCCCTGGATAGACAAAAAGGGATTCGCTTCCGACAACCATATAACATGACAACTTTGCTCCCTCAGAATAAGAGTGAATCTCTAGAGTCGTGTGAAAACAATAGACAGCTATTTCACTCAGTCAAATGTGCGTACTTAGTTTCACCAGAGTGCAGAGAAAAGAGAGACGGGCGTTTTCAATAAAAGGTGTAATTTATTGAGCAGTCTTCTTTCTCATGCAAGAGAAATGAATTGCCATAATTGCAGTACTTAATGTAAAGTAAAGTGCGTACAGTAAAAAGAGTATTATGAAATAATACTGTAAAAGCATTGATATGGTTTCTTAGCCATAAGATACTTTAAAATGGATAAAATATATACATACATATATACATTGACTAATCGTACTCAACTGGTGCTTCTAACTACGCCTACCCCGGTGTACCTGACCTAAGCCTAATACGTGGGAAGGAGTAAGTAAGTAGCAGTTTAAGTTAAGTTGGTTTTGCCAAGAATCTGACTCAAGAATTCTCTCTAAGGGTTTAGTCAGCTCCGTACCTGGCGACCCCCATGATTTACTCCCCGCTACTACCTCTAGGTATCTCTCTTTCAGGACTCAATATCCCAGCAGCCCGCGAAGGCGGCTGAGAACACCGGAGCTGGATTTCTCGGCAGGAGAAAAGACAGCGTCTCTCTCAGTGCGTCAAAAAGGAGGGGCAGCATCCGTGGGCTCTCGCATCAGCTGGGCTCTCGGGCAAGTAGATAGCTGCTCGGCTCCAAAACCACCACCGTGTGTTTGCTTAAGGCAACGTTGGTATATTTATACCTGAAAGGTGCCGAGTTTGACGTAAGGTTTGGACATAGGACGTCAATAAAGATGTCACTAAGAACTGACTGTTCCTTTAGTGTTCGCAGGAGTTCAATGACAAATCAAAACAAAAGCAAATGGGGATTTCCCAGGTTGCTGGAGGTTTGGTGTGTCGAAAGAACTCGTTGTGCTCTCTAGGAATCCAAGGAAGTAGCTTTGCCGTGCTTTGGACTGCAAGGGCTATTTACTAAATATGGATCTGATTCTTATGCCATTATAGGGATATTATTGATTATAGCCGTACAAGGGCATAAAATAGCAATATTGATTTAGGTTCCTAGATAAAAACACAATAATAGCACATCGCAGATACATAGCCCTTGCACTACTGATGGGCCTGTAGATGGGGCAGGGGGAGGGCACCCACATTTAAGGATTGGCTCAATGATATGGTCTATTGCCAGGAGCAGTTCACCACTTATGCCGAGTTGTTGCCTAGTGCGTCCAGACTTAGAGACATTTGGTCACCACTAAAATCCTACCTACTGAAGGTATCCCGTGGGTCTGTGGAGAACACATCGGTAAGCCTGACCTCGCAGAACTCTCAGATGGGAGGACATGGAGGTGTGGAAAGTGACCATTTATAAAGACTCATGTACGATATTTTGAGGCAGTCGCATTCACTGACGCACACACAGGCTTGTGTCACTGCTGGGACTGTTTAGCTAATCCAGTTTGGAATGTGTTGAGGTGGGAAATGGCTGGATGGGTACAGTTGCACCCTCTGATGTTTCTGCACTGATTGATAATGTAGTATGTAACATATTGCAATGTAATAAATGATATGCTGTGCTGACCTATAGGCAAGAGCCGAATGCACCAATGTGATTAACACTGTAATCTATAGCTGTTTTTATTTATAATTTCATGACAACCAACACAGATATCTTCAAGTCTAATTGTTGCATTTAACGCAGCCGGCCCGATGTGGTTGTAGGCGGCTTGCTGTGTATGTGTATGCTGCTCAGGACGAGTTTTAAGTGGCTACTAAATGCGCTGCCGGCCAGGATATGGTTGTAGGCAACAAGCCGTATATAATGTTGTATACAAATAATAAAGGTTTTTTGAAACATAAAAAAAAAAAAGAACCACATAACACGCTTCTCCTATCACAACCCGACATGCACAAAGCATTCACATGCTATTAAGGAACAATGCCTACTTCCCCCCTGTGCCCCACCTTCCAAGATATAACCGCTTACCTCAAAGGCGTACAACTTCAGCTGATCCCTCAAGAGCTGCTACAGGTACTAGATGCCCAGACATGGGTCCCGGGCTCAATGTGCCACTGGATTCAAGCTATCCTGGCTGATGAGGGGTGAAACCCCAAAACTGGCTCTAGGATGCTTGTTTCCAGTCCAGGGAGGACCTAGCTTGGCTGTTCGGCCTAGACTGTTCCCATGAGGCACAGGGTCAAGACTGATTTGCATATGGATAGATTTAAACTGGGGTGGCATGGTGAGCAAAAGAATGATGGAATTAACCCAGATCTCTTGACTGGGGGTGAATGTCTGCATTCCGTCCATCAATTGTGTGTCTTTTGCTTTCTCGTTCTAAGTGTGCCAGGTATGCCCAGACGTGGGTCCCAGGCTCAATGTGCCACTGGATTCAAGCTATCCTGGCTGATGAGGGGTAAAACCCTGACACCAGTACTAGGATGCTTGTTTCCGGTCCAGGGAGGACCTGGTTTGGCAGTTCGGACTGGACTGTTCCCATGAGGCACAGGGTCAAGATTGATTTGCATATGGCCAGGCCTAAACTGGGGAGGCATGGTGAGCAAAAGAATGATGGATTTAACCCAGATCTCTTGACTTGGGGTGAATGTTTTGATTTGTTCTGCATTCCATTTATCAATTGTTTGCCTTTTTCTTTCTCGCCTTAAGTGCGCCGGGCATGCCCAGACGTGGGTCCCAGGCTCACTGTGCCACTGGATTCAAGCTATCCTGGCTGATGAGGGGTGAAACTCCGAAACCGGTCCTAGGATACTTGTTTCTGATCCAAGGGGGAGGCAGAAAGGCAGTGGATTTTGATTTTGGGGGGTGGGGTCATTGGTATGCCCATTTTGGGCAGTCCCCACCTCTACATATAAAAAAATAACAATCCCTGGTGCCTATTGGGCTTTCTCCCCCACCCCCCTCCCCCCTGGGCACAGATCAGTGCCTATCGCCTCCATCTGCCTCCTCGGGCTGAAAGACTGGGACTTTTTTTTTGGGGGGGGGGGTCATGTAGTTGCTATAAACCTATATAGGATCTAGGCATTTAGACCACATACCCTGTGAGATTGGTGTCCAGACTGATTCCAGTCACCCCCAACGGGTATGTTCACCTGTATACCAGCTAGCTCACAGTGCCACTGTAAACTCCTCTTACCAAGGAGAGAATAGATCTTGGCAACTATTGAACATGACAACCCTGTTGCATCACTGATCGTGGAAACAGTGTAATGATTTTCGCTCAGTCACTCGTGCTCAATTTGTCTCGGAGAGAAACACAGATTAAACGGTGGGGACATTTTCAATAAGTATTTATTGAACCAGTGTTATATTAGTGTAAAATAAGTGTGCTGAAACAACCATAAGACAGAAACAGATATAATGATTACAAGCACCAACAGAGTAAATGGATGGTAGATTCCTACCATAGTGCCAAGAACAATGGGTATATGTAAGCATATAGATACATGACAATAGTATTGCGTACTCCTACGATGCAACCCTAACGAGATGTACCTGAGTGTACCTAGCATGCATGTAGGTGTAGAGCCAAGAATCACCCCTAGGCTGAGGCCAACCCCATTAACTGAAGTGAGAGACTATGGGAACCCATCTTGGTCTTAAGATGGGCACCCGCGAGGGATGTCCGACCACTGCAGGCTGGAGTGGGTAATGCCTCCACCCTACTGAACAGCATGAAATCAACCTACTGCATGCTCTCAGATATCCCCTAATCCCCTATCCTAACCTATAGTTTCATAAAATCACGTATGTTTATGTTGTTGTTCACTGCATTTATGCTTCAAGAAATTACTATCGCGGAATAAGTGTTTCTGACTCTAACTCGACCATCTCTAGCAGATAGCAGTGGTTTGAAGTGTCCTGCAGCCCTCACAGCCGATGTATAAAAAGAACACACACCGTAGTTGTACCAAGTAGATGCCTTGTGAAATGCTTGTATTCCTAATTATTTTTAAGCTTTTTTAAAGTTTTATATAGTGTGAACTCGACCCGAAGGTTTCAGAGCTCTTTACAGGAGCACCTGTTGCGTTTCAGACGGTCGCTGTTTTAAAACTTGAAGTCAAACAAAGAAAAGCCAATAAAACAGATTAAAAAAGAAATCGAGATGCTGCCCTTTCATAATGGAGTATGTAAGGCACTGGGGATACAGATGCATATGAATACCTAACTTAGGGCCAGATGTAGGTAACCAAATACCGGTCGGTAAAGGCCGAAAATACCGAATTTCGGCCTTTACCGACCTGTATTTGGCTTGTGAGATGTAAGGGACACAAAAACATCCGAGTCGGTAAATTTACCGAATCGGTAAAGTTTCCAAATCGGTAAATAATCTGAATCGGTAAATTTACCGAATCGGTAAAGTTTCCGAATCGGTAAAGTTTCCGAATCGGTAAATTTACCAAATATGTGAAGTTTCCGATTCTGTAAATTTACCGAATCAGTAAATTTACCGAATCGGAAATTAAGAAATGGTAAAAATGACAATTGAGATGTAGGTAGCCTCTTAAATACCGAATTTGCATGAAATTCGGTATTTAAGAGTCTGTATTTACTATGGATGGAAATCAGGTGGTAAACAGGTGCAGGCTATAAAAAAAGGGCCCAAAATGCAACAGTTTCACCAGAATGGTGGAATTCTACGTGATTGTGAGGCGGCTACGGCTACAGGCAGAAGGAGAGAGGGTCTGGAGAAGGGAGGAGCAAGTGTACTGGCAGAGGATCACCCTATTCCAGCTAACTGAGCCAGAAATCCTACAAAGGTACAGGTTAGACCCCCCAAACCATCCTGGATCTTATCAGGGACCTCCACCCACTGTTGGACCACCCAACCACAAGGGCACACGCCATCCCACCCCATGTGCAGCCTACATCTGCTTGCATCTGGGAGTTACCAGAGTGAGGTTGCTGCGGTAGGTGGGGTGTCCCAGAGCTGCCTGTCACGTTTCTTTAAGAAATTCCTAGACGCTATGTTGCAGAGAATGCATTACTACATCAGCTTCCCTGCAACGCATGCAGAACTGCTCAGGACCAAGACTGACTTTTATCTGATGGCGCATTTCCCCAACATCATTGGCTGTATTGATGGCACCCACATACCGATATGTCCACCTGCTGCCGCAGAGTACATTTATAGGAACAGGAAGTCCACCCACACCATAAATGTACAGGTGATCTGTGATGCCAAATACATAATCACGGACACAGTAGCCAAATTTCCAGGGAGTACCCACAACTCTTACATCTTCCAAAACAGTGAGATCTACGCACGCCTGACAGCGGGGGAATTTGGCGAAGGTTACTTACTAGGTAAGACACTGTGTGAAACTCCCTTGATACATATTGCAGATAGATGTGTTTGTGTGCATGTGAGTAATGTTTTTTCTTGTTACTAATAGGGGACAGTGCATATGCCCGCCGGTCCTTCATCCTCACACCCTACCTCAACCCTTCAACACCCAGCCAGAGGAGATACAACAGGGCACACAAATCTACCCGAAACATTGTGGAGGGCACCTTTGGTCTGTGGAAGAGCAGGTTTCGCTGCCTACACAAAAGTGGAGGGGCCCGCCAGTACACACCAATCACCTGCTGCAAGATGATTGCAGCCTGTGCAATGTTGTCCAACCTTGCGGTTAAGAAGGGCACTGAAGTGGATATCTCTGATTATGAGGACCATGATGACGAGCAAGCAGTGCCTGAACCACACACATCTGGAGTTGCAACACCAACTGATGGCAGACACAGACGGGAAGAGATCACACGCAACTTTTTTTAAGTAAGTAAAGACACACAGACAGGTGGAGTATGCACCCAACGAAGTTTAATTGTGCCATTATGTGGGTTTCTAAAGCACAAATGTGCAACACAAATTTTTAAATTGGATTATGTGAGTCTTGGGTCTCTTCCACATGAACTGTAATAGTCATTTGCGTCCTCGCTTCCCAGTGCCAGTTGTATGGTGCTCACTGTGCTCACTTTCTCTTTGGCCTGTAGCCTCAGCGTGGCGCCTGCTGCTCCTCCTGGTCTCTAGGACAAGGGAGCTTGCCATGCTGATCCTGCTTGTGCTCTCTTCACTCTCTGTCACATCCAGAGCAGCAGTATGTGCAGTTTGGGCATTTAACAGCGCCTCAAGAGCACTGGTCATCCTGCCCATGCCCCTAGTGACCTCATTGCTGTTTTGGGTTAGAGCCTCCTGCATGTTTATGCTTCTCCTGCATAGCAGGGATGTGGCTGTGGCCAGGCGGTTGATTGCTTTGTTTTGTTGATGCACACGCTGCCTTTCCTTGCGCCTTGAGGCTAATTCGTTGTCCAGTTTGGTGCATAGCAGCTGCACCGATTGGGTCATTTCGTGAATCTCTGCAGCCATGTTTTTGTTGACCTCTACTAGTTCCCTGATGCCCTTTCCTATGTCTCCCATGTTGTTGTTCAGGGACCTCATTTGGCGTTGGCAAGACAAGATGGCTTTCCCCTGCATCCTCTGGATTCTTACCATGCTCCCCTCCAAGCCACGGAACACACTTGGACCCTCCACACGTGCAGATGCACTGCTTTCTTGGACTCTGCGGCGTCTTGCTCCAGTTTGGCCCACCTCTGCACTGGTCTGCTGTGTGACAGAGCTACCATCCACAGGCAAGGTGTGTGTTTCTAACCCCTCCATGTCACCTACCAATGACTCCATTTCTAAAAGTGGGGCCACGACATGCCTCCTGCTTGGTTGTGATGCAGGTGTTGTCTCATGCAGCGATACTGGCATTTCTGGGGGTGACAGTAACAGAGGGGATTGTGATCGTTCTGAGGACTCTGGAGCCATTTCTGCGTCTTGTGCAGGAGGCTGGCTACTTGGTGCACCTGTGTTCTGTGAGACGTTCTGTGTACTTGAACCTGGCTCCTGACTCTCCTCCCTCTCTGGTGCCGTGCCTTCAGTCTCCTGGGAACGCCTGCGAGATGTGTCACCTGTGGACATATGAGCGTACATTAGCTAAGCGCTACTGTCTCACAGTCACTACAATAAACATTTTCTGACTTTAGCTTTATTCTCTCTGCAATCATTTCCCCAACTTGCTGGTTGCTGTGCTGTATGGCATGGTCTTACATTTCCTAACTACATGTACCATGATGCATTGCTCCTGTATAGTGCTAGCAGTACTGGACTGGGGTTCACTTGGCCACAAAGGGTGAAGGTAAGGATGATGGAATGGGGGGGAATGCTGTGCATGCGTATTACCTTTTCTGCTAGCAGTTCTGGCTGAGCTGTCTACTTCTCCCAGTCCGCAGACGCTGTCAGGTTCAATGGTTGAGGCCACCATCTCCTCAAGGTCTGTTAGGGGGGGTGCTGTGTTCTTGCCTCCACCAGTTTTGGTTGCCTGCTTGTGGAATTCAGCCAATTATTTTTTAGTTTGGCTCCTGAGGTCGTAGAATCTCTTTTTCAGGTCTTCTGTGTCTCTGGTTGTCACTCCAACTGCATTCACTTTATCAAGTATATCCAGCCAAAGTTTCCTTTTGGCAGATTCTGCCACAGTGAGGGACTGCCTGCCAAACAGTTTGTGGTGCACCTTAACCACCTCCTCAACAAGGACCTGCAGCTCCATGCTGCTGAATTTCATTTTCCTCCTCCTCTCTGGCTGCTCTTTCTCTTTGCTGCTTGCCATTTTGCAGTTTTAAAAGTGCACAAAACTCTTTCTGCTGCTCAGGGACTCAGCTCAGCTCCAACTGCCTCTCCAGAAGCTTCTAATTAGTTGCAGCTGCCTGTGTAGCCACTTCCTGGTAGGGAGGGGGAGGGTGGTAGCACCTGATTGGCTGCCTACTTAAGTTTCACTTTTGTTTTTTTTCCGAATCGGTATTTCCCATTCATTCCTATGGGCCAAAAGGCCCAAAGGAATGAATGGGGAATACCAATTCGGAAAATACCGATTCGGTAAATACCGATTGTCCGATTCCGAATTTTACCGATTTGGTATTTTTTACCGATTTTTTTTATCTACATCCCATTTACCGATTCTAAAATACCGATTCTGTAAAATTCTGTATTTTAGAATCGGTAAATTAGGATTACCTACATCTGGCCCTAAATCATGCCGTGAGGTTAAAATAACAGATAATAGTGGTGGTGGTGATATATAGCACGGTATCTGTTATGACATTTGTGTATATTTATTTATTTGCAAACTTGTACCGCGCTGGGAATCGACTCCCTGAGGAGTATCTCCGCGCCTTTGGCAGCATCTGAGAGCAAAAAGGCCCTGTCTTATATTTTTAATTGCCCAACCAGAACTAGTAATTAAACAGGAAAGTTTTTAGTTTTTTCCTAAAGGGAAAATGTTCCTTACATAATCTGATTTCATAAGGGAGTACATTCCAAAGCTTCGGGCCTGCTACTGATAATGCCCTTCCCCCTTGTCTTGTCTTCCAGAACCTGGGGACACATAACAATTCTCGATCTCCAGATCTCAGAGATCTTGAGGGGATGTATGGAATGAATTTTTAAGTAATCAGGACCTTTACCAGTGAGGCACTTGTGGATGATGCAGCACGTTTTAAACATCACCCTCTGTTTCACTGTGAGCCAGTGAAGTTTATTTAGTAGTGGTTTTGAGGGAGTACGGGCCGGGGCATTGAGAACGAGGCGTGCAGCCGTGTTCTGCACAACTTGTAATCTGGCAATGATCCCCTCATTGGCGGCTAGCAGCAAACCATTACAGTAATCCAGTCTACTCAGCACGAGCGACTGAACTAGTGTTTTCCTTGTGGTGTCAGGTAACAGGGGGAATACCCTTCGGAGAAGCCCAATAACATGGAAACAGGAGCTTACCACTTGATTAGAATGATGTTTAAGGGCGAGCTCCTGATCCAATTTAACTCCTAGATCTTTCACTACCACTTTGGGCTCAGGGACTGGGCCTAGGTCTTGAGGCCACCAGTCAGGAGTCCACAGGCGTTTGGCTTCCCCAAAGAGCATCACCTCAGTCTTAGAGACGTTACACTGAAGGAAGTTTGCTGCCATCCAATGTGCCACTTCTTTCATCCCCCGGGCAAAGGAGTTACGTACTTCAGGAGTCATGGTTTTAAACGGAAAGAGGAGTTGAGTATCGTCCGCATACGATACGGGGATGAACCCGTGGGATCTCATGATGTTAGCTAGGGGTGCCACGTAGATGTTAAATAACGTTGTGCTCAAGCAGGAGCCCTGTGGCACCCCCTTTGAGATCTCCACCTCCTCTGACTGGTAAGGACCCAGTATGACTCTTTGAGTGCGTTCGGTGAAAAAACTCCTTAACCAGGCCAGCGCCTTGCCTCCCAGACCGATGTCAACTAGTCTGGAGGTCATGATATCATGTGACACAGTGTCAAACGCCGCTGACAGATCTAAAAGCACCAGGATAACGGAATAACCTTTATCCTGTAGCAAATGAAGATCGTCAGCGACGGACAGCAAGGCGGTCTCAGTGCTGTGCCTGGGCCTAAACCCCGATTGGGAGGGATCTAGTCCCCCCGCACTTTCGATGTATTTAGATAAGTGCCGATTTACAAACTTCTCAGTGAGCTTCCCTAAGAAAGGGAGGAGAGAGATGGGTCTCAAGTTTGTCAGGTCGGTACAAGGAATGGAGTTGTTCTTCCGTAGAGGCCTCACCAGAGCGTGCTTCCAGTCTAGGGGGACTTCCCCTGTACTCAAGGATAGATTGACTACCTGCCGAATTCCAGCACCCAGATCGTCACTCAGAAGTGACATGACCCGTGCTGGGATAATATCTGAAGGGCACCCACTCTTTGTTTGGGTGATTAGAGTAATTATCTCCTCCATTGATATTGGCGGGAATTCTACAAGCTTGCTAGCCCTGTTTTCTGCTGTGCTAAGGTGTGGCTGAACCATACTGTCAACAGTTCCCATGTTGTTGGGGGTGGATTTTGAGGCTAAGATCTTAGCGTAAATGCCTTCTATTTTTCTGACAAAGAACTGTGAGATGTTGTTACAAAGTTCCTGGGACTCAATCCCCTCTGTTTCACAGGCCGCAGGCTTGGTAAAGGTTTGTAAGATTTGATAGAGGACTTTAGCATTTTTACCAGCTGCTGATAATTGGGCTGATATATGATGTTTCCGAGCAGTCCGAATAGCTTTATGGTAGCTTTTTAGAGAAGTCCTGTGATTTTCTTTATCCTCTGCCTTACGTGTGACTCTCCATCGTTTTTCTAACTTCCTCGCAGTTAGCTTTAGTTGTCTAAGATCTTCTGTAAACCAAACTTCTTATTTTGGGGCAGGCCGTGGTTTATATGTTCTAAAAGGAACAACGTGATTTATAGTTGTGGTTTCAGCTTCATTAAATTTGGCTAATGCAGTGGTGACATTGTCCCCACATTCAGCCCAATTGGGTTCTGTGTATTTCCCCCTAATGCTCTCTGGTGTTAATTTATTCCAGGGTCTTCTGACATCAGCCATAGTCCTCTGGATGCCCTTTACCTTATGATTAGAGCGAGTGTAGAATTCAATAATGGAATGGTCAGTCCAGTCCACTTGAATGGGAGGCAAACATTTTATGGCTGTAGAATTACATAACACAAGATCCAATGTATGGCCAGCTAAGTGTGTGGGTCCCTGATTCATTTGGTTAAAGCCAAGTGTGGCCAGATCAGCCAAGAGTGTCTGTGCCTCCACACAGGTAGCTATTTCGCTGTGGACATTAAAGTCCCCTACCAAGATGAAATCTGAATTCACCTGCATATGGGGAGCCAAAGCTTCAACAAGTTGAATGGAGAAATTCCCAGATGGACCTGGGGGTCGATAGACTAGTGCTCCCTTCCTAGTTTCCCTGGAACTGGGGTTGATAGTGAAGATCAGGAGCTCCATTTGTGGGTTACACACCGTCTCGGTAACCACCACCTCCATTTCCTGTTTGAAAACAATGGCTAACCCACCTCCAGTTTTAATAGGGCGGTCCATCCTTACTATTTTGTATCCTAACGGCACCCCCATTGTTATGGCTGGAACAGTGTGGGGCTTGAGCCAAGTCTCAGTTAAGAAACAAAGATGTGGGTTCTCTGATGTTATGAGATCCCAGACCTGAGTTGAATGAGTAACTAATGAGCGAACATTGCACAGAAGGCTCTTACAGTTTAAAGGTGGGTCGTTAGGAGGGCTGACAGTGGACTTTGTCGGGTATTTAGTAGGGACAGATAAGGTAGGTCTTAGCTGACACGGAGTGATTACAGCGCTGATGGTAAATTGCGTTAAGCATTCCCTGCAGGTAAACGATCCCTCCAGGCTGCTCTCTACCCTATGGGAGCACAGCGTTGTGACATACCTGCCCATATCCATTAGGGTCTGGCTGGTATACGAGAGAGCAGGGCGATGGAATGGCTCCGAGCAAATGATAGTGACCGCCATAGCCCCCTGCCCCAGGCCCCGTCCAGTCGCGGACGGGCGCAGAAGGGCTGGTCTTTGGCTAGTCTTAGGCGCAGGAGTAGGCGCACACTGCGCGTCAACACTGCGCGTTGAGCCGACGAGTTGCTTTATAGCCCTCAAGTAGGGGAGAGCTAGAGCGCTAACCGCTCGCCTCCCTGGATGTTCCTGGCTCTGCCCCGCCTTCCGCACCTGTGATTGGCTGGAGGGTCGGACTGGGCGTGCAGGCACAGGTCGAACTACAATAGGAGCTGGTCCCTCAATGAGTGTGGGTATGCAGAATTATTTTAACAGAGTGCAACTATTAAATCAGTTTTAAGCACAAACAGCAATTATTCCCCTTTTAAAACGCTATTCCAGAATAACAGAGTAAAAATGATTCACGAGCTCACGGAGCCGGTTTCAACAATTAAAACAATGAAGAGCAGTAATGCTCTGAGAATGGCGCCAAGCGGAGTCGGGGAGAAGCTGCCACCGTCCCCCTTAACTTACCTATCAAAAGTGAAGGCTTGTTTATTGTAAAATTTCAACAGTAAGGAAGCATAGACTGCGTCCTGATATCAAGCTGCATGGGTGTATTCATATTAAAGACTGTAGAACAGGTCTGCATGAACAGTTGTACATAGAGAGACTTCGGTCTTTACCATTGTTGAAGCTGTGCATCTCTGAGAAGCAAGTCCGCAATGCTGAGCTTAAGTCATGGATATACAGCTGTAGGAAATTCCATTTGCTTATGCCCGATTACGAGGTCTGGCGGTCCATGAATCGCCAGACTCATGGGGCGCGGTGGTGGTCTCCCAGCGCCCTATTACGATATGGGCGGTGGACCAGCCACAGCTGCCAGGGAACCATCGTTTCCTGGCAGTGTTGTGGCGGTCAGGAGACAGTAATATGCTTGGCCGGTCTGCCGCAGTTCCACCAAGCATTTTACAAGTTTCCTCTCGGTCACTGTTTTCATGACGGTGGAACTGCCATGAAAATAATGGCACGGCATAGATTTTTCCAGTTCATGCCGTGCTTGAACTGTTTTTGGCGTTCTCATTGCGGTGCCCATTTTTAGGGCACTGCCATGGGAACATCAAAAATAAAGTTCGCCACACAGGAGGAAACTCCGAATCTGGTGGGCGGTCTGGCTATGGCGGGCAGCAGTGGGGTGGACCTGCTGTCGACCTGCCAAAGTTGTTATCGGACCCTTAGTGTTTTCCCTATCCAATGTAATTTTCATCCTTTGGAATTCTGACCACTGATGTGGATTTATGCCACATATGCTCGGCTAAAATTGTGTGTCTTTGTTCTCCCAGCACACCCCTTGCTACTGTGGGCGCTGCCTAGCTCCGTTTCTGGGGATCAAGATAGTCATGGACAAGAAAACTAAATTACTAATTAGCCCGTTGTAATACAGTAATAAATATGCAGACTGCACTGTCTGTTGAATCTCTGTCACTTAAGGATTTATGGGTGCTTTTCCTCACAATTCAAAGTGAATTTTATGCAACCTAGAAAGCTTTACTGACACCTGAAAGTCCTTCTGAAGCACCCTGTCTAAGAAAGATACGTACAAATCAATGTAAATGTATTTTCATTTTAATTCCAGGAACAGTGGCAGTGATTGAGAAAATCAAAACTGCAATACATTTGAGTTATTTATTTTAGTTTTAGTAGTTGTAAGATTTGGAATATCATGAGCTTGAGCCAGTTTAAACAAATTAACTAAACATTCCCACTTGAGAATAGAAAGCTCCTACCTGGTCTCTCTACTTTTGTCATCTCTGGTCAACTTTTAATGACCTTGCCGCAGTCAAGTGTCAGCTCAGATTAATAAAATAAAAAAATAAGTCACACTGGACAGACAAAAGACACATAGCTTGCTGCTTCGCTTATTTGTTAGTGAATATCATTGCAGCCACTCATTACTTTTCAAGAAGGTCTTCACTCTACTTGCACTGTGTCAGCTACTGTGGAGGGCATTCTGGGATATTACTGAAAAGTACCGAAGAAGCCAGCCTCTGATAGAGTCACTCTGCATTAAAATATTGTTTTAAATGACATGTTCCTGATTTGTAGAATAAACGTTCCACATTTGCAAGGTATAATAGACTGAAATAAAGGAGGATCATCCACCTAAGCACTCGGAACACTTTGTGGATAGCTGCTTCACCTTGTCCTGCTCTGAACTTTTCTCCCCCCTAGCCACGTTTATCCCATGGACCATCTTGATTTTGTACTGCTGCACATCTCAAGGATCCAAAAAGCGTCTGTGTCAGAATGTGACGATGTTTACTTAGACAAATCTCTACAACTAATCCAACTGCAAGACCAAGGAGACTCGCCTCACTTGATGGCTGTATCAAATCTGCCCTTTCTGCATGGCCACCCTAGACTTCTCACCTTTTTAATAGCCCTTTTTTGGTGTGTGTTTTTTTTTAACTCTGTGCACTTTCCCTCTGCTAAAGAAGAGTAAAGTATCTGTGCTTCTCGTTTAAACACGATTACATTGTCTTACCCCTGATAAACACCTTTAATTTGCCTTTACGTTCCTAGTTCATGGTGTAGAAAATGCACACACGGCCTGGAAGTTAAATTACACCTGTGGGTGCAGCAGCTAAGTTTCCATACATAGGTTAGGCCTGTAAAACACGGCCTCAGACCTACCACATAATAGCCTGACTGTAGCAACCTAAAAACCTGCTGTCAAACTCCTCCTCCTCCTCAAGTACAAGTTCACTCCCCTTTTCCACAACAGGATTCTCTAAGTGTTCATTCTTCTCCTCATGTTGTGTGCAAGTTGTGTCCTCTGAAGAGGAAGTAGAGAGAGAAGAAGGTGAAATTCATCAGGATGAATGGGACTCTTAAATTATTCCCCCACTGGCATCTCCATCTCCTCCTCAAACGGATTCACCTCTGTAAAATATGGAGGGGGTTTCATAATCTCCCGGAGAGAGCAACCAGGCGGTTTGAACCACCAATGCCCATGAATCAAATGGACTGTTTCCTGTATGACTTCAAAGAACCTTATAGGAAATCGGTACGAGTAGAAGGCGAGCGGTCCGCCTTAGAAATAATAGATTGCGCTATGGATGTTGTGTCCACTGGTTTCCGGCAACTAGCTGGAGCGGCTGTCCTGAGGTGTCAAAGTTGGTGAAAGTCATCTCATTAAGGCCTGAGGTACAAACAAAATGTTTAGTTTTACCTTATAACGGAGAAGAAAAAATCGGCAGCCACATTGATGAAGCTTTGCAAGCGATTAAAAAATACACAGATACAGCTATGTCTTTAGTTACTTTGTAGTACAAGAAAATGCCTTATTGTGTCGCCCAAGGAACGGGTCACCAATCCTATAGAGGAGGCTACCAACAGTTCTGCTACCCAGCCTATTCTTCCTCCGCTCAGCAGTACAGGCCTCAATTTTCCCACCGCCAGCCACCTTTGGCGGCTTACAACAAGTCCTCTTTCAGAGAAAAATCAGGACGCCAAGGCCAGGACACACATCTGTCGGCCTCCGCTCCGCCCATTCCACCCTCGGTGGGTGGCAAAATATGCCTTTGTTTTCAACAGTAGAAGGAAATAACATGGGATCAATGGGTTCTACACCTAATTCAATTTGGCCACTCTCTAGTTTTTAAAAAGATTCCTCCAGCAACCCCTCCTCTGCTTCGATTTCAAAAACACTTACAACTTTTAAAGATGGAGGTTACCACCATGTTGCGGAAAGGGGCAATAGAACCAGTTCCCCTCAATCAAAGAGGAAGAAGTTTCTACTGCCGTTTCTTCCTGATTCGCAAGAAGTCAAGGAAGTGGAGACCAATTTTGGATTCAAGGAGCTTAAACAACTTCCTCAAAAAACTATTGTTCAGGATGTGTTACATCTCCTCTACGGAAATGATTACATGATGTCTCTGAATCTCCAGAACGCATATTTTCATATACCCACACGCCGAAAACACAAGACGCTTCTCAGGATCACAGTGGCCGGCAGGCACTATCAGTTCCGTGAACTACCTTTCGGCTCCTCGCATCTTAACGAAGTGCCTAGCGCCAGTTGCAGCATATCTGAGACAACAACATCATATACATTTTCCTTACTTCGAAGACTGGCTTATCAAGGCCCCCACTTACAAAGCAGCAAGGACTTCTACCAAAGCCTGTCTACAACTTTTTAAGAGATTAGGCCTCCCTTTAAATGTGAAAAAAGTAGATTCTGCAACCATCCCGTCAGCTAGTTTTTCTAGGTGCCATCCTTGACACCGTCCAAAACAAGGCGTATCCCACATTGGAAAGGTGACAAACCAGAACGCATATTTGTGATGTCTACCAAAGCCTGTCTTCAACTTTTCAAGAGAATAGGCCTCTCTTTAAATGTGGAAAAGTCGATTCTGCAACCATCCCGTCAGCTACTTTTTCTAGGTGCCATCCTTGACACCTTCCAAAACAAGGCTTATCCCACATTGGAAAGGCGACAAAGACTAATATGTTTGGCGAAACGTGTACAAAAAAAGAAGGTTCCTTTCCGTACGCCTTTACAAACCTCTTCTAGGCATGATGTCTTCCTGTATTCCCCTCTTACCTCATTGTCGCTTCCACATGCGTCCTCTTCAGGAAGCTTTAAACGAACAGTGGGTGCAGATAGAGGGCATATTAGACTATGTAATCGGAACTACCCCTCCCATGATTGTATCACTAGACTGGTAGACACAACCTCACCAGTTATTGCAAGGTTTGCCTTTCCTGTCTCAGGCTGCTCCTCTTCTTATCAAAATGGATGCCTCTCTAGAAGGCTGGGGTGCTTTCCTACAAGACTTACAAGACAGCACAAAATGGCCGCCCTCTCATCGAGATCTTTATATCAATCTTTTCGAGTTGAAAGCAGTTTTTCTTGCACTCAAAACGTTCCTTCCGAAAATACAAAAAGCTTCGGTGCTGGTCAGAACAGACAATACCACGACAATGCAAAACCTGAACAAACAAGGAGGAACAAGTTCTCTCCTGCTCTCTCAGGAAGCTCAACTTATCTGGCGTTGGGCGATTCAGCACAAAGTGTCTATAACAGCAGAGTATGTTCCAGGAAGGCAGTATATCACAGCTGACACGTTGAGCAGACTGAAAATGACATGCCACGAGTGGGAGTCAAATCAACTCACTCTTGACAGCATTTTCTTTCGGTGGGGCAAGCCGAACATAGACCTGTTCGCAACACCAGACAACGCGAAATTCCAGTACTTCGCAAGTTGGCGTCACCATCAGGGTTCATGAGGGAATGCCTTTTCAGTAGCTTGGTCTGGCGTATTTGCTTACACTTTTCCTCCCATGAGTACTAAAAAAGTTAAAGACAGAACCCTGCAAGATCATACTAATAGCCCCAGCTTGGCCTCACCAGCATTGGTACATAGAACTTCACCTACTCTAAGTACAGCCTCTGATCCATCTCAAACCATTTCCATCCGTATTGACGATGAACCAGGGACAGGTATGACATCCAAATCCAAGTTCTCTGAAATTATCAGCCTGGCTCCTGAGTCCCAAGAATTTCAACATTAAAGGATCCCGCAGTAATATAGACATGTGCTTGTTGGGGCATGAGAAGATAGCACTAACAAGACTTATTTGCTCAAATGGAAGAGATTCTGAATTTGTTGTGCATCATCTAAAGTCCATCCTCTCTATGCATCTCCAGAGGAAATGTTGCCTTATCTCTTACATTTGGCTTGCTCCGGCTCAATTAAAGTGCATTTAGCTGGCATTTCCAGTTTCCGGAGAACGGAGAATGTTCCATCTTTATGGTCCAGCAGGTTGGTCAAACAGTTTCTCAAAGGTCTGTTCAGAATGATTCCTCCAGTTCGGGTCCCTCCTCCGGCATGGCAGCTGAATATGGTGCTGGCCCAATTAATGTAACACCGTTTTGGACCTATTCACAGAGCGGATTTAAAGTTCCTATCCTGGAAGATCACTCTCCTCCTGGCTCTTACTTCAGCGAGAAGTGTTATTGAACTCTAGGCGTTTACTACCCAGGCACCTTTCCTACAATTCAAACATGACAGAGTTGTTCTACGGGCGAACCCTAAGTTCATCCCTAAGGTTCCGTCGGACTTTCATCTCAATGAACCAAACCTTTTGAAATCATTTTTTCCAATTCCACAAACTTCAGCCGAGCGTGCTTTGCTCTCTCTGGATGTCAAACGGTGCCTCAAGTTTTACCTGAACAGAACAAAAACCCTTTAACAAATCAAATCAGTTTTTTATAGCGTACAGTGCACCTAAAAAAGGTTTCTCTCTCACTTAACAGAGCATTTCAAGATGGATATTGAGTACCATTGTTTTATGTCATCAACAAACGGGCCAACCTTTGATGTCAAAGGTCCGTGCTCATATCACCAGAGCCATATCCACGTCTGCCGTGCTGTTTGCAGGTGTGTCCCTTCCAGAAATCTGCAGAGCAGCGACTTGGAGAACGCCGCATACATTCACCTAACAGTACTGCCTAGACTCTGAGGTTAGGAGAGATGCGACAGTGGGACAAGCGATTCTCAGACATCTCTTTCAATAAGTGAGCCTCCTTTTTTCTCTTTCCTTCCCACCATCCTCCACTATCATACAATTTCAGTGATTTCTTTTTTCCGTATTTATATGTTAAATGAAATGTACGTATCTATATTTGTATGTACAGAAATTATTTGTATCTATACTACTATTATAAAGAGAGAACACAAACCTTTGAGCCAGGTAAACTAAAAAAATACTGCACCAATCTCTATACCCAATACACCATTTGAAAGGGGAGGTGTAGCAGAAGGACATAGGCTATAGATGTGGACACCATATACATTAAAAAAGGAAAAACGCCCAAACTGGGAAAGTAGTCCCTTGTGGGCGTTAGCGTGGGCGTGTCAAAAAAAGATGTGGGCGTTAACAGGGGCATGGCTCAAAGTACAAACAATAAACATATGCCAAACAATTTCACTGTGCAAGGCACACACTTCACCACACACTTCAATGTGCATAGCGCAAATGCGATTTCAATGATTTCACTGTGCAAGGCACACACTTAACTGTGCATCCCGCGCATTTGCAAAGGGCCACCTATCACTCGCCTCGACATTCGCGCATTCGTCGGCGTTACCCTCAAACATTAATGCATTCGTGGGATGACATCCAAAAAGGGGCGCGCCTTCCATTATAATACAGTGCCACAGGGGGCAGGCTTACAAAAAGGGCCGCCTATCATTCGCGTTGCTTCGCACAGCCCACCAATCACGACACACAATGATTAACATACACACGAGTTGCGATACAAAAATATAACAAATCTTTAACCATTTGACAAACGACAACGTTGTCACAGGGGGAGGAACGTAAACAAAAGAAGCACCCATTTCTTAGACAACAAAGCCAATCGACAGAACATGAACGAGACTTTTATCACAAGGCTCCGAATAATTACGTATGCTGCGGACAAAATTTAAAACTTACACAAACACTTCCGAATTTCAAACACTCTGCGTTATCAGTGGAACACTGCCAGTACTTGCGCCGATAAAAACCAAAAAAAAGACATTAGTAAAGGGATCGAAAACATAAACAAGGAAAGCCCCTTTCACAAACAAGCAATTTCAGGCAAAAACATCAGAGCGACCACTGTAACACTTGCTGCACTTGCGGCGCAAATTACAACATTTGGGAAACAACAACATTCGCACACAGGAGGAACACTCTCAACAAGGATAGCAAAACAAAATTAGGTGTGGCTCAATCAAAACCTGCGGATGAATTAAACACACATTACTAATGCAAACAAAAAGTAAAGGCAACACTGAACATCGGCCATCCCCGGACAACGTCGGGACGGGCTGCTAGTATATGTATATATATATATATATATGAGGTACGTGGCGCTCCCGCAAGCAACACACAGCAATTCAGCCGATCAGTGGAAACAGGAACCAGCAAGACCCGTAGTTTGGTGCAATAGTTTTTATTTTAGTTTTTAGCCCAGCACCAGTCCGCCATGACGCGTTTCGGCTAGAGATAGCCTTGATCACATGACAACGTCACGAGGGCTGATCACCCTTTTAAAGTGCAATGTGCCATCACATGGGATAGAAACAGACAAAATACTATCAATGTTTCTAGTCTTCCCAAAACATACAATTACGGCATGAATGCCCGTATATTACAATCGTCACACAATAAGCATTATAATTTCTTGTTACAATTGTCAAACATTATGAAAATATGCACAATATTAAAACCCTCTTGAACATACATGTTAATACATGATAATTGCAGGGCAATGGCAATGATAAACTTTTAAAATTCATAAAAAAGTTAAAAGCCTATAAATAGTTATATAAATATAAAATACAACTAAAATTATAATTCATTTATTTACACATTTGATCCAGATATTTTGTATTGATAGCCATGGATCACCATAAAGTGCAATGATGCCCCAGTGGGCAAGTACCAAAGCCTGAGATGTAAACAGTATATTGTGCAAATATGCTATTTGTGCAACATGAGCTGATGGCAAAAAAGTGCTACCAAGTGCGTGATAATTAATTAAATCAAAATTAAGAAAATTCTGTTGGTCATGGAGGGGAAAAAGGGATTAAGTTGTTAAAACAGAATGTATAATCCACAGTTCAAAATCAACAGGTACAATTTTTAAATACAACAACTCAGATCATAAAGTGCATGGGTGACAGGCTCAATATGTATTTCATAGATATACTCAGAGATAAGTGTGGCAGTCCTCCCCTATATTAAGGCCAAGCGGTGCCTTGGTATCTAAAAGGATTATGTAGCGAGTCTCAGGTTTCCTTAAAAGTGACTCTCTATCACCGCCTCTCCTTTGGGGAGGAACACAATCTATCGCGAAATATCTTAGCAAAGACGCATCCTTTCCATGATTATTTTCGAAGTGCCTGGCTACAGGGTAAGCTGCACCTGCATGGGTAATTGCTCGCAGATGTTGTAGTATGCGCTTATGCACCTGTGGCCTAGTGCTGCCAACATATCTTAGGCCGCACGGGCACTCCAAAACATACACAACAAATTCTGATTTACAGTTTAATTTTTGTTGGATTTTAATTGGAAAGGGTGAAAGAGGGGTGGAAACCTCTGTCTTGCTGATGCCATGTTTACAAGCTTTGCAGCTCGAGCATCTTAAAAAGCCTTTACTGTCATTTAGCCATGTGCCTGAAACCACTTCAGGGCTGCTAGATACTAGACTATCCTTCATTGAGTGTGCTTTGCGATAGGTAATGCTGGGATTTTTGCTGATGGAGGATCCAATCACTGGATCACAAGAGACCAAAGACCAATTGTCTTTAACTATTTTATGGATACTCTTGTGTTGTTTGTTGTATGCCATAATTAGTCTCGTCTCGCCATCAGTGCTCGCGGGGACAGAGCTAATTGATGCACTACCTGAGCCCAGGAGTGCAGTTCTATCAATTCTATTAGCTCTGTTAGTGGCATTATCTATGGTGTCTAATTTATAGCCACGCTCAACAAATCGGGCCCTACATGCAGATTGTGCCAGCCGGCATTCATCCTCACTACTGCATATCCTTCTGATACGAAGCATCTCCCCATAAGGGATGCTACGTATCAAATGTGCTGGGGTGGTGACTTCCAGCATGTAGCAGTGTGTTCCCAGCTGTGGGCTTGCGGTATAGTCTAGTATGTAAGCTATTCTCACAAACATATAATTCCACATCCAAGAATACAATGGATTCTCTACTCAGGGTACTCGTGAATTGTATATTTAAGCTGTTATTATTCAATTCTTCAATAAAGAGGGTCACCTCTGACTCAGATCCATCCCATACAAAAACCAGGTCATCTATATATCTTAACCAAAGTTTAACTTTGGTGTCCATGATGGCGGCAAACTGCTTCCTCAGGACCTGCTCCTCCCAGTACCCCATGTGTAGACAGGCGTAGCTGGGAGAGAAGCAGGCCCCCATTGCCACCCCCCTGGTCTGTATGAATAGCTGGTTGGCAAAGAGAAAGATGTTATTCTCAAGACAGATATTAATCATATCCAACAACATTTTAGAATGATCATTGAAACACGGATTTCTTTTCCCTAAAAAATGTTGCACAGCCCTCAAACCATCAATATGGAATATGCTGGTATACAGCGATGTGACATCCATAGATACTAGAACATAGTTGGGGCACCATATGAAGTCTTGGATCTTTCTCAATAAGTCACTGGTGTCAAGAATGAATGAGGGCAGGCCCTTCACATATTCCTGTAGGAAAATGTCGATATATCTGCTCATGTTCTCCAGTAAGCTATTACACGCAGATATTATCGGCCTGCCAGGGGGTTGTTGTAGGTTTTTATGTACTTTGGGGATGAAATATATCACCGGCATGACCGGGTAGTCTTTTTTCAGGAATTTATATTCATCCATCGTGATGAGGCCCTTGCTTCTCCAAGCCGATAATTTGAGGTAAATTTCATTCCTAGAATTAGATGCCTCTTGCATGGAAATGCGGCGATAGCACTCTCTATCGTTGAGTTGTTTATGGGCTTCATCTAAGTACATTTTACGTGGCCAAAGGACCACGTTACCCCCCTTGTCAGATTGTCTGATCACCAGGTTCTTATTTGCTCTCAGTTTCTTGATTAAAGTGTGGTACTCTCTGTCTCTGTGGTCATATAGTTTGGTTTGGTTGGCAGTTCTGATTTGTAGCTCCTTGAGTTGTGTAACAACACGATCGTGAAAAATATCTATGTTGTCTTTAGGCATTAGGGGGCAGAACTTCGATTTCAACTTGAAATTGGTTACACAAGATGTTGGTAAAGGTTCACCCCCCAGCGCATTCTGACTCTCAGTGTTAGGACCAAATTCCTCTTGTTGTAGTTCCAATAGTTCTTGTGTTAAAGCTGCTCCTAACACAGTAGTATCACCTTCACTACCAGTTAAATTCACAGTGGGAGCTGTAGCTTCACAGATCTCAGCAGAATTGTCATTGGAACTATTACGTGATGCAAAGTATTTCCGTAGCTTGAGCTTACGAACAAACTTGAAAACATCAATTTTTGTGGTCGCATAATCAAAATTTTCTTTTGGACTATACGATAGCCCCAACGAGAGCATTGAAGTTTCTTTGGGTGTTAGGTTCACATTTGAAAGGTTAATGACCGCTTGTGAGTTGGGTTGGAAAACCTCTAAGGTAGCTATTGCTGTTGAGCTGCCTGCGGTTTGTTCCACTGCTTTCTGGTGCGCTGTTTTCTCGGTTTGCCATTTGCGTTTGCGGCGTTTGTTGCAGGCCCGCCTTTCTGCGCGTTTCCTGTTTTTGCGCTGGCGGCGGCCGATTGTGTCCCAGAACGAAGAGTGAGCTTTCGGTCCTGATGGACCATTTCCATCTCTTGCCCTGGAGTGAACTTGCAAAACCCCGACATCTGTTGGTGCCTGATCTCAGATTCTGACTCACTTTCATATTGTGAACTCTCACCCGAAACAGAGGATACTTCATTCTGTCGTGTTGTCAAAATTGCACTTTTGTCAGCGTTGGTGGCGGGAGCTGTGTTTAAGAGTTCTTTTCCATGTCGCTGTTTAATTTTATCGTAACGCTTAGCAAACGTGAAGATTTGGCCATTCTCGTAGTCCAGTCGATCACGCTGGAATTTGTCTGCCTTCCTCTTCTTTATTATATCTTCCTCACGCTTGAGTCTCACTGCCATTTCCTCTCTGTATTTAGTTATCTCTGCAGACGGAGGAAATTTGTCAATTTCAGCGTTGATAGCGTCAATTTCCTCAAGCAATTTGACCCTATCACTTTCAGCGTATTGTATTAGGATTGCCATTAAGCGTTTGGAATTTTCTAGGTTGCATTGTGCCCAGTCAGCTAGCATTTGGGGGTCCGGCTTTTCATATGATGTTGCTAATAAGATGCGCAGACCCCTCGGCACACGTCCCACCTCTAGGTAGCCAGACAGCGATGTGTGCTCCCACCACTTGGACTGTTCGCTTTTGCTGCACTTCTCCAATTTTTTAAAAAGTTCTTTTATTCCAGAGCTCTGCTCTGGTGCAGCGTTGGAACTGGGATGAGCAACGGACTCCCCAGCCGGGGGGTCCGTAAACATACCCTTAGACGCCTCCATGCGCCCCCTTAACGTGTCTGCGGACATGGTGTTACTGGGCAATGTTATTACGTTAGCACACTCAGAAACGTGTCCTACCGGCAATGCTGCGGAAAGCGTTTCTGGAACTCCTCACAGGGAATAATGCAGTCCGTTTAGGCAGCCGCTCCTGGTACTCGCTCAGCAGGCTCTGGAAGTCCGGACCAACCGGCGCTGATCTGAAACCTCCGAACCACTTCCGGGTTTTCCTCACGAACGCGGCCAACAATCAGATCCGACGAACCCTGGGGCGTGGCAGCTTCTCCGTACACGGAGCTTTTGAAATTTCCTGACAGGAAGGTCGCTTCTCGCTGCAACTTCGCCCAAAACGAGGAGGGGTCTCGCAACAAGCCAGGGAAGCTTTCCCAGCTAAGATACGAGGTACGTGGCGCTCCCGCAAGCAACACACAGCAATTCAGCCGATCAGTGGAAACAGGAACCAGCAAGACCCGTAGTTTGGTGCAATAGTTTTTATTTTAGTTTTTAGCCCAGCACCAGTCCGCCATGACGCGTTTCGGCTAGAGATAGCCTTGATCACATGACAACGTCACGAGGGCTGATCACCCTTTTAAAGTGCAATGTGCCATCACATGGGATAGAAACAGACAAAATACTATCAATGTTTCTATATATATATATATCAATCAATCAGGAAATTTGTAGAGCGCACTACTCACCTGCGAGGGTCTCAAGGCGCTAGGGGAGGTTGGTGCTAATACTGCTCGAATAGCCAGGTCTTGAGTAGCCTCCTGAAGGTTAGTAGGTCTTCGGTCTGCCGGAGGAGGATGGGGAAGGTGTTCCAGGTCTTGGCGGCGAGGTAGGAGATTTATCTGCCACCGGAAGTCACTCTTCGGATGTGGGGGCGAGGTCGGCGGAGTGGAGCTGGCGGTTCGGGGTGTAGAAGGTGAGTCGTCTGTTGAGGTATGCTGGTCCGGTGTTGTAGAGTGCCATGTGTCCATGGGTGAGGAGCTTGAAGGTGATCTTCTTGTTGACGGGCAGCCAGTGCAGGTCTCTCAGGTGGTGTGTGATGTGGCTGTGTCGAGAGATGTCGAAAAAATAGGCGGGCAGAGGCGTTCTGTATGTCTTGCACTCGTTTCAGCAGTTTGGCCGGGGCTCCCGCGTAAGAGGCGTTTTTCGTAGTCCAGCCTGCTGCTGACGAGGGCCTGAGTGACCGTTCTTCTTGTGTCGGTGTGGATCCACCTGTAGATCTTGCTTAGGGTGTTGAAGCAGGAGGATGAGATGGCGTTGACTTGCTTGGTCATGGAGAGTGTTGAGTCGAGGATGAACCCCAGGTTGCGTGTGTGGTCAGTGGGTGTTCCCAGGGCGGTCGGCCACCAGGAGTCATCCCAGGCTGTGGGGTTGGAGCTGAGGATGAGGACCTCCGTCTTGTCCGAGTTCAGCTTCAGACGGCTGTTCTTCATCCATTCGGCGACGGATTCATTCCTTCGTTGACATTGGTTTTGGCGGTGAGGGGGTCCTGGGTGAGGGAGAGGATAAGCTGTGTGTCAACGTAGGAGATGATGTTGAGGTTGTGCAGTCTGTCGACGTGGGCGAGCGGGGCCATGTAAATGTTGAACAGTGTCGGGCTGATAGATGATCCTTGGGGTTCGCCGCAGATGATCTTGGAGGCTTCGGAACGGAAAGGGGGGAGGCGGACGCTCTGGGTTCTGCCGGAGAGGAAGGAGGTGGTCTATTCCAGTGCCTTGTCTCGGATCCCTGCATTGTGGAGGTGTGTGCGTAGGGTGCAGTGACAGACCATGCCGAAGGCGGATGAAATGTCCAGGAGAATGAGGGCCGCGGTTTTGTTGTTGTCCAGCAGGGCCCTGATGTCATCGGTGGCGGCGATGAGGGCAGTTTCGGTGCTGTGGTTGCTGCGGAACCCGGACTGTCTTCGAGGTAGCGGGTCAGCTGTTTGTTGACGGTTTTCTCGATGACCTTCGCCGGGAACGGGAGCAGGGAGATGGGCCGGAAGATCTTGAGGTCCCCCGGATCTGCCTTGGGTTTCTTGAGCAAGGCATTGAATTCGGCGTGCTTTCAACTCTCCGGGAAGGTCGCGGTCTCGAAGGAGATGTTGATGGCCTTGCCAAAATGGGGTGCGATGGTGGCACTGGCTTTGTTGAAGATGTGGGTTGGGCACAGGTCTGTGGGGGAGCCGAAGTGGATGGTGTTCATGATTTTGATGGTGTCGTCGTCTTTGATGTTATTCCATGGTAAACAGACAAAATATTGAATCAAAAATATAGAATAGCACTAATATCGAAGTGAAAATATAGACTGGACAAAATATCGAATGGACAGAATATAGTCAACAAAAATATTGAATTTAAGGTAAGTAATTTAATATCGATTTTCATAAATATAGAAAGTCAAAATATCGAAGTATATAATATAGGTATTAAATATATCGAATTTTTAATAATATCACATTTTTTAAAGTGTTTTGTATGTTAGTATATGTGTGAAAAGGGAATATTTATTTTATAATTTATTTTAAGTAATACATTTTATTTTATTTAATTTTTGCGTAATTTAATTCTGTAGCGGGTTGTGGGTTTATAGGGGAACACGGTGGAAAGTAATTTAATTATAATTAATTAAATATTAAAATGTATATATTGGTATTTATTTTGAATTCATTGTTAATTAATTTTTAATTGGTAATTCATTAAATTTTAATTGGTAATTATTTTACTTAATTGAATAATTGATAATTATGTTAATTTTATTAATTTATTTTCCGTAGCGGGTTGTGAGTTTATAGGGGAATAGGGTGGGAAGTAATTTAATTATAATTAATTAAATATTTTAATTTATTTATTTGTATTTATCTTGAATTAATTGTTAAATAATTTTTAATTGGTAATTAATTACATTGTAATTGGTAATTAATTGTTATTAATTGATAATTATGTTAATTTTATACATGTATTTCCCGTAGCGGGTTGTGGGTTTATAGGGGAATAGGATGGGAAGTAATTTAATTGTAATTAATTAAATATTTTAATTTATTTTTTTATATTTATTTTGAATTGATTGTTAATTCATTTTTAATTGCTAATTAATTGATTGTTAATTGGTAATTAATTTGTATTAATAGGTAATTAATTTTAATAATTATTTTTCATTTGTATTTTTAATTGGTTAAATATTATATTATATTAAATTGGTAATTACTTTTAATTAATTTTTT
The DNA here is from genome assembly GCF_964263255.1 of Lissotriton vulgaris. Taxonomy (NCBI): domain Eukaryota; kingdom Metazoa; phylum Chordata; class Amphibia; order Caudata; family Salamandridae; genus Lissotriton; species Lissotriton vulgaris. The sequence continues at coordinate 305,671 of NW_028248901.1, read as the reverse complement.
ATTGGTATTAATATTTTTTTTATTAATATATGAAGTACTTAATTTCCCTACTGTTGCACTCACTAGAGTGGGAATAGTAATTTTTACCCCATGCTATCCAACGCTTTCCTTACTATTGCACTCTCTGGAGTGGGAATAGTAATATTTACCCCTACACTATCCAACGCTTTCCCATTTGTTCACTGTCTGGAGTGGGAATGGTAATTTTTACCCCTACGCTATCCAACGCTTTCCCTACTGTTGCACTCTCTGGAGTGGGAATAGTAATTTTTACCCCTACGCTATCCAACTCTTTTCCTACTGTTGCACTCACTGGAGTGGTAATAGTAATTTTTACCCCTATGCTATAGAACGCTTTCCCTACTGTTGCACTCACTGGAGTGTGAATAGTAATTTTTACCCCTGCGCTATCCAACGCTTTCCCTACTGTTGAACTCACTGGAGTGGGAATAGTAATTTCTACCCCTACGCAATCCAACGTTTACCCTACTGTTGCAGTTGCTGGAGTGGAAATAGTAAATTTTACCCTCCTGCTATCCTACAGTAAAAATATTGTATATCATTAATTAATATTATGTTAATATATATATGTGTTAAAAAATGTAATTGTATGTTTATTTTTTTAACTTAAAATAATTATTTAATACTTTTAAAGTTATTTAAGTATTTTTAAGTATGTTTTAGTTAATTATAGTTATTATTTCATTAATTTTAAATTACTTTTAAGACATTTTAAAAAAATGATATTTTGACTATATATTTTTTTCTCGATATTTTTGTACTTACCTGTTTGTAGATAGGACTTCGGTATTTTTGCTTTCTATATTTTTACTTAGATATTTTTAGTATTCTATACTTTTGTATTCTATATTTTGTCAGTGATCCTATTCCAGGTGAGCAGGGGGTTGCTGTGGGTTTTGGCCGTGGGGTCTTAGGTGTCGTTGGCTGTTGGGGTGGTCTGGTTGTCGAAGCTGTCTGCGATCTTGCGATGGAAGAAGGTGGCAAGAGAGTTGCACAGGTCTTGCAATGGTGGGATGTTGTTGGTGTTGGAGCTGGGGTTGGAGAGTTCCGTCACAATGTTGAAGAGCTCTTTGCTGTTGTGTTCATTGTTGTTGAGGCGGTCCTTGAAGGAGGTCCTTTTGGCGGATCTGATGAGGAGATGGTATTGGCCCATGGCGTTCTTGTGGGCTGCGTGGTTCTCTGGTGTCTGTTCGCTGTTCCATTTCTCCTCTAGTTTTCGGCAGGTTTGTTTGGAGGACTGGAGGTCCGCGGAGAACCAGCTGGCATTCTTGTTGGTGCGTCTGTTGGAGGGTTTCTTGATCGGGGTGAGAGTGTTGGCGCAGTCATCGATCCAATGCCTGAGGTTGCTGGCGGCGGGGTCGGTGGGGGCGGCGAGTGGGCCTCGGGCGAGGGTGGTGTTTAGCTGTTTTTTGGTGATTTTGCTGCAGCGGGGGATGTGTTAGGTGCGGTGGTGCGTGGTGGGTTTCCCGAAGGTTAAGTGGATGCAGTGATGGTCGGTCCAGTGGAGTTCGGTGGTGTGGCTGAAGGAGACGTGGGAGCTTGCGGAGAAGATGGGGTCAAGCGTGTGGCTGGCGGAGTGGGTGGGTGTTGTGATGAGCTGTCTGAGTCCAAGGTTAGCGAGGTTGTCAATCAGGGTGGTGGAGTTGGTGTCGTTGTTGTTCTCGAGGTGGAAGTTCAGGTCTCCGAGGGGGATGTAGTCCGTGGAGGCGAGGGTGTGCGTGCTGAGGAAGTCTGCAATGAAGTCGCTGAACTGAGCCCAGGGTCCGGGGGGGTCTGTAGATCAGAGTTTCTCTGAGGGTGGTGTTGGGATCAGTGTGGATCTGGAAGTGCAGGTGTTCAGTGGTGCTGAGGGTGTCGTCGAAGCTGGTCGAGACCTTGAGGTTGGACTTGTGGATGATTCCACCTCCTACTCCGTTGGGGCGTGCTCTGCGGGTGGTCTTGTAGCCGTCCTGGATGGCTATGGCGATGTCGGGTGCCGAGGAGTTGTTAATCCAGGTCTCTGTCAGGAAAGCAACGTCCGGGGAGGATGTGTCAAGCAGGTCCCAGAGTTCGACGGCGTGTTTGCGTGCAGAGCGGGTGTTTAGTAGTATGCATCTGAGGTGGTTGCGAGCTGTCCTGGTGGGCGGGTTGGCGGCACGGAGACTGGTGAAGCTGCAGCTCGGGCATGAGAAAAGGGTCCTTTGGTGCGCTTCAGGCGGGCAGGAAGCAGGTATGTAGTCGTCCGGTGTTGAATGCGTGGAGGGTGCTGGCGTCGTAGCGGCAGTGGTTGTCATGGCGGTAGCGGGGACCAGGGTGTCTGGCGCTGGGCGCAGTCCAGGCGCAGATGGGCTTGCCTTAGGTGCACCAGGGGTGCAGCCGCCCAGCGGCCACCATGATAAGGAGAGGTGGGAGGGAGGACCAGCTGGGAGGCGGGCGGCGAATGGGCGAGCAGGGGGGCGGGGACGCAGTGGCGGGAAAAACGGGAGCAGAGAGGGCAGAGAAAATGTAAAAGGGCACAGGGGGCACAGAAATAAAGAGCACACAGCAATGGGCCCAGAGAGAGCAAAAGGGCAACAACGGGGCACAGTTTCAGATACACAGCAGTGGCACAGAGAGGAAGAGGGCAACAACGGGGCACAGGTTCTAAATTGCACAATAATGTGGCATAAAGAGGAAGAGGGCAACAATGGGGCACAGAAAGAAAGGGCAACAGTGGGCCACCAGGGCCACAGAGAAGGCAGCAGTTATAGACAAGACAACTGAGGCAGGGGGGCTCGAGCTTACGGCGTTTGGCGGTGGCAGCGCTCACAGGGACATGGACACACAGGTGGTGCTGTGCGGCGTGGGGGAGTGGCCTGCCTGTGAATATCTATATATATTTATATTTATATATACTACTTTATTAGGTAGTGATGTTGCACCTGTATTTTTTCTTTATATGTGCAGGAAATAGTATTTCGTGCTACACACTGTTGTTTATATATGGCACGAAAATGTGTTATTTACTGCCCGCTACTCTGATTCAAGCATGTGAATCTATGAAAGTTCCAATACTGGAGTAACAAATAAGTTACTTACCTATAACTGTAGTTCTCCAGTATTGGAATCTTTCATAGATTCACTTGCGCCGACCCACCCACCTCCCCTGGAGAAGTCTCACTTAGATATCTCAGGTTTTTTATATTTTGTACGCACCTGTGCTTGGAAAATCTGAGGGACTGGAGCTTCGTTCAGGAACGTTCTACAGGATGGAGTAAACTGATGGGCTGGTTCTAAGTTTGTCCTTTTTTTATAAAAGGATGAGGATATGTTACAGAAGTTAACGGTCTAGGGCCTTATGTTCTATGTCTGATAGAACATTACTTTTAATAATACCGGGGGCTCCCATCTCAACGACGGGGAATGATTCAAGCATGTGAATCCATGAAAGATTCCAATACTGGAGAACTACAGTTACAGGTGAGTAACTTATTCCATCTACTACCCATGATATATGTCAATATAGCGTAGTGGGTCACATTGATGGTGTCTGTGAGGTCTTGTCACCTGACAGAAGACATGTAGGCTTATGTCTTGTGTGCTGAGCACTTGGAGGGACTGCATTGTAAGTTCAAATCTTCCATTGCACACTATCTTACAGGACACCTAATCAAATTAACAATTAAACCACATAACTTGTCATAGCTGCCATTAAATGATGTGGCAAGTCAGTATTCTCACACAATAGGTCCATAGGGAGACGTGTGGGTCAATGATTTAGAGCGGCAGACCCTGATGCAGAGGTCTAGCCCGGGACCAGGGTTCAATTCCCCGCCTCGGCGGGTCTTGGGCTCTAAATTCCACAGACCTGATAATTCTCACCTTGGTGCCTATTCCAATCATGGAGTCCCACTCTGCAACTCTGGGCAATAGCTTTCTTAATCTCCACAACAGCCCCCACAATGCTAAGGATGCCTGGCCTCCACCTTGGGGGTGCCCAGGAGTGGACGCCTCACAGGGAAAGCCAGGATGGGTTCCACAGCGGTATTCGTACAAGTGCCTTGAGACCCTTGCGGGTGAGTAGTGCGCTATACAAGTTTCAATTTACATTTTACATACATGCCTAGCTATGTGCAGACAACTGGTGTATGGTTCTGTAGTGTACAAACATCACCTTGAATCTGTCATCTCCACAATTTGCTGTGTCACATCTGCCATAACTGTCAGAGTCCTATGTTGTGACCACCACCTAATATATGTTAAATATTTACATCAGAATGGAAATTAGAACCACAATGTGTGGCATGTTGTAGTCTAAATTGTATGCATAACGAGTAGAAATAAGACTGTTCTGTACTCACCTGCTCTTCTAGTGTGCTATAGAATTGGTGGTACAGGGGAAGGACCCCTTATACTAGTGCCTGCAGCTCCTCTGTAGTGAAGGGAGGGTCCATCTGCCCTTTACACCCTGTCATGGCAACTCCCAGAGATGGCAAACAGCAGCTACAGATGAGGAGGTAAACTTAGCAGCAGTGTCTTGAGGCAAGTGGGAAATGTATTAAACAGAAACTTTTAAATACAATACACAGGCGGTCTTTACTGTAGACGGCCATGTACATGGGACCGTAGGTGCAGCATTTTACAACTTTCTCCAATGACTGTGACCACGATGGTAGGACACTTCTACCGTGCGGTTCAAATCACTGGACGAACGCCGATTGGGCTATTCTGTTAGAAAATTCATGCATCACCTTAGGCGGTCCTCTATGTCGGACATTGTGAGCTCTATCAATGTGTCTTCATTCCAATGGCGACTCCACTGCAATGGCGAAGGAGCGCCGCCGCACTGCTTGGCTCAGAGCCAGTAAATGAAAAATAAAACAATGTCATCATTTTATTTTGTCATTTTCCGGCTCAAAGCCAGCTTGCGAAGGGAGGGGTGGGGCACTGGGAGGAGGAGCGCTGCGTGCACTCCACTCCCTAAGTGTGCATATGTGTTTTAACCGGCCGTCTCAGGCCGACCAAAACACGCATGCACACTTAGGTTTTCTCCAGCCCAGCTGCCTTGAGCGGCCCGGCTGGAGAAACCCCCAGACTCCCTGGTCTGAGCAGGGCGTCTTTCCTGCCTGCTAAGATCAATTCCCTGGCTGCGGATTGAAGGGAGTCCGTGTTGTGGTCCTAGTACTTGCTGAGACCAGGTTGGACTGTGCCGATTGAGACGCGGGATGCGGGACGCAACGCTAAGTAAGTTTTTTTTATTTTTATTATAAGCCCCCGAGCGTGCTTCCCCTCCAGCGTCCCCCGCACCCTCTCCACCCACCCCACCACCTCTTTATTGTGGCGGCCGCGACTGCTACATTCCATACATAGGTTCCATGGCAGAGGTAGGAGACAACAGCCTCCAGTATACCGACCATTCCCAGACTTCGAAACTATGGAAGAAAGAGTTGTTATCATGAAGTTCCGTCATAATAGGCAGACAATAAATGATTTATGTGCACAGTTGGAACTTAATTTATGTGCTTATAGACACTTTCCCATGGCTGTGAGACCAATGGTGAAAGTAGTGGCAGCACTACATTTCTTTGCGACGAGTTCCTTTCAGTACACTATAGCCATATCTGGAGGAATGTCACAACCTATGTTTAGTCTTGTCCTATGTGATGTACTTGCAGCCATGGTGATACACATGGACAGCTATATCCAGATCCCAAGGCATCATGATCTGGTCAATGTGAAGGGAGACTTTTATGGATTGGGTCGCCTTCTACATGAGATTGGATAAATAGATGGCACACAAATCTGCTTGGTGGCATCACGCAGCAATGAACAGGTGTATCAGAACAGGAAGCACTCCCATTCTATCAAGGTGCAACCGGTTTGCTTAGCTGATTTATATATATCACGTCTGTGCCAGATTCCCAGGTTCTGGCCATGACTCCTTGGTACTGCATAACAGCACCGTACCCCAACTGATGTCACGACTACTACATGAAAGGGCCTGGCTTGTTGGTGAGTATGACATGTCCAACCTTTGTTGGTGTATGATGTCATGTTACATGATAAGTAAATGTGTTCCACATTTATTGCACTTCTGTCTGTCTTCCACCTAGGAGACTCAGCATATCCCAGCCGCCTATGGTTATTAACACTTCTGAGGAATCCAATAACGCCAGGGGAAGTCTGCTTCATTGAGGCCCATGGAAGAACACAGCAGCCAGTGGAGGTACTTTGGGCACCTGAAGGCCAGATTTAGACGTCTGGACAGGACTGGGGGGCCCTCCTCTATTGTCACCCGGGAAGGTGTGTTAGATCTCCTTTGCATGCTGTATGCTCCACAACCTTGCACTGAGACGCAACATCCCACTCATAGAAGAAGAAGGAAACCAGCAGGTGCTACCGGATTAGGATCCAGAAACGACTCATGATGATGACAGTGGTGAAGAGGGAGGAGTTGACATGCGTCAAATGATCACTAACAACTTCTTCTCATGAGTGTAAGTATGATGTGTGTTGTAATTACTTAGCCAGTTACAGTGACTGCAGTTGTGATAATGTGAGGTGATTGTTGCTGGCTAGCTGTTTGGTATGTACAGATGTGGAACAATCAGTGCACAGCATGTTTGTGGAGGTAGCTCTTGACACATATTGACATTATAGTTGTTAATTTGTGTAGTTGATATTTGTACATCTACTGTGTACTCCAGAACTGGACTGTGTTTTTCGAAAGTGTATGGCTTCCTTGCTAATCTCTATGTATTGGTCTGTTGTAGGTACTTTCACCATGTCATCTCCAATTGGGCATTTCTGAGTTATGACATCCACAAGTATGTGATGCTGTTACACAGTTTGAAGTGGACATGGACTGTTCCTGGAGATGTCTGGCACAACCTTTGGGTGAACAAATAGGGTACCAAGCCTGCTTGGAAGTTTAATTAATCAATTGGGCTTGTTCCCTGTTGTCTGGTGTTCCTATTGCCATATGTGTGCCATCATGTGCTCCTATAGATTGTGGAAGTAGGACAGGATAATGTATTCCTCCCTTCACAGTGGCCAAGTCCTCTGTGTGTATGGACTGGAATGTAGCTGATGATGTGTCTAATCATTGCAAGACAAACACCAGAGGCTGCTACACAGATTTAGAAAGTACCTGTGCAGTGACACCTGTTTTTCAAATGTTTGTTGTTTCATTTGTCCTCACTGATGTGGTATTATAAGTGGTATTGAATTCCTATGGCCCCAGCTGTAGACATTGGTTAAATAGCATGGGCCAAGATGTGTTGGCATTGTGAGATGTATCACCTCCTACCATTTTGTCCAGTACTCAGCTTGAGCTTTATTGTGCATGACACTTATCATTTCACTGTTGTATGCTACTGGATCTGTAACTAACATAATGTACACCTAAGGTTGGTACTCTTTAATAAACCTTGGATGAGACTATATACTTCTCTGTCTCTGTTGGTGTAATATTTTTGTGTTACTCCTATGTACATAGTAGACACTCACCATGTTGTTACAAACACACATTGGTCGTAGCCAGATTTAGTTTTTCACATGATGAACACTTCAACCTTGCTAGATGTCAGTGATGCCACAGGAGCCAGAGACATTGTGATCTGTGAATTTATTGTAGTGCAAAAAGTAATATTTTATGATAAATTGGATGTAAAAACAAAATAGTGACGGTAATAAAATAGTAGTCGGTGTTGGTAATAACCACATACTCTCTAGTCCAAAGTCCATCAAACTCCCCAAATCAGAAAGGCAAATGTGGGGCGTTGCTAGCGACCTAAGAAAATGGCCGCAGCCTAGAGGAGCTCCGGGACCCGGCCACATTGACCCGTAGATCCTGTCAATAATCCTGAAGCCTGACGCGATCAGAGCGTGGGCATAACTGCAGTGTTCCCTCCGGTGCTGGAGGATCTGTCCGGTGGGTTGAACGGAGCTCTGGAGAGCGAGCGACGCGAAGGGGCGGAGTCACGGCCTAACACCTGGAGAAGAAGCCGAAGCCACAGTGAGCATCGGGGCCGCACGCACGCTCACGCAGTGCGGCCCGGCATCGTGGACATAGCCGGTCCCTTGCTCCCTCGCTCCGGCCAACAAGAAGTGGACAGCCGCTACCGAAGGCGCGTGGTAGATCCTGGATCCATCCCTGGTGCATCTCCTGTAAACAGTTGAAAGAATGCGTTTTAATCATACAGTCAATTTTTAAGGAATATTTGTAGTTTGTGAAAATAGACACTTTGAAACTTTTCTGGTGAAAACCAGACAATGGATTCCATTGGAAGGAAATACAAGTTACTTGTAAGTATGGTTAGAATTACTTTTCAGGGTCAGTGCTGGGCTAAAAGATGCAGCACTGAGTTCTCTCCTGATAACAGGTGAGTAAATCGGAATTCGTTGTTCAGATGATTTTAGGTGAATATTTAAAAGTTCCAAACTCCACACTTAGAAGAATTTCCAAGTGAAACCAGTCAATGTTAGCCTATGGAAGGAAATTCAAGTTACTGGTAAGTATGGTTAGAATTACTTTTCAGGATCAGTACTGGGCTCAAAGATGCTGCACTGAGGTCTCTCCTGATAACAGGTGAGTACATCGGAATTCGTAGTACATCCAGTAAGAGAAACAGAGCTGCGTAGCAGAAAGATGTAACAAGCATTTACAATGCAATAGGTCTCGGGTTAATTAAGCTTGAGCTATTGGCATTGCTAAATATTGCAACACCAACTGCAACAAAAGTCTATACATTGCAGGCCAAAACAATTTGTATTTATTTTTGTAGCAATGGTGGCATGTTGCGCTTTAGATGAATATGTTTAAATGTAAAGTGTGCCATACTGTGATTGCTACAATAGTTAATTGTGGATGCGTTAACAATTGATGTGTGCACTGATGGCTGGTGGTGTGAGGGCCTGTAGAAATAGTGCGCTGGTGGTGTGTGTGCCTGGAGGAAGCGTGCACTGACTGCTGGTGGTGTGTGTGCCTGGTGAAAGCGTGCACTGACGGCTGGTGGTGTGTGTGCCTGGTGAAAGCGTGCACTGACGGCCGGTGGTATTTGTCTGATGAAAGCGTTCACTGACAGCTAGTGGTGTGTGTGGGCCTGGTGAAAGCATGCACTGACGTCTGGTGGTGTGTACCTGGTGAAAGTGTGCACTAACGGTGTGGTTGTGTGTGTGGTTGTATGTGTAGTTGTGGTTGTGTGTGTGGATGTGTGTGTGGATGTATGTGTGGTTGTGTGTGGTTGTAGGTGTGGTTGGATGTGTGTGTTGTGTGTGGGTGTGTGTGTGGGTGTAGTTGGAAAGGGAGAGTGAATAGATGAGTGAAATCATGGATGGATGAGTGAAGGATAAATGGATGAGTGGGTGGAAGGGTAGGTGGATTAGTGAAAGGGTGGATGGATTGAGTGAAAGGGTGAATGGATGGATGGGTGAAAGGATGGATGAGTAAAAGGGTAGATAGAGAGATGGACACGTGAAATGGTGGATGTATGTATGGATAGGTTTAATGGATAGGCTTGGTGATGGATGGATATATTTGGATATGGATGGGCGGACAGAGGTATGGTAAAAGACAAAAATAGATGAAAGAATGGATGACAGGATGCAAAGCTAAAATTATGGATAGGTGGATGAAAGGATGAATGTACAGGTGCTTGGATGAAAGAAATAAGAGTGCTCTTCTTGGGAGGGTCGTGATGACTTGCTTCGTTTGCTTGGTGTCATAAGACGTTTGGTTAGAAGTGGGGGGTCATTTTCATTTTCTAGCTACATCCTTGTTCTCACTAATTTAATACGTCTGTATTACATTGCTCTTCTTGAAATGCACACTTTTATTTTGACCCACAGAGTATTTAATAGAAATATCGCTGCTGCAACGCGAATTAGAATACGCACTAATTGAGCCGTCAGAACTTGTTAGCTACCTGCGATCCCAAGGTTTGGGACCGTGGAGTCCCCCTGTGCGTGCCGACCTGTGGGAGCAGGCCAGAGGAGCCGGGGATCCCTGCAGTCTGTGCTCCCCTGGGAGGCTGGCGCTGAAGCCGGCAGCATCCATTCTCAGACAGGCTGGCAGGCAGCCCATGGTAGTTCCGAGCGGTGAGTGGCGGGGGTTGGGTGAGGGGCGAGCATTGCTCAAACTCCTGTGACACGGTGGGCAAACTCCGGGCTGGGGCAGAAAGGAAGGGGGCTGTGGCTAGGGATGGTGAGGGGATAAAAGCCGTGCTCAACCTTGACTGAGTTACAGCTGCTCCCCACATTAGCATGAACGCCTGGTTAATGTCCGCCATGGGAAAGCGTCACTTACGTCTTTCCTCAAATCGGTGGCCGGGATTTCTTTAGTAACCCGTCGCTTTCCAAACACCTGCGTCAGAGGTGCACGGGCCCATTAAGTAAGTCATCTGGCAAAGAAAGTCCCATATGAAGCTGTGTCTTGTTCCACCCCTCTCAAATTTTGGATTATTCCCAACAGCTTGGAGTGCAGGCTGGGGTAGGCGGAACAGGCACAGCTTGAGACCTGAGTGCATGCATCGACCCTTCCAACTGTCAAAACGGGGAGACAACCCTAAGTTCTAGCGTGGGCGAGGCCTGCTGTGACGTGACTGACACTGCCCCAACCCTTCAGTTTCGAGCTTGCTAGGAAGTGTCTCCATAGTGGCACGGAAATTTGGCCTCCAACTCCACCACCTTGAATTTGTGGTGTAAGTACGCGCCATTTGCATCTATAGGATACTTTCAGGAGGAAGTCGCGCACAAATATCACGTCCTTTGTAATGCTCCATGTTGCTCCCACTACCCGCGCTTCAACAAAAACAAAAAAAAATTGCGTAACGATCCAGGGCTGTTATGATCCTTCTGAGTGGTGAGAAAAACTTTGACAGTGAGTTCTGGTCCTTTCGCTATCCCCCTTTCAAGGAAGCCATGTAGCAGCACCTCCCTGCTAAACATGGAATTGTTACTAAGGTTCTCCAAACACACACCTACAATGGAATCATCTCCGAAAAGCAGCAGTGATCGAATCTGCACATGCAGGAGACGGATAATGGAAGCAGGCTCGCACAGAAACTAATATGAAGGTGGAAATGCCACGTTGAAACCAAAACGGACTTCGTGAAATTGTAGCTTATATAATGGAAATGCTATGTTTAAATTAAAAATTAAAAGGAAAGAACAAAGTATATTAAACACAAGGCGGCAGGGCTGGTGGCTGGACGACACAGGAAATACAAATACACATGGCAGAGCCAAGCCATGATCCATGACTATGGAGGACTAAGATGTATAGATGTGGCTGGGAGTGTTTACTAATTCACGTTAGGATTAATTTGACTATTGCTCACGCGACTATTGGGGTATCGCATTTCCGTCTAATCTGCGAACGTTTAGACATATGTTAGAAACTGGGCATTTAAAAACTTACAAAGGTACTATATTTGGCATCAAATACAAGCCGGGTACCTCACTTAATATGACACTCTCACAATGTCCAACAAGGAGGAGTTAACAACTGAAGAGGGAGAGGCTGAAGGTGGGAGGGCGGGTGAGAGAAGAGGCAGCCAGCTTGTTTATGAGCGCCGCGTGCCTCGTGAACAGCGCCGCGCGTCCCTCTGCTGACTCCCCCTGCATTCCAGAGAGGCGCGCGACGCGATCCGGTCTGCCCTGCAATGCTGTGGAGACAAGACCTGGCCGCGCGCACAACGTTATCCTATGGGGAAACGCTGCGCGCGGCCAGGTCTTGTCTCACTTCGGCGTTCTCAGACTGCTGAGATGCCGACTATAGTTCTCTGGCGAGAGCGCGCCTTCAGCACGTTACTAGCCGAGACCTAAAAAGGGGCACGTCCTGCACCACCTCTCTGCAACGGAAGAGAGGTGGTGGGCTACTTGGCCCCCACGGTCCCTCAGGTTTGAAGTGGAATTTTTTCCCCAACTTAAAATGCGCCAAAGGGCGTGTTTGCACACATCACGTCAGGCCCCTCCCCTCCCCACTGTGTAAATGCACCCTGTCACCGTTCTAAGTTGAGAGATTAAGTACCCTTTAATCCTAAGGGTCCTTAGGGTCAAACTAGCCCACTAGGTACCTCCAGTAAGCGCCACAGAGCTACGTTGCAACGAGGTGTAAAAAGGGGAGTGGCCTCTTAACACCTGTCTGCAACGCAGCTCCCTGGCGCATACTGGAGATACCCGTTGGCCTATTTGGCCCTCAGGGACCCTCAGTATTGAAAGAGAATTAATTCCCTATCTTAAAACACGCCACAGGGAGCGTTTGCACAGTGGTGAAGGAAGGAGGCGTGGCCTAAGATGATATGTCCGCAAGCACACCCTGTTTCTCATTTTAAGTTAAAGAATTAATTCCTCCTCAATCCTGTGGGTCCCTGGGGGCCAACTAGCCCACCAGGTCCCTCCAGTATTTGTATTTCTTAAAAAATGTGTATTTCTTAATGGGGAGGGGGGCTGTGTGGCCCCCCTCCTGGGCCACTGGTAGCCCCGGGACCCCATCCCCCGGTGCTGGCCCTCACCGTTGGGTACCGTGGGGGGGTCCCCAATCCCCCCACGGTCCCGCCGGCTCCCCGCCTCCTGCGGGAGCCGGCATTGCTTTTCCATATGGGGAGCAGCTAACATGCTGCTTCCCATGTGGAAAATCAATTTGCTTTGCTTCATTGAAGCAAGAGCAGGTTTCTCTGCTCTCGCTTCAAGCAAAGCAGTTTACAAAGGCAGGGTGGGAGCCGTGAGGCTCCCGCCCTGCCATTGCAAACAGCAGTGTCCCGGGTGTCGGCACCCCGGGACACTACAGGAGCTGGCCCCTGGGGATGGCGGTCCCCAGGGTCTAGACAAGGCTCCAGGAGGGGGGCCACGCGGCTCCCCTCCCACATTTTTCAGAAGCCCCGGGGAGGTGGCGGGCCTGTGGCAGGGGGGACCTCAGAGCCCCCCTTTCCAAATGTTTTTAAGCCCCAAGGGTGGCGGTCCGCAGGGCTGGAGGGGCCTGAGAGCCCTCCCACCCATTTGAAAGAAGCCCCGGGGTCTGGCGGTCCCCGGGGCTGCGGGGGGCCCGTGAGCCCGCCGCATATACTAAATTAGAGCCCTGGGAGTGGCGGTCCCAAGGGCTGGGGGAGGCCTCAGAGGCCCCCCAGGTAATGTTTTAAAGCCCCGGGTGGTGGCGGTCCCCGGGGGGGCCTGACAGCCTCCTCCCCATTTTAAACAAGCCCCAGGGGGTGGCGGTCCCCGGGGCTGCGGGGGGCCCCGTGAGGCTGCCCGCATATATTAAGTAAGGGGTGGCGGTCCCCTGGTATTATGGGGGCGATTGGTACCCCCCCCCCCCCACACTATCTTTTTAATAATGCCCGCAGCATTTGGGCCCCCCCAGGGGCAAATTACAATATTTAGCGCGGGAGACAGCGTTTTTTTTATATCGGTAGGATGCACGGATCCTATGCGCATCCCGTGATTTAAAAAAAAACATCTTTTTTTGGCCCCGGGGGGTCCTTGTGGGACCCCCTGAGCAGGCCTACCCTGCCCTCTTTTCGCGTTTTCCAGTGTTTGTTTTGGGTTTCTTGTGCCTCGGTTCTACCGAGGCACAAGATGGCTACTAACACTTCCTGATTTTCACTGTTGACAGCCAATTAGCATACAGCTCCCCTCCAAACAAGAAAGGGCAGAGGCCAGAGGGGATTCCAATGAAAAACCGCCTTTATTAGGCAGATACAGCAATGCAATGGTGGAGTATGCATTTCGGCGTTATGCCTCCCTCAGCGCCTTGCATCGCGTGAACCGCTTTCACTTGAATAGTCCCATTCCTGTGCCTTCTTTGAAGTTAAAAAGTCTGGATGCTCCTCCCCCTAGCTGAGTTGGCTCACCTGTTGTTTACCGTGGCAACGTGGCAATGAACGGACTCCAACTCCCAGAATGCAAGGAGTGAGTGCATCTGGGTCGGCGGTATATATATATATACATACACACAAATAAAAAACATTAAAAAATATAAACAATTCAATTACAAAATTATTTAATTTTACCAATATATAAAAGAGTAACATATTAAAACTCCTAAAAACAAATTTTCTAAATATAATACAAACATTAAAAAAGCAAACAATATCGAATACAAAAAAACAGTTAAAATCAATTGTTTTTCACCAATATTAGGAAAAGTGTTGGACTCCAGAAAGATTAGATATACTATTCCCACTCCAGTCTAAGCAATAGTAGGGAAAGTGATGGACTTCAGAGGAGTCACATTTACTATTCCCACTCTAATCTAAACAACAACAGAGAAAGTGTGGACAACTGTTGGACTTTGGAGGGGTTACATTTATTATTTCCTCTCCAGTCTAGGTAACAGAAGAAAAGACTTCTGAATTCGGAGGGTTAAGGTTTACTATTCTCACTACAGTTTAAACAACGTTAGGGAAAGAGTAAGACCTCAGAGGTTAGATTTATTATTCCTTTTGAAGTCTCATCAACCGTAGGAATAGTGTTGGACTTTGGCTGGGTTACATTTACTATTTCCACTCCAGTCTAAACAACAGTAGGTAAAGAGTTGGACTTCCGAGGAGTTAGATTTACTCCAGTCTATGCAACAGTAGGGAAAGCATTGGACTTCGGAGGAGTTAGATTTACTATTTCTACTCCAGTCTAAACAACACTAGGAAGAGTGTTGGACTTTGGAGGGATTAGATTTACTATTTCTACTTCATTCTAAGCAAAGGCAAGGAAAGTGTTGGACTTTGGAGGGTATAAATTTACTAATCCCACTCCAGTCTAAGCAACAGTATGGAAAGTGTTGGATTTGGAAGGGGAGGTAAATTCACTATTCCCTTTCCGGTCTAAGCAACAGTAGGGAAAGTGTTCGACTTAAGGGGGTTTAGATTTTCTCTTCCCACTCCAGTTCAAGCAACAGTGGGGAAAGTTTTGACTTAAAAGGATTACATACATGAATACAAGTCCAATTCATTTGATTAAAGAAATTGAACTCTTAATAGAAAACAAGATTAAATTACAGTACACAGAAATATATATATTTTTAACAAAAAAAGAATGTATAAATTAAAAAGGACAGAAAACAATACATATACCTGTATCAACTTCCCTTACTACCAAAACAAATAACATAATTATGAAATCAATATTTATCTAATTTCAATAAATACATTAAAAACAAATAGTAACATAAAAGTACAATACACAGTAATATGAAACGCAGTAAAAAAACATGTTAGCAATTCTATTAAAACACATTTCATATATATAATACGTTATCACACTTTTTAAAACACATGTCATATATATAATATCTTACATAGGCAAGATGTAATCTTTACAATGGGTTTTCCCACGTTAAGATCCCTCGCATACTCTTACTTATTTTCTACACTTGCCACAAATAGGAAGATATTGCACAGCAAATAAGTGGAATATGTAGCTGTAATAAGAATAACAGAGCTGGCCCACATTGTCTAAATTAAGGGTTTTAAAAATAGATAAAACGTATCTCTACCTTGGTATTACATATAATTACAAAAAAATATGATGTGCAACTTATTTATTGATGACATTTTATCACAAGGGCAAAGTGATAACTCAGACATAGAATGACAATTATCTGGGAACCCTAACATCAACAGGAGTTTATTTACCTGGCATTGGGTTAAAATAAATCTCTGCTGGTTGTTACAAACCACTGTGGGTCAAGTATGATTTCAGGCCATCTTGGGAAATCAAAGTATTATAATTCAATACAGATTGTTTAATCCCCTCCAACAGTTCTCTCTTTTCTAATAGCTTGCACTGTAGACGTTGTTTCAGCTGGTCTTTCCCTATAGATTTACTAGTTTCTGGTTCAAGAAAGAGTTTTGGTAAACCGATCAGCTCACATGTGGATTTAATGTATCCTAACTAGTCTTAAAAAATTCCTTTGGGAAATAATCATAATGCATACATAGATATATTCTACTCACTCAACCTCACTCAACCACTGAAGGGGGTTGGACCTTTATTACCACAGAAACGTATCTCTTCTTGGTCGTTTTTTTATAAAGAGAAAATAAGGAACAATTGTATACATGTGTCTGTTATTGTGGATATATTTTTGTATTACAGGATATCTTCCGCACAACACTTTAAATTGCATAGAATGTTTAACTCGCACTTTGTCTCCCCATGAATTGCCATTTCATGTAGCAATTGCAACAAGTTTCTGATCAACTACGCTGAATATTGTATTAGGGCATTGTTGTTTTTAATTGTGAGAGCAGATGGCCCCATTTTATCAATTTTTATATTGTTTTAACAAAATTATGACAATTGAATGAATAAACATTTATATCGTTGATTGATTGGCTAGTGTGTGGCCTCTGTGGTTGAGTGAGGTTGAGTGAGTAGAATATATCTGTGTATGCATTACGATTATTTCCCAAAGGGATTAATTTTTCAGACTTTTTCTAGCTGGTGTCCGGTCCCTTTGGCTGAGTAGGACCCCTCTCGTTTGTTGTTTACCTTAAATGTATCCTAGCAACGGGATTTTCATTGGGTAGTTTAAATTCATGGCATCCTTAAGTATCAGTTTGTTCAAGCCTGTGTCCTCATGTGACCAAATCGAGTGGCAAAGCATTTTTGGGGCTATCTTAAGTCTGTCGGAAATAAACGGCATGCCCAGTTCCGCATGGGCTACATAATTTGATGTACAGTGGGGAAGGGAAAGAATGGACTTAAAAATGAGTCCTCAGTTCTTTGCATGTTTTGCGTACTGCCACTCGCTATACCCATGTACCACATGAGGCCACAGCAACTACCTTGCTTAAGTATATACTAAGAAGTTCCCTCACCGCTTTAAAACTTGTAACCCTGTTATGGCCTTCTCCATTTGAGTCATTTGGGTCCACATTTTCTTAACTAATAACAAAACATAGAGGTTTCAGTCAGTTTTTGCCCTTCTACGAAAAACGTGGGTTTTATCTTTGGTTTGGCCCAGGTTTATCATTATGTACATTTTGGAGCTATTGACTCTTAAGTCCAGGTACGCCATATAAAAAAAATAATGTAATTGTTTATAAATGCTTGCTAGCCCCACCCGGTTCTAGCAGTTAATACAACATCCTCTGCATATAAAAGATCTGGGAGGGGATGGGAGCCCATCATTATTGGAGCTCTAGTGGATAGAGTTAGGGGGATTCTACCCGATTTATGTAAAGGGAGAATAAAAAAGAGGCTAAAACTCAGACCTCACTAACCCCCCTAGCGATATTAAAAACTACCTGAGCACTCACCTCTCTTGTCAAAACGGACCTGATCCTTTGCGTCCACATAAAGTTACCTTATGAAACGTATAATCCCTGACTCAATCCCCATCTCCTCCATGGTTTTCCACAGCTTTGAGTGAGAATCGCAGTCAAAGGCTGCAGAAAGATCCATGAAGGAGAAGTACAGTAACCCCTTCTTCACCACTGTATATTTCCCAATAATAGTGTTTAGATTTAAGCACTGGTGAACAGTACTCACTCCTTTTTTAACCAGTATTGTGTATCAGCCAGGGTATTATTTTCTACTGCCAATTCTTCCAATCTATTAAGTAGAATGCAGCCCATGACTTTGGCAGTAGCATCCAGTAATGATATTGGGCGGTAATTTTGTGGTAAAGACGTGTCCCCCTTCTTGTAAATCGGAACTATAATTGAGGTTTTCCAAGAAGTTGTAGGTCCTAAAGCTATAGAGGCATTATAGACATTTGTAAGCAAAGGAGCCCATAAATCTGGCCACTCTTTGAATAGGTCCAGGGGGGTGCAATCCGGACTGGGGGTCTTTCCTTTGCTACTTTTATCCAGTGCTCTTTCCACTTCATACAGGGTCGCTGGTTGAAGGGGGGGGGGTATGAAGTAGTACCATTTTGCTGCTCTCCATTTTTTACACTCGGGGGTACCGTATAATCGAGTCCTTTTGGTAGCTGTGCTTCGTATATAACTGAAAAGTAGTTTACCCATGCTTCTTCCGCTACATGAACCTCCACTGATGTCTCATTCTGGCTCTTAAAATAGCTGCTGTTAATTACCTTCCAAAATAGTTTGCTATCTTTTATGGCACTAGCCTGTGTTAGTTCCTACCTGGCTGTTTCTCTAATGTGCTTCTTCCTGTTTGCCAAGGTCTGTTTAAAGTGCACACAAGCCAATTTAACAGCTTGCACATCCTGGGGTCTGTTTTAGTGCTTCCTGAAAATGTTTGCTCGCACGTGTACAATTTGAATCAAACCAGCCTCCCTCACAAGCATTGGTCGGGAGATTACCGCGGGTCGATAAAGACATTCATATCCCTAGCATAGCATGGTCACTGTACCCTGAGAAAACCACCTTGGAATTACTAACTTCTGGGTCTAAGTGTTCTGACACCACAATGTAATCTATAGTAGACTCATAGTGGTTCCTGAAAAAAGTTGGGGCTAAGGTATTACTCCAATTTACCTCCCTATTTTGTATTCTCATAATAATGTTATCATTAGAGTATTCAGGGCAGTTCCATATGTGTCATGGACAAAGTGCACAGGGGCTTCACGTTTTATGTCAGCGATACCATAGATTGAATTACCTGAATGTGGGCAGTAATGAGTGTTAAAGTTTTCAGCCCATATAAAGCTTACTGCGTTTTGATGGGGATCGACGATTTCTTGGATGGCAAGATCCAAGTCTGTTACCACCTTGGTTTTTGTATTGTCAAAACAATTATTATAAAAAATAATTAGTAATACATCCCACCCCTTGCTCATGGTACATAATAAAAGATGAAAATATGGAGATATGTTAACAAATTTCAGAACTTTCCATGGGGTGGTGCTGAAAACGTAAGTCTCAAGCCCCACTTTTGCCGTGCCTCTTACAGAGGGTACTGCTGATGTAAAAAGCCTAGCTAACCATCAGTGTGGTAATTGGACACTTTCCATGTTTCTTGCAAGCAGAAGATGTGAACGTCTGTTCACAGACTGCCAATCTGGCAGCCCGATCTTACTTTTAAGTCCGGAGATGTTCTAAGATCTTACCTCCACCCCATATTTTGTTATTGCAGACCCCCTTTCCACAGATCTGTATGGTCCTTCTCCCCTGAACACACAACTGTCTTTCTTTGTGTATGATCAGAGTCTAGAATTAAAATGTTGTCCCCACCTATTGAAAAGATGATGTTGCAAGGAATTGTGGTGTACCAGAAACTCACCTCAGTACCTAGAAAAACCCCAACCAGCTAGCATCTCTGTCACATTAGCTCTTCGTCCTATAGCTAAGTAACCAATGATTAGACAACCTGGAAAATGCAACTTAGTAGAAAGTCAGGAATGGTGGGAAGTGAGAACACTCTTTCATTATACTCTCATACCAGTCCACAACAGGAGTAAAGAAGAGACACCGTAAGGTTAAAATATTTATTTTAACGACATGATCTCAGGTGCAGTATCTTAGCCAACATAAGCAGACATATGATTAGAAATAATATGGTCAGCATTGTTACAATTCCATAAAATGCAAAAGGAGAAATCATAATACAATGATGGTGAAAACAGGTCGTATAGCGCCTAGTTTTAACCCCCTCCCTATACAGGAACTATGTATTAAAAGCTAAAGAAGGTCTCTTAGGCTTGTGTGGGGGACCCCATTACCTTTCCGCTCAGTAAGAGTAAATCACATCTGGATCAGCATAAGCTCTCTGCATCCTTGGAAACAGAAAATCTTCCAAGTGTGTGAAATCATGGCAACTGTGCAATAATAAGGGCCCCCGAATCTCAGTTGGCTCACAGCTGCCAAATTGTTGTGTCTAAAAAGCGTTACTCGATCATGTCGAACAACATCTACCATGTTATGATAACCTTGACGGCTTCAGCACTCACTGTGCAGACTAGGGGCACGATGTAAGTCTAGAGAGATCGAAAACAAACCTTTTCTCATGTATAGACCTTCACAAAGCCTAGCTTACAAAAATATCTATGTGCAGTGTCGTGTGCAAAAACGGCAAAAGGTAAAATGGCGTTTAAACTTCTAATAAGCCATGCTAACATAACATGCGTGCAAACCAGGCCTTAGGACACGCCACACCCTCCCTTGATGGGAGAACATACAACAAAGGGGGCCAGATTCATAGAACTCCGAGTTCAAGTTCAAATGAGCCAGAACCAAGTTCAGAAATTTTGCCTAACTTGATAATTGGAGGCAAGAATCTTAGTTAAAAAGTAAACAATTCAGTAAAACATTCATGAGTGGCCATGGTTTGAACAAGACCTAAAATAAAATGCATAATTGGAAAAAATTCACAAGTTCAGTACGTGTTAATGAAGCAGAAAAAAATCTCACTTCAATTCAACAGCGTATAGGCACTGTATGTTGCAACCGCCTCCAACAGGAAGTCGTTGTTATCATCCATGAACATTTCAGCCATCCAATTCAGCAATGGATATGAACATACATGTTCTTCAATAGCTGGAGCCTCTAGCACCATCAGAGGACAACTTGGGCTTTCTTCGAGATAACTGCGTGCCAGAAAGTCATCGGCCGCAGTCCTTATGTTCCAATTGCCCAAGATCCCATGAGCCGCTGTGCAGGCCATAATCCCGAAACCAGAACAATCTATTTCATGAGCAACTAAGGGACTTATTAGTAGATTAAAATCCGGGTCAGGAGACACTGTGTTGCAGAGACACAAATCTAGGGCCCACTCAAATCCACAATCCAGGCAATGGAAAACAGGCTGCCGCAAGTAAAATACGAGAACCGGAAAGATAAACCATACGCCACACTCAGAGTCGCCAGAGGTAGCAATCCATACTATTCAAGCATCCGGTTACGAAGCTGGAGCAGCAGGAGGAGATCGTCTTGGGGCACAGAATGTGCTTCCATTTTGGAGTAAGCAAATTAACAGCAGTATGCCGCTCCTAAATCGAAAAATAACGGGAAACCACCAAAGACACTCGAAAAAAATTGAATGAAAAATTCTGGTATCACACCAAACATAGCTTGAACTGAGGTCACAAGGCCAGAACTTACTACTTTAAAAAAGTGTGCCAGGCCCGTGGTAGACGAGGCATTGTAGGTTGTGTGAATTAAAGCCCCGAAATGTAGGTCTGTATTTAATAAGGCATTCACCTCAGTACGAGTGTTTGCAACGTGAAGGACGAATGTTTCACGCGGAGATGTAAGGGGGACTTCCTTCTGGGACAAAAGAGCTCTTATTCGACTCATCTTGTTGATCTCTGCTTTCAAGGTCGGAATAGAAGGCCACATGGAAACATCGAGCCTCCTGTGTGGAGAAGAAAACAGGACATTTTTACAGCAAACTACACGTTGGGAAACAGTAACGATGTATGGAATTCCCGCAAGCATACCACAGCAATCTTCATTATTTAATCAAAAATAACTACCGTTTGCTAACAACGTGAAAGTTGGTGTAATAGCCTGGGTGGGAGTGCCTTTCAAAACCCACTCAAGATTTGGTGCCATTACATTACAAGCACTGCGCAATTGCAGATTTCTACAGACTAATGAGTGATCTGGTGTGGATGTGCAGTCTTCACCTTTCAAATAAACTTCCTTTCCTTCTCTAAAACACCTATATGTAAACGGGAGATTCCAGACTTCATGAAGATAAGCACCACCTAAAGGTTCAAATCTACCTATGGCATAGTGTTTCATGCATGATTTAAATTTGAACAGAGGAAAAGGTAGAGTTATTAACCCATGGATAAGCCACACTGCTGAATTTGTTTCCGCCACAGAGAATGGCAATGGTTATAACTTTTCGATATGTAACAGTAAACACGTGGCATCCTTCATTGACATAAATTGTTGTTTAACAGTCAAATTAAAAGGCAGGAATTACAATGTTGTGTTCATGTTTGAAGAGTCCAAGCAAACTGCATAATAGAACGCAATTGATTTTGTCCATGGTACAAAACTGCAACATCTTCTTGTACAATATCAACAACAGATGAAACAATATTATCTAACATGTAAATTTGGGAAGAAAGGGTGTTAATGCTATTATCTACAACGGCCAGCACTTTTTCTAAAATGGCCTGATCAATAGCTCTGAGCCTAGAAGCAGCTTCAATTTGGGACAGCTTCCAAAGTTCGTTGTAAGCAGCATATATCCATCTTTTCGATCTGCCTGCTGCAGGACCTTTTACAAAATCATTCAAATCAACGGCGTCAGTCAGTTTAGACAAATGTGATTTAACTGACGCTAAGGTAGAGTGTTTGAGCCAACTCTGACACAACTTGCCGACAGAATAGGTTGTGACTGAATGTTGACTCTCTAATCGGGGATCTACTCTAACCTCTGTAAAGCCAGGGGTCAGACCTAGAAAACGGTGCTGGCAGGAATCTGCACTTCTTTGCCACAGCAACCAACCTTCGGGATTAATGCTGGAAACATTAAAAGATGAATTTCTCAACAGGGCTTGTGAATCAGTAAGGGACGTACTGGTGTAATTATTCCAATGGGGATATTCACCCAAATCAGGAAATGAAGGAGCATTTCATTTTTTAGAAGTAGCCAATCCAAAGCAGGTGGTTTCGAAATAGAAGCATTCAGAAAACACATATGGTTCGGGATGAGGCATGCACGATGCAAAGCTTCGGTGCCTTGCACTTGCCAACCTTTAGAACCCCAAACAGATTTAAGATCAACGGTTTCTTTCCAAAGTTCATAGACCCCAACCGCCAACTGGTCAATAAAGGACTTTGAATTCAGTAATTTTGTGTGGGTGAGTCTAACCTTGGAAGAGGACTTCTCAGACATGCATTAGGGTTTGATTGATCAAAGTCAGTAAAATGAGAAAACTTTTTTAAAAGAGTTTTAGAGCTGCCTTCAACAGGTGCGGGACAATGTTCCCACTGTGTGTAGTTTACTACATTTCTAAATGTATTTGCTTCATGCAGAAAGTGATTTCCAAAATACTGGTAACAATAAATTGCCATAGTTAGCAGAATCTAGATACAAATCTTCAGCATCAAAGGCAGCACAATATTTCAAATTAGAAAATAAAGCCTCTACGGCATGAACGTCCCAATCATCATAGCGAATATTTTGTTTAACCACATCCCCCATAGAAACACGAAGTACATTGGGGACATTAATAACCTCTGTGGGCCCGTGAATCTGGAACTTCACAGCATCCCATACAATCCCATCTAAAATGGGCCAAACAGTTATATTCACAAATGTCTGGTCCCTCTTCATGATGTGCGAAGAGGAGTGGGGAGCCAAAGGTCCATCAATTAGTCTAATTGTAGTTATTGCATGAACGTAGTGTCCATTTACAAAACGAAAAAAATACACTATGAATCAGATGGACATGAATAAAGAAATTGCAAAAAGCAGCAGCCAAATGTAAATCTAAGGTAGAATCAAAAAATGTTTTTAAACCATGTAGCAAAAATTGAAACTTTTGAAGCGGACTTTGATGTGGTTGACCCAGTGTCAAATGAAAAACGTGATTGATTAGCCACACGGGTCTCCAAATAAGGCATAGACAAGTCAGTGGGGTAAGTATATTCAGTATCATTAAGAGGATTACCAGCAGGTAAATTCAATAAAGGATTCGCAACTATATTAATCTCAATGGCAACATCAGGCCCGATGACAGATCTGGGGCCAAAACAGAGTGTTGCACCATTGCTGGACACGAGACACAGGTGTCATACTAAGAAGAATCGACCACCCTGTGTAGTTTAACATTTTCAATGGAGATGTACCTGTTCCCCTTTCGCCCATGAAGAGGAGGTAAAATGACTGCTCTTGTACCCTGCACGCCAAGCACTAGAATGGGAGCTCGATGGGAGGGACCAAATTCCTTCTTGTTCTCGATCTTCTCTCGGACCAGTTCTCCAACTCGGGGTAGCCAGCCGACTACCGGAATCTGCAACACAGCATCAAATGTGGAGGGCAAATGTTACTTTGCAAAACTGTCTCTGGTCTTTTGTAGGTTCTGCAAAACATTAGAATGTTCATCTACGTCAAAGGATGCGGCAGCCGCCGCCAAGTCTAGACCCTCAAGGTCCGGAACAAATATTTTGATGCCAAAGAACATTTCGTATGGGCACCGCCCACCCGGAGACCTTCTAGGGAGATTATTTAGTGCACGTTGTACGCTATTGAGGTGGGTTAGCCAGTCTCGACCAGTACCTAATAACGTAGCTGTTAATGATTGCTTTAAGTCACGGTTCATTAGCTCCACAACATTATTGCCCTCAGGCCAGTATGGAGACGAAAATTTGACCTGGACACCCAAAGAACTCATGGCATCCTTGTATGCCTTAGAGGCAAACGCTGGACCCTGGTCCGAATGGAAGGTACCACACACAAAAATTCCCACAAAGACATGCAAATCCCTTACCACAGTTCTGGAATCAGCACTGTGTTGCGGCCACAACCACACAAAGCGTGTACACTAATCAACTGCTACTAAGATGTACTTATACGCAGTATCAGAGGAGAAAGGACCACAGTAATCTAAATAAACACATGCCAGTGGTTTATAGATATGTACAACTGAGTTTGGGCCGGGCGTGCAGCAGTAGAAGGTTTAATTTGCTGACAAATGGCCCATTGAAGGACATAATCACGCGTCTGTTTGTACAAACCCTGCCACCAATATCGTTGCTGTAGAAGAGATACAGTAGCTGACACGCCAGCATGCGATGAGGCCATCCCAGCGTGGGCTGCTGCGTTCCGCGTTGGGTATCAACCTGTCACCAATGTCGTTAATTCTCACATAAGGAACTTTATCAGGACTTAAATAATAAGAGTATTTAGAAAGGAAACCTCTAGGGTAATTACCTCCCTTCTCTGTTGCGGCAATAGCTGCCAAGATGTCATCATCAATCTTACTTTTGGAACATGTAACTGCTGCCTCTGAGTATGCTGCAACTGCGGTCTTAGTGGCTTCATCCCCATTAAAATTGCCAATAGCGTGAACTCCAACACGCTGGTGACCCAGAGTATGAATTACAAACACGAGTGGCAGCCGTTCTTTAAGCTCAGCCACTCGAACCCAGATCATTTTATGTTTTATTGTACGACCCTTGGAGTCACGAAAATCATTTTGAGTCCAAAAGGGTAGATTGTCACTGTATGATTGAACACAGTACTAAGAGTCACTTACAATAAGAGTAGTCACACTGGGATTGGCATACTCCAATGCGAGCATCAGAGCACGAAGCTCCGCCAATTGGGCGGTACAGTCCCCTAATGTCTGTGTATGCAGGACATCAGACTTGAATTCACCATCTACCATAGTACCTACCACAATTGCGCAGGCCAAAGAATATGCGTGCCTTGAACCCGTAGCCGCTTGCGCGCTTCCGTCAGTGTAAATTTTACAACGGAAATCCTCAAGTGGGCGCATTGTCAGAGAAGCAGGATGAACGAATTCATACTGCAAGAACTCCTGAGTCTGCAGAGAGGAATCAAAAATGAACGTGACATCTGTAGATGTCAAGGACGTGGCCCATTGTATCCACCGTGGGTGCAAAGCTTTAGAATTTGGTACACTGGCTTTCGTCACTGCCTCCAAGGCAGGATACGGAGTAGCAACCAAAATGCGTTTTCCCTGCGACAGTGCACGTTCTTTTAGAATCGCCATTTGCATTGCTGTCAATACTTTTTCCACAGCGGAAAACCGCAACTCAGCCGAAGTGTACAAGTGTGACTTGTAAGCGATAAGGACTGTGCCACCCTCATTAAAAGTGAGGTACTTGAAACCCACCTCCCCTGGCACAATTCTTATCACCAGGTTGGTGTGGGTATCACGAGTCAACAAGAATTTAGATTCTAGAAGATCAGCCTGCAAAGATTGCAAGATGGCTGAATGTTCAGGCAGCCAGCACGATTTGGAGAAAGTAGGTTGTATCAAAGCGTAAAGAGGCTTTATAGGCTGGGCATATTCGGGAATGTAGGTACACACAAAATTCAAAAAGCCCAGTAAAGATGGTAGTTTTTTCAGTGTTGTGGGAGCGCACAAAAGTGCGCATTTCTCCAGGAAGTGAGGAGCCAAACCTCGACCTTCATTGTTGAGCTCATAGCCCAGGAACAACACGGTGTACTCCGCAATGTGACTTTTCGCAAAGTTAAATTTATAGCCAAAATCCGCAAAATGGCATAATATGCGGTCTACACGGCACAAATGCAGCCATAATTCATTGTCTGTGAGATAGATGTCATCCACATATAAACATGCATCTGTGTCGAGCCCCTTAAAGAGCGAGGCTACGCGGACGGCAAAGACGCCAGGACTGTTCTTATAGCCCATAGCAAAACAGCAAAATTGGCGCTGTTTGCCACCACTGGTAAAAGCTGTCCATTGACTACTAAGCGGGGGCAGATTGTGGGCAAAAAAAATATTGGATATGTCAAGTGTGGTTTTGAACCTTTAACACACGAGACTATCCACAAGAGCTGAACTGTGTGTATTTTGTACTGCACACGTACGACAATGGGAGTTTAAGTGGCGGTAATCCAATACCAAATGGTACGAGCCATCCGGCTTGGTCACAGTAAAAAGAGAGTTGTTCATTGGAGACACAGATGTTTCAATTACACCTTGATATTCCAATTGTTCAAGGATTTCCGCAACGGAAGCTTTCACTTCTCGCCGCATGGGGTACTGGGGTTGAAGCTGTGGCATTGACCACAATGGAATCTCATGTCGGAGGGAAAATTTGTCCCATCCACAGTGAGTACGGTACAAAGCAGGCGCAAGCGCCTTAGCCCAATCTTCTGCAAAATGCAGAGCTTGCTCTTTCGGCACTGTGTGGGCGAAACTAGGGAGGATTACCTCCTCCCATTGCAGAGCAGCTAAGACAAAGGGTGGGGGCCAGTCTACCTCCGCCAACAAAATATCATAGGTAGTAGTTAGATTTTCCCCAAAAAAAATCCTTTTATGGTATGTTCAACACCACCTTCAATCATAAGGACACTTTCATAAAGTCTTTCAGGGGGAGCCACTCTAGTGTCAGCTGTCTCAACTACAACGAAGGTGTCAGTCACTGTCACCTTCAGTAGTGGACGCAACGCCTCACTAATTATGGTAATCTCCGCTGCGCTGTCCAACAGTGTCAGCGCCCATGTCAGATTCCGAAGCTGCGTTTTCACTATCTGTGGCATATAACGCTGTTACTGCAGCAACTTTCTTCTTCTGAAACTGGGGCCTTTGACGCAGTGACTCGTCCTGCTTGCCTTTTCAGTCAGCCTTGGGAGGCTGCTCACGGCTCTGTAGGGCACCTTGTCCTCTGCCGGCGCCTCCTCAATCCGGTGGGCAAGACCGATGTTTCCTGTAAAGAGCGAAGAGAACGTTGTTCAGGAACCTGACATCTATCAGATGACTTAATCGTAGTGCGGTCGCGCAACTCATAAGTACGCTCAATAGAGGCAGGTGTAGGTGAAGCAGGAAGAGACCCCTGTTTCCTTTGCTGTTTCCCCTGTTATTTGTTCTTACTCCAATTTTGTTTCGGAACGTTCTGGCGGTCGTCTTTGTCAGACGATGCCTGCTGAGTTTGCTCTGTGTTTTTTTTTTATTTTTTTAGCAAAAGGCCTAACATCTAATTTTTTACGGCCAATGGTCGTATAAGCCTCCTTAATAATCCTCTGTAACTGACGGGGTTTCTCGGCTTCGGGAACATCGTGCAAAGCATTAGACATCGGGAAACTTACTGCATCCCCCTTAACATTTGCAATGACGAGATTGCGAACCATGTCAAACGCTCCCACGAGTCGCATTCCCAACTCCACAGCCGCCTCCGGTCCATGTTCATCCTGAACACTCTTTTTTTTTTTTTTTTGATTTTTGGAAAACCTTTATTGGACAATATAGGCAAACAAATACGGGCCTACAACCCACCGGCCGGCCTCGAAATCGTTTAAAGCACATCAGCAAGCAGTTGGGCAACTCAGCAGCATATCAAAGCAGAACACGATTAATCCAAGTTACACTGTAATTAGGTGCGCTGCCGAGAGGTAGGAGAAGTGAAGGTTTAATTTTAAAGTTTTTAACGGTCCAGAGTAATAGGAGCCAAGAAGGATCAGAGTCCAAACAATCCGTACCAGGACCGAAATGGGCAACAGTATTCAGGAACATCAGCGAGCATTATCTATTAAACAAGAGGCTGGTGGCGAGTAACACAGGAGAGAAGGCGATCAAACATTATGGTACACCCCAGCCACTACCCACATCGCGCCAATCCACCCCTTGACCCAAATAAATAGGAAGAAGAAAGAGTAGAAGAAGAAGAAGAAAAATAAGGCCCATAGTAACTGAACGAACGAAGAAAGAATACCCCCCACCCTACACGCATGCAAAGGCTACGGCCTACCCCCCCCCCTGAGCAGTGTGTCTGTCGCCCCAAGAGTACCCGAAATTTAGGAGCAAGAGAAAGAAGGAAAAGAAATCACATAAGACCGGAGGAGGGCCAAATAGATGTCCAAAACAATCAGCATTTTTACCCTCGGCCACCCATCCCCGGAACCCGACCCAGTACCTGACCAACATTTAACTCCCACAATTGTCCATTACAGTCCCAGCAAAGCACACAACCGGATGCCGCCAAAAGGGAGAAACATCCTCAACCTTGTCCCCTTCGATCCAGCATGCCGACGGAGTCCAGTTCTAAAACAGCCATCTTGGACGGAGAAAGCCAAAGTGAGGTTCACTGCAGCGCACGATGCCAGCCACCAAAGTCACTCCCCCTCAGAGCCAAACGGTAAATGTCCAACCAAGAAGGGGCAACGCACAACCGCAATGCTTGAAGGGCAGCCGACCAAAACAGCAATTGCAACTCCAGGATGGGCCGGTGGGACCCGCGATGAAGCCCCGAAACAGTCGTGTGGCGAGGCGCCCAGACACAAACCTCCAGTCTCCGCCAAGGACCAAGATCTCCACACGTCCCTGCAGCAATACTGGGTAGCCCGGCAGCAACCACATCTCTCTTATCCAGCACCATCAAGTCCGTCTGAGCAGGCTGGTAGTCGCAGACAAACACAGGGTGTGGCGAGGTGCACAGCACATGGGGTTCAACATGTCCATCCGAGGGCTCTGTATGAACAGAGATATCCAGTCGGCATTCCAGGTCCAGGGCCATGTCACGCACAGCTACATGGAGATCTCTCAGGGCATACATAATATCAGCAAGTCTGGGGGATGCCGCAGGATGAGAGGGAGCTGCCGTCTCATGCACCCTGGGCGCAGGATCACACCGTAACCCTCGAGACTGGTCGCCGTCGGCCATCGCTTCAGCAGCCCACCAGTAGCCGGTCCTCAAATCACTGCCACTCCAGGGAGCACAGTAGCGGGACGGTCCCCTTCGCTTGGCCCCCGGCGTCAGTACAGCACAATCCGCTATGAACACGCCAAATGGCCGCCGGGGGTAGAGAGTCCCAAATGCCGAGCGCCCAGATCAAAATGGCTCCCGGCGCAGCGCTGGGAAACGAGAAGATGTCCCGAGCCGTCCACAGGCTGAAGAGAGGGTAGAGTTTATCGTCTACGGCGGTGACACGAGTCTGGCGCGAAGGCGTGCAGGACAGGGCGGCTCGCTGCAGCAGGGAAAACATTGCGGCGATAGCTATCCGTCAGCCGACCCCGTCCTGCTACAATGTCAGCCGTTGTTGCAACTTGGGACGGCAGCCCATCCTGAACACTCTTAATGACAGAGGGCAGGACAGCCATTGATGGGGTACCGAAGCACCTAGTATAGACTGCCGCAAAAATCACACCCCAAGTGGTACAGTCATTTACGTCAGCACTAAGTCTTTCTGCAAACTTATAGTAAGGATCCTGTGTTTTTCCACAGGAGTGGTATTAGGAAATACTGCCTCCATTTGGTCAAATTTCTCGGCAAGCCAGAAAGGCATCTCATCCTTATCCTGGGGACGCTTGCCCATAACCCCATTATTCATAACGGGACTAAGCTTTAGCCCGTTCGGCCCAACTGGATGCGCCGCACAACCCGGTCCCCACCCGGGAAGTTGCGGGAAATGTAATGAAGCAGACCCCTTATCACTGACACTGCAGAGGCATAAAGGGGCCTTAATTCAACAGCTGTATAACCAGCTAAAACAGGCAAAGAAGTGCCTGCAATTGACAACGGCCACATTCTGACCGCTGTCAAACTGTAGGGAAGGGTGCCATTAAACCAAACGGCATGCTGCCAAGCAGAAATCGGAACTTCCTGTGTCCTATATGGTGCGTACTCTACAGGCACGGCAGTCGGAGTGTAAGTGTGAAATACACAAGTACCAGCATCAACCGCAGGTAATGTGACCCAAGAGTAAAACAGCTCAAACGGGTACGCTGCGTCAACAGATACAACAAAAACAACTGCCTGGCCTTCCAAAGAGACCTGGAAATCCTGCAAATTATTTCGCACAGCCATGCAGCTGTGAACTGCGATATCGACTGCAGCCATATCGACACAGTGAAAGACAAGTACAATGCAATAGAAAAAGTACAACTGGGTAGTAAGGGGTTGTGGACTGATATAAGCACTACACGAGAGTCTCACAATAAGACCACTATGTTGGGTGCGCCATGTTGCAAGGATCCTGCTCACACACAGAACGGTGCACAGAGGCCTGTGACATCAGTGAATTAGGGTGTACCAGCAACTCACCTCAGTACCTAGAAAAACCACAACCAGCTAGCATCAGTGTCACATTAGCTCTTCGTTCTATAGCAAAGTAACCAATGATTAGACAACCTAGAACATGCGACTTAGTACAAACTCAGGAATGGTGGGAAGTGAGAACACTCTTTCGTTATACTCTCATACCAGTCCACAACAGGAGGAAAGAAGAGACGCAGTAAGGTTAAAATATTTATTTTAAAGACGTGATCTCAGGTGCAGTATCTTAGCCAACATAAGCAGACATATCTTTAGAAATAATATGGTCAGCATTGTTACAATTTCATAAAATACAAAAGGAGAAATCATATTACAGTGATGGGGAAAACAGGTCTTATAGCGCCTAGTTTTAAAACCCTCCCTATATAGGAACTATGTATTATAAACTAAAGAAGGTCTCTTAGGCTTGTTTGGGGGACCCCATTACCTTTCCGCTCAGTAAGAGTAAATCACATCTGGATCAGCATAAGATCTGTGCATCCCTGGAAACAGAAAATCTTCCACGTGTGTGAAATCATGGCAACTGTGCAATAATAAGGGCCCCAGAATCTCAGTTGGCTCACAGCTGCCAAATTGTTGTGTCTAAAAAGCGTTACTCGATCATGTCGAACAACAACAACCTTGTTATGATAACCTTGACGGCTTCAGCACTCACTGTGCAGACTAGGGGCACGATGTAAGTCTAGAAATGTCGAAAACAAACCCTTTCTCATGTGTAGACCTTCACGAAGCCTAACTTACAAAAACAGCTATATGCAGTGTTGTGTGCAAAAGCGGCAAAAGGTAAAATGGAGTTTAAACTTCTAATAAGCCATGCTAACATAAGATGCGTGCAAAGCAAGCCTTAGGCCACACTACGCTGGCGGGGGATTTCTCTGCTTGTACGTTGAGTCAGTCCTGCTCACTTCGCTCGGAGAGGGATTCAAATCTATTACCCACCCTTTAGGACTCCTTCAAGGTTCTATGAGCCTCAGGTTCTATGGGCCTCTGTCTGTATACTCTGTCGCGAGCTGCTAGAACCGTCCTTGAGTAAACCCTAAGGCTGCCGACCAATGGCAGACTCTGCAGGTCTGTGGAACAAGCCCAGTGGGACCGCTGTAATTTTTTTGGGCTCCAGTACTGTCGTACTGCATGCATATAGGACCCTCCTAGCTGGAGAGAAAATGTTTAATCACACAATCGCCCGCAATGCTTTTTGGCCGTCTGCACACCCAGCTCACTCGCCTA
This sequence comes from Lissotriton vulgaris, assembly GCF_964263255.1. Classification (NCBI taxonomy): domain Eukaryota; kingdom Metazoa; phylum Chordata; class Amphibia; order Caudata; family Salamandridae; genus Lissotriton; species Lissotriton vulgaris. Next base: position 273,833 of record NW_028248901.1, on the reverse strand, counting down.
ACCATAATCACATTGTCATAGATCTCGCTGACCAAATTACAACCAATCCATCCCCAATCCAATTCACACATTTGTGTTTTTTAAGGCCCCCCCAGGATTCCTTATCATCATTCTGGATTGGGGGAACCCCTACAAGGGCTACCACATATGGCGAGCAGTCTGGTAGTAGATCTATTGTTCTGGCAGGGGTCTGAGTCCATATGCTTCATGTTGATTCAAAGCAGGTGAGGTCCTGGCAGTCCCATTTATATTTCCAATCACCACAGGTTGCTCAATGTTAGCGCTGGGTCTATGGGTACCCTTCTCCAAGACCATATCCTGTAAGTTTCTCCTATTAATGTCTTCAGCCTGTGTTTGGGCTCTCGAGTTACAAGGGCAGGTTTTTATGGAGCTTGCTGGGAGTCTAATATTAGATTAAAGACTCAAACTCTAAGAATCCTGTGGCTAAGGAGGCAATCAAAGAAGTTATTCTCTGTTCCATATTTAAAATTAAGTCTTTCATGATGTAACTAATAGAGGTTATAGTGTCTTTGTCCTGATGGTTGTTTTCCAACGTGGACATTTTTTTTAACTTTTCCCCATGCTGCTTTTTCCCCATCCTAATGCCTATCTGAGGAGGAGGAAACTTAGAGTGACCTGCCATAGCTGCTTTTTGCTTTAGTTTCTTTTTGAGGGGAGATGTTGTACTCTTTTCTGGGGAGGGATCCTTTGAAATGCCACAGGTGGTGCCTACCACTGATGTACGAATTTGAGAGATATAAGTTTCAAGTGTCCAGCATCCTGAAGCATCTAAATTAGTAACCTCAACAGGTTCTGTCAACAAGGGGCGTAACAAATATAATTGTACTAACAAAATTTCACAAACGCTTACCCTTTAATAAATTAAAAAGGGAAATAAAACTATATGAATGAATGAATGAATGAATGAATGAATGAATGAATGAAAATTATTTGTAAAGCGCGCGACGGCCAAACGGCTTCCTGGCGCTGGGAGCTCTAAAGAACCGGACAGACAAGGCCAGGAGGATTAGCAGGGGTAGGCCTGGGCAAACAGGAAAGTTTTTAGCGCTTTACGAAAGTGGGAAAAGATAGGGATCGAACGCATAGAAAGAGGAAGGGAGTTCCAGAACCGGGGGGCAAGAACAGAGAAACGGGTACCACCGGTGCGAGATTTGCGAAAGCGGGGAACAGTGAGGAGGGCAGAAGATGAAGAACGGAGAGTGCGGGCAGGGGTGTGAAGAGAAACCAGAGAATTGATGAAAGCCGGTCCAGAGTGATCAAGGGCCCGATAAACAAGGCACCCTAATTTGAACAGGGATCTCTGCAAGATGGGCAACCAGTGAAGGGATTTAAGGACGGGAGTGATGTGATGGGTTTTGGGCAAGTGAAAGATGAGACGGGCGGCCTGATTCTGGATAGCTTGTAAGCGGCGGGTTTCATAAGCTGGAATGCCGGCGAGCAAGCTATTGCCGTAGTCAAGGCGGGAGGTGATGAGGGCAGAAATAATAATTTTAAGGGAGTCAAGAGAAAAGAAACGAGAGATTTTCCGGATCATCCGGAGGGAGAGAAAACAGGAGGACACCACGGCACTGACCTGGCCGTGCATGGACAGGTCCTGTCTAACCTTGATGCCCAAGGTTTTAACGGAAGGAACAGGGGTGGGGGAAGGGCCAAGAATGGGAGGCCAGAAAGCAGAGGACCAGGGGTTGGATGAGCCGCCAATCAGAACAAGCTCAGTCTTATCGGGATTGAGCTTGAGGTGGTTGGCGCTCATCCACCCAGAGATGAAAACCATGGTGGAATGAAAAAAAGATAAAGCGTGAGAAGATGAGGAAAGATCAAAGACGAGCTGGAGGTCGTCAGCGTAGTTATACACAGAGACTCCCAGCTCAAGAAGGGAAGAAATAAGAGGGTGAATGTAGAGATTGAAGAGAAGGGGAGAAAGAGAGGAACCTTGGGGGACCCCACAGGGCACCGGGAGGGGGGAAGCAGAAAAGCCAGGAAGGTGAACAGCTTGAGAACGGCCTGTCAGAAAGGAAGTGATCCAGGAGAAGACAGTGCCTCGTATGCCCGCTGCGCTGACACGGTCCAGAAGAATGTTATGGTCGACCGTGTCAAACGCAGCGGACAAGTCGAGGAGGATCAAAGCTTGGGGAGAGTTGACGTCGGCCTTGGCTTTAAGCTCGTCAAGGACGGCTAACACCACGGTTTCGGTCGAATGACCTGAACGGAAACCGGCCTGGTGAGAGGCCAAAAGCTCGTTCCGTTCAACATAAGCAGAAAGACAGGAAGTAACATAAGATTCGAGAATTTTAGCAAGATAGGGAAGAAGAGAGATAGGTCTGAAGTTAGAGGGAAGAGAAGAATCAAGACCAGGTTTTTTAAGAATGGGAGAAACAATAGCAGATTTAAATGAAGAAGGGACCAATCCAGTGGAAAGAGAAGCATTAAGAAGAGAGAGGGGGGTGTCAGGGCAGGAAGAAAAAAGGGTTTTGAGAATACGGGCAGGGGCACAGTCAGTGGGGGAGCCAGACTTGATTTTTGTGAGCAGAGCTAGAAAAGCGTCCAAGGAAAGGGGAGGGAAAGAAGAGAAAGAAGATTTGGGCGCAGAGGGGACAGAGTGAGGAGGAGTAAAAGGAGTAACCAGGATGTTAGATTTAATATTAACAATCTTCTCAATGAAGAAGTTGTTAAGAGAGGAGCAAAGGACCTGGGAGGGAGTGAAGTGAGGGCAAGCACGATCAGAAGTGGCCAAGTTCTTAACCAAAGAAAAGATTTCTTTGGATTTCTTTGGATTTATTAGATAATATATTATTGGATAATATATTATTATATATATATATATATATATATATATATATATATATATATATATATCAATTAATCCAAAACATAAAAATCTGAAAGAGATATCTAGATACAGATTCCTTACCTTTAAATTTCCCAGGTGTCAAACTGGATCTAGAAGATTTTTCTTAGTGCAATACCCCTCTGTGCCAGTAGCTGGCGTCATTTGACTCTGCATGACATCGTGACGTCGTCTGTGCTGAGTGACGTCCGCATCACCTATATAGGATGAAAAACACAAAAGAAAGATCAAGACACACAAGCTTACACCCATCAACACAAAATAGAACAAATTGGAACAGAGTTCACAATGGTGCTACGAACCAGAGGACAGACCCTTCTACACCCCTAAAAGGGAAAGACTTCCCAAAATAAACATATGCAACAGTGGTTCAGCACTCAATTTCGGATTCCATTATATGCACTTCATATATCATCAATACATAGTGAATGATAAGACACAGTGGATTGTTGACATTTCAATAAACAAATGTGAGAGTAGTATCTTCTTCAAAAAATTCTTTATTGTTCATCCTTTTCTTAATATCCCAGCAACCGTGCAGTAGCCAAACATGCAGTAGCCAATGTGTTCATCCACCAGGGACTTCTTCAGGGCTCAATACACATGTTGTCGTCTAGTATATTCTTCTTTATGCGAATGATGAAAAAATAAGTGTGTTTTTAAAGAAATATTGAAGTACAGTTGCTTTGATAAGGTCCCAGTGTTGCGTCCGGGACGCCACGCTGGGACCTTATCGACAACATGTGTATTGAGCCCTGAAGAAGTCCCTGGTGGACGATGAACAATAAAGATTTTTTTTGAAGAAGATACTACTCTCACATTTGTTTATTGAGATGTCAACAATTAACTGTCTTGTCGTATTGAAGGTATACATAGTAGAATCCGAAATTAAGTACTGAACCACTGCTTCATATGATCACCTATACAGGCACCACCTCGACTTGCTGGCATCAGTTATTCTCTTTCCGCCCCAGTCAAGCTCTGATCCGTAAAGAGACCTACCCACTATCACTTTTTGACAGGCTTTTTTTGACGATTTGTCGACTCCTTTTTGGTGTGTAGACTTTTTTCCATCATAGCTCCAAAAACTTCTGGATTCAAACTGTGCGACGCCTGTCACCGCACCATGTCGGTGATGAATCCACACCTGGTTTGCCTCTGGTACCTGGAACGGGACCACGACTTGAAGTCGTGCTCCAACTGCCGGGCCATGGGTCCGAAAGCTTTGAGGGAGTGGCACCACTGGACTAACTTGTTCTGACGACTGTGAGAAATGGTAGTCTAAAGGTAGGCGATTGTTGGTGGAATGGCTTTGCCAAATGTATTACTCTGGTGTTGTGCTGTGTGCTTGAACTGTGGTGTTTGCTGTTGTTGTTGTTGGGATGAGTAAAGAGGGGGTTATACTTATGGGGAACCTTGACATCCATCGCCGTCTATTATGCTGTGTGCTTCAGGGTGGTTTGCCGAACGTGTTCTGTGCTTCTGGGCGCAGGATGGTTTGACTATTGTGTTCTGTTGCATGTTTGTGAAACTGTTGTGTGATAAACGAAAAAAATAATGCTTCGAGTAATAATTTTACCAGGCTGGCATATTGATTTACAGTATTGTGTGCGATAGGGTGCGGACATTTCTGACTAACTTGTATTGTTGGGCCTGTGAGCCTTACCTGTTTCCTAACTGCTGGGGCACTGAATATTTACATTGTAAAGGTGTCATGTCTGATGCGAGTGCTTTCTGTGTGAACATGATTACTTTGATGAATAGAATACTGCAAAAGTCAACGCTGAAATGAGTCATTAAAGCAGAACACGCTGAAGCTGAACCACGCAACACCTTAAAATGCAGTAAGCGCAGCGTTCGCACGGGCAGGTGTCACACATTTCAAAATAGGTTGAGGCGGGCGGTGCATCAAACTCGCCGACTCGGTCTGCGGCTCTCCATGGGCGAGGTCTCTTATCTCTGCGTCTGAGCTAACCCTGAGGCGGGGCTGCTGAAAGAAACTAACTGGCGCACTCCGAGGGACATCGCTTTTCGTAGATATTAGGTTTTTTTTTCCTATGTAAGGCGTGTCACTTCTTTCGTTAAGTGTCCAGCCCTTGCTAATACTACGCTTGGCAGACATTCAGATTCAAGCGGCGAGAAATGTATCAATGTTAGTTAAAAAAGATGATAAATAACTGAATAGAGTAGGACAAATATTGTGTAAGCATGGCACGATCTTGAAGGGAACCCGCATGATGAGTCCACGCCTTCCCATAACGCAGTGTTTAGCAGCCTGGCATCAGTAGTGAGTATATGTTTTATATTGGTTTGCTGTGATTTAACAGGGTACACGTGTTCTTTGCTGATAACTTCGAGCGGAAATCAAAATTGATATTTCTACATTATGCTATCCGTTGTGCCAGGGCATATTCATTCCGTTGAACATATAACTTACGAAGTTCTGGACGCGATAGCACACACTTTTTAATGGTCTCCCTGCCCCTTCACGTGCCACCAAAAGCATTCTGTTCCTTTGCTGAGCTTATTTCCAGCTGCCGAGTCAGCCTTCCTCGTCGGCTCACATCCCCTCCTCTTCTGAGGTGACTGGTGACCCGCCTTGCCGCAGCGTGCAGAAGGTGAGCCGGGTTCTCTCTCTCCTGGCCTGCAGTACCAGGTGGGGAACGGGCGCTAGGACCCGGCGACGCGCCACCGAGAGCACCTTAAACCCAGCCCTATGCCCGCTCCTGCGCCACTCTGCGCGCTGCTGTGGATGGAACAGGCGAGCCCAGCCTTCTGCTGGAGGAGGAGGCAGCACGCCACCACAGACCTCTGCCCATAGTGCACCAGCTCAGCTCACCTCACTGCTGCTGCCTGGAGAGCCAGGGCTCGGACTGACATACTGTCGATGCACAGCCAGCTCTGTCCTTGCTGCTGCAACACCTGTCCTTAGCCATCCCAGGGGCACCTTCCTCACGCCTGATGACAGCCACCAAGGACCCATCCCTCTGACCACCCTGCTGCAGCACCAGTCTGGGGCCTGAAAAGTTATTTCAAAATAGATATATGTATGTGCGTGTTTGTTTTCTGGTTGCGAGCTCTGACTGATCACGACCCGCAAGGCTTTGATTTTTTTCCCTCTGCCTTCCCTCCAGGATTCATGCTGATGCAGGCGGTCTGCTACAGGGTGCGAGCACGGCGCATGCCTTTCTGGAGGATAGGATCCATACACCCTGACGTAGCCGGTGCATCCTTATAATAAAAACGCACCCTGGCTGTTCTAAGTTGCGATGATCATTCTCAGTTTGAACCAAATGGAGGAACTATGGATTTTGCTCCTTTTGACAGCTGGATGGGCTGAAGACCTGGCCGCCTGCTAGGAGCTGGGATACCCGTTTATAAGGATGTCAGTGCATCCGTGCACACGGGTGACTCCTTAGACTTGGCGCGGTTTGACCTTGAACCTCAACCGATTATCCTAGGTGGGAAGGGGACCTTCTCTGCTCTCCGTCGGATGGATCCAGGGCAGTAAGCGCAGTTGGGGAGGGCGCTGCCCGCTTTTCACCTCGACTTTCCCGGGTGTGCTCGCCTCCTCTCCGCCGCTGGCTCCCCTTTCTGAAGGCAAGCTCCCCGATGGCTCCCCTGGGGGAAGTTGGGAACTACTTCGGTGTGCAGGATGCGGCGGCGGCATTTGGGAGCGTACCAGTGCTGCCGGTGGACGGATCCATGCTGCTGAGCGAGCACCTGAGCCAGTCTGAGACCGGGGGTTTGCCCCGGGGCCCGGGGGTTACGGACCTGGACCACTTAAAGGGGATCCTCCGGCGAAGGCAGCTGTACTGCAGGACTGGCTTTCACTTGGAGATATTCCCCAATGGCACTATCCAGGGAACCAGGCAAGACCACAACAGGTTTGGTAGGTGCATTACAAATCACTTCTGCGGGCATGTCTTATATTGTGTTGTATTTTGTTTCGTTTCAACACCAGGCGAATGTTTCTTCCAGATCTGGCTTTAAGTTGCATCCTGGTCTTTGTAGTTTTTATTTTTCGATTTTTAAAAGCAGGACTGCATGTACCAGAATGCAAGGGGGCGGGGAGGGGACACTGGTCCTTTGGATATGGGATGGCTGCCAACACATAGTTTTGATAGTGCTTTTTGGGCGCAGGGACGGCGCCCATGTGCGTTCTAGATTGATGTGTGTAGCGGGCTGGCTTCTTCCAGAACTATACAAGCATGGCTGGGAAGAGTGTTGCCGCTTGGTTGAAGTTAATGAGAGCGCCTGGCGATTCACCGCTCACAAGTTAAACGGCTTTTGGAAGTTGGGGAGGGGCGTGGCAAAGCCTAATGCAGTCAAATATATCTCCCATAGGAACATATTTCAAATTAAGTGACCGAATAGTATATCGCGTTGGGACACTTGGGCTTGCAGTGGCATGTCAGGCTCCACGATTTTAAGAGGTTCCAATAGCATGACACGTACAGTTTGACAAGCCATAAAGAGCTAGCCGAGCGTGGCTTCTCCGCAGACTTGCATATCCTGCACACTGAAGACGGAGGCCAATAAATGCAGAGCTAATTTTAAAAAGCATTTCACGATTTATTGTCTATAGACTGCTATTTATGACTCAGCAGTGAGATCTACTAATATTATGGTCCTAGCCGCTTTGAAGTGCATGTAAGGAAAAAACAATGCAAATGACAGAGGGATTGCAGTTCTGAATTGGGCCAGGGTATCTGAGTCACCCCGCGGGCTTTTAAGGAAGTTTAGTTTACGGTAAAGAATTAATAATGCACAAAAGTAGTAACTTCACACCAGCCAGATGTCCCTGACTTTTTAATATGGCGCACTTCTGTCTATCATTTCTGAGTGCTCGTTATTCCTCGATCCCCCAATAACTGCAGGAGTTTAAAATAGCATATAAAGAGTGTGTACTTGCTGCGCCCAGAATAGGCGCCTTTCGTGGGAGCCGCGTGGACACTCGCTTACGTAGATGGCGTCAAAAGCGGCGTTTCTTGGGGCGGGGGTTACTGGGGTAGCTCTATTCGCATCTTCCACCGTCGCAAGGCCTGCATGCAGCGTGCGCATTCATGGGGTAGGCGCGTGAAGTGCCTTGGCATACAGTGTTCTGAGCTGGGAATTCCCTGCCTCAGAATGTCGCTGCTGCTTTCGCAGTGCTCCCCACGAATCTGATGACGGCCCATGAGTCTCCCTGATCACAGATTTTCATTGGCCGTGGGCTAAATAGGGGGCCCCTGATAGATTGGGGGACCTGAAGAGTTGGTGTCCCCCTGTGTTCTCTCCAGCGCAGGTACTCTTACCGAGATGCTCGCTGGCCTCTCTGTGCCTACTGCAAGCCCTGTTCGTGGGAGAGTCTGCCGACACAGCTGCCGGGTTGGGGATGCACGCGCCGTCCTCAACTGCGAGCAGCCCCTAGCCCCCCGTGCTGCGGGGGAGGGACGGCCGGCAGTGCCTCGGCTGCTTACATGGGGAATGAGATCTTTGTTAGCGTTTATAGGAGGGTATGAGTGTCCTGGCATGAACTAAAGATATCTTTTCATGCGTATTACACAGTGCACCTGCAGGTATTTGGATACACTTTGTTTAACCTCCAACTAACTGATATAGCAACACAGACCCATGCTTCGGAAAGATAGATATTTATTCACATATTAAAAGTTTCCTCGATGTTATACGGACACCGCTGGCGTTCTTAGGGCCTGAGATTATCATATACATGCCGCAGTCCAGAGAGGGCGGTTCCCTGGGAAAACAACAGTGTCAACGTCCCCGTTTCCAGGTGAATATATCCAGCGCTCGTTTAATTTCTTCCACTGAATCCTGGCAGTGCAACCCTTGATCAGCTGCTGCTCTCCCAGGACTCCCCTTAGCAACACACGGTGTCTTTAGAAGGCCAGACCTGCCCCGAACACTGGACTCCCTGCTCCGAATCAGCGTGCGCCAACAGGCCCCCAAAACCAGAAATATACGCAACCCAGAGACGACGCAGCCGGCAACCCGAGCTGCGTGATAATTGGTACCCAGAGAATGACCAGGTGTGACAGAAACCGCGGCATCCGACGTCTGACGTCAATAGAACGTTCACGTCACGCAGCCGCCTTCGTGTCCTGAATAGTTCTCTGCTTCGTGCGTGAACGTGGAGGAGAAACAGTACTAGTCCGCCTTGATCGAAGGGTTTTTCTGTTAAAACAGCCACTCCGCCTAAACGCCAACATACTTCAAATATCTCTTGGATGACGAGATCTGTGATTAGTTTGTGGGTGCCCCATATCGTAATTTAAGACTGAACTGTCGACTTTAGAGTTGGGGAATAAGGTTCTAGTCTCGGCGTCCGCTCAACATCCTGTGATTCTGGGCAAAACACGTAATTTCCCCGTACCTGAATCCCCCCGCCCCCCCCCCTCCCCCCCCCACACACACACACACACACACCAAAAAAAAGCAAACTGGCGCTCACGTAAAGTACTCTTATATCTTCGGGTCGAGGTCGTGCTAAATAAAACTGTAAACATACTTCAAGTTTTTGTGGTAAACTAGACTGAAGCTTTAGGCATATGTTATTGTGGTATGGGGAAGCAGGGGCTGCGTTCAGAATCTGTAAAAGCGGAAGGCGTAGTTCATTTATTTGAGGATGTGTTAGTGAAACAGAGGACTTGAGACAGAAAGTAGTGCTGAATGCAAATATTTGCGACAGCGCCTTTTTAACCACTGGGAATTAATCTGATTGTCGGCTTCCCCCCCCATTTTCCTGTTGGTCTAGGGGGAAACCATCTGCAAAACGTCATGGGCCCGTCCCTAAGAACCAGGGTAGCCTCAGCTGCTAGGCTGCATTGCAGTGGAAGACATGCCAACCAAGGACATACACTCTGCAATAAATATTCCTTACAGAGCTGCATCAGGGCTGTGAGTGAGGAGTGAATAGTCAATACATTTCCATGGTCACTGGCATTTCCATGGTCACTCAGATGAATTCATGGAAAACAATCTGCCCTATTCAATGTCCTTTCGTGAATTGAGAGATTACAATAATCAGATAACCTGACACTAGGTGAATTTTCACACTTCTTTTCAATGTTTTCCTAGTTTTTTTGTCATTATATTTTATTTAGTTGGCTGGATAAGCAAACGCTTGGCTACAGTTGTTGATTGTCCATGCCGCAGGTGGTGTGAGTTGGTTGTGGTTCCTTACCTGTGATATATATGAACACATCCTCAATCCACAGAATACATACTGTAAAACTTTTATTTGATCATGTCTGCTCAATAGAAATCTACTGTTCTTGGGATTTTATTCCCACACCTGCCATTGACTAGGTTGATAGTCCGCAGTGTTCTCAGTCACTAAGCGTTAGTGTACTGAGTGATGAAATATAGGTCATATCGTATATGATGTTTAGTTCGAATGGATTCCACAACAGATAAATGGTGATGATGCTGTAAACTAGCATTCTTTCTTCATGTTTATCCCTTTGCTGTGTTGATTAATTTAAGCCGTTGGTTGCAGGTGTGGTCCACCGGCACTCATTTTTGGGGACCAACACTTATTTTTCCTCATCAGACATTCACCTTGAGCAAGAAAGAGTAAACTTAAAAGGGGAAAGAAGGAGACATATGGGAAAACAGTGATGAAGATAGTAAGCTGACGTGCAAACGAACTTTCAAGAGTAAGATAACCGGTCAGGGAGTGTCTAGTCCTGGATAAAAGAGAACATGAAATGGACTGAAGATTACACTGCCTTGGTATTCGGTACTCATGATCTTTGTAGTGCCGGCCGCAGGCTTCTAAGCAAAATTTTGGGGCCAGCACTTTTTTTTTTTTTACAAATTAACACGCCCTGCTGTTAACATTAGAGTGTACTTGATACCAGTTGCTTCAATGGGGTAGTACTGCCTCGTTATAGCAAGTAAGTTTGATTAGCATAGGAGTCAGAGGTGGGTGGGACGGCTGGCAAAGCACATTCTAACACCTCCTAAACACACAGGGAATACAGAGGCTTTAGGAAACAGTAAATGCTTGTAAAAGAAAAAAGAATGAGCACAGGCGCAAAGGCATACCATTAGATTCACTTTTTCAATAAGTATTTGAAAGCAACTGTCAACATTCTTCTCCCAAGTATTGGTATTCCAAAACCCATCATTAACCAATCTGCCACCCCGTGTGAACGTTGGTCCATTTTAACAGGCTTTAGGGGGAGAAGTTTACCCACCTGTATGCATTCTGAGGTACAATAGCCAATTTCATTCCGTGCGTTCTAGAGGAAGATAAGTGTTACACAGAACACATGTACCAAAGCATGTGTATTAGGAATGAAGTGGCAAGATCCTGCCTGCTATTGCTTTATACTCGGTGCCGCACTTGGAGTTTGCTGGCCATGGTGTAGGTAACTTACACCCATTCCATGGAGGTTTGTGGACTTCCTTATAACACAATTTGATCACTTCACAATGTTCATGCTGGTCACATCATTATTCTTCGGAACTCATGTTTATGGCCGTTCGTGATGGTGGTTGATGCCTGGAAATCTGGCAGCTGGTCTGTCCAACAAGCCCTGTATTGCAACTTGCAGTTATTTTGCTTACACCTTTTCAGATTATCTGATAGATTGTCAGTTTAACATAGCCATTAACTGACTTGATAAGGACAGCAGGGTTTTTGTAGTATAAAGTTAAGATGAACTGGCCTGTATTCAGGTTTACTTGACCAGGAGATGTTTTATTTGTGTGACTTTGTGGCATTGTAATCTTACATAGAGACCCTTTTTAATATAGTTTCGTTGCATTTTCTTTGTTTTAGAGTGGTGTGTGTCACTAGGTGTACATCTCGTAGTGCTTGAAGCATTAAAGTAACCGCATAAAGGAGACTAAGGAGAAGAGGGTCACAGTAAAAGGAGGAATCTTTGAATCATCGGGAGATTTAAGTTATAAACCTAGTGATCACATGCAAAATTGTTTTGGAGAAAAGTACTACTAGTTTACTCATGAGATCACATATTAATGTAATATTTAAAGAAAGCACTTTCTCTATGGTAGCACCAGATACCACCATTGCTTCCTCGCGAGATTCAGTCCAGATTCAGGCCCTAAAACCCAGCTTTAAATACAGTTTCATCCATTGATAACCCCATCTCTTGGAAATCCAAGTGCTGTTTACCTTTAGCTTATGTTTAAATTGTCTTTACTCTCTTTTTGGGCCTCTGCTGAGGATTGTGTACTGTGTGAATTTTCTCAGTCTTCATGTGTATCATGTGGAAGAATAACTTCCACTAAAAGCAGTCGCACAGATGACGCGGGTGAGGCTGTTTTGTGGACTTAGGATGAACTTGATTTGCCAAATAATTTGTCTTTTCTAGTTGCATAATTTATTTGCGACTTCCCCATAACTTGATCCACTATCAGGTTTATTTCGATGTCCTCGAATTAGCAGCACAGATTGATTTGCATGCTCTCAGCTTCAGCTATATTGAGCTCGCCAGTCTATGCCTAAAAAATGTTCCCCCGAAGTAACACTTCCGCAGAATCGCAATGTGTTTCTGTGATGCGAGTCTACAGGTATACTGCTTGAAAGAGTTGCCGGCCATAAAAGAAGACACTACCTGTTTAAAGAAGGTGCATTACTCTTATATCCTGGTGGCAACATTAAACATTAGGAACACGCTTCTAATTAATCTTAGATGTTTTCAAGTTCCTTCTACAAGAGTTTGAAATGTATTTTGGAAATTACTTTCTGAAACTCTCCTGATTAACTAGGGGTTAAGAGGAGTTTCCCTGCCCATCTTATGCCATCCTATGTGTATATTTGACTGGAATGTTGTATCTTAATTCAGATATGAGGTAGTATTTAGGGATATTTCTTTAGAAGTGTGCTTCTTGACGGCTTATTCCATTTTAATTTCTTTAAGTGTATGATACTGAGGCTTCCCCCATGCCATGAGTAGCCATAGCTAGAGTCTATCCAGCTCTGACTCTCCAGTGTCAGAAGCACTTAAATTAACAAGGCCTTGTGGCCAATGAGACAGAAGGCACCTGCATGAAAAGTTTGGATTGGGACTTTTCTGACGAGGCAGGCTATGGGCTGCCAAAAGGGAGCTTCTGCACCCACACCTCTGAAAAAAAGGTTTCTAGGCAAAGAGCAAGAGACATTATTTCCCTATTTGGTAGTTTCCATACCTGTCTGGAGACTGGGATTTTGTTTTATAACGCTAAACTGTAGAACTCAGTCTTCTAAATCTTCGAGGTGCCTACATACTCACCAAGCTGAAGCTCTGTCTTGCTTTCTGATGTCCCTGTTGGAATGAATTGTGCCTCCAGTGATGTTTTGCCAGAACCACGACAAGCTCCACTGGGGCCGTGAGCCCATCTTGCTGTGAAACTAAGAACCTAGAAGTCCTGTGGAGGCAGTACATTATAGCTGTGTTGTCCAGCTGTTTCAGACCTTGAAGGAAACCAAGAACCAGTTCAGCTCAGGTGTGATGTCAAGTGATCGGAATCCTGACTTCATTGTTTGCTCGCTAAACGTTTCTTTCCAGGAGCAATTTAGCCAGACTGGAAATATCCCTCACTCAAATCTCATTTACTTAAACAGATTGTCAGTGCAGACGCTGATCCTGTCAAAACCCCCTCAGAAGCAAGTAGTGCAGGACCTCCCTATTAGAAGTATCAGCGTAGACCTTCCTAGAGGTGTTTTCTTTATCTCTGGTTCCAATCGTTAATATCCTGTGTTAACACCACTGGGCAAAAGTGTCAATACATTTAAATGTAATTTGTTTTTCATCACTAGTAAACCCGAATGAGAGCATTTAATCACACTGAAAATTTAGTGTATTCGGCAAAGGACCTTTTTCTTTTGCCAGTTTGAGCCTATTGCTGATCTGTTTCTACAAGTCCTGATATCCGGTGTGAATATCCTTACTTACCGATGCCCTCTAGTGGGCACAGAGACTGTTTGCAGACTTTTTTTGTGATGACAAATTTCGATTTTTAGGTCTGGTTCAAAGAGAAGCAGCCGTCGAACTATTTTATCAAGATCAAAAGTCCTTTCAGAGATCTTTGACTCTGTCTACATGTATTTTACCTCGAGTACAGCATTTGAATGGCAAGGAACTGTGTGCTTCCACTGAAAATGTGCTTGTATTGTACGGTTGCCTTGTGCGAAAGTTTATGCTTGATACATTAGGATTGAGGTGGGTATTCTTACAAGTCAATGATCAGGGGAATAGGCCTGACAAGTTTAATAAGAAACATTATGGGAAGGCTTTATTCCTAATTTGGTCCTTGGGAAACGATATGTCAGATGCCACAGGTTTGATTAGTTTATAATGAAGCATGACAACACAATCAGCATGCTGATTTGTTTATTTTGAAAACATGTGTTGCTTCAAATAGACTGTTAAACCTGACAGCCCTTAAGGTGGTCTTCCCTCAAATCTTTTGCCTACTTACCCCCTGTTGCTGAAGTTCATTTTTGTTGGCATTAGGACTTTGTGCACTTTACCACTGCTAAACATTGCTATCGTGCTTGTGGTCATTCTTTAAAACATGGGAAAATTGGGCTACACTTTATTGACACATTTAATTTACTTGTAAGTCCTTAGTAAAGTGGTACAACATGTGCCCAGGGCCTGTAAGTTAAGTTACTAGTGAGCCTGCAGCACTTATTGTGCCACCACTTCAGTAGCTCTTTAAAACATGACTCAGGCCTGCATTGCAGCTTGTGCATTTTTAAAGTGCCAGTTCAACGTAGCAAAATAAACCTTTTGCCAGACCTCAACCTTCCTCTTAATTATATGGAAGTCACCCCTAAGGTAGGGCCTAAACAGCCCACATGGCGGGGTGAAGCGTATTAAAAAAGTTGGATATGTACATTTGCATTTTTCCATGGTTGAGAAAAACTTCCAAATTAATTTTTCACTGTCAAGCCTACCTCTCCCATAGGATAACATTGGGTTATCTTATTACATTTAATATGTGATAACGTTTGTTTGAGGGCAGGTAGAAAAGTCATGTTTGGTCTCAAAATAGTTGTAATTTAAAATCCTCTTTAATGATAAAGTTGGATTTTAAGTCAAAATTCTGAAAATGCTATTTTAAGAAAGTTGGCCTTAGCTTGTCCTAATCATTTGGTGCGTGTGCCCTGGGTCATATGGCAGTAAATAGCTTGCAGTTGGCTTTTGTATATTCCGCCCAGACAGTGAGACAAAGGGGTACTAGGAGTTGGTAGGAAGGGTCATCATTCCAGGATCGGAGGGACACAGCTTTTCCCAGCCCCATTTACATTTCAAAGCGGCTGCTTCAAATGCTGCTTCATCACACTAAACAAATTACTTGGACACCAGTTCTTTGTCACCCTAGACCTCTTGGAGCCTGGGCAGAGGAGGAAGGAAATTCAAGAATTGGTTGCGGGGGAATGTCTAGGAGTTTCTCCCACTTCAAAGACTGGCACCATTTATAAATATAATACCTTAAGACTAACTCTTCAGTTCACTCCTGGACACCCAGAAGGACTGCCATGTACTAAAGAGGAGTGCCCTGCTGCTTGAGGACTACCTTGTACTTCACAGGACAGCCTTTCTGCTTGAAGCTTGACTTGTACCCTCAGGGGACTGCCCTGCTGCCCGAGGCCTGTTTTGCTGTTTGATCCTAGGCCTGCCAGAGTGATTCCAAGGGCTAGTTGGCTGGCCTTCTGTTCTGGGCTACAGGGACACAAAAAACTCCAACAACAATACAACAATGAGTCACCTGGATCCTGCATGAAGTGATACCTGTCTTCCAAGAGGTTCCCCACCATTCCTGGTCTCTTGGAAGTGGTGCTAGAGGTGCCCTAACAGCCAAAATAAAAACTTGGGACTAAAACATTTTGCACCAAAAAGTAGCCTGAGAACCGACAGCAGACCGGGACCTACCTGCTTGTCAATCTGCCCACGGTGCATCCCTGGTCGGCCTGACTTCGCGTTTGCTCCAGCTATGTTCTTCTCCGCAGCAGCAAATCCTGTTCAGCGGGTACTCTTCGGAAAGGTATCTGTCCTCGCGGACTCCTTATTCGCTGTAGCCTGCAGCTTAATCATGCTGGAGAATTTTGACTTCCAAAAAAGTGACAAAGTCTGAATGTAGAAATCTTCACTGCTACTTCTTCCAGCTGTTCCTCAACGACAAGGCCTCCTCCTCCTCCTCGGACACTGTACACTGCCTTCCACCACTGAACGTTATCCTCTCAGACATTTTTCTTCGAAATTCCTTCTGAGTCCGAAGGTAAGCTGAGACCGGACACAATACACCTCTTGTATCTGAACTGCTCTCCGTTGCGGTCAGCCATAACTTTTGAATTTGTCCCCGTCTCACGCTTCTAGATTTCGGAAGTCAGATCTTTGAACGATATTTTTCACACAAAAAAAACTAAAATTCATAACTTTGATTCTACTGATTGGATTTAATTCATTTTGGTGTCTATTTATTTATTTATTTATTATTTTTTCTAAATTGGTGTGAGATTTTTCAAGAGTCGTTTTGCACTCTGTTTCAGTGCTGCATAAATACTTTACACATTGCCCCTGATGTAAGCCTGCCTGCTGTTGTGCCAAGCTACCACAGTTTTAAACACAGGTTAATTTAGTGACTTTTTGTGGTTCACCATGACAAAGAATGTGGTTGTTGTTTGAGAAGTGTTAACACGCCCCGCAACAAACAATCAATTTCTTACATAGACTTTTACTGGTGGGTTTCTGTTAGGCTGTTAGGCTGAGTTGGAGTTTAGAAAGTTAATCTGTTGTATGGATTCTCACTGATTATCCAAGTGTTTAGCCTTCTTTAAACCTCTAGCAAACCATGGCGGTAGATTATATACACTGTGAACATTCTTGTTAGGCTATCTTCTGAGGAGTTGAATATTGTTTTGCCTACTGTAATATGGCACACATTTGCAATTATAAGACTGTATACATGACAGTTGTTTTTTTTGGCAAGCTTATGCTCAATACTGTAGGCCTGAGTATGCCAACAAGCCAATGATCAAGGCTATGAGCCTGACTCATTGACTGAGAAGTCATATCCAGTGCCACAAGTCTGATTTGTTTATTATGTAAAGTTATAACATAGGCAGTAGGCTTGACATACTTATCGAGAAAAACATAAGTTAATGTACAGGTGGATTATTACTGTAATAAAGCCTGCAGATGAATTTTGCATATGGAATCTCACAGATTACCTTAATAGGGAAACTTTTTGTTTTAGGTATATCTACTCTTGAGAAAACCTGGGAGTAGCAGATTTATGATGTGATAATCTTTGGTAGGCCCTTTTAGGAGGGATTATATGTTATTTTGTCAACTGTTATTTGTAATTTAATGATTGTATTACTGATGGTTTCCTTGTGAGAAAGATTATGCGTAATGCAGTAGGCCTGAGTTGACGATAGTGACAAATCATTAAAAAAGCTATATGCTTAATGGCTTCATTAGTTAAGTAAATTGCCACAGGTCTAATCTGTTTATTGCATAATTACAGGACCGTCCATAGACTTGACATAGTTATTGTTAAAACCTATGTTAAAGCTAAAATGCTATTAAAGGTGATTGTTATCAGACTATATTAAAGTCTTTACAAAAACAACAAGGTGATGAAGGGAATGCTTGAATAAATCTCACTCACTGTCAGTCTCTCGGGCCGCATCCCAATCCATTGCTTTTCACCCACCATTCCACTTCAGTTTGGACCCGGCCATATGCAAATCAGTCTTGACCCTGCTCCCCTTGGGAACATTCCAGCTGAACTACTAGGCCAGGTCCTCCCTGAAACTCAACACAAGGAACCTAGGACAGGTTTAACCCTAGTTAGGGCTCTTTAGCCAGGTATAGCTTGGTTCCAGTGGCACCTTGAGCCTGGAACCTAAGTCTGGGCAAACCCGGTGCACTTAATTTGCGAAATAAAAAAACAATAAGGTGATGGATGGAATGCTTGAAGTAATCTCATCCATAGGCAATCGCTTTGGCCGCATCCCAATCCATCATTTTTCACCCACATGCCACCTCAGTTTGGATCTAGTCATATCAGTCTTCAGGGATGTGGACTTGAATAAGATATACACTTGTCCTTCGTGCAGGTTGCTTCATAAATCTACTTGTCCGGTAACAAAATCCACTTGTCCCTTTTGTACCATGTAGTGCATCCACAAATTGACATTAATCTCAATATATAAGAGCTCTGATGTAACCTCTCTGATTTTGCTCGGACTCATGCTATAGTAGGGTTGGAATACTAGCAATTCCCTTATTTTGGCATCTTTCCCAGATCAGTTGAAGGTAGTGGTAAGCAACAGTTGCAGGGTTGGAATGCCCTTTGAAGACTGTGCAAACCTACTAATTTGCATGTTTAAACGGTTTTCACCAGCTCTTCTCTGATCATTTCCCTTACTGAGGTTAGAAGGAAAGGGAACTTGTATACACTCAATAGATTTTCACATGAGCAAAGCTACACATGCATATTTGCTTGTGCTAAAATGCAGTTCACAAATATTTTCTAGGAGTATGATTTCTTGGCCTACTTCTGTAAATTCTTGTGAATTCAATAAAGCTATAAAATGTGCACTAATGCAAGGACACATACCATAGGTGCACATTTGAGACTTTCTTTGATAATTGGGCCACTAATTAGTGTTTACCAAAACCGTTTGTGTTCTATTGCTCTCTATATCCATCTATCGCCTTGCTTCCCTGTGAGTGAAAGCATTCTGCTCTTTAACAAGGAGCATATCTGCATACAAAGTAGTTTTGTTCACTGTCAGGAACGAAATGTGTGATTTTTGTCAATGTCTGTTATAATGGTGAAAGCCTGGCAGCTCCCATAACCATAACTTTTTACAAAAACAAAATGCCAAAAAAGACGTGCATTGACATAACTGAAAGGCTGACCACCAATTTCAGACCTTCTGGCTTTGCCAGTGCTTGTTTATTTTTATGTTTCCTGTAATCTTTTTGAAACTGGTTACACTGATTTTACATTATGAATATTTTTTGGAAATACTTGCATGCATCAACACATTTTACTAAACGATGCTTCAAAGAAATGGTGCCCTAACTTTAAAGGTAGTTTAGCAAAGCATTGTTTTTCCTAGTTGCATTTTTTTTAACATTTTATTTTGAAAGCAAAGAATCATCAACCTGGCTATCAAGCTTCTGCAAATATTTGCATCTAATCAGAAAGCGTTCTGGGAGCATTATACTTGGTCTCATATTGCTAAACTTTACAAACGCATGTACACATTTTTATACTAGAACCACTGTTGGTAGTGCAGTCCGAGGTTGAAGCATTTCATTAAAATGCTAACCCTAATAATAAAAGCTTTGCATTGATAAACCACAAATGTATTTTTGAACATCATTAACATATGAACTCAAATATCCCTTCACTACAGACGATGCTCTTCCCGGACTCATAATGCACTGTAAACTGGCAGCAAAAGGGTTTATGCTGCAGGGGGTCAGGCCTACTTGTCCCTAGGACACAATAGGCAATTGCGTGTAATCAAAGCAAGTGGCTGCTGTGCCGAGCGAAAAGTAGCGTCCTCTCCTGAGGAAAAAAGTATCCGTTTGGACTTGAACTTGAACTTCCAAACGGATACTTTTTTCCTCAGGAGAGGACGCTACTTTTCGCTCGGCACAGCAGCCGCTTACTTTGATTTGGACGCAGAATACAGAGAAACAAGATGTGATGTCTGTGCACATTGGACACAGCCAGCACGCCCTGATGAAGCTCTTTTGAACAAAACTCGTTGGCTGCCTAAAGAAAATTGAATAAAGAAGAAACAAAATATGATATAACAATTCATGGACATTCTTTATTGACACTTGTATGATTTGATCTCTGGTGGTGCAATCCACAGTTGGTGAAAAAAGTATCTTGGGGCTAATGTACAGCCTGAACACTTTTAGCTTATCTCTGCTCATATTCTTTCCCTTCTATTTCCTATAATAGTTAAAATGATGCCGCCAGTAAATCATCTAAAGTCTAAATATCCTTAAGATTGTCTCTCTTCCAAGGCACACTCATGAGACCTTGCAATTTGCTGCCCAATCTTGCCCCACCCCACTCTAGTCAAACTTCACAAATTAAACGTCACTCATCAACTTCAAGCATACCAACAACATTTTAGACAGACTGCAGGCTACAAGTCATCTTGTAACACAGAAGTACAGTTTGCTATCTCAATGAGACTTTCAGTTTTGTTGATGAATCAGTCATTCAGTATCTTTCCCACCCAGATTGTAACTTCTTTTCAGGTCAGACCTTCTGTTAGGCGAAATTCTTTTCATAGTATCATAACCTAGTATGTACTTATGGGAAACTGAAGGCATCAAGTCAAATGGAAAGCTTCTCAGTGCATTCTGCAATCATTACTTCTTAATTTAAACTATGTTCCTATTTACGGGGTAAATTGATTGCCCTTTATAGGGCCAATAATGGACTTCATGGGAAAATATGTTGGAGGTTAAATATTTAGCTTGCAAGGATTTCAAGTAGAGATGTAAGTTTGTTTATGGATAGATTAGAGTTATGGATCGTAACAAGGAATTAACCATTTGCTTAACCTGGTCTAAATTTAAGAGAATAAGGCAATCGCTAAAAATACATTTGTATAGTATGAAAAGGTAGATTAGTTTAATTAGAATTGGAAAAGATTAATGATTATTTTTTTTTTAACTGGACAATGCAAACAAATTTTGGTTAATGGAGGCAACTGGTTTTGTAGTCTAACAAAAGAGTGATAAGCTGATCACTATTTCTAGTCTCAGCTGGGAAGACTACTTCAGTTAAATTATCAGGAGCAAGATGTGAGCATGATGCAGCTTTTGGATTTGGCTGAAGATTAGAGTTGACAATTCTCAAGAAATTATGATATCTCAAAGATGCTGAGCTGCTCAACATGTCTAGACCGGTATACAACCTTTAGCATGCGTTTTTTACAACGCACTACCATTACAACGCAGGCATTACCACGCATACCATTACAACGAATTGCGCTGGGGGGCGCTCTAGGGTAGGGAATAAGTTTAATTTTCTATCCAACACCTTCCCTAGTGTCCACGGGGACTGGAGTTGGAATAGAAAATTATACTTACCACTATCCAGCACCTCTAAGCGCTATGCGTTGTAACGGTATTCGTTGTAAATACCGCGTTGTAAAGGTATGCGTGGTAAAAGTATGCGTGGTAACGTCATACATCTGTCTAGAACAACTGGCCTGGACAGAAGGGGTGCATTAGGGTTACTTGCTTGCACCGGTGGTGGGTGTCCATCTCCATATTAATCCCTGTCAGTAAGATAGTTATTAAACATTGAGCTGACCTGGAGCATCACAGAGAATTATTATTGGCACAGGCCCACAAAATGGTATTCTACCAACCCCTTTGATTATCAATGTGAAGAGCTAACAAAAGGTATCTTGGGAGTTAAGGTACAGCCTCAAAGCGTTCAGCTTATCTCTACACATATTCTTTCTCACCTATTTCCTATAATACTAAAAATCCTGCCCGCTGTAAATCATCCGAAGTCTAAATATCCTTAATTTTTTCTCTTCCAAGGCACTCTATTTGATTATCTTTGATAAGCCTACCAAACTGAACTTGCAAATTAAGTTATTTGCCATCAGGTTAATCGTGCAACTTCTGGATAGGGTGGATGAACATGAATTTCTCTGATTTACCCAGACTGGATTTCGGAAGAATTCTTACGCCCTGACAAACTGCCTAATTTGGCAACCTGGCCTAATTAGTAATAGCCAAGAAATCTGCAATATATTATTTGTTAATTGTTTGAGTCAGCCATTTACACTACCAATAAGGATCTACTTTGTGTGCTGCTGAATGTCAGTTTTGTACTCAGTGTTCTTTTTAGGAGGCATGCAGTAGATAGCGTCACCACCTCAGATGGGCCATTACCAATCACCAACGTATCCACCTCAACGGTCTCAAGCTGGGCTGCATAATTGCTTAGAAATTTTACATTCTCTGCATTGTGAGCTGAGCCATAGCAATAGCTTTCCACGGAAGTTTGACCAAGGCATAATCTTTGCCTTTGTACGCAGATAATATGGTTAGATTAAGTTACTCCTTCCTGGGTCTGTACTAGGTTGCTAACAAAGCTGGAGGTATACTGTACTGCCAACTCATTGAAAGTTAATTTAATCAAGACAAAAATGATGAAGTTTGTTGAGGGCGCAGTGTGAACAGTTTTTGACTTCCAGGCAAAAATTAGTGCATGAGTGTCACTATTCCTTGGATGATCACATCATATTTGTTTGGGATTAGTAGCCATAAAAAAAGCAGACTAGTCAAAATATCATGGGTCGTGTGGTCAGATTTGACAGTAAATATGGCGACCTTTCCCTAATTGTGCCTTCCATTGCATAAGGTGCATCAATATGGTGGTCTGATTTGAATTGCTTGCACTTTTATGGAAGGATACTTTGTCTCTTTAGGCGTTCAATCCCCATCCAAGGTGTTGGAGTCTAACTTTCGTTTTATTCTGTTAATGACATGGCTCAGCAGGGCTTGATGCATTTGTTGTGTGGGACAAGACATGCAAACTTCAATGGTTTGCCTGGCTTGTTTGATAATAATCCAGATATATTGTGGTTGAAGATTGCTTTTATTTGGTTCTCTCTGCCTCTGCGTAATCAATTGTATGGAGTTATTCAAAACTCAGCGTAAATAGCAGAAATAAATAATACTACAAATGGCCAAGATTGACTCGTTGACCACTATGCGAATTATAGTTTTGTGAAGATTTTATGTTAATGGTCTTGCATGTTGTTTATAAACAGAAACATAATATAATGTAATGTAAAATCCAGAGTGGTTAACTTCACCTTCTGAGAACCGATTAAAATGAGTACTGTTGAGTCGGGGAACTATACACGTCTGTTGTCAAGCCCTTGAGATGAATGTGCGCTCTATAGACACACCTGTTCTAATATATTATGTAACATCTTTCTGTTCACAATCCTATATACAAGGACGGATTTTTTTTTTTTTTATGTACCACTGCTATAGTTAGCTGTAACCAGTCTACACAATTCGTGGTATGTGACAGTGGGACTTTGGTTGTAAGGAATAGCTCTTTGGGATCAACTGGCATGGTCTGTCACTCGGAATAGAGTGATGTCCCTAGCATTAATAACATCAGTAGAAGAAGCTGAAAGAAACGGAGAATGTTAAAGCTGGATTGTTTGGTGGGATAACGCCATTTTATTGGTAGCAGACATGGGCTACTGACATCTGTGTTTATGCTTTGGATCTTTTTTTGTGGAAAACAGCAGTATGAAAAATTGAGGTGATTTTTGATTAAGTTGTTCAAACTACGAATTTGAGCATTTCTATTTTGAGGGCATTCAAAATATATTTATTTAATTTTGTGTCCACTACAAATTCATTATAACTGGTGCAAGAATACTGACGTGGTACTTCTGCACACATAATTACCAATGCTCCAGGGTACCAGTATTTTCAAGGTGTTGAAATACTGTGGTATTTCCACTCGCCATGTGAGTGGCCCCTCGAAAATCGTGACATAATATAGAAGTTAGTGATTCCGTTTTTTTTGTTCTTTTTCCCGCCTGGAAATTTCATCAGCTTTTAGCTGGTGAAACGTTTGGGTAGGTAGTACCGGGAATGCAGCGTTCCTTTGGTCGTTACTATCTCCATTTTCCGAATTCCCAGTTCATGAGGTAGATTGTGCCTTATGGCGGTGGCATCAAGGACCAATGCCTCGCCACAAAAACAGTAATATTTAAAAGTGTACATTTTCTGAATGGTGCTTGTGCACGCCCTTCCTAAGCACCAGGAGGCGAGGGCGTTAACACAGTGGAACTATTTGATTAATTTAGGATAATCGTTCCAATATTTCCTTAGACGTATAACATGCTGCAAAGTATTCTGCCTGGATGCTGTTCCAAAGCATGAGCTGAAATCTCAAAGGCCTTCAAACCCCTAGAAGCATTGCATAGTCTTTTTCTGTGCATGCTCGAATGCGCTCCCAAAAATAAACCCTCAAAGATTGAACGTGGCTCTGAGCGTAGACCAGGCTGTGATGTCAGGTTATTGTCGCAGCTGCCTCCCCATAAGCGGTGCCTCATAAATTAGTCGCCTGTGTGCCAAAATAGGCAAGATTCTCTGTTTCTCACCACTGGAACATATTGTCACATCCACTGTGATGCGTGTGTTTTTTTTTTTTAATTTTTGTTTCTGAATCCGATGTCATTTTTAATATTAGTCCTAGTATGTCTTAAAGACAGAATGCCCCAATTATTATTCTGTGTCACTGCGAGGCAGCGGTATAGCAAGCGAGAATGCTGTGATGCATCATAATAAAGGGAGAGCCTCGAGGCTACAGAAGGGAATAAAGGCATCTGTGCTCCAACGTGAAGGCCGAGATGGGAGGAAAAAAGCGTTTCTTGCCCTGTCTGTGTAGGCGTGTGCAATTTGTCTATGAGTAGACATGCTTTCCGAATCTTGGACTTCAGGGCGCTGAGTTTCCAACCACCTCTCACCAGTTAAGTGAATGGCATCAGTAGGTCTTACGCGAGAGACGGGTCTGTTTTTATGTTTTTAAGAGAGATTTACATCTAACTTTGTGAAGAGCAGTTGGGAGAGTCCTCTACGCAGTCCAAGTACTTCACTGTTTTCCAGCTGTACCCCGACTGAATGGTTGTCTGCAGGGAATACAACTAGTGAATAAAGATATTATATTTTTTCTATATTATTGGCATTTGTGTAGAGTAGATCTTACTATCATTGTGACATCGTAGCACAACTTCCATCTGTTCTTTTGTGAAGACCTGGGCATTCTATCAATCGATTGTGTTAGTTGTGGGCATTTGGATAGTAGAGAATTTGTTCAATGCTTAGTTTTCAATGGTGTGTTTTGCTTAATGTGAAAGTAAACTGCTTTTGATTTTGAAACGTCATTGTAGTATTTTAGGCCACTGGACGGGTGTAAAAAGGACTTTCGTTATTTTTGTTTGTTTGGTTTGGAGTGAAAGGTGGGTTGCATTTGTGACGCGGATGGAGTAAAGTGCTCTGTTTATATATGCTTCACCATCTAAGTAGGTCATTATGGTGCAGTTTTGCGGGGATGAGGGTGTGCTATATGTATGCTGTTAATTTTTTTATTAGAGTGGTTTGAGTGTATAGGGTGAGAGAGCGTAACAGTGTTATACAACGCTTTGAAAACAATTTGTCTGTGGTGTTGTGTGCATGAGAGTGTAAGGTTTCTATCGTGTGATATTTGAGGATGGCCATTTGTTCTATCTGGAACGACTGTGAGGGATGGTATTTGTGAATGGAGGGTGTTATTGGATATCCAATGAAACTCAGATTATGGGATTTCTGAAGTGTTTGAGTGTGGTAGGGACAATCTATAATGTACTGAAATGAGATACTGGGTATTTTGCAGTGTAATGGGTTGGAATGTAAAAACAGGCTCGTACACTTAAACATGCTGGACTTTTGGCATCCTTTGTTCTCCTCCCAGGGATCCCCGTCAATAGTCATAAGGACTGATTTGTCCTGTTCATGTGTGGGATTCTGGAGCACTTAAATATATATGTTTATATGTAGTGTTTTCTGTTGGAAAGCGGATTTTGCATGATAATTTTTTTAAATCTTTACAGCCTATTATAAGGTTAAATAAAGAATTTAATTCTTTTAATTTTAAATAAAACAAGCCAATTATCTCCAACTCATCGCTAATGCAATACAAAGTGACTAGAAACACATTTCACAAACCGTTCTAAAAGGACAAGCAGGGAAGTGTTAGCAGATAGGCTGTCATAGAAATAGATTGAAAAACTGTCACTGTGCCTTTACGGAAGCAAACTCCTCCAGTGTCCCATCAGGCCCTACAGGTAACAGGGCAATTTCTTTTTCCGGCTCTTGAAAACAGGATCCTTTAGCACTTAGCTTAGCCTTTTTGCCTTTTTTTCTGTTAAATACCCTTCCATACCTTTAAAATAGCACTTAAATATCGAAGGTAATTTGGAGTGTTTTAAGAATATTTCTGACAGATTTCACTTCTTTACTCCACAAAAAGCCATCTTTATTTGTTAAGTACATTTATCATGGAAAAACAAACTCACAATTTGACTGCCATGACCTCTGCATACTTTATCTACCAGAGGGTAATGATCCTAGGAACTACCAGCACCGTGGAAAAATGTTGAGGTGCATCCTAAAGAACCAGGAGAAGATCAGGCTTCATTGTCTACAGGGAAGAAGCCTGGAATCTTCCTCAAGATTTGGAAGGCACGAAGAAGAGGCCCCTCCTCTCAGCATATCTCCGTTCTCTCTAAAGAATCCTATAAGTGAAGATCTGAGAAAAAGCAGCAAGCCAGAAAATAATTTGTTCCCATTGAGCATCGAGGTACGTGATGCCTACAAAGCATCGTTCGACATTGAAGCAGCAGCCTGGATTATGTCAGAGAATTTGCAGTCGAAGTCTCTCTGAACTGACATCAAGACATTTTTTAGACCACACCTGGGCACTCTCCATTGGTGTACACATCAAAACATCTTTCAACATTGAATACATCAGCGTCAAGCAGATTGAAACCTTATGAGAAGTGGTTCAAGAAGCTGAAATGGAGTAGATTGCCTGAGGCTTCTGACTCTACGTACATCTAGGGCATAGTCACCGACTCATGAAGTTACTCCCCCTTAAAGCTCCAGAGTCAACCATGCATCCAAGGCTTTCACCTGCTCCTCAAGCTACTCCCCAAAGGCCTGTGCTACTGCCATTGGCAAGTCCTCAAATTCCACCACCTCAGCAATGGATTAAGTTCCTCTCACTCTTGCACCTGTGCCAATGGAACCACGCAGCAAAAATCCTCAAAGGCATTCATGGTCCTCTTCTAGAAGATACTCCAAAAGATCACATTCCTGGCACGCTCAACAGTGCAGGAGAGTGTCAGGATCCTGTTCACCACACACGGCTTCTGTTTGTTTGACCATAAGCTACTTTCTGACTCTGACATATTCCACACCTTTGAAGGCATCACCCAATCGATGGTATTATGAACTTCAATGATGTGCTATTGAGAGGTGCTTCTAAGATAAACTTTCCAATTTCTGTTCCACCTACAGCAACATTGGTGATCTTTGAGACCACCACTCATCCACTAGGCCTCTTCCGCCATTGGTACCTGGTTTGTTGAGCCTGTTATTTTTGGCAACTGCCAAATATGCACCAGCAAGACTTTTTCAAGGAAATATAAAGAAACAGAGCGAAAGGTCCTTCCTCTTTACCATCTTCTAATGTCCTACCAGATAAGGAGAGCAAGCACCTTCATTCAGTGGAAAGAACGATGTGTGGGTTTGTTGCTACTGGATAAAGATGGCCATGACTACTGCATTACAGGAATATGATACAGCCTTTTGGGATTCCCTACAGAGCTTCTCAGAGAAACTTCCCAGACTGGACAGGCAGGGCTTCTAGGAAGTATTGATTTAGGGCAAGTTAGTTGCAAAGAAAGTCATGAGTGCAGATGATGATTCTCGTGATTTAACAGCTTACGGCTGCTGCCATGATTAGGTTCTAAGATGTAGTTCCCAGTTGCACTTGACAGGTTGAATCCTGAGACACAGCTGTGCATCATGAACCTTCCATTCTCTCCTCAGATTGATGTGGACGATGAAAACAAAGACGAATGGAGGTGGGCATCCTGGAAAAGAACCATAGAAAACATCCATATAAAAAAGAACTATTTTATTTGGAGTATAAAAACTCTTCAATGATGGCACCAATTAAAGCAGCAGGAAAGACAGCTGCTGCTGGAAAATCTTCACCAAAGAAGGGACTCTTTTCTTGCCCCCTTTCGGTTAGTCACTCGAGTGTGGGGACATCACACGCCATCTGGAAGAGTTGCAAAGAATAACCGGAGAAAGAAGGAATTTGACTACTGTGCAAAATGGATGCTCACTTAGATTCAAATCCGCTTCGCCTTGTCTACCTCTGAACAAAATATTCCCAGTTCCATGGAGAGCAGCTCCGAAAGTAAGTCAACACCTTTCTAGAGAAATAAGTAGTGGAAGAGGTTTCCCATCACCATAAAGAAATGAGTTTCTTTCAGATTCAGAGGAAGGGACCCAACCCAACCCAAGCACTAATGATACAATCTCAAACTCAAAACGACAAACAAATGGATACAAAAATAGAACTTGAGGATGGTGGCCTCACATTCCAACCTTTCATTGATAACCTTGGTGGCTGGCTCCACAGCTCATACAATATGGGCATTTGAACTTTCCTCAGTACTGTATAGACATTATGAAAGAGGTGAAATGTCTTTTCATCAGAATGTCATATTCTTTGAAGCGGTGCATCCAAAAACAACTACGATCCCTCCAGACACCAAGAAGTGTTGGTCCTGTATCTTCTACATTTGGGGAGATATGGGTTGCATATTTCCTCAATTAAGGTACCATGTACAATTATACCTGCCTGTAGGAAATCTCAACAGACCTCTTTATTGCTGTGTGTAAATGTAACACTTTAAATGGGAGACAATTCAACTGAAGAGTTAACTTTGTTTATATGCATTTCATAAACCTCCTCATTTTAATTGTCTCCCATGTCCATGTCTTTTCAAACACTAGGAATATTACTCCCAGTGGCCTTTAGACATGGTGCCATATTCATAACAGGAAAATACAGTCATTTGTTCAAATGTGAGGAATTTAAAGTAAAGAAACATGCTTCATAAAACATTAGGACTTGATTGGTTTAATTTAAAGTAGCGAAAAACATTAAGACAATGTTTCAAAAAAGCATTTTTTTTCACTTTAAATGTCCCCCATTTAAAAGAAAATGACTGTATTTTTCAGTATAACTATGGAACAGTGTCTACCAGACAGTGGGATCAAGATGCCTGCTGTTTGTAAATGTAAAATTTTGAAAAGGGAGAAGATTAAAATAAGGAGTTAATTTACTGAATAAATAACTCTTCATTTTCATTTTCTCTCATTTAAAAGTTTTAAGAAATGCCATTTTGTTCTCATACTCCAATATTTATTTGAGAACGACTTTTACATAAGAGTTAATTACCTCCGTGCTTTAGGACTGAACCTCTGTGAGCCACATGGGTCATAAATCTGAGTGGAGCACTGCTCATTTTCAGGCTCAGCTATCGGTAGCCTGATAGTAATGTAAAATAAACCTAGCCTTTCCTTTACTTTAAAGGGAATAATTCTTCTTTAAAAATGAACTCAAGCCAGGGAGCTACTCTGAAGGTTTCTGTGAGCTACTGGTAGCTCACGATCCAATGGTTGGAGACACCTGTTAAGTGGTTCTTATTATTGATTATGATCCCTTGGAGGAAAATTAAAAGGTACATACCTGCGATCCTAGTTATCCTCCAGGGGAATCATCATAAGTCACAAGCCACCCTCACACCTTCTTAGGCAAATGAACAAGAACAATTGTTGTGTTATACCTACAATCATTTTTGTTACCAATGAAATGACCGAAGTCCCATCTGTGGGACACTGGAAGAGGATGATTCCTTAAATGGAAAGTGACCGTTTACCCCTTTAGTTTTATGGCAGTGTATTTTTTAACATTAGGTTGCTTTTCCTTTGAAAAAGGTGTGCAAAAGGTGTTTCTAGTTACTTTTGTTATATTATTGACTATTTGAATAATTTGGCTTCTTTTTTAATTAAATGAAATGTGGACACATTTTTGCCTTTTAAAGGGCTGCAAAAATAACTTTAATTCATTTAAAGTGTACTTTGCCGCAGAAAAGCATTGTATGTGTTTGTGTGTGTAAGTATATGTGTGTGTGTGTGTGTGTGTGTATGTGTATATATGTATGTATATATATATATATATATATATATATATATATATAATGGCATATAGCATTGCAGGTAAGTAATGTGTCATCTATGCCACTGGCTGGTACCCTAGTTTTTTTGCTCTGGCAGGTTCCCAATCTGTGCCACTACTCCATTGGTTGTCCACCCAAACTTGTTGCCATCTGTCACTAACTGATTTCCTTTTGCAGTTTTACTGTAGCACTGACTGCCCCACTCCCTTATGCTGCATAGCTTGCTGGTGGGGAACCTCTGATTCGCACCAACCTCTGAGCTTTACCTCTAGTTTTACATATGCTTGTTCGTTCTGTGCCGCTGCCGTTATACCCATCCGATTTCTTCATGTTGCACTGCGCCATTACCGGACATTTTTACCATAGCGTTCACCAGTGACTGGTGGCATAGCTCCTTTTTGCCCTCTACTGCCTAGTGTTCCTGTCCTGTTATTTTGGGCTGGTTGGCTGGTGTCTTTGCTCTCCTGAACTGTGCCACAGGGAGATGTCATTGCTCTAAAGCACTGCACCTGTGGTTGCTATCCTTTGTGTCTTTGCAACTGGACTGTGCCTCTGCAATCTTGTACTTGCCTCCTGGCGGGACGCTTTATTTGGCCTGATCCATTAGTGGGTGACACTCCCTAGCTTGAAACCTCCTTTTTTATGCTGGGCCACTCCCTGCTGTCTCCCCTTCTCTGCGAGTGGTGCTTTGCAGTTTCTATAAATTAAACTTGCTACACGATTTGCTTAAAAATATTATCTTACACTTGATGCTACCTAAACAGGAACACACCTTAGTATGTTGATTGTGTTGGTTTGCGAATGATGCAGTGGTTGTGTGAGGATGGAGACCTCTTTCCATCATGCACATATTGTCAGGGGTGTTGTCAGAAAGCGTAGTAACGATTCTACTCTGTAGGAAGCACGAACAAGCTGTTGGCTCATTACAGAGAGAAGAACATGACCATGCTGCACCAATATAAAGTTAAGCAGCCCCTCGCTGCAGCACTGGAGAAGGAAAGTGATGCATCACTTGGCCGAGGAAGCCCAGTGATGCTGCATTACAGTCAGCAGGAATGATGCTGCTGCATGCTAATCTGTGGCATGGCACAGAATGGGCGCGTCAGCTGCCTTCAGCGGTACGCTAGTGCCTTATTAAAAGCAGTAGCTTAGACTGCGTGCAACTCAAGTAAGGTCTGCACCTTATTCCTTACTGATGGCATGAGTACAGATCTCCATGTTGATCACCCACATAATAATAACACGTGCACTGGTGTGTTGGATGGTTATATCAGATACAACCTTGAATAGTTACATGATTTTCTGTTGCAACAGAAAGTGCATAGGTAAAAAAGGTAACAATTTGATCACTACATTTCTGCATGGGCCATAGGCATACATTAACGTTAATCCTAATCTAATGGCTGTCTGTCAATCTTTCCTTAATCGTAACCTCTTTTTAAGTAAATCATGTGGCATTGTTTCTTTCATTTTACGATGGGATAACGTTGCATCACCTCCTTTCCTTACACTATCTTTTAAGCTAATCCTAAATCAAATTAAGTATTTCCCCTAACCTTAACCCCATCCCTTACGTCAATCCTAACCTCTACTTGACACTAACCCTCACCCTTACCATATCATCTTTCCATTTATCTTCCGTTACTTTAACACTAACTTAATCCCTAAAACTAATCTGATCCTAGCCCAACCTCAAACCACATACCTCTTGCCCCGACCATTTTTTTTGGTTTTTTTCTTTTGTTCCGGGTTTATACTAGGCATTATACTCCATTATCCTCAATCGAGATCTCCACATTCCAATGTTCTAATTATATTAATATAACCACCCATCCCAAGGACAGTTGGGATGTGTAAAGAACACAACATTTCAAGGGAAAAACAATTTGCACTATCAAGGAAATTACACAAACCACATGTAGATCAGAGTCAAATCAGCAGTACGTGGACAGAGATGCCATTAAACAATTGCCATTTTGGTTCTTGTATTCATGCAGTAGACAGTATAACATGAGGCAGTGTCATTTTATTTTATTTTTTAAACCAATTTTATTGGGTTTTGTTCCATACATCAGACAAATCAATCACAGTTTCTATGTTTACCTACGCTCCCAATATAAGTCCCCTCGGCTACTTTTCCGGTCACGGGCTAGGATGCAAACAAGATAAATATTCGGAACCCCAATAAAGGATTAACCCCAACACTCCCTTTTCAATTCTTAAGGAACGTTTTGCTAATATGAGCCCCATATCTATGAATTTGCTCGTGATCTTATTCTTGGGGGTGTGGGGAAACCAGTGAAGGACACCTACCGCTAAGTCAAATTCCATGCCTCTTTCCTTGACCGCGTTCAGAGTGTCTCCCACCTCCGTCCAGTAAGGTGCTAACATAGGGCACGTCCACAGCATATGATCTAATTCTGCCCCAATCGTCGTGCACCTGGGACACGCCGCAGAATCTACTTCAAAGTATTTTTTGATCTTTCCTGGCGTTAGGTATGCCCGGTAGAGGATATAGAAGTGCACGAGCTGAAATCTTGCATTGCGCGTGCTCTTCCAGGCCCTCTGCATTATCTGTGTCCATACCGTCTCGGTGATATCTTTCCATACGTCAGCTTCCCATTTTCCCTTCAGTGTTGCTAATGGTGGCAATCCTTCATTGATCATTCTGGAGTAGAGGCATGTGACCGCCTTAAAGGTGCCCGCCGCCATCATGGCATATTGGCAAGCCATTATTGTTTTTGGTTCCACCAAACCCACTCTCCAGTGTTTCTGTATTGCTCGCGTCAGTGCTGCATGCAGCAGGAAATCCCCTCCAGGTAGATCAAACCTATCCCGGAGTGCCGGGTATGGCAGTAGTTCTCAGTTTTCATACAGGTCACCCAACATCTGAACTCCTGCCTCTTCTCAGTCTCGCAGTCGCGACCAATCTCCACCATGTGGTAGCGCTGTTAGCATTCCTAATGGGATTTCGGGGGCATATGGGTGCAGCACGCCCGCCCGTCGTTGCGAGCGATTCCAGCATAATCGGATGGTTTTCTCCTCCTGTGTCAGATCCCTAAAGTCCTGTCTCTGCTGTAGCGCTATAAAAGAAAGAACATGGCGAGGTATGCCTAGGCCTCTTTTAATTTCCGGACCTCTGAATTCTCGAGCAATTTCCTGTGTGTAGATCTGCAGTTGAGCTGCCAAATAGTATAGTTCAAAATCAGGAACCACCAGTCCTCCCTCCGTTTTAGGCCTCATTAACGTCGTTAGTGCTACCCTTCGGCGCCCCGTCCCCCAGAGGAAGGACACGATCATGGACTTCAGAATGCGAAAGGTTTTGGCGGGTATCTATACTGGTAGCGTCCTGAAGCAATATAGGAGCTGTGGAAGCGCCCCCATTTTCAGCAGTGCTTTTCGGCCCGCCACTGACAGCGGGAGTGTAGCCTAAAAGGCCATGCTACCCTTCAGTACTCGTAGTCCGTGTCCGATATTACCCTCAAGCAGATCTGCTGGCATGTGGTAAATGTATACACCCAAGTATTTCATGCAACTGGGTTCCCATCGCATCTCTCGGTTCGTGAGGGGTTGGAACTCCCCCCGACACACCGGGAACAGACACGTCTTGGACCAGTTCACCTGCAGGCCAGATAGTTCCCCAAAGCTCGCAAGTAGGTTTGCGGCTCCCACCAGTGCTTCGCCAGCATCTTCAAGAAAGAGCAGAAGGTCATCCGCGTATAGCGATATATATTGGCGCCCTACTCCACTGCATAATCCCCCATAGTGGATACCCTTCCTGATTGACATCGCGAGGGGTTCCATTGCCAGCGTGAACAACAGGGGAGACAGTGAGCAACATTGCCTCGTACCCCTTTCCACCGGGTATTGAGGCGACACCAACGTGCCCCGTCTTCACTCTGGCCACTACCGAATTGTACAGCACCATCGTCCACTTCAGGTAATCTTCCCCCACTCCGAAGCGTCTCAGCACTTTCTAAAGATACTCCCATTCCAGGCTATCAAATGCCTTCTCTATATCTACCGATAATATCATTGGTTGCCGAGCCTCGGGCTGACTTCCCTCCAGTAATCGCATCAAACGGCGCACGTTCGTGGCCGTATTGTGCGTTGAAATGAAACCAGCTTGGTCCTCATGGACTAACGCAGTCATATGTGGTAATAGGCGAGACGCTAGAATGCTGCTTAAGATTTTATAATCAGTGGTGAGCATCGATAGCGGCCTATATGACAGTGTCTCCGGCCTCCCTCCCTGGTTTCAATAAAGGTATTACCGGGGCTTCACGCATGGATTGTGGTAATCGCCCCAACCTTTTTGCTTCCTTGTAGACTTCAAGCAGTCTGGGTGCTAGAAGGTCAGTGTGCTTCCCATAAAATTCTATAGGGAGCCCATCTAGCCCCGGGGTCTTATTGCGCGCCATATGCTTTATGGCGCTCCATATTTCCCCTAGCTCTATCTCCTTGCCAAGCTCTTTCGCCTGCTCGTGGTCCAATTCTGGGAAACTTAGTCCTTCCAGAAAAACATCCGTGTTGGGATTGCTGGTCACTAATGTGCTTTTGTACAGGGATTCATAGTAGCTCGTAAAGCAATGTGAGATCTCGGCCTGGGTGTAGACCTCATCCCCGTCCATTGTGTGCATGGCCACTATGGGAGACTCTCTTTTGGTAAGGCTGGAAAGCCAAGCCAAGAGTTCCTGTTTTGTCTCCTTCTGCGTGGGTCCTCGCTATATTTGTCTTATAATCGAAACCGCGTAGGCGCTCTGTTTCCACCACAACCGCTTCTTTCGCCTCACTAACCTTTCCTTGCAGCTCAGGGTGTCCCGGTCTTAGTAGTTCTGCTTCGCGGAGCCTCTTATCAGCCCGTTGCAGGTCATCTAGGAGTACTTTCCACACCCCTACATGCGTCCCTATACAGAATCCTCTTATGACTACCTTAAAGGCGTCCTATTCCGTTGCCCTCGTATCAGTCGTGCCAGCATTGACAGCAAAGTATTGCGTGATCCGCTCTTCCAGCGCATCATGAAAAAGGGGGTCTTCCAGTGTTTCCGGATGCAGCCTCCAAGTAGGGACCCTGGAGACTGTAGGGAGCCACTGCATGGTGATTAATAAGGGGTTGTGGTCTGACACTGTTCTCGACAGATATTCAGTTCGGACTATCGACTGCATTAGCGTTGGGGAGCACAGCACCGCATCTAACCTGACATGAAGCTCATGCATACCTGAGAAGAAGGAGTAATCTCGGTCATGCGGGTGTTGTGTAGGCCAGGCATCTATCAGGCCCCACCTCGTTTGCCATTCTAATCTACCCTTGGCCGTGCGGTGTGTCGGAGAGTCTGCCAAAGGGGGTGTGACCTATCTAGAGATACGTCCAGCACTGAGTTAAAGTCGCCACCCATTATTAGCAGCCCCACTAGAAGGTGCGCCCAGGACACAGATAAGGTCGCTAGGAAGGACAACTGGTCAACGTTGGGCGCAT
Organism: Lissotriton vulgaris; assembly: GCF_964263255.1. Lineage (NCBI taxonomy): Eukaryota > Metazoa > Chordata > Amphibia > Caudata > Salamandridae > Lissotriton > Lissotriton vulgaris. The sequence goes on along the minus strand of NW_028248901.1, from coordinate 238,625 downwards.
GTACACTACAGAAGGCAATGTCCTTTCCCCGCAACCTCCCTGCTATTGCTACAAACCTTCCTTCTGGGTCAATGATCTGCTTAGTTAATTGGAATGGGATCCCGGCTCTAATCCAAATTAAAGCGCCCCTGGAAAATGCTGAGTATGTGGTGTTATATACCTGCCCCCTCCACCTGCGCTGTAATGCCAGTCCTTCAGCCTTTGTTAAGTGTGTCTCTTGGAGTAGTGCAATCTGTACTCCCCTACGTACTAAATAAGCGTGGATCTTATGGCGCCTCGTCATGGTGTGAAGCCCCCTCACATTCCAGGTCATACATCTCAAATTAGTTGAATCACCCAGTGTCCCACTGTGCTCTGTGCATTCCACCCCAACCACCCCACAGAAGCCCTAGGTGTGGTAATACGTCTACATCGATGATGAGCCCTCCCTGTAACACCCCAAAGTAACCCCAACTACGCCCCCCACCCCCCATTCCAGGTCATACATCTCAAATGAGTTGTCACCCAGTGTCCCACTGTGCTCTGTGCATTCCACCCCAACCACCCCACAGAAGCCCTAGGTGTGGTAATACGTCTACATCGATGATGAGCCCTCCCTGTAACACCCCAAAGTAACCCCAACTCCGCCCCCCCCTCAGAACAGGACCTAGTAACCTCCATCTAGTTCCCATCCAAACTCTCCCAAACATCAACATTCGACTAACCCGACAGTAGTCACTGTGGGTGTGCCTTAAGGGCATTAAGGGAGGTTTGGCTGCCAACGGGTAGCCGCCCAGTCCCCAAGCTCCACTCTCGTCGATCGAGCCTCAAATAAATGTCATCTCAATGACCACCCGCCTCCCTACCATATCCGATTTACAAAAAGGGGGGTGGTGATGAACAGAGTGTCTGAGTTAAACAGACCACTCTTACCCAGTCCAAAGATCAGGGCTTGATCCATCACCGTTATTTATCTCACTGCCCCATCCCAGCTCAGAACCTGGCTATATGCAAATCAGTCTGTCCCTGGCCCAGTGCATCATGGGAACAGGGCAGACTAAACTACCAAGCCAATTCTTCACCACAAAGGAGACAAGCTACCGGGGACCGGTTTCTGGCATTTCAGCCTTCTTCGGCCCGGCTTGCTTGAATCCTGATGGAGCAGTGAGAAAGGGACTCATGTCTAAGTATACCCTGCCACACCTATAGTGGCCAAAAACGATTTACAAAAAGGGGGTGGTGATGAACAGAGTGTCTGAGTTAAACAGACCACTCTTACCCAGTCCAAAGATCAGGGCTTGATCCATCACCGTTATTTATCTCACTGCCCCATCCCAGCTCAGAACCTGGCTATATGCAAATCAGTCTGTCCCTGGCCCAGTGCATCATGGGAACAGGGCAGACTAAACTACCAAGCCAATTCTTCACCAGAAAGTAGACAAGCTACCGGGGACCGGTTTCTGGCATTTCAGCCTTCTTCGGCCCGGCTTGCTTGAATCCTGATGGAGCAGTGAGAAAGGGACTCATGTCTGAGTATACCCTGCCACACCTATAGTGGCCAAAAACGATTTACAAAAAGGGGGTGGTGATGAACAGAGTGTCTGAGTTAAACAGACCACTCTTACCCAGTCCAAAGATCAGGGCTTGATCCATCACCGTTATTTATCTCACTGCCCCATCCCAGCTCAGAACCTGGCTATATGCAAATCAGTCTGTCCCTGGCCCAGTGCATCATGAGAACAGGGCAGACTAAACTACCAAGCCAATTCTTCACCAGAAAGGAGACAAGCTACCGGGGACCGGTTTCTGGCATTTCAGCCTTCTTCGGCCCGGCTTGCTTGAATCCTGATGGAGCAGTGAGAAAGGGACTCATGTCTGAGTATACCCTGCCACATCTATAGTGGCCAAAAACGATTTACAAAAAGGGGGTGGTGATGAACAGAGTGTCTGAGTTAAACAGACCACTCTTACCCAGTCCAAAGATCAGGTCCCCGGGAGCTTGTTTCCTTCCCAGTGTAAGAATTGGCTTTTGTAGTTTGGTTTGCCCTGTTCCCATCATGCACTGGGACAGGAACAGACTAATTGGCATACAGCCAGGTTCTGAAACTGGGATGGTGCAGTGAGCTAAAAAACGGTGTTGGATCTAGCCCTGATCTCTTGACTGGGTGAGAGCTTTCTGCTTAATTCAGAGACTCTGTCCCTCACCACCCCTTGTTGTAAATATCCCTACCATATCCAGCAACTCCCACCCGCAGCCACAGCAAACAGTTCACCCCAGTCCTTGTGTCGAACTCGTACAGCTCACCGGATGCCTCTATCCTTCGTCCAGCATTCCCTCCGCCGTTGCCGGTGTAACCACAGGTAGATGTGTGCTGTCCGCGTCTGAGCCCTCAGTGTCTGATTGATCATCACCTTTTTCCGACTCTGCATCATCCTGCATTTGAGAGGCCTGCATTCCCGATAGGGTGGACACCACTTCCAGGACTCCTCGTCGTTCCGCTGTTGTTTCCGATTGCAAAGGTCTCCTCAGTCTCTTCTGTCTGTTGCGGATCCGTCGCAACTTTCTTTGAGTAATCCCTCTGTGCCTAATCCTGGTCGTTGTCCGATGACGTCCTTTCCAGACTTGTATAGTTCTAGCCAGGCACAGGCATCAGCAGGAGTATCGAAGAATCTAGTTGTATCGTCCACAATTACTCGCAGTCTAGCCGAGAAAAGTAGGGAATATTGCATGCCCTCATTTCTTAGTTCCCTCTTGACTGCCAGAAAAGAGGTACGGCGACGCTGCGTTTCGTAGGTGTAATCAGGGAAGATATTAACCTTGCTGTTCTCCACCTGATAAGGACCTTTCACTCGTGCTGTTTGGAGCAGCAGATCTCTGTCCCGATAATGCAATAGTCGGGCTACCACCGGGCGCGGGGGGCGGCCCTGCTGCTGCGGTCTAGCCGGGATTCTATGCGCCCTCTCCAGTGTGAAGAAAGTGGAGAGACCCTCCGGTGCCACCACCGTCTGGAGCCAGTTTTCAAGATAGCGCCCTTCCACTTTCTCTGGCAGGCACACTATTCGAATGTTATTCCGGCGGTTGCGCCCCTCGGCCTCCTCTGCTCTCCTCTCCAGCGCATCTGTGCGATCCAGCGCATTAGTCATAGTGATTGTGAGGTCCTTATGTGCCGGCTCGAGGGTTTGAACTGCGTTCTCTATCGGCTTGACCCTATCGGATATTTTCCCATGATCAGCACGCAGTAGGCCCAGGCCTGTGGCCACTTGCGCTATATCCTGCTGGAGGGCTGCACAGGAGTCTCCTATCGCGGTCAGGATTTTATCTAGCTGAAGTTGGAGTTGTGTGTCTTGTGGTTGTCCGGGGTCAGAAGGTTCCCCTTTGTCCGGTGTCTCAATGTCCGACGTTGGTTGGGCCCCACTCTTGTTCCCTTTAGGTTTACCCATGGTGAGGGTGTGCCACCTGCCCCGCCACTAGGGGGAATGAAAATATAGTGCAGAATCGAAAGGAGCTGCGCAGAGCAGCGTTCTGAGGTCTGCACCACTTCCACTGTCCGAATTGCAATCCAGGCGTGGTGAGCACAGGGGCCACCAACAACAGCACGGTGAAGCCACCGCCGGCGAGAGCCGCCCGGTTCACAGTTCTGCGGCTAATCGCTTCAGCAGTTCAAAGTGGGGCCATCTGCTTCTCGGCAGTGCTCCGGTCCACCACCGTCAGAACAACTTTGGTGCCATGCCACAAGATTTCTGGCGCTCTCTGCAGGATCAACGGGTGGGCGAGCAGCAGCTCGGCGACCGTGCAGGCCAATCTTTCTTCAGGGCCCGCGTCGTGTCTACCTCAGCCTCTGCTCATTAGTCTACCACCTCACGTCGCAATCACCAGCAGGGCCACTTTCTGTAATCACGTCCTGCTCGCTCTCTTCTCAGCTTTTCAGGAGTAGCTTAGAGCGTCAGGTCTCAACTACATAGCATGGAGGGGAGCATTCGCGAGCGTTGTGGGCCATCAAGAGCCACTTCCAGGGTGATCATAGGTACTCACTCCTGTGTAATCACTGTGCAGTCCTTCCCTGCTCTCTCCTGAAGGAGCTGCCTTTCCAAAGCAGGCGGCGGCCTCCGTCGCGGCCTGCTATTCACTCTCACCAAGGCTCTCTAAGGCAGCCCACATTCACCGCCATTCAATGCTTAGCCTGGCCCCAGGTCATCGTCAGGAGCTTTCGACGCACCCCCATCAGCACCTCCAGTGCGGCTTCTCGCCGTTTTGTCATACCTCCGCTCGGCCTTAATTCCTCACGTGGCACTCTATCCCTCCTCAGTGGATGTTAGCTGCTTCCAGTATATAGAGATTAACGGGTGGTCACTATTGTAGGTCAGGAGGGAACCAGCAGGAGTACCGCCTGAGATCACAGTTCCAGTGCTCCGGGTATTAATGTGGCCCCAGTTTATTAGTTTACAGGTTATGGGCCTCCAGGCCGTACAACTTTAGTCCCCTCTAGCGCTGCGGAGCCCAGACGGGCCCATTTCCGCAGATAGTCCAGGCTGGCAAGCAGAGGCCCTGCGCAACACTCCGCAGCCCCGTCTACCCAAGTAGTATCCTCAGTTGCAGCCGCAGCAGGGAGCAGGTCCCGACTCCTCCCGTGGAATCTCGGGACGTCCCACACGCTTCGGAGCGACCAGATAGACTGGGAGGGAGGGCGACCCTCACAGGCAGCAGGGCCCGATTTGCACTGGCCTCTGCCTCAGCTGTCCGGCGTAGGTGCGGTCCGTCCTGAGTGGCCCAGCAAGCGGTGGCACCGCGGTCGGTGGGTGCTGGGGGAGTGGGTCCGGCCACACAATCCACAGGTCAGCGGTTCGCTCTGCAACGAGGCGGCCCTCCTCAGCGGGCCGACCACTCACTGCCCACGTCTTCTGTGCTCGGTTCCTCTGACCATGAACCGCCCCCCCAAATGATGTTGTTATTAGGTTCCGGTATCGCTCTCAGAGCCCCGGGGGCCCACAGGGCCGTCCTTGATCACGGCAGTTCGGAGTCCGAGAGCTTCTTCGCCGCCGCCATTTTGTCCACTTCGTCTGAGGTGACCCGGGGGACACGCCAACTGTTCCCGGGTTTGTAGGGTCACAACAGTAGCGCTCCGCTGCTCCGATGCAGGGGCACCCCTTCTCCCAACTTTCAAAGGGAGGCAAGGGGCTCTAGAGGCATTATTACAGGATTAATACGGGCTCGATCCCGGAGCTCGGCACTCAGGCGACCTCCTCCATCGGTGCCAAGCCCCTCTTGCCCCGACCATATTAACCCATTACCCATACCTGTGCACTTTACTTTACATAACCTCTCACGCCATACCCTATTCTAACCCAAACCTCTAAACATAAACTAAACTTAACCTCAAACATGCCCCAGTTAAACCATAACTCATGATTTTTTCAGTTTTTGTCATTTTTTAATATTTTACCTCTTTACCTTTTCTACATTTTTGTTTTGCAATCTTTTCATTTAAAATGTTTTACTGCAAAATGTTTTTACTTAATCTCTCATCTAGTTATCATTCATTGTTTTAGCTTTTGCCTTAAGGCGTAAGCACTGTTCTAAACACATTCTCTAAATTAAATACAGTACTGCAGGCAAAGCTCTATGCGCCAATTCATTTTATCAAATTGAGTAGAGGCCAATTCTGTTTTATAGTTTTCCTACTATTATTCAAGAATTCTTTATTTCGGCCAATGTGACCATAAAAGCATAGGTAAGAAAAGCATCACAATTCATACATATAAATTCCAAAAGTAAAAAACATGTGCGAAACCGTATCAAAGAATTCCAATTAAAAGTTATAAAAAGTAATAAATATATTAAAATAGGCATTGATGGTATTTAATATTTTTTTTAAAAGGGTGAGGTTGATACCAGTATAAAATCACAAAAGAATGATGGAGTGATCAAATTACAAAAACACAGTTGATGGACAGAATGTAGAACAATGTCATACATTCACCCCAGTACAAGGATCTGGGCCTAAATCCATCGTTTTTTTGCACTCCACACCACCCTGGGTTAGACACTGGCTATATGTAAATCAGCTCTGACCCTGTGCCTCATGGGAACAGTCCAGTCCGAACTACCAAGCCATGTCTTTCCCAGACCGGAATCAAGCATCCAAGGACCGGTTTCTGGCTATCAGCCTTTATCAGCCTGGATAGCTTGACTCCAGTGGTGTGGAGAGCCAGCACACTCGGGGTGAAAATTGCAAAAAACACAGTTGATGGACAGAATGTAGAACAATGTCATACATTCACCCCAGTACAAGGATCTGGGCCTAAATCCATCGTTTTTTTGCACTCCACACCACCCTGGGTTAGACACTGGCTATATGCAAATTAAGCGATCAAATTAAGCAGAGCCTGATTTTAAAATCGCTCTGCGCACGCACCACATAGCGAATAGGTATCGGGAAACAGAATGCACAATGGGCATACTAGTATTATATTTTAAAATCGTATAGGCCTCCGCACAATGATTAGTTCCAAGGTTTCTGCATGTCTGTACTAGCCATCGGCATCTGACCTTCTTGTATGCTGAACAAGAGAAAAGTACATGATGAACTGTCTCTGTGAAGTGGTTACAGGCCGGACAGCCCTGAGTTTGAGTACCCCCCTGTTATTTGTAAAGGTTTGAAGCGGCAGTGCTCCGTGCCTAAATTGTAGATACAACTTTTTTGCGAGGGGAGGCTGGATGACATGAAGGACAGGTTCTAGGTTGTTTTGCTCTTTAATCTCTAGAAAGGATGCAGTCATTGTACCTGTCGCAGGGCTCCTCTTAAGCTGATTAATTTTATATTCCCTAAAGATCTTTTACAGGGTCTTCTTGGATATCGACATGCTGCTTCCTTCAGCGTTAGCCCATAGGTCGCTCATCCCCATAACTTCTAAGGAGTTTTTAATATACCCCAGCCATGGGATTTTGCCGCCACCTTGCAGACTCAGCACTTCCTTTAGCTCTACTCAGAAAGCTTCTAATTCTGGGGTACTCCATAAACGGTGCCAATGTAGAAGGGGTCTGAGGGCGGCTTCCTCTGCAATTGACCATCCCCAAGATCCATTCGAAGTGGCATAAGTGGAGTACTTGACGGGAGGCCTAAAAGTTGTCTGGCAAAATAATTCTCATTCTTTGATAGGGGGTCGGATGGCCGATGGCCCCAGATTTCTGCCCCATACAGAACCGCCCCCCTTATTTGGGCTTTGTAGATTTCCATCAGTGGCCCAACCATTTTATGGGTACATTTTCTGAGCGTTTTTGCCAACCCCCCATTGTCTGTGCCAGTTTAAGGCTGGCCTTCTTTATTTGTGCGCTCCACTCCATCTTCTCAGTGAGTGTTAACCCTAGGTATTCAAAAATGGACACTTTCTCTAATGGCTTCCCATCTAGCTGGGGTCTTTGGCTGTGTAGTATTTTTTTTTTTTTACATTAAAGGCCATATATTTAGTTTTTGGGGTATTTATCTCTAAACCCCTGTTTTTACAAAAAGAATGGAAAATATCTATAGCCCTCTGTATTCCCATTGGGGATTTAGATAGTAAGAGGGTATCGTTGGTGAACATCAAGGCGGGAACCATGAGGTTCGCCAGCTTAAGGGCATCTTTATCCCTCCCAGCGGTCAGGGTTTCCACGACATCATTAATAAATAAACAAACAAGAATTTACAATGCAATGGTCTCAGCATTATTAAAGGCAGAGCTATTGGCATTGCTCATGACATTTTTTTCCCCATTTTTTTTAAACATAAATAAATGGTGTTGTCATTTACAATGGCAATAGGTGAGCATTAGAGAGTCTTCGCGGGCACAGAGCCACACACACACACATACACACACACAGAGCCCCCCCCACACACAGAGCCCCCCCCACACACACAGCCCCCCCATACACCACACAGCCCCCCATACACACACAGAGCCCCCCACACACACAGACTCCCACACACAGAGCCCCCCCCACACACACACACACGGCCCTCCCCCCCCACACACATACCACACACACACAGCTACACACACATAGAGCCCCCCACACACACATAGAGCCCCCACACACACAGAGCCCCCCCACACACACATAGAGCCCCCCCACACACACATAGAGCCCCCCCCCACACATAGAGCCCCCACACACACATAGAGCCCCCACACACACATAGAGCCCCCGACACACAGAGCCCCCCACACACACAGCCCCGACACACACAGCCCCCCACACACACAGAGCCCCCCCACACACACACATAGCCCCCCACATACACACACACAGAGCCACACACACACACACAGAGCCCCACACACACAGTGAGACACACACAGAGAGCCCCCCCCCCCCCACACACACACAGAGCCCCCCCACACACACACAGAGCCCCCCCACACACACACACAGATCCCCCCCCACACACACACAGATCCCCCCCCACACACACACAGAGCCCCCCCCACACACACAGAGCCCCACACACACACAGAGGCACACACACACACACACGCACACAGAGCCACACACACACACAGCCATACACACACACTCACACAGAGCCACACACACACACACAGAGCCACACACACACACACAGAGCCACACACAGAGAGCCACACACACACACAGAGAGCCACACACACACACACAGAGCCACACACACACAGAGAGCCACACACACACACACACACACACACACACACACACACACACACACAGAGCCACACAGAGATCCCCACAAAGAGAGCACCACACACACACACACACACACACACACACACAAAGGGCGCCCCACACACGTTTCTTCCGCCATAAATGCTTTCTAGGAGCTGCTTGTCGAGAAAAAAAAGTATATTTTGATGAGATCAAAAGCCTGTATTGCCACCATCCCTTTACATGACTTTCTGTAATGTTTTAGTCCGAGGTGTATCTTTAGAATCCAAGCCATTCTCACATTAATCAATGATAAACATTGATCAGACAGTGCTCTTGCGTGAGAGGGAAGCAAGTGTAGAGAAATCATGTAATCCGAGAGTTTTGTGTGATGCTTTCTTTAGCCACAGTTCCGGAACTAATCTAAAAAAAAAAAATCAAGTAGGTAGATGGAATGAGAGGAGGCAAGATGGCGTCCGAGTCGGACGCGTAAGTTTGTTGCTCCTGCCGGACCCCGCAGAGTAGAAGTATATGCGGTGAGAATACGGAGTGAAAGTGGAGAAAAAAACGTGCTTTTTTTTAAAAGTGGAATTGGATCTTCATGACCCCGCAAGGAACGGTTTGGAGTTGGATGTGGCGACGGTTTTGGCCGCGGACGCGCTACACACTGCTACAGCAGTTTCTGATTACGCGGTTAACACAGCACACCTGGTGGAAGCCGGTTCCCCGCCCGAAGCAAGTCAGAGCTGCACCCGATAGCGTGGAGTACGGTGTAGAGAACGGCATGTGGAGGCAGAGCGCTGATTCGTGTGTATCGCCAGGAGATATGCGGTTGAAGGGCAGGAGAGCGCGAGGACAGGGAGCTGCAGCAGAGATGACTAATGGAGTAGATACTGTGTCGAGCAAAACGCCAGAAATACCTGCCGAGACTGCTGCATCGACTCCCCCTCCTCCCACAGTGAGTACAATCAGTACAGTGCAAGAGAATTCACCAGGGAGAGAGGGGGAGCCCAGTGTCCGCAAAAGAATTCCTGGAATGTTCACCGCTTTGAAAACTAAAGCGGGGGACAAATTAACTCTAAAGCAACAGCAACCGGCCGGTGAAGTAGCAGAGACCCCGGGGGTCGTTTCAGAAACTGTTTTTGTAAACGTGCAGGATTCTAGTTCAGTTCCCACCTCTGCAACTGAAGCTATGGGTAACGAGACGGTGACAGAGCCTAATACATTCACTAATGGGGCTTTAATAGATATGAATACACAAATGGACAAAGGATGTTTAAGTGGGAGTTCTTTGCCTGCAATTTCTGAGTTGCAACATGAAAAAGCGGTCAGCGTGGACTTAGCTATATCAACTGCAGGAGATACTGACTCTGCTGATTTGTTTTCCTTGTCAGAACACTCTATGTCATCGTCAGAAAGTCTGGTTGAGCTGTATGCTACACGCATGAGCATGGAGGATGGCGGACCAGATTGTGTATTAGAGGAGGAAACTGGTTATAGTGCTCACAGCAGCTTGGATGGAAATATGGACAGAGACTTTACTGATCCTAGCACCGTTCGTAGACTCAGACTGGATAGAAATGATAAAGAGCAAATACAAGATGGTGCAGCTAATGGTAATAAGGGCGTGGAGTACTCTGAAGATATCTCACTAGACTTGATATATCAAACTATGATGCAACATAGGGAAGAGAATCGTGAGGACAGTATTAAAGTGCAAAACTCTTGTAAGAAACTACAGAATTCAGTGAGAAGATTGGTTAAGTCCCATACCGAATTTGTCGTTAGAGCAACCGAGGCTGAAGCACGTATATCCTCATTAGAAGACGAGATGGGTCAGCAGCGAAAGACTATAGAATTACATATGGCGACTAAAGAGGATATTAATTGGAAGCTCACAGACATTGAAAACAGAGCTCGTAGGAATAATTTGAGGTTCTTGCAAATTGAAGAAGGGAAAGAAGGGTCTGATGCACGAGGATTTATAGTCTCACTCTTAAAATCTGTTATGCCAGAGACTGGGAGATGGGATTGGGATAGGGAGGTCGAGAGGGCCCATCGATTCCCGTTTAGGGCTAATGCCAGAGATAAAAAAAACAGAGCTGTTCTAGTAGCCTTTAATAGCTTTCAAGCAAGGGAGAAGATTTTTTTAAAGGCTCGCCCTGATAAAAAATGTAAAGGTTGTGATTGTGAATTTTTTTGTCAGACCGGATTTATGTAAGCAGTCTGTAGAGTTAAGGTGGAAGTTCAGACAACTCATTGCGCAGTTTCAAGGGAAAGGTGCGCAGGCTTATTTGATGTTTCCTGCAAAGCTTAAAATTATATATAAGGAGCGCACCAGTTCCTTTACAACTGAAACTGCCGCTGAAGAATTTTTGCTATCATTATGAAACCGGTCTATGGGTTAAATGTCACATGTTTAAATAGTTAGGATCATTGATAATTTCTCACCTGAAGTGATTGATTTTTTCTGTTTGTTAATGATGATGTCTAGAAACTCTGTTGGGGGGTGGTAGGGGGGGGGACAAACTTTCATCACAGGACCATCAGTCCTAAAGCCTCAGTGAAGGGTTGGGGACAAGTGGGTGGGGGGGGAGAGAGGGGGGGTTGTTCTTTGGGGAGGGTTAGGGGCACGGGGGGTGAAAATAAAAGGGGAAAAAATGGAACACGACTAATACATGGTGGAAATATAGGTGAAAGACATGATGAGAAGAAAATTGAGCGTAATACAGTGCAAAATATTTTTTTTTATGAAAGGAGGTATCGTAGACGGTTGTTCAAACTTATGAGTTAGTAATGGTTAAATTAGTTGTTATGATATGTTATGATCGAATATGGCGGGGAACAGTTTAAGGATTTGCTCTTTGAATGTATCAGGTTTAAACAATTTAATAAAAAGACACAAAGTCGCAGCGGAGTTAAAATATATACAACCCGATGTTGTCTGTTTACAAGAAACGCATATCCCATGGGTTAAGAGGGAGCTCCTAAAGGATTTAGGTTTTAGATTGGCATCAGCCTCCAAACAATCCAGCATGATACGAGGGGTGGCCATCTTAATTAGAGATAGCCTAACAACAGTTGGTCGTAAGGTGGAAAATAAAAAGGGACGGTGGGTCATTGTTGAATTGAAGTTTGGAAATAGACAACTTACTCTAGTATCGGTATATGGGGCTAATTTGGACGACCCCGAACCACTGATAGAGATCAATATGGAGCTAGTTAATTTTCAACAGCCGACAGTGATTTGTGGCGATATTAATATAAATCTGAACAACAGTGCTTTAGGAGATACACAAGAAATTTATAAAGGACGCAAACCTAGGGTGTACATAGCACTTAAGAACATGTTAGAAGATCATGGGTTGGTTGACACTTGGGGTATGCTGAGAGAGAGGGATAGTGGATTTACATTTTACTCTCATCCACATAAAAAGTTAGTAAGATTAGATTATTTTTTTTATACCTCGAAATTTACTTGAAGGAACTAATATTAGAATCTATCCCCGGATATCCTCGGATCACTCTCCTGTAGTGGTAGATATTCATCACTTAGCTAAAAGGAAGATACAATCCAGCTTTTCATTTGATCGAAAGCTTGGTTTAAATGCAGAATTCATTGCGCATATGCAGGGCTGGATCCAAATCTTTTTTGATTAAAATCGTGGTACTGCCAGTATCCCGGTAGTGTGGGACACATTTAAAGCAGGGTTTAGGGGAGAATGCATTAATTTTGTAATGGGTCAACGTAAGAAGTTAAAAAAAGAACTGGACAATTTATATGTACTTTCGATTAAAGCAGAGATTTGTTTAACTAGAAAAATTGCATCGGGTAATGTGGATCTGGCTGAAGAGGGAAATGAGGTCACTAAAGCTAGGTCCAATATTCTGGGTTTCTGGGATAAAGAAAGTGCCAGAAAATGTTTATCTTCAAAAATGACAAGTTATGAATTCGGTGAAAGAATAGGCAGGACCTTGGCGACAAGGCTTCAAATGAAACAAACTGCCCAGAATATAAGTGCAATGAAAGACTCCCATGGTAATTTACATTTTGATCAGGAAAGTATCTTGGGAATATTTCAAACTTATGCAAAGCTTTATGCTAGGGAAGACAGTATGGCTTCTGATGACCAATGGTACGATAGAATGTTGATTGATTTGAAGGTTTTAGACTCCGGACTAGCTGATGAATTGGAATTACCTATAACTTTGATTGAAGTGGAGACCGCAGTGAATAGTCTCGCAGTGGGTAAAGCTGCGGGGCCTGATAGATTACCTGTTGAAGTTTACAAACGTTTTTTTCATATTTTAAAAGACGAGCTCTATCAGGTAATTTTGGCAGCTCAAGATGGCAATCCCCCAGCTACATGGGCTGAAGCAACAATAGTTGTGTTTTGTAAAAAAGATAAACCCACTGATAGTGTTGGATCCTATAGACCCATATCATTGTTGAATGTGGACAACAAGATATACTCAAAGATTTTAGCCAATCGATTATCTGGGGTAGTGTCATCGTTAGTATCCAGACACCACATGGGTTTATCCCTAAAAGAAGTGCCATTGATCATATTAATAAAGTTATCACACTGTTTGATTTGGCCACTGTGAATAAACGAAAATTAGCGCTTTTTTTATTAGACGCGGAAAAAGCGTTCGATCGAGTGTAGTGGGAGTACCTCTGGATCCTAATGGATAAAATGGGCTTTGGCCAGAGATATATTAAAGCCATAAAAACACTTTATCTCAAACCCACCGCAAAGATATCCACCTTGGGAGGACTCTCTGAATTGGTGTATATTACTAGAGGGACTCGTCAAGGTTGCCCCTGCTCCCCTTTATTATGTTCACTATACATTAACCCTTTTATTGAATTATTAAGCCGGAACCCCTTAATTCCTCCCTTCACAGTCACTGATTTTTCTTTCTCAGTATTCGCTTACGCGGACGATATAGCGGTAGTCACGGATACCCCTGAAACAGCTAGTTTGGAAATTGAGAGGATGACTAAGGAATTTGGTGTGACAACGGGGTATAAACTTAATGCGTCTAAAACACATATCCTTTGTTCAGAGGCCATAACTTGGGAGGATGAGAGGGTGGTTGGAGAAGTCATCTATTTAGGGATACGCATTAAAACAGATATGGATGAATTGGTTAATGTAAAAAAAAAAAACAACAAGTCTGATCAACCCCCCATTTTGTTTGGGATATCATTCCAGCAAGAAACACTACGTAGTAGTTGCCAAAAGTGAACACGTGTAGATGTATACATAAATAGAAGAGGTAGGATGGGGATGCCGAGGGGGAGCAACATACTTTTGCCCTGGGTAACATTGTAGTGGGGCGAAGACGTCCATCATTAGAATAGTTATGGGCATGCCTCGTTAATAATGACAGTCTACTATAACAACCTACTATAGACTCCTGCAGAAACTGTACACTACACTATCTCTACGTCATGCTACATAAATCACTTCTGCCATTAATATCGATTTACACGGTAACCTCATACCTTCGGTATGAGGTGCACCATTGCACTACAACCACTAGGTTGCAGCATTGGCTCATCTGGGCCTGCTTTCCCTATCCTCTGTAGTTCTGCTACACTGCAGGCTTTGGGTACTTTCGCTTTCGGCTGCCTGTGTACCGGGCTCGCTCAGGCCCGTCCCCTGACTCCCGACCGCCTCACATGCAGTTTTCCCGAGCGGGCACATCCCCAAACGGCCTCGCTGCCATGGAACTGCCTCTCGCCCAGCGGTGAGTCCTTTTGTTATCTCAGGACGTGCAGGGGGGGGGGGGGGCTAACGCTGCTCCTATCAGCTGCGGGTGGCTGATTGCTGCCCTTGTGGTGTGCGTCTCTAGTCCTGGCCTTACTTCCCTCCACCCGGCTCACTGTTCATTTACCGCGCGGGTTGGGGGGGGGGGTATTGCGGCTCTCGGAGGCTGCTTCCTTTCATTTGGGGGCACTTGTGTCGATCGCAGGTGGGCTCTGCTGTATTTCTAAGCGCCCGGCAGCTCTCCACACGCTGCCGGTCGCTCACTGCTTCCCTATTCCAGGCTGGGCAGCGTCTCTCCCTGCAGCTGGTGGGCTCCGCGTATTGCTCAGCCATCAGGGGATGCTTCAGGCAGGCCGCGGGTGGGCTCCGCTGGCCCTGCTTCATGTCAAGTTCATTTTCGGCCGCATCACGCGCGGCATAGGGACGGGGTGCGGAAACGGAGACACGGACAGCGGGAGGGGGTCGGGAACGGAGACACGGACAGCGGGAGGAGGGCAGGATACAACCACACGGGACCGGGACGCGGGGGTCTTCAGAGGGGACCGGGAGCGGCAACACTACGTCCATCCCGGCAACAGAGACGTTAGCAATGACGAAAAACATCCCTGTAAAAAAAAAAAAGTAACCGCCCACCTCCGAATGACGAACAAAAAGGGGCGGGGCTTAAAAAAAGCAAGAAACGCCCATGAATCTGCTCCAGCCCTGAGTGACACACATCTCTTCCAATGGCTAGCCTTCATTTATGAAGCTAGCCAATGGAAGAGAAGGCGGGTTCAAGCCCCAGTACTGGGGAAACATAAGATCTCGGCGCTGCGCAGTGTACGCTAGGCCGAGCCCTAAAAAGGGTTGGGGCCAACACACACCCATGTCGTACTCCTCTTTCTATGGAAATGGGGATCAGTGAGCTCACCATTCTTCCTGTGTCTGATTTGGGCAAAATTACATTCATGGAGCCGTTTCATCTGGTGGCAGAGGTAGGGTGGGGCCCCCATTTCTAATAGAATGGACCACAGTTTGTCCCTAGGGACCAGGTTGAATGCTGATTTTAAGTCGACAAAGATCAAATAAAAGCTGCGTCCCTCCAGAAGTACTGTCTTCCAGTATACAAGTTGCAGCTTAAGAATTTGATCTATTGTGGCCATTCTAGCTCTAAAACCTGCCTGGAAGGGGCTGAGTATAGAATACTCCTCCATCCAACTCTCTAATCGACCCAATAGCACTTTTGCGTATATCTTCTGGGTGACATCTATGAGGCTTATTGGGCGATATTTTGCGGGTATCAGTGGGGAGCCCTTCTTGTAAATAGGAATAATTTCCACCCCCAGCCAGGTCTTGGGGATCGGCATTCCATGCAGGATAGCATTAAACAGGGTCCATAAGTATGGAGCCCAGATATTAAGCTCATTACGAGGCTTAGAGGGGGTAACCCTACTAAGGGCATTCATTATCTCTTTTAGACAAATTGTTGGTGCAGCATGATTAGGTGGCTGCAAGTGGGGGCACTCATTTGTATCCTGCCTAACTACACCCTCTACCCTTTCATATAGGGGTTCAAAGTGGGCCTTCCAAGCTTCTGCCCTCAAATTTGGTTCTATAGCCAATTTGTCCTCTGTGCCCCCAGTGTTTACTAAATTCCAAAAACTCCTCATGTCCCTGGAATATAGGGCATTTTTTCAGACTGTCCCATTTATCTTCCTACCACTGTTTCTTGGCCATATTAATAATGTTTTTGTGGGCTAATCGTTTATTTTTTATTATAGATCTTTCTTTAGATTTAATAGCTAGGACTAGTGCTCGTTTGGCCTAGCAACAATCGCCATTATACTAAGGGTGACCCGTAGTTTCTTTTTTCCCTAGTTCTAGAAATGGGGAAGAAAATATTTGACAGATCAGATACTAGGCCTTGGTGATTGTTCACGATTTTGTGTAAGACAGTGGTGGAAGCAGCAGTTTTACGAAGTTGATTTGCAGCCTTGAGGTATGGGATTACGGTTTGGTAAAGTGAGGCTAGCTTTTCCTGGGATTTGCAAAATGCTCCCCATTTGACTCTCCTCCTGCAACTGTATAGAAATAACCTGGGGCTAGTTGAAGATTGGCCTGTAATAGCGGACCTGGGGCAAGGCAGTGCCATCTCAAGAATCAGGGTTTTGTGCTCGCTGTCATATCGAGGAACGACCCTGAAATCAATCACCCGCTGCCAGGATTTAGTGTCCACCAAGATATAATCTAAAATAGAGGAACTGCCTGATCTGTTGTCGGTTTGGTTAGCTGGGGAGTCGGATATTGTACGCCTGTTACACGCCCTAAGGGAGTGATTCAGTGTAAGGGTATTCATCTGGAGTACCAGAACAGTCCAGCCCCGGGTTACCAGGATATTTGGTTTTGGTATGGCCCAATATTGGTCTTCCTCACTGGCATCACCTCCAGATAGGTCTTTCTGGGGTTGGAACGGGCAGTTAAAGTCGCCAGCAAGAATAACCGGGGTGTTATCGGGAATAGTATATAAAAAAGTAGTCAGTTGCTCTAGAGTTGTCGACTCTTGACCATGGGTGACTGGGCGAGAATAAACATTAATTACGGCTATTCTAGTCTTGGCAGGGAAACTCAGAATAACACAGAGTATATCTCGAGAGCAGGTCTCAACTAGCCTAGCCGTGCAACCCAGGTGCGCAGCAATCCAGGTACAAAGTCCCCCTGCGGGTCTTACCCTTCCTCCACTTGTAGCTGATAGACAGAAGGTCACATAGCCTAGTCTGTGGGTATCCTCCCTCGCCCAAGTTTCCTGGAACTTGCAAATGTCGCTGTCTTGCATAAATGCTCCCCACTCCGGGTTTGTCTTATTTTAATTTGAGGCCCGCAATGTTCCAGGATAACACACAAAATGTGGGTGTGTCTTTTGGTGGCTGGTTTAAATTACTGGGTTCATCTACGATGAGGCACTCGGCTCTGAGGGGTATGCTATCTGTAATCTCCTGCTGCTGGCCCACAGTAACCTGTGGGGACCTTGGAAGTGTACCTATTTCACTAAAATTAGTAAATGACCCTTCCACTCCCTCACTGTGGGAACCACCCACTCCAGCAACCCTCTTAGTGATCCATTATACATCCTGTCTAGGAGTAACGGGACTCTTGCACAACTTCCTCCACTCATGGGGGTCTGTAGGCGTGGGAGGGGGGCTGGGAATGGGCAATGTAACAGGAACAGGCTGTAGACTAGTATACTTCTTTAAACTGGGTTTTATTTTTAAAGTACGCCTGGTTCTAAATGTTAGTCTCTCTCTGGTGAACTCCAGCTTGTCCGTGGTGGTGGTGGTCCTTCGGTCGGGGTGACTTCAAGCAGCTGTCTTCTTCGGTGCAGCGTCTCCGGCCCCAAGGAAAAAGGAGACCAACAGAGGGAAGCCGTTAGTTTAAGCCTGATACCGGCTTTCCCAAAACCGGACCGAGTGGTTGTGCGGGAGCACCCGTGATATGTACAACTCAAAGTGCTCGTGCTCAGGAGGGAGGAGTGGTGTGAGGAACGTAGGAAGGGTAAGGTGGGGTGGAGGGTAACGGAAAGAACACAGGAAAGGCACGCACTGGGGTATCTACAGTAATTACACAGGGGCGCTCTTTCTCCCCACCCAGGTTGCCCAACGCCGCCGTACCTGAGAAAGCCACACTCCTCCCTCGGGAGTGTGGCACGGCGGGTCATGGGGTCGTTGGCCTCCTGGCTCTCCTCCGCTCTCGGTTCTCCCGTCCTCTTCGTCTTCTCCTCGCTTCGCCCTCGGTCTCTCTTCTCCAGCTCCGTCTCTCTCCTCCGCGGTGATGTCACACGCCGCACACAGGGATTCCTGCCCTTTCACCAATCCAGAAACTCCTACATCAGCCGGGGGCGTAGTCTCGTCGGAGTCATCATACGCCCAGTTAAAGGCGCCGGGATCATATTCCTCGTCCTGTTCCGACAGTGTTCCCCATTCTGCCCTCGATGTGTCAGTCTGTGGGGAAGGAGGGGAGTTAGGGTCAGGGGTCCACCAGTCCTCCAGGCCTCCCGTCCCAACCCCGTTACAGGGTCCCACCAATACTCCCACTGTGGATTTGGTTCTGCAATTAGTGGCTGCGTTAATTTTAGTCAATTTCTCTCCTTCTAGGGATGCAAATCTATTTATAAGTGGGAGATTGAAAAACAGTGGGCTTGGTTGATCCTGCCTTAGAATGGTAGTTTGCTGGTGCCTGGACCCTGCCCCACAGATTTGCCACAGATTATTATTTGGGGCTGGTCTTGGGGATAGAAATACCCCGGAGGGAGTGGCCAAATGCCCCCTTCTTGCCTTTGCTGGTTTCGTGTAAAAAGGGACCTTACAACCTGAGGGTTTCTAAAGTTGACCACTATAATGTCACCAGGAATATCTTTAGGCCTCTGGCCAACACATCCCACCCTGCGCGCAAATAAGGTCTCACCAGCATCCTTATACATGAATTGGAGCTGTATTGTCAGCCAGAAAATGAATTTGTTTTTTAAATCATAATATGATTCCCTTTGCCCCCTGTTGAGTTCTGGAACTCCAGTTAGGATCATAACATACAGTGTTATGACTGGGGGAGATTAATGCTTGGTAGAGTTGATCTTCCCTCTGCTACTTCTGTTTGTATGTCTTGCCCCTCTTTGACTCTATGCATTGTCCCCAAATGCTGCGCATTGGCTTCAACCAGAGGCATTTCTGGGAAGTGACCTTGCTTCTTGCCACTCTCCCCTCCTCGACTGCACTCCTGGCTTTGTAGGCTAATTTTATCTCTGGGCTTACTGGGAATATTCACTTGTTTGGTCGTGCCCTCCTTATTACACTGAGTTTGAGATGGCAAGCTCTGGATCATTACTGAGGCATTATCTACTCTCTGGTGATTGGGGCCGGTTTGGGTCACACGCTGCAGGGGGCAGTCTTCCTCGCTAGAGTTGGCATCTACCTTATCAACATAAGTTTCTAGCAGTGATGTAAGTTTATCTACCCGGGAGGTTAAGACGTTCAGCTCCTCCTTGATGATGATTCTCATCTGCAACTGTAGATCCATTACTAAATTTGCCACCCAAGATTGTTTTTCTATGCCTACATTTTCATGACCACCCTTTCCCCAAATCACCATTTACTACAAGATCCGCAGTTCCCTTCTTCCAATACTTCCCAGGCTTAGTGGCAGTTTTTACATTCCCTCTCTTCCCTGTGCCAGAGGGGAGATCCTCAATAGACCAGGCCGAGGTAGGTACATCGTGTACCAAGGTACATGTCCTGGACTGGGTACCAGAGAATACGGGGTTTGCAGTTAGCGTGGCAGATTGTACATCAGAGCTAGAGGAGAGAGTGGGTAATTCCTGTGTTATCGATAGCCGTCTTTCACTCAGTTCGATTTCAGATAATACTGCCCCTATAGCCATCTGGAGCATTTTATCAATAGAAGTGGGCTAACAGCTTGTTGGCGATTGAAAAGTTAGTGTTTGTTTTTTCCCTGCGCAGAGGCGTCTCCCCTTTTTGGCTTTTTAACAACAACACATGCTACTTATGCAATGGTCTTAGGATGTAGTGAAAAAGTCTGAAGCGGCTAGAGTGCTACACACAACATGACACTCCCACTAGAAATGTAAAGGGGAGGAATTGTAAGAGCCACCGACCTAACTTAGGGCAGACTTAAAGCACTCAATAGAATAATACTGGTGTGGAAGCACCCACCTTGCATTCAGAGTTCTGAGGTGGCTACGTTGACTAGAGATGATTTTCCAAGGATGACTAAGAGAGATGGCCCGGCCCAGCCTCTACTGTGCTCTGACAGGCGCAGACGGGCCGCTCTTGGCCCGGTCTTTGCCCGGGCACTCTGGGCGCGTCCCACGCCACAGGAGTGCTGGCGTGAAGATGAAGACGCCGGGAGGTTGACGTCACCTCCCGCGCGGTGCCGGGTATGGATGCTGCTGGGGGACTGAGTCCCACCCCAGCGCTCCTATCTGCCTCCCTGTGATGCCGGTTTCGGTGGCTGACCAAATATATCCCCAGAGCGGCAGGTGAACATTTTGGAGCTCCACGCTCCTTAGTTTTATAAGGACACATAGTTGTTAGGGATCCACGTAAAGCAACAAAGTAACCTTTTTCTCTCTTCCACTTGATGGATGTCTTAGAAAAGCAAGGAGGGACAATGATGGTGGCTCACAAGTGTTACACTTCAGCTGTTAAAGTTGCAAAACGGAGACAGAAGTTACAATGTAAAAATAAAATGAATGCATGATTTGGTGATTTTCTATTTATTGTGGATAAATCAATATACACAATGCTTTTTGGGTGGATTTTTGCTCTTTAACATCAGCACGTTTGACTCCACTAAAAACGAGCTTATGATGAAGGCAAAAAATGCCTGTTACTCCCTAAGTCTCCTCTGCAGACTGATTCCCTTTCTGCCGGCAGTAGCTTGTGCTCCACCATCCAAGTCTTCATTTTGTCACACAAATAAGTATTACGCCATGTTCCTCCACTTCCTGGATGCCAAACTAGCCATGGAGAAAGGCTTCCTGCATGATGCTACCACATTAGCTCCAAACTAATACTCTCTTCTGGTTACCATCATGGTCAAACTGTATTATAACACTGCATGAGTTGTGGGATAGTATAAAAAACGGATCACTTCACTGCCAAAATTATATTTCTGGTGATTACTTCTAACTACCTGATCGCAGATGCCTCACCCTGTGAATATCCTCCGGTGTCACGTTGAATAAAAAAAACTCAAAGAGCAGTGCACCTGTATATCTGTAAGTGGTGTTGTGGAGCTCCGCTCTGACTCGTTTCACTCTAGTAGTGACGAACAGAGCAGCATATAAGCACCACCCATGCACGCTGTTGTCAGTTCCTTTCTTTACGTGCCTTCGGACGTGGAGCCGGAGCTCTGCTTCTGATCTTCATTTCTGAAGAGCCTTTCTTTCTCTACAAATAAACCAGTGTACAAGGTAACATGTTTCCTCCTCAGACTACATGGTTTAAGCCTTGTAGAGACTGTTGCAAATGGATGTCTGTGCACAAATGAACCCAAAAGACATCTGACACTGCTAGGTGAAGCTATATGTGGCAAAAGAATGCAAGACGCCATGTAGGTCTTGCTCCCGGTCGCTGTTGAGTGTAGTCCCACTCCTAGCCCTGAAGTAGTTACTGCACAAGATCTGATCAGTCGAATTAATTAGGGAAAGTCAACTGAAGGGCTGTTTGGCAACACTTCAGCAATCTCTCCAACAGTGTAATCCATTTCAGGGCTATACCAGACGCTTGCTGTATCAATGGTGCCAGGCTCAACTGCCCGCACAACATCCTTTTCTGCCATTTCTAGGTTGGGGCCGTGGCCTCAACAATGTCCTGGCCATTAGGGACATGCATGTATTGGTATCCTGCCTCTCCAGCAACAACCTTCATAACCTCTTTAGTGTAGTGTGCTCTTAGTGGCACACAACCACCTCGTAGGTCTCAGCACTCACCACTTCCTCCAGGGTTAGCAGGTCTTCACATCGGACAAATGGGTCCTTCAAATCATTCAATGGTGTAATGCTGTGCCATTCCTTTTCGACCACCACAACTGCTATAGTAGCTTTTGGAGGACCACGTGTCCTTTTTTGCATCAGGTGTTTAGACCAAGAACCACAGAGATGGTAACTGCCTTGGTAGTTGTTACAGGATGTTGTTATTCCAGCTCCATCCTTGTTTAATAGGACAGGGGCCTTCATCTTATATTGCATCTTTGCCCTCTCAACGCCTTCTTGTGAAATGACAGGTTCAGGATGCTCATGCTAGCCCAGGTTCCAGTTGCCCTGGAACCAGGAGACTGGTGGCACTGGACCTGCAAGATCCCTTTTTTCCAATTTGCCATCCTGCAGGCACACAGATACTACCTGTGGTTGAACGTTGGCCACGAACATTTTCATTGGCAGTGCTCCCTTTTGGCTTCACCAGTGCCTGTCAGTTGTTCACTGCTCATATTTGGAGGTGGAGGGTGCCAGTCTTCTACTACCTCAACAAATTGCTATTGAAGACGGGCTTGCCACAGTCAGTCATGGACCAACTCCAGATGATCGTGAACCTCGTTACTTCGCCGGGGCTCCCAATCAGCCTCCCAATCTCACACCGGACTCCTTTGCAAAGTCTTTCTCTCACCTGAGTAATTCTGAATGCAGTGCACTTTCAGCCTTTTTTTCTGGATCAACAAGTCAAAGACTTTCAGGTTATGACCCCACTGTTTCGTCCTCTGTCGTCTATCTCAGTGAGGATGTCTCTGAGGCTTCTTGGCCTACTGGCCTCCTGCATCCTGCTCATTAAGCATGCCAAATGGTACATGTGAGCTGTGCAATGGGATCTGAATTCTCAGTGGGCCCAGCATCAAGTGAACCTGCCAGATGCTGTCCACGTTTTTGGATGAGACTGCAATTGGACCAGCAGCAGACCCCTCACTATACCCCACTCAGAGTTGATGGTGGTGATGGACACATCACTGCTGGGCTGAGAAGGCCATCTGGTAGATGTGGAAATCATGGGACTCTGATCCCAAAAGGAGCCCTCTCATTCACATCAATTTGTTTGTGTTGCAGAAGATTCACTTGACATTGAAGCCCTTTCTGCCTGCCATCAAAGGGAAATGGTGCAGGTTCTCATGGATAACAACCCCGCTGTTTGGTACCAGCAGGTGGTCCATGCTTGATTTGAGCTGGTGGTTTCCGGTGCTTACTACCGGCATTTAATCATCAACACTGGTGCTTTTCATGAGCACCAGTTAAGGACGCATTCATTTGTGGGGAGATTACGTGATTTGACTAGAATCACAGGATGTTGAGCCGACTCCTGAGACTCAAACCTAGTTCCTCGGCTCTGAAAGTCGGGAGCTCTGGCCAATACGCCACATCCTCTCCCCACTTACATGGTTAGCAGTTGGTTCTGTTTTAGGTGGAGCTAACAGAACAAATGGACTGAAGTAAGCTGCCTCCTGACAAGAGCACTGGCACTTATTTACAAATTAACTACTGCATAGGATCTGCAACGGGCAGGGTGGGGTCCTGTGCCTTTCCCAGGAGGCTCTGAGCGCCTGTAAGTAGCTTGGCATGTCTGGTTGTGAAGCATCTGTAGGATATTTGAACGCCAGGGTGAACGAACCCAGTTGGGAACACCTAGCAGATCACAAATGGCACCTATGCCCAAAGGTGGTGCTGGACATCTTCCAGCAATGGCTTTTAACGACCGCTAAGAAAGTGTATTGCCAACGTTTTTGTGCATTAGAAGGCTCTCTCTGAGATGCATTCTGCCTAGATTGGAGCACAAGACTTGTGTATGCCTTCCAGCTGCTACCTTTCCTGCCCCGTTTGAAGAAGAACAGGAACGACTGGGCCCATTTCATCTTAGTGGCTTCAGACTGGACCACAAACTTATGCGCTTGAGAATCTGTCCTCAGATCAGCTTACTGCTTCGGAAAGTCCTCCTGTTGCAGCAGCATGGCAGGGTCTGGCACCTAGGTCTGCACAATCTGCACCTCCATACGTGGAGATTGAGCTGAAACTGTTTATCTTCCTTCTGAAGTCATTGATGTGATCTTGGCAGCCAAGCACCCTTCCACAATTTCGGTGTACGCCGGGTGCTGGGATAAGTTTGTGGCTTGATGCGGCATCTGCCAGACAGACCCATTGCAGGCCAAACAGGAATCTCGATATCTAGTTGTTCGTTTTATATTTGGCCCACCAAGGACTTGTATTGGGCACTGTTAAATGTTACTTATTGGCCCTTTTGGCATTTTTTATGTTTGTTGGACCAGCCATCCTTGTTTCGGTCACCTATTATGAGGCTTCTTTAAGGTTTGCAAGATATGTTTCTGGCAAAACCCTTTGTGATGCCACATTTGATTCTCCTTTTCCTAATTTGTACCACTTTTGAGCCTATTCACAGTTGTCCGTTACGCCTCTTGACCTTCAAAATGGTTTTACTGCTCATGATTACATACACTCATTGCGTGAGTGAGCTTCAGGCCCTCTTGGTCCAGCTACTTTAGATCACCTTATTCCCCAACTTACTAGTGTTGAGAGCCCGAGCTGCGTTCCTGCAAAAGTTAGTGATGCTTTTTCATGGCTGGCCGGCTATTACTCTTCTGACATTCTTTGCTCTGCTTCAGCCCTTAAAAGAGAAAGAGAGACTTCACTGCTTGAACCCCAAGAGAATACTCAACTTTTACATTGTTCTTACCAAGGATCCCAATGGGGAGATAATCAACTCTTTGTGGGCTTCTCTGGAGCAAAGAAATGCACGGGAGGCTGCAGAAGCACACCATATCACAATGGATAGTCCCCTGTTTGATATCTGATACGCATGGGCTAAGATGCAGCCTCCAGATGATCGGAGGGCTTATTCCACCAGAACAAAGGCTGCTCCTACTGCATTGGCACACAGAATGCCTTTTCCTCAATATCTCTTAGGCTGCTGCCTGAGCATCAGTGCACATGTTCATACAGCACTATTGCCTTGATGTTCAGGTCCGTCAGGATGGACGTTTTACCTGTTTAGTCCTGCAGGATTTTTTAATCTGAGCCATTCCACAAACCTGCCACCTTGGAAGGTACTGAATTGGTATCTATTCACAAGGTAATTAATATGCGGTTGGAATTATCCATCAGAAGAACATGTTACGCACTTTTGGTAATGGTCTTTTGGTGGATAATCTGGCAGATTTCTCACAGCCTTCCCACCTCCCTGTTCTATTGAAATGTCTCTTTTTCTGCTTAAAAAGGTCCCAATTTAGGATTATGTCCACTTGTCCTAGTTTGCTGATGTGATGCTCGTCTGAGGGCGCGCATCCGCCTGTTAAAGAAACTGTCTTCAGTGCACATGGATGGTGCTTATATGTGGCTCTTTTCCTTACTTCTGGAGTGGGAAGAAGTCGGCTCGGGCATCTCAATGCCACCTATTTGTTCAATTTTTGGATCAAGTCTGGCACCTGGAATACTCACTTGTTGAGGATCTGCTGGTAGGTAGGGTATCCACCAGAAAGGAATTACCAAAGGTACATAACTTGTCACAGGCCAGGGCTCATCTCTTATGATGTTTGAGATATAGTAATAGCTGAAAGAAAGAACTTCGAAACAAGGCTTCTACCTCTATGCCCCACTGCAAGCTTCTCTTCCACTCTTTGCTACGCCTTCCTTGCCACAAAACTTTAGAAAAGAACAAAAATGCATTCTCTCGATATATTCCAGCTTTCTGCAGTCTTGCGTGCTCTTCTTCTTTCCCACGTGTCAGTCTTGCATGCTTGTCATCCTTCCCATATGGCAGTTCTCTCTCTCTCTCCTCCCCCACTTTCTGTCGTGACCCAAAAAACAATATTATCTTGCACTCCTGGAGCTTTTGAAATTGTATTATGTGCACTCTGTAACCCCTTACATCTCAATCCTATTTTTCTTTTTCTTACTGTTTAAATAGTTCAGAGGCTACCCTTAGGGCTATATCTGTGCTAACTAAATATTTATATAAATGCCCAAAATAAAATAAAAACTATATGCTGTGTTAATAAATCCATTAATATTGTTAGTATTTTTGCTCCTTTTTCCCATAACCCATAGTAGGTTCTTAAATGGTTTTCCTAGTATGCTAATTTATCTGGAAATTAATTTGTAGGCTATTTACATTTATCATCCTCTGGTAGCTATATCTCTCATCTCCACCAGTGGCCATCCTGACTGCAAAGTGGTTTGGCCTTTCTTAAGGCACCAGGGCAGCATCATCTAACCTCATCAGCCAAAATGTTCTGCTAGTTAAAGCAGTGGTTTGGTGAAAAAGCTACTACAGTTTGCTTATACCTCAAGTTTTCACTTCTTTGGCTCTCTTGAGTTAGGAGCATGTAATCCTCAAATATCTGCTATTTCAAATCTAGTAGCCTCAAGGGATGTTCTTTCATTTGTATGTTTATTTCGGTGTCAAGGAACCCGAGGTGGGATTTGTCAGCATTAGTTCTGATACCATGCTTTGTTGACAACCTAAGAATCTGCTTGATTAAATATCATGTTAAAAAATATGGGTTATTTCTTGGAACTTGAGAGAAATTAATCGGTAAATTAACATTTTAAATTAATATAAAATCCTGTAAGTCCTTGATTGACACTTTTTCATGCATTATTATGCCTACTCGCAAGGGTCTAGATTATAGCATTACAGATACAAGCGACTGGCATTATTTACTGATCTGTTTCATCAAGACCATGATGGGTACTTTATTTTACAGGAAAGCATCATCTCGCAAGGGACCAGGTTAGAGTACTGCGGATAGGAGGCTCTGACTCGACAAAGAAAAACGACACCATCTGTTGAAAGGTACCTCCTATCAGCTTACAACTTCTAGTTTAATTACCTAGAATTTGACAGCAGATAAGGACTTCTCGGGCCCATGTAGATGGCTCTTTTCCTTGGGTTCTCCACCATTTAAGTCAATACCTTTATCTGGCTTTGCTCTTAGTTTCAGATTATGTTTATTTGGTTGTCTAGTGCTTTCTTTCTGTTGGGTTACCATTTCAATTTTTATTTTTTCCACAGTTTAAGAAGCCATTAGCCCGGCGAGTATACCATTTCATGGTGTTCACTAAATCCTATGCCATGCTTTGGGTGTGTCTCCTTGTTCTTTCCTCGTATGTCCAAGGATATTGCAAATCCCTGATGTAGGAAGTACGAAATTGAGGTTATAAATTGTTGTAAATAAGCAAGCTTGTTTGATGGTGTTCCATGATGCGTTCCCATAAGGTGCTGGTTTCTGAATTTACATAACGCTTTAGGATTTTGAGCATTTAATCGGTTTCTGATTTTTACGTTAATTTTTGAGTTTACTTTATCCTGAATAAGTGTTGCATGTTTCATTTGACTCAAAGAATGAAGGAAACACTGACTTGGAACTAGACAAGGCTCCAGAATCCTTTAGTTTCTTCATAAGGTGACTTGAAAGGACAGCTTTCATTTTTGTAATGATATTTTTTAAAGTAATTACGAAATTCTCTGTGTGGATGTTATCAGTCACTATACTGAGAAGAGCCCTGTACAATTCAAAATCCACTCTTGCCAGCATGCAAAACTCCCTGAATTCTACAACTGTAGAGCGAGGATCTCGTACACTATCACGACCCTACCAGTCTCGATTTAAAAAAAAAAAAAATTTTTATATGTTTTTATTTTTTCAGTTCCAATCGATGTTGATGAGTTTGCAGCCTACATTTTGTAATCACTCCCCTGTGGCATTTATATTTTTAAGAAAGTATGGGAACGCTTTTCTGAAAAGCTTCCAGTAAGAATAACTGGCAGCCAAAGCTGAGATTAGGTAAAACTTTGAATATCACACTTTCCACCTTTAATTCGCTTTGTTAGCCTGGACAGCCTGTATGCCATAGGTGGTGCTGTTACCTCTAGTAGTAACCGCACTTTGCGTGACTTTCATTTCACAATTTAAATAAACAGCCAGGTTTTATTGTAAACCCTCTTTAAATATGTTTTATAATTGTTGAACCTTTACTTACCAAATTGGCTAGCGAATGGGTACATATCTTGGTTACTCATATTTTGTGATGAGATTTAATTGTGTTAAAATTAATATTCTTAGAAACCTCAAAAGAGAAATATTTTGTGAGCGTACAGCGAGCAGACTTTGATCTCTTTTTCTGTTACATTGTAAGAAATTGAAACTCCTGATAGGAATTGCTACTAACAATTAGAATTTCGACTGGTAGGCAATGTGGTGTTTTTCATGGATTAAAGCTACGATTCCCACCCGTTTCCTTCGCATTGACTTATCCCTATGTCGGCAATTACACCAACGGCCGAACCACGTGTTGCCTTTGCAACTCGGTCGCAACAACAAATGCGTCTTAACCACGCAGTCATTTACCATGCATGTCTTTACGACATCCCTTAGGTAAAGAAGCGTTAGACTTAAAATCCCACTGCTTTCCCTACCAGACTGGAGTTGAAATAGTAAACTATACTGTTTCAAAGCCCAGCGCTTTCCGTAAGGCAAGTAGTTGTAAAGATGTTGTAAAGACTTGCATTGTAAAGGAGGGCGTGCTTAAGACGCATTCGTTGTTCCAACTGCGTTGTTAAGGAATGCTTGGTTTAGGCATTTGTGGTTGTTGTACAACCAAATGTCACTTCTCTCACCCAAGAACAGTATATGTTTGTTTTTCTATAAGGCGTGGTCTTCTTGCCTTTTGTATTTTCCAGCCAGTACACTGCTGTGTATGTCCAAATTTCAACATTGAATTGTTGCATCCATCATAATACCCTAGTTTTAGATCGTCTTAGCAATAGTTACTAAATATTCGTATCCGAGCACCAACTTTAAGAAGCTACAGCTTGAATACTTTGCCTTAGTTCTGAGTTTAGCAACACAAAGCAAACATATTTACACTTCACCATGATTAATCTACCTGCCTTGCAAGTCTTGATGTTGTGGTTGCAACCCTATTCCACAATAAAAAAAACCTCATGGAATGCCTAGGATTCCTATTACTTCTTGACTACTCCATTATTGCCTACATCCCATAATAGGTACTGATTAAAGTTGTTGGAAATTGGGTTTCTGGTTGACTGGGGTGTGAGCTCTGGTCCAGCACAACCACAATCCAAGTCAGGGTAAGGCTCAAGGAACTCACAGAAGATGAGTCCAGGACCTGTTGGGGAGCCTGTTACGCCCCTGATGCTCAGATCATGAGTCCAGCAGACTAGCCACTCAAGTCACTCTGGGGTCCTGGGTTCAAGATGGAGTTGCAGGTCCAGGTCTTCTTGCCGAGGGAAGAGGGTGGCAGGCAATAGGCCAGTTGTTCCTTGTAGAATAGCAGTCCAGCAGAGTGGCAGTCCTTGTAGCAGCACAGTAGTCCTTCTGCTGAGCAAAGAATCCACAGGTGCAGAAGTGTACTGAACTGGTGGTGCCTGAGGCCCTTCTAGAAGCTTCTAGAGGCATGCCTTTGAAGTGCACAGATGCCCTGCCTTCCCTGCCCTGGCTTCAAGCTGGCCTATGTGACAATACAAGGTTGTAGGCCGTTTGTGTGGAAACAGGACACAGCCAATTCAGGTGTATGTGAGAAGGCCCAGCTCCTCCTTCCCGTCCTACCAGTGATGGCCCATCCAGTCACACCTAAGCTCCCATTGTGTGTGGCTGCTTATGGTGAATACACAAAGCCCTACTGCCAATTACACCCAGTCATGTGACTAGGGACAACCTACAGGCACCAAATGGCTAAGGCAAGAACATGCCAACCTTCTAAAAGTTGCATTTTCATAACTGTAATTTAAAATCTAACTCACCCATAAATTGGAATTTTAAATTAAGATTCCAGAGACACCAAACATGAACCAGTCATCTCCTCCTATTTGGAAATTACACTTACAAAATATAATAAGGCAACTACAGTGTTATCCTTTGGGAGAGATAGGCCTTGCAGTAGTGAAACATGAATATTAGAGTTTTTCATACCAGGACAAGTAAAACTTAAAAGTACATGTCCACTCCTTTTATTACATGGCACCCTGCCCTCTGGATTGTCCTGGGCCTACCCTAGGAGTTACATATGTATTAAAAAGGACAGTTTGAGCCTGGCAAAGGGCGTATTTTGCCAGGTCGACATGGCCGTTTGAAACTGCACACACACGCTCTACATTTGCCGACCTGAGGCATGTTTGAAGGTCTACTTAAGTGGGTGGCACAATCAGTGCTGCAGGCCATGTCTGAACTGGGGTGGCTTGGTGAGTAAAATAACGATGGATTAAACCCAGATCTGTGACTGGGGGTGAATGTTTTGCCATTGTGCTACATTCCGTCCATCATCTTGTGTGTTTTGCCGTTCACCCTATGTGGGAAGGGTATGCCCAGACGTGGGTCCAGTGCTCACTAAGCCACTGGAGTCAAGCTATCCTGGCTGAAGATGGCTGATAGCCAGAAACCGGTCCTAGGATGCTTGATTCTGGTCCAAGGACGACCTGGCTTAGCAGTTCCGGCTGGACTGTTCTCATGAGGCACAGGGTCCAGACTGATTTGCTTGTCTGAACTGGGGTAGCTTGGTGAGCAAAATAACGATGTATTAAACTCAGATCTGTGACTGGGGGTGAATGTTTTGCCATTGTGCAACATTCCTTCCATCATCTTGTGTGTTTTACAGGCCAACTAGTGGCATATATTTTACAGGCCCTCGGCACATGTAGTGCACTTTTAATAGGGACTTATAAGTAAATTTAATATGCCACTTGGGTATGAGCCAATGTTTTAGGGAAAGAGCACAAGCACTTTAGCCGTGGTTAGAGGTGATAGACTGTGCAGAGTTTAAAGGCCAACAAAACCGAAGTCAGCAAAAACAGGAGTTCTGAAGGCAAAAAGTTTGGGTGAAACTACGAAAAGGATACCAGGTCTAACAGAAGTCACTAATTCCATTCTGATGTAGTTGATCATGATATGCAAATTATTCATGGCTTATCCAGATAGGGCATTAAATTGTACATGTATGAAATATCAGTTGAGTGCTCAGGGAGTACATGTATCCATGATAGAGTGGTCACAGAGTACTCCATCTTTGGGTGAGTGCTCATGGAACATGCAGATGGTTCTCGTCAAGTAGACTTATCCTTTTCCCTTGTGGGGATATTCACTCAGCTCACCTTTCCCCACACTTCACTCGCACTTCTAAGTGAGAGTTACAGTGTATACATGCAATATCCCTAGATTTGTAGCCAATGTGTATGCATGCTTTGGTTATTCATGAAGTTCATACAACTCCTGTCCCAACACAATTGTGCATGATGTACCAGTATCTTTAAATAGGAGCTCACATATGTGGTAGATCCTGCATGGCGTTTACGTAATTCCTGTATACTGATGATTGTCAGGTGTATGTATCCTATATCCTAGATGGGTTCTCATAGGTTATAAAAATGTGTTGAGTGTTTTCGAAGCTCATAAAATACATTACTGTTAGATGAGCATAACAAAGTGCCTGTGACTTATCATCCATTGCAGGTGCTCATGGATTGTGTATATCCAATAGTAATTAGTTAGATCCAGATGGAGGTTGTTTACTCTGTAAGTAAAGTTATGAATAATACAAACAATACCCACAAGAATTGCGGCTCGGACAAGACCAGGAACATGATTTATCAGATAGAAAAGCTCGGAAAAGAGTACCCTAGGTTATTCATAGAGAGAGAAGCTATGTTTTGAGATGCCTTTTAAACAAAAGATGATCTTCTATTTCTGTGATATATCGTGGCAGCATATTCCACAGTTTAGCTGTGGCGTATGAAAGGGATCTGCCACCACATCTGGCTCTGTGAATTCCGGGCAGTGCTCCTAGCCTGTTGATGACTGAGCGCACTCTGCCCCTAAAGATTTGCATGTGGAGATTGCATCTAGCCCACTCTCTTCAAAGAATTGTTAATAAACGCCATCAAACCAGTCTACTCTTGATGGGTGCTCAAAGACGGCAGATATCAATTGACAAGGTGTTTATATCCCAATAGATGCTCATCGATTTCATGTCTCTTGTCTCTAAATGGGTGCTGGTTTGTGCTTGCCTAAAACTGTCTCACTGCACATGCAGTTTCGTTAACTGTAAACTGTACCTAATAAGCAATAATAAAGCTATGTGGTCTCCTCTCTAGTAGGTCACACTTTTGGCTTTGCCAGTGTTTTTTTTTATTCAACAAAGGAGTTATAATGCGTGGAAACTCATAGCGGTTAGTTTTGTAAAGGTTTTTGTATGGAGGACATTTTTAATTTATCTACCTAACATTGCGGACAGCCATGCTAAACTACTACAAAAAAAGTTTTTAAAAATCCTAATAATTACAATGAAATCAAATGTGCATATGAGCGCAAACGAAACACCCACTAAAGCAAGAGCAGCCGCAGCAGTTTGGGATTGCTGGGCCTGCTAAAATTATAATAATAGTAAAAGATTTTCAAAAATGAAAGCGTGACAGGAAGCAATGGGGAGTGGAATAAAAATATAGTGCAGAGTATAGGCGCCAAAAAGGGAAAAGCAAAGGAGGGCAAATAAAACAAGGGATGGGCTTTGCACCCACCAGCCCTCGTATAAATAAATAAATAAATAAATAAATAAATAAATACTAAAAAACATATAGACGGTCTGGATGGCGAAAAAAGTATAGTTTGTGCAAAGGGCACACAAACAAGAAAAAGAAAATAAACACTAGAGTGCTCAATGCATCTCATCCAGTCACAACAATGCAAAAATTAAAAATTATCCTGGGAGAGACAAGCAAAAGAATAGGGATGAAAACCACGGAATCAAAAGCACATACTTGAGATAGTCAACAAAGCCATCCAGTCAAGGGTAAGGGCGCAACCCAAATCCAGAGTATATTTTATTTATTGTAAAAGATAGATAGAAAGATAAATAGCTAGATAGATAGATAATGGAATTTTGTAACTTGGAATATGTTATACATGAAGGAAGCCCTGGGGGAGGTTGATAGTGTATAAGACTCCCTTATTGGGGCTGTGGAGAGTGCTGCATGGAAACTCGAAGAGGCATAGGTTGTGAATGATACGCCATTCTTGAGACATGCAGAATCTCGGGTACACTGCAAGTTTGCTACATCCTAAGGCTGTGGCAAAGGTGAATCAGAGGTTGTTTCATGTGTCAGATGTGTGGCAAACTGTGTTTTTTACTTGGAGTAAAGTTGGTCCAATGTTTAAATATTTTTATTATCTCCATACTTGAAAGATATTTTAACATAATATCAAGGTATAGATATCCCAGAGTTCTGGTTCTTTTGGATCATAAAGATTGTGATGTGAGTATATATCATATGAAGAAAAGGAAAAAAAATTATATATTTATATATATATATATTTATATATATATATATATCCAAATAAACGAACCTCTCCAGCAAGAAGACGTCAGCCCACACAGGTAAGTTGAACGGACCTCCTTTATTGACAGGAAACAAACGGCATGATGCATTTCGGCGTAACGTGCCTTTTTCAAATGCCTAATGTTTGTAGAATTCACCTGCACACGACGGGTTCCACTGAGGGGAAGATGAATTTCAACCCGCAACTACGAGTTGATTGGCTGCAGACACACTAGCGGTAGTCCTTGCCCCAGTGGGCGGTGTCCACAGCTCGCCCAGGATTGTGGTCAATGTAGTGTGAGGGGGTCAATTCTCTTTACCTACACCCCACCAACAATACTAGCAGCGCACCAGTGTCACTTCCCTTAGTAGGCAGCGGTGACGCGATGCAGTCATCTCCCCATGTTAATGGCCTTTCGATGCGCTGTCAGCTGCGGTGGCTCGGCGTCTTCCCAAGAGCATTGAGACTTTCCACGAGTTACCACACTGCGCCGAGCACTTCAGGGCGGGGGCTTCAAGTGCGAGTGGCAACGCACTAAAACATCCAAATAAACGAACCTCTCCAGCAAGAAGACGTCAGCCCACACAGGTAAGTTGAACGGACCTCCTTTATTGACAGGAAACAAACGGCATGATGCATTTCGGCGTAACGTGCCTTTTTCAAATGCCTAATGTTTGTAGAATTCACCTGCACACGACGGGTTCCACTGATATATATATATATATATATATTTTTTTTTTAATTCGGTAGATGTAGAGTTAAGCCTAGTGAAACTATACTTACCTATGTATGCCTTCTTCACAATATTTTTTGGGGTATATTCTGGCTATTTTTGTAGCACTACATTTATGTGCTAATATCCTAATTTACCTCTTGAAGAGAACTGGATTCCCCTCATCGCTCTTGTCAGAGAATTTCCATGATGTTATAGAAGGACTATCAGCTCTTTGCGAAAGACCAGGGTTGTCTCTGTATCTATGTGTGGTTTAGCTTGGCCACTTTGTTAAACAATTTCCATGGCGCTCTCCTATTAGATGTAGAATTTATGTGAAAACCCAAAGAAAAATGGATAAGAAAGTAGCAATCTAATGACTAAAGGTCTTTTTTGGTAGCCATTTAACATCAGCAATTTGATATAAGGCACAATGTACCAAGACACACAAAGAGCAAGTACAAATGTCCTGAAAATAAATCTAGGCTGCTATCGAACGATTTATATTAGTGTAGATAATGGTAAGAGTGTGGAGGGACACCAGTTGGGAAGGTTATAGAACAAGTTACTTTAACTTGGTTATTGACAAGCCTTGGGAGCAAATGTTGTCATAGAAGGAGGTGCCTACCCCGAAAGTGCTGAACAAAATATAGAGCAGGTCGCCTTATATCGGAGCAAATAAGAAGGAGCATGATCTGACTTTAAACGCACCAGTTGGGTAATTTCATCAATCCGAGATGTGCTAAATTGCTTTCTTGTCCAATTCTGGCTAATCCAGTGCTAACAATGTCTTGATAATGGCTGGCAAACCGTTTCGAACTATTTTCATAACATTTTTAGTATTGAACGTATCTGCAGGTGTCAATTGGCTGCATCTTGCATTTTCTTTTATTTCATTTTTGGTCTGCCATTCAGCTTTCTCTAGTCTGTTCAACTGTACTTATTTTGTTTTCTATGAAACATTCCCCCCCATATTTGGCAAAGAAGCAACGGGAAGCAAAATGTAGGCATCGGACAGCTCTGGCCATACGAATGTGGGATCGTTTTTGTATTCCTATGACCTTAAAGCAGACTGTAATTCTCTACCAAAAAGAGTGTCCCAAGTATTTGCCTACATTAATGCCGAAGTAGTTGGTAGGTGCTCCTGTTTCTTCTGAAAGATGACATATTACATTCGATTAGGCCCCATCATTCAGGTGCAATTTAGGCTTGCTATTTGTGTGGCAAGTAGTGCCATGTGACACTCTTGTGGCCATCTGTGTGTCTGCACTGGACACTGCCCTCTGCCAACCCTGTTAAAGTACTGTCTACTAGAATTTTATATTTGAATTTACTGATTTGTTGACCTTCACTATAATGCTAGCCATCTTATTACGCCCACTTTAGTATATTTAACACCCAAGAGTTAAAATATCCATTTGTGTTTTTTAAGTTGGACATTGCGCTTACGAATAGGAAAACCTTGTTATCCTAAATGGTCACCTACAGTTTCTACTTTATCCTCATTTCCTTTTTTATTCAAGTGTTCAAGGATGGCTCTAGGGTGGTGCGACCAGTGCCACTGCACCCGGTGCTGACTTCAGGGAGTGCCTGGGCCTGTTATCAAGTTTATTTTGGTTTTAAAAGCACCTTATGCCACATTTCTTGCTTCCAGCAGTTTCCAGGCAACAAAAAAATGTCAAGATAACTCAGGTAATTAATGTTCTTCCAGGAGAGAGATG
This sequence comes from Lissotriton vulgaris, assembly GCF_964263255.1. Classification (NCBI taxonomy): domain Eukaryota; kingdom Metazoa; phylum Chordata; class Amphibia; order Caudata; family Salamandridae; genus Lissotriton; species Lissotriton vulgaris. The sequence continues at coordinate 202,907 of NW_028248901.1, read as the reverse complement.
GGAGTTTTGTCTAGTTAACGTTTTGACTGATCATCGAATAGCACAGAGGATTAATATGCCTGTTGCAGAGAAAGTGTACCATGCTAATCACAAAGTGCATATAATGTAAATAGGTCAATGAGTTACTGCCTTTGTCACAGAGATCCTAATATAGAACAGTGAATTATTAACTGTCATCAAAGAACTGCATACACACTGCAAAGTGTAGATTAGTGCATAGATTACTGTTGCAAAAATGGTTCATTTGGGTAGAAATCTATTCTTCTTATTAAAGAGAACCCCCAACTATGGTGTTCTGTTTTCAATTCTCACTCTGTTCTTCTCTAGACCAAGCACTATATTGACTACCAGTAAAGCTGACATGTCACTCCTACACCTTGTAGTCCTCTGGCTTATGTAACATTTCCTATACCCTGATTTACACGTATAATTGATTGTCCCTTTGTAATGTGTGTATGATGCAAAGTGCTCTGACACCCTACACTGAAGCTATATAACGAATTAAATGCATCTGAAAGAGAGTGGTTATGGAGACTTGAGGAGCACTAGGGGGTGGTGAGGTAATCCGTGGTGGAGGTGGTCTTCACCTTCATCAGCAGGTGTGGGGTGCCAATAAACATTGTCGCACCGGGTGCCACCAGCAGATGGGAGGGTGCCAACAAACATTGTCACACCGGGTGCCACCAGCATTAAGCCAGCTCTGCAAATGTCTTCTTGTGCTATATAAAATGCATGTTTTAAAGACAAACAAGCAGGAGAGGCTCGTGTCGGGGAAGAAAGGAGGAGCAGATGGGGGTGTTGGAGGAGAGATGATGGAGACAAATTAAAAAATAATAATACAGCCTTATGACCCTCCAGTGAAGGCCCGCTCCTGCGTTAAAGGCCCGAGCCAAAGTCGAGGGACTTTAACAAGGGACCGGGACTTTATTAGCCAGTATAGCCCTGCTACAAAGGACTATAAGGCTATTAGAACATTCTGCCACTAGAGAGAAGAATGTTCTGACAAATCAAACAAAGGCCTCTCAAAGGCCTTTGTAAAAAATGGAATGTTGCTCTGCGGGCCTTTACCGGCCCGTAGAAGCATGGAGCACTCCATTGTCTACAATGAAGCTACCACCATTCCAATGTTCGAATAAAAGATAACTTACCTGCCGCCCTCCAGGGTCGTGTTGCGCTCTTCTGCTCCTCTCCTCTTCAGTGCAGGAAGGCACAAGCTTCCAGCCTGCCCTGTGGCTAATCCCGAAGCTACTCTCATGCATGAGAGCAACTTCAGGATTGGCCTGAGTGCCGATGATGTGCGCTCCAGGACAGACTAGGAGTCTGTGCTTGCTCTCTCCAACTCCAGCAATGCAGCTAGGGTTGGAGAGAGATTCACTGCGCATGTGGGTTTGTCTGGCCTGAGACAGCAGGCCAGACCCACATGCTCAGTGAATAGTAGTGCCCAATACTCCCCCTCCAGGCCATCATTACCCTGGCCCTGCCCCTAAGCCTCTGCACAAAAAAATAAAACTGGTTTTGAACCAGTTTTATTTTTCATGGTTATTAGATACTGACAGGTGGGGCGACGCTCCTCCACCATAGCAGAGGAGCCGCCGATGGCCTCTAGATAGCAATTCATTAGGGTGCGTATAGATGTGTATCTAACACTAAATATCAGAAATTAATTTTCAGGTATTGGTCCATATTATTGTAACTAAAATATCTTCTGACAAATATTTTGTATAAAAATATATTGCCCCTATTGGAGTTAATAATAGAAAATCTACACTCAATGAACCAACGTTTTTACAAGCAATTAGGACACAATATTTCTGTCACATTAAATTTTTATTTATGCTATTCTGATACATCAAAATTATGTGTATCCCATGAACTGCTTTCAAAATGGTAGTGTATGCATTAACAAAGGTAGTACTTGATTCAAAAACTGCATGGTGAATGACAAGATGGAAATTGCGACAGCACAGCCATTTTGGTATCCCCCGGTGCAACGTGATACATTTTTAAAATATTCATTAGTCTTACTGTCTCATGTTGGTGCGACAGTAAAGATCATGAACTATCTGCAAAAATTTTGAATTTGTCAAAGGTAGCCTCGGTGAGAAGGGAAGCTGTGTTGCTAGTAGCAACGCTTGGTGGCAGATTGTGATTGTTGTAGTGGGAAAGCTAGGGTAGATGTGTGTAAAGGCAAGCAATGGTCAAAGAGCGGAAACCCCAGGCAGCATTAACTGGGGCAAGGCAAGTAGAGAAAGGTCTTGGAGGTGGAACGCAACTATTCGGTAGGGAACTTAGCAGTGATGGGGATGCCAGGGTGACACACCTAACAAAGAAGTGGGGCGGCCAGTCGTCCCAAGCATATGCACAGCTCATTGATTGCCATCTTGGCAAGAATGTTTCCAATTTTTCATCATTATTTATCTTCATGCTTTCAACTGTGTAATCACTTGTAATCCCACTCTTCTCATACTTCCATTCGAATCCACCCCCTCCGTGTGTATGCTTATTTTCAAGTTTCTACTGTTCTAGCTGCACCCATCCGGACCTTTGTGCAAGAACATGACGTGAAGCATAAATTCATTCAAAGCAGTGTTTGTTTGATGGACATAACCCAATGCATTTCGGGCTCAACGCCCTTCTTCGGGGGTCACTACAAATGATCAAAAAAAGCATCATTAAAATCTACGTATTCTGTAAGTGTTAACTTAATTTTCTTCATTTAAGCACCTTTTATTCGTTATTTAAAACTCATCAAATTAATAAACCATATAACCTTCACACTCTACTAAAAATATTTATGATTACGATGGACCCTTCCATTTAACTCCCTTTCACTACGTGACGCCTCCCAACTCTGTGTGTGAAACTGAGTTTTGCCCTTTGTTTCGGTAACGTCTCTAGTACGTATGCAGCCCACTTTAAAACATCATGCTATCCACAGGTTGTGTCTCTCTCGTTATGTTCAGTGCCTACCTCTCAGGTTATTCCTTCTCCGAGTTGTCACTCATACCCTCCCTCTCATCCAACCTCCATACTAAAGTTGTTCCCATTTTACAAATCGACAAAACCCTCTCCTTTCCGATGTGAAAACGCCATTCACCCGTCCCTCTTTGGACCGTAGTCTCAATCCTGCACCACATTTTCGCATTATCCCGTAAACAACCTTTCGTTTCGCACGTACCTGTGATTATCCGTGTTAAAATCTTATCGCATTGTCCTCCACCCAAAATCGTATGCGTCCCATCGTTCCTAGCGCTGTTAAAATCCTCATTCTTCCCTCCCTATTGGTTCTTCAATTTGATAAAAAAATGAAAGAATGCCATTTAGCTAATCCCCCACCTGGCGCTACACTTCCCAGAATTCCATGTGCAAAGATGCTCCTAGTGAATCTCATCATATTAAATTCCAGTTCAAGTAAATCACTTGTTACGAAGTATCATTACACTCTTCAGAACAAACAAACATGCATTTAACGATCATTGTCTGTACACGTCCATCTTATAATGTTTTTCTCTGTCCGTCCTGAACCACGTGGTTCTTCATGCGCGTGGATTCGTATAGTCCTGAACTGTTCATCAATTATTTTTGTCTGTGGGTGCTTCCTGTGGGTAGGCCCAAGTTAAGATGCGTTTTTGAAGAAATACAGGATGCACACCTTTCTTTTTCCACCTTCAACTGTAATCGAATGTAATCAATGTTATTACTGGATTGCGTGCAAAATTGCTAAGTGCCTAGCCTCTTGGCACTAGGGTACTATAACAAAGAAGTGGGGCGACCAGTCGTCCCAAGCATATGCACAGCTCATTGATTGCCATCTTGGCAAGAATGTTTCCAATTTTTCATCATTATTTATCTTCATGCTTTCAACTGTGTAATCACTTGTAATCCCACTCTTCTCATACCTGCCTGGACCTTCGACGACTTACCCTGCCCTTGGTGCTGCCACTTAGGGTGACACGAGACTCTGAGACCCCTCACTACCTTTTGCAGTAAGCCCCTCCCTATTTTACACTATGCTCTTCTGAATAGTGGTGAGAAGCATGATTAAGGAGACCGAGCAGTGAAAGAACCATAGATGAGTGACTGTAGCTGTTGATTATTTCCTCTCACAAGGAGCGAATAGAGACGAACGCCTATGTAAGAGATGCTGATTGTGTGAGAATGTGTGCACATATATGTACCTTCAAAGTAAGATTTATTTTGTTCCGTACGGGCATCTAAGACGAGTTTTATACCTGGCCCCAATATTTGTCAAGGATACTGGGAAAGATTGATTGCCTATCGGTCATTGGTTCTGCCTCACACGCGTCTTTCAAGTCTTTGCATTATCATTAAAGTATCTCCATTCGGCATGCAGAGCCTATTATTGGGTTATGTGATGTTTGCATCGCTATTGTGCTCATATTGATTTTGAAAGCCATGGGGGCGGGGCAGAGTCACCCTAGGTCAGCCAGTCCAAAAAAGCAGCACCTGGGGGTTACCCCTGGGGCAGAAACCCCAGAGATTGACCCATTTCTGTGTGCTTGGCCACACATGCTGTTTCTGTGCAGTGTGTGTCTGTGCCGCTGAATAATCCATGAAGCAATGATCCGTATACCCTTGCAAGAAATGCATTTCATCTCTGTGTCCTCCCGACTGCGGCGCTTTCCTCTGGAGGATCATCGTAAGCCTTATTTATGTGGCTCGTGGTTGTTATTGATTTGACTACAGCCTATTTTGTCACAGAGGCAAAATGAATTGTTCTCAAATCCATGTAAGTGCTTTTCTATAAGCCATCTGGGACCCTCCACATTGTAACAACACGGTAATATTACACGTTGTTTCAGTTTAACATGTAAGAAGAACTAGAAGTAATTCACTAATAGCGCCATTCTGGCATAATTTCTCCGCCCCTGAATTTGCTCGTGCATTGGAAACATTCAATGTCACTAGAGAGTGTTTCTAACTGCTAAAATATCCCTCAATTGGGCGCTTTTAAAAAAATATCTGGGTCCAGTGCGTGGCCGGTCATGCACCCCTGCACCATTTGAACAGCAGAATCAAAATCTAGTATTGCTGCTGTCTTTGTTTTGATGACCTGACCGATTTAGCAGGCTGCTATTTTCCCCCAGAGATCGACAGGAGGACCATTGATTCTCTACGCACGGCCTCATCAGAAATGTGACTGTCAGAGTATTTTAATTGTATAGATGAGTTTTTCAAGATGTCCTGAAATGATCAAAATTAACCTAACTCTTTCAGTTCCCTCAGACTCCCTGGCCTCTTGTTTCAGCGTGAGTCAGAGGGGTGAGGGGGTGGAGTACGGTCTGTGCTAAACCCCACATTTCCTCTTCTGGGTGCAGTAAAGGCAAACCTCCCACTGAAGAGCTCTCATATATTTTGCTTTAGTTTTGTGCCAGTATAATAACCGCAATTTGTAAACGTTAAGGCCTTTTCTAAAGAGAGAAGCAGAATAAGGGGCGTACTGGGAACGCAAAGCAGCCCTGGCTAATGTCTTGAGAGGAGCCCCATAGGGTGCATAGAGTGCGAGCCTGACCACTACAAGCGGGGTCCCCCCCAAGAAAATTTGTGGAAATATTACAAAAATGGTGCATTTTACAACACATAATTTTTCATTACATATGTAATTGTATTTGTTTTTAAAGCATAGTAAATCTTGAATTTACATGCACCACGATGCAGCAATCTTTATTGGGGCTCGTCAATGAGTCCCTCACTATCACTCTCCAACAGGGCCTCTTATCTTTCCATAGCTCCTCTCTCACGTGTATTTAATTTATTTTATAACGCCTCTCATACCAGTGTAGGGTGTGGGAGCACTTTACTTCACACAAAAATACAGAGACAATGAATCATACATGCGTAAATCAGTGTATAGAAAATGTTGCATAAGACAAAGGGGACTACAAGGTGTAGGATTCACACGTCATCCATTCTGGTAGGCATTTTTAAGAGTCTTTGGTCTGGGGAAGCTCTAACTCAGGATTCAGAACTTAACACAGTGGTTAGGGTTGACTTTACTAATAAGAATTTATGTCTACCCAAAATACCCTTTTTAGCAAAATTAAGATAATGAAAGACTGGAAAAAACCCATAACTTTCTAACCTAGATTATGGTTGTAATTTATGAACTGCACAGGAACAAAAGGATCTCTGTGACAAAAGCGATAAACCTCTGAGCTATGCACATAAAATACTGTCCTGTGACCTGGATAGGACACACTCTTTGCAGCAGGCATATTAACTCTCTGCACTACCTTAGATGAGTAAAAACTACCACTAGACAAAAATTTGATCTCTCTCTAGCAGGTACATTAATCACCAGAGTTATCTTGGCACTTTTCTTGTTGCCTGAAAACTTGTGGACATACAAGGAACTCTGCAGTTCTCTTAAAACTGCTGCACTGTTACAAAACTGTTACAAAACCGTAAGTAAGTAATAAAAGCACCGCCCTCCTCCCCCCCCCCCCCCCACCCTTCCAGGCTCCTGGGAAAATGCCCGATGCCCATACAGCCAGTCTAGCCTTGCAGATAATATTTATTTTGACAGTACACTTTGCTCTTTAACACATCTCAGCCTTGTACATTACAGACTATGGGTTCTGCAACCCTCTGCATTAGTATCTCTATGGCTTATTTTTGGATCGGTACAAAAGGGGTTGGTAATGGACGGAGCATCTGAACCAATCAAACACTCACACCCAGTCAAAAGATCTGGGTTTAATCCATCACAGTTCTTTAGCCCACTCTGCCACCCCAGTGGATCGGCATAAACTAAAGGCCACTCCAAGCTTATTTAAATAAAATAAGATTCAGCACTGCATATAACAAAACATTTTGTGAACCTCCCTCCTTGGTTCCTGTGATTTTTTTTTTTATTTTCTTTTGTTTCGGGCAAGTGTATTTTTTTAAATGTAAGAAACTCCTGATTATTGGCCAATCTGCTGATTTTGCACTGGCCTGCTTTCCCTTAGATTTCGCTGTGTAGTTGCATCATTCAGTTTTTTTCCTGCATTTACCGGTGTAGTGTGTAAACATTATGGAAACAGAGTAGTTAAAATTGGTTTCTTGCGGACAAGAGACGTGCAACCATTTTACTCTCCTCTGCTGCCTATTGGTTTTCACGATGAAATCAGATCTGTGTAGTATTTTGTTCTGCACATTTGTATGGCAATGGAATGATATATGCTGTATTCGCTAGTTTCTTGTACACCGTATTTGTGCTGAACTCACTATTTTCCTAAAAGATTTCTGAAAATAGTAAGCAATATCAACAGCATTGCAAAAGACCACATTTTCTTATGAAAAGCCTAACCTAAAATCATTTGTGCTCTTCCCATATTAAAAAAAAAAACGTTTTTTGCAATAAATACGTGAAGGTCTCTAGAAAACACATGCACACCCTTAATTTTACCCTATGGTTCTATTTTCAAGTATTCAGTGAAATCTGCCATGGCTGAGATACTGATTTTACTAGATTTTACTGTTTGCTGCTACTTCAACCACTGTATTCCACTAAAAAAAGCGAAAATTGTATATACCGATGACCTCCCTTCTCTGGCATTAGATGACATTCAGACAGAGATCTACCATGTAAAGTTTACATGCAAGAGTAATCCTGAATGACTGGGCAGAGATTTGCGGCTAAATGTATGGGTTGAGAAATATTTGATTAATCACTTGTTCTAAACCCAATGTTACAGATTTCTTTGTAGTTCTAAATTAGAAGTAGTAGTCTGTGCCATGAGCTTTGGTCATCCCTTGCAACAAAATGCCATGAAGGTTTCCAGTGTGTGCCAAATGTCCCATGCCGAGGTTTGCACAAGGCAACATATCTCTTCTTAAAGATGTCTTTTTTTTTTACGGTGTTGTATATTTCCAGATTGGAGACTGGATGAAGAAGCAGGAAGCTGGTTAGAACTTTGTGTTTTTTGGTTTGTGAGTTGCTGGGTCATTCACATCTCTTCAGGCGAGTAGTTGCCTGACTCATTTTCAACTGCACTTATCTCTGTTTGTTCCATTTGTCTCCTGCTTGCAAATATAGCGTCAGGGATCTCATGTATACTCTTAAAACGTATAGATCTATTTTTCATTTTGCCCCTTGTAAAGCAAACTCATTTGGGTCGTGCCTCAGTTGGATGAAATGCACTATACATTGCATTTTTTTCCGAAACAAATTTCATTGGGCCTTTGCCAACAAAAGGACCCAGACGGCCCATATACATACACATGATTCTTCAGGATGAGACCCCACAAACGTGAACACGAACCTATGCATAGAATAGCCCCAGATACATTGGATTTTTGATTTAAAAAAAAGTATTAGATGACAATGTGTACATTGTCCCGTACATTGCTGATCATTTTGGATTTAATACCAATATTGTATTGGACTATTTTATCAAATGAAAGAAAGGCCGAAATTGGCAAAAATTCTCTGCCGATTTGATTTTTATTTCTGCTACTGGAATTGTGCTAGTATTAAAATCCGTTTCGGATACTGATTTGCTAAGCCTAGTATATTTCCCACTGGACAGCCATCTCCTGTTAAACAGATTCAACCTGAAGAATCAAACTTTGCTTAATAGCGGACGCATTAACGTAAAAAACACAAGTGCGTTTTGAGAGTCTAGCTTGAGGTCAATGATAATGGTCGGTGTCTTAAAAAAAAAAAGGCTGAAACCTCGGCAGCATACTTTCCCAAAAAGGACTGACCACCACTTGTGAAACAGTGTTAACACCTCTTCTTTATTATCAAATTGTGCCAGTCTTAAGTTTTTTGATGAACATAGTGAAATAAACCAAGTAATTGAAATCTTGGACGGTGAGTAGAGAAGTCATTTAAGTCTTAATCTGCTTCTGTTTAATTTTTGGCACCAGACCTTCAATGAAGCAATTGCAAGTCCTCTTCTTTTCTTAATGGGAAGGGTTTTGCAAGAGGACACGCATGAGAGGTCTTAAATATGTACCTTGCTATGCAGAGGAGATGGAATTGCAGAGTCACCAACATTATATGTGACACTAGATTTAACCATCCCTCACCCTCAGTTGCTTTCCTCAAATATAATTTACAAGGTGTACAGATGCTTATTTTTCACAAGACATATTGTAGCCTGCCTGCAGAAATGTTAATGCCATTTTTATGAAGCAGATTTAAGTGAAAGGAAAAATAAACAAGAGACAAGTGAGCTGTATCAGGGCATCTTGCTCATGGAATACTCCTTGACGAAGGAGTGGAGGATCTCCATCTTAATATTGTACAGTCCGATTCCATTACAAAACATCCACTCTACAAAGGATGCTAGCTCTTTGGACATGTTTGGCTACTGTTTCAAGTCACCCTTACTTTGCAGGTACTCCTACGTATTGTTTGCATAAAAAAGGAACACATTATTAAATTTTTATCTTTGATTGGCTCTATTCATATTTGTTTGATAGTGAAGTCTGAGCCTCGTTCTGAATAAAATTGCAAGAAGGCGTGCATGACTTCCATATTGATTGAAGAGACCAGGCCGGGTGGCGTAGTAAACTAATGCATCCGCTCCATTAATCTGTGTTTGACCTCAGGCTCACAGGTTCAAATCCTGGCAGGACCACTGAGCCTTTCATGTTCTGAGGTCAATAAGATGGGTACCATTAAGTTGAGTAACCATAAACATCTGTGCCAAATTACCAAAGGGGTAGTGTTTGATTTACAAATGCCACTTGAAGGCAGAAGTTGTGCCAATATACTAAATTTGTGTGATTACTAAAGTATTTCTGTTGCCCGGAGAAAACACACTTTTAATTATTGTTGTCATTTAATTTGTGTCTCTCTGATCAATATGTAAACTGTTTTATGTCCCTTTTAATAATCACAAACTATCTCTTTTAATATACCAAAGAGTTTATTTGTTATTTGTTGTTTATTTTTTGTAGGCATACTAGAATTCATTAGCATAGCGGTGGGCCTCGTCAGCATTCGAGGTGTGGACAGCGGACTCTACCTAGGAATGAATGAGAAAGGAGAGCTGTATGGGTCGGTAAGTTCTTTTTGTTTTAGGACATCTCAAAATCGCCGCACGCCCTCACCAACATAAATTTGCAGGCTTACATCTCCCTCCTCACAACATTAGACAGTTCATTCATTATACAGCCTATTATATCCCACTTTCTGTCTTCAAGGCCACAGGTTGTGAACAACCCTCTCCTAAGGTTACATAAATAGGGTCTCAATTGTAGACTACACTCAATACTTATGTGACGTGTAAAAAAAAAAAAGGGCCTTTTCTTTTTAGGTGTCCCATTTCAGATAGTGCAAGTTGTGTGGTTGATTGCTTACCATTGATTGGCTGCATTGCTACTCTAATTCGCTTGCTTCTTATTTGATGGCTTGCCTTCCTCTTCTTTTGTTTGTCCCTCCCCTAGAGGATAACGTCTTTATGATACTTTTGTTTAGCAAACTTGTATCCTTCCACTGCTCACATTTATGGAACTAATTTTTTTTCGTTCGCAATCCATGAGAGTGCATGTTTTTGTTAGCTTTGTCACTTGTATGCTGATTCCTCTCCCTCCCCCACAAACACCCTCACCTCTCCCAACTAGTTTGTAAAAGCACAGCAACATGAGATATTTTTGCTGGGATATGGTGAAAGAGGTTTTTGTTGTATCTGCTGCATTCCACATAGGGCATGAAAAACAATCTTTGGCACACAAACACATCCATGGTTTTGGATGACTGGCTATCTGCTGCACTCACTCAGACGGCCTTCTGAGGTAGAAGGTGTACTTAGCATGCCACCTCTCTTGGAGGCCATACATCCGCTCCCTGGGCTCCATAGACCACCAAATGGCTGAATCCTGGCAAATGTTTCTCTATTTTCATTCTGACAGGACCTTATTCTTTTTTAAATTCTGTTGAAGTTTTCTTACTTAAAAGTATTTGAAGAATAAACCATGCTATTTATAAAGGTTGAAAACTTTGAATTCCATGTATTGAGGTATCCTAAGATACGTATTTGATTCTCTTCCAGTATTTTGAAATTTTGTAAAACCTTTTTTTTTAACCAATACATTACAGACATGCTGTGTCTTGTATTTTAAAGGTGAGACCTACTGGCTTTTCTAACGCTTGTTAGTTTTTTAAGCCATCCAAAGTGTTAAAAATCTTTGTTGTAGTGCTCTTTATCACCTTGGGGTGTACCATCCTGGAACATCGTGGCTTGCATCCTGTTCTTAACCCTATCACTGCTGCCGTCGGCCGTCGCGAGCACTACCTCGCTGGTGCTGCGAACGTCCAACGTCCGTGGCCCCGCCCACTCCACGGAACCGCCGCACTGCCGCGAAATAATAGCTGCGGCTAAAGTGTTAAAAATTACTTTGTTTACAAGTTTTTCTGCATTTCTCTGAGGTGTATTCTCATTTTCTTCCTGCTTGGTTTGAGATCAGCTTGCTTCTGTTGCCCAAAAATTAAACGTTAGTCTCTCAGGGTGACACAAATAATCTCTGTGACACCCTCCCATTTCTCATATGTGAGGTCCTGTTTTGATCTAAAAGAAACATGTTCATGAATGTTGTATGAAACATAAACACATGTATTTGCAAAATGTCTGTAATCGACTCACATATCACCCTCATTAAAAATAAAGTAAATGAAAATGGTATTTAAAACAATCTGTTTAAGAATTATTAAAGATCATCAGGGCAAGACTCTCTGTAGAACAGAGCTGGCTCAATCAGGTGACCCCTAAAAGACAGAGGCCTTGGGCCGTGCCCACTTTGTCCATGCCTTAACATGTCTCCGGACTATCTGTGTCAATAACGGACAGATGCTCATCCCAATAAGAAACAATTTTTAAGAAGAACAGTCTTTTCACCTAAATGAATCTGAAATTAACAAAATAAACCCAGGTGAACTACATTTTTAAACAGGTGAAGGATTGTCAAATTTCTTGCAGTTTAAAATCGTGTAACCCGATAATTATTCACCACCATCCAAAAGCAACTGCCTCTCGTGCGCCTACTCACTTTTCAGGATTGCAACACAATTTCATTTTTGGGACTCACATTATACAGTTGATAGTAATATAACCAACAGAGATACACAATTTGGAATGTGGGCACTAGAATATATGTAAAAGTGACACCATCGGTAGCATGACTGCGATGGACAATTGAAGATTCCACCTTGGTAGTCACAGTACTTCAGACATAGGTGACTGCTAGATAGCGCATAGAATCAAACTCCCCTGTAAAGCCAAAGCTCCAATTCTAATTATAGGGCACCAAAATAGTTTTGACAAAGGATGGCCGAGTTGAAACCCACTAAGTGTAAATTACAAAATGCCTGGGGAGCTAATTAAGACCCTCAGTTAAAAAACACCTATTTAAATGACACACCCGCAAAAAGCATCTTGGGAAACAAATACTCTGCTGCATCAAAATAAGGCGAGTCTGATGTCCCACAAAAGCAATCTGATGCATCGTTGACACGCATACGTGTCAGCCTGTGCTAAAAACAGATTACTCCACCCTGCAGTTATGCAATTTGATCGGTCTTCTTTCCCCAAAATTGTTTGGCTAGTTATAGACTTCCAACTGTGTGCGGATCATCAGATTTCATATATCATGAAAGACGGCTTTTCCATATAGTCTCTCATAGGGTCCATGTGATAACTGCTGTGGTACTTACTAACTTAGATTTTTTCATAGTCCATATCTGGACCTTCCTTTGTATCGTCTTCCAAATTTAGAGCACCTATAAAACATGGAAGCAGGTGCACTCCAGTGGCTAGGAAGTTGAGCATGCATGTAATCCAATGCCCTATACCTCTTTACACTGGTTCGCAGTACATGAGAGGATTGGACCATTGGGCAACCAAGTAATTCGGACCCTCTTTTCTTTCATAAAGACTCTCTTTTTACAGTGCATTTTGAACACTAATCCTGATTATTCGGGTTTCTGTAGCTCTCACTGAGTGTTGCTATCATGAATAACTGAATCTAAATGCGGTTATTCGCTGCAATGACCTAGCAAATGTTGGAAGCAAAATGTGTTTTCCACTGTTACTACCTCATATAGGAATTCAATGCTGCTCTGACAGGGCTCTCGGAGAGTCTGTCATTGCCGCACTGGTGCTCTGCTTTGATGGCAGTTTAGGGAAGGGAGAAGGAGGGAATGAGGAGGAAAGGCACAGAGGGTGGTGGATGGCAGGGGGCCTGTTGTTTTATTTTTTTTTTACATTTTGAACAGGTGGAAAAAGCAATATTATGCACTGCCTCCCCATTACGACTCTGTCCCTGCGTAATGGGGAGGCAGTGCATAATTGATGGGGCAGACAATTGATGGGGCTATACATAACAAACTATAGATGGGTAAAAAGTGAATAACAGACGTATTTCACATATGGATTTTGAGTGGCATCCTAAATAGCTCAAGCGTTGCTTTTTGTTTAGTTGGTGTTACTCAGTACCCCATTTTGTGAAAAACATCCCCATCATGCACCGTTAGCCATCTATAATTCTATGTGATAATCGCCTTAAATAGGAAAACTCAGTCTGGAGGTCCAGGCTTCTCATCTATGGAACAAACTCTATTTGAATATTAGAAAGACCACTAACTGTACGTCCATGGATTTATTTAAGCTTAAACTGTTTTCAGTTTAGTCCAGTTGATTGACATTTGTAGTGTTCTACACTGCAATCAAGCTGTGGCCAGTGATGTAACTTGCACTATAGATATCCATCAAGAAACAAGCTAATGAAAATAGCGATAAGTAAGAATGACCCATCCCATCCCATTCAGTCAGTCACTGAACTGAAGTTACACTTTATAAATATATAGATAAACGTACACAGGTTCTACCCAGGGTACCAAGACACGAAGGTTACTAAGAGAAGCCATTGTGAATCTTTTTGGAGCTTCTGCTGTACTTGCATGTTCATTTGTGAGAAGCATGGTGATTCTGCAATTGGCAGATGTAATTCATTTATTTTTACATAACTTTATTTTTGTTTGTGAATATCACAGAGAGCGACCATTTCATATTCAGCTGAGTCTGGCACAAACTCCTAAAAGACACCTGAATCTAATGTGCTTTGACGCTAACTGATTTAGAGACGATTCTAAGTGAGGAGAAGGACTTCAGTCTGAACCAGCATGCATGAGAATGGGTCATCTGCTGAAATGGCCGCTTTCACAAATAATCATTGAATCCAGTTGACACCGATGTTTTCATCTGGTTGATGTACACTCCTTCGTTTCAGTACCTGAAGAATGCTGTGCTTATACTGGCTTCACTTGTAAGGTGTTTTACCAGCCATTCTGTGAATCGAGTTTGCCTACAAAAGTGTGCTCTTGTATATGTACCTTTTAAATACAAAGAAAATAAACCTCACAAACGCAGTTGTAACGTGGACTGATATTTCTATCGTGTAGAGATTGTCCATTAAACACAGTTGGAGACGCTTTTAGGGTATTTGCTACTGTAAATGCATTTAGTGACCCTCGAAGTCTCATTAAAAAAACACACCTAACATTAAACCCCTATTTTGTCACAATCCTCAATGTCATCATACCTTTAGTACTTCCAGTGGTTTAAAATTACACAAATTGAATGGATGTTCTTTTTTTGTTTTTGTTTTATTGCAGTAGACTACATAAAAAACTAGTTAACACGTATTCAAAGCAGTGAAAATGTATTAAGTAAATGTTTCAAATGGCAGAAAGTAATCTCAACCTGGACATTAATGGAGTTACATCCGCCAAAGATATCACACTTAACTACTGGAGTATATGTACAATTTATTTTTGATAAATGTCAAAAATGAGGTTATTAATTTTGGGGGAGGGTACCCCAGCCAAATTAATAATGAGGAAGCAGAGGGTAGGCTTCGGTCATCTCCCTCGAGATGGTAAAGGCAGGGTCAGATGGGACAAAAAATAGGCCTGCGCCCCAATATATAAGTGCCCCCCATTAGCGAAGCTGAAAGCTAAAAAAATAGTAATGTCAGGGAAATAAAGAGTAAAAACCTGCCAACCTGGCCATAATACAGACCCACAACTGCCAAAAACAGACCCACCACCTGATTTGTCAGACCGGTCGATCGGGCACAGACTGACTGTCCTAGGCCATTCCATCCGTAGCTACAGGGTTCTGGGGACCTGCAGAAACAATCTAGTAGTTTTGAAAATATGTTGGGAATAGGAATTGTTCTCCAAGTTATGTGCCCTTGAAAGTGGAGAATGATCAAATAAAATGCATCCTTGAATTAACAGATGACCATGATAATGTAGGCCCCAGAGGTTGCTCCCGGAAATGTAGTTCCTACTGCAATCTCCATTAAATTAATGTAAGGATGGTAATCCACACAGTAACAGCAAGCAAGATTTCTGGTTTGATCCTTGTTTGTCATATTGTAGATTTGTACACTCTTTACCTTCCCAGTTACATCAATTAAAAAGGCATGCATCGTTAACCTCTTTAGAAAAATTACAGTACTGTAAATGTTAACAGGAGCAAGTTGGGGGCAGTGTAGGGAGTGTGGAGGTTGTTCAATCAGTCTCTTCTCTCCTTTTGCTCAAGGAAGCATGGCTTTTTGTGATTTTTTTTTTTTTGATAACCAAGTTTATTGATTTTATAGAAAGCCAACAAAAAAAACCGCACCAGATTTTTGTACATTTGACCGTTCAAAGCAAATACAAGAAAACATCACAGCAGTAAGGCTTTTTGTGATTTATCTGTGCCTTAAAGCAACCTTGCTTCTGTGCCACACTCGAAATGCCTATAAATTGAAATTAACAATAGCAGAATCTGCACGCTCACAAAGACGCATTTTATTTTCTTCATTCATGTGTCTGTAATGGGCTCTGCATGGGGTTGTTAGTTTATGTCAGCATGGGTTAGCTATTCCTCCCGCCTTATTAAATAATGCATTGTACAGTAAAGCACTTGAATAATTGATGGGAAAATAACCTATTGATGCTTCTTGAAGCAAAAGAGAAACACAGCTTTATTTGAACTTCAGGTTTCGAGTTGTTCTACATTTAAACCTTTTAACAGACAGACGACAGCCTTTTTAGCCACAGGTCATTTAATTTAACTGATTCAGTTAAACAGTTGTGTCAAGGCATACCGTTTAAAATCTAATGAAGAGACTTGCAGTATTGTCAACACTTGCACGTGCATTCTGATGGCCCTATTACAGGGAGTACTGCATGTATTCTGTTGTGCATTTTCATGGCTCACACTATTTCAATCCCTGCTGGAAATGCTGTCCCAGTTGACATTTTGGATATAACACACTTGCATTTACTGCATTTGAAGTCCGTGTCAATTCAACATTTCCAGCCAAAAAACTGTAAACCTTTCAGCTTTCTGTAGTAGATTTTGTAAGATCCACAGCAGACAAAATAGCACAATAATTAGAATGTTGACAGTAGGACAAACATGCCAATTCCGTGCATTGCAGGCCTTACTACTTGCAGGGGCTATGTATGTTGAAGCACTCACAAGGGGTGGTAGGAAGGCTTGCAAATGGTGACCCATTCATACATTATTATT
Source organism: Lissotriton vulgaris (assembly GCF_964263255.1). NCBI lineage: Eukaryota > Metazoa > Chordata > Amphibia > Caudata > Salamandridae > Lissotriton > Lissotriton vulgaris. The sequence goes on along the minus strand of NW_028248901.1, from coordinate 186,369 downwards.
CATTGGTGTCTGTGAATCACTGGCCCGTACATCAGGCGAGGGCCAATTAACGCTCAAACTTATTGTTACAATAATACAATATGCAGCATAACTGATACAGTGGGCGTTGGTGATACCGGGTAGCAATATTATTGGGGATTGTGAATTGAATTCCTTATAGGCCCTGTTAGACCTGGAATCATTAGACATGTTTCACCTGTCTTTTTGATTTCTGGCCTCCTGGTTTTAATGGAACATTGAACTTAGTTTTGCTGGTTTAGTGCATCTGTGCATTTTCTCACTGCTGTTCAGTGTTGAAGTGCAAGTGCTCCTACTGTAAATTGTGTTTATGGATTGGTATTTCCATGTTTAGCTTATTTGATTTACTACTAAGTTCCTAGTATAGTGCACCATGTGAGCCCAGTGCCTGGAAATCAAATGCTGCTAGTTGGCCTGCAGCACTGATTGTGCCACCCACACAAGCAGCCTTACAATGGTGTCGCAGACCTGCCACTTCAGTGTCTGCGCGCCGTTCTTACTGCCATGCCGATCCAGCGAGTGCCCCTACTTGCCAGGCCCTAACCTTCCCTTTTCTTACATGTAAGCCACCCCTCCTGTAGGCCAAAAGTACCCCCATGGGCAGGGTGCAGTGTACGTAAAAGGTAGGGTATGTCCTGGTGTGTGCGACATGTCCTGATAGTGAAATACTTCCAATTTCGTTTTCACTGTTGCAAGGCTATCTGTCCCATAGGCTAACATGCGAGCTGATTTGTAACCTCTTACAAGTATAACTTTCCATTGGGACAAGATTGAGAAATCGAGTTGAGGATCTCTGAACTCAGACTTTAATAACACGTCTTTTTAGGGAGATGTTTTTTAAATTGTGTGTTTGAAAATGCCACTTTTAGAAAGTAGCCATTTACTTAACCATTCTGTGTGCCTTTGCAAGTTTGTGTATTGATTGTCTGGTTTTGGAGTGATGGGGGCTGGAGATGTGCATTCACTGTAGACACTCACAAGGGGGGTTGAGTTATGTCCTGCCTTTCCTGGATGACTCCTAGCAGGGCTGAATAGGCCTGGTCTGCATTTAGAGTGGTGGGAGGAGTTTTCACTAGCAACTGAATAGGCAATGTCTCCTCTGCACAATGCTGTCTCCACCTCCTATAGTGAAGCTGGGCCAGAGAGGGTAGAATTGGTTTGGACTGAGCTCAGAGACCCTTGCCACTTAGAGAAAATGTGGTAGAAATATTGGGGCCCTGACCCCAGGGCTTTAGAACTCTTTTGGATTAAGGAACCTGCCAAGAAGAGGAGCTGGAGAAGCTGTGAGGAGGAACAACCATTTTGTTGTGTACTTTGCTGTGTTGGCCTGCAGTGACTGCTTCTACCTGGACAGAGAAAGGAATGGACTGAACTTTCTGCAACTTCTTTGCTTGAGTTTCTCCAAAGACTTGAGGTAGAGCTTGCCCCCTGTTCAAAAAGTCTCGGGAACAGCAAAGACTTCAGGTTCATCCTCTATCAGCACTGGGAACTGTGTGTTTTGTGCTGCAACAGAAGAAAAAGCAACCCAACACCATCAATGACGCCGCTGCTGGCTTTGTGACTTGAAGGCAATGCAGCACTTCGCATTGCAACACTGGTCTCACTGCCGCCACCGCCCGACACTGCCACCGAGCCGCTATTTCCACCATGACCTGTGGGCACCGCACTTTGCACTGCCTCGCTTCACATGACCTCCCTAGTATGCCCGACGCTGCTGCTTCATGCAGACATCCATATTGCTGCGTGCACCGTGGTTTGAAGGCACCGCTTATAAGTTACACGACGCACCATGCCACCGCAACCATGGCCTATGGACGCTGGCGCCGGCGCCATCGACTCCAGTTTGTCAGCCGATGACAGCGCTTCAGCAACGACGATGCTCCTGCCTTCCCCGTTACCTGCGAGCATCGCAATGGGCACCGTACCAGTTTGCTCTGCAGCCCTGGTCTCACCGACGCCGCTGGACGACTGTCACCGAGCCGCTGCCTGCACACTGACCTGAGGACACTGCACACCACATTGCTGCACATCGCACCGCAGCCACGAAGCCTGCCGACGCCAGCGCTCCTGACTTCAACCGCACAAAGTTCAATCTGCAACACTTGTGACTTTAAGGGCCTGACGACTCCTGCATCGACCTCTAGAACTGACACCGGCTCTTCGAGGCACATCGCAAGGCCACCAACGCCCTGCATTTCTAAAGATACTGTTTGTGGGTCCTCTGGACACCGTAGCTGGCCTGCGACGCCGCAGTCAGGCACAACTGTTTGGATTTGTTGTTCACGACACAGTGATAGCCTCTGGCAAAGCTATCGACATCAAGTAACGGTATTTTAAGTCTATTTTTGCTTATGGATATTTCCAAGAACTTTATGGTAGATTTTTTTTATCATTTTTGGTTTTGTTTTGCATAGATAAAATATTTGATATTTTTCTAAAACTGGTGTTGTATATTTTTGTAGTGTTTTCATTGTATTACAGCTGGTTATGTGCAAATGCTTTACACACTGCCTCTGAGGTAAGCCTGACTGCGCATGCCAAGCTACTAAGTGGGTGAGCTGGGGTTATTTTTAGAAGTGTATCCCTTTACCCTGACTAGGAAGAAGGGTCCCTACTTAGACAGGGCAACAACCTGCCAACTAGAGACCCCCATTTCTTACCTACCCCTACTGGATTCCATGTGTGAATCAATAATTTTGGTCTGTTTTCCAGGATGTCTTCCAGAATTGACCTGGAGTTTTTTGTAAGGGTGGGCAAAAAACTCTGCTCTGCTGACAGAGTTCGTGGAGTTTTGATACTCCGTGCTCCACTTAAAGCATGGAATTCGGCAAAAACTCTGCAACCGCCAGCGGAGCAGAGTTTACCAGCGCGATCATCACTCACCCCTGCAGGACATGTTGGGCAGGCTCTAGTGTTCTTCCAATCAAAACTTCTTAATGCCTGCCATTGTACTATGATGGGGTGAAGCGTACCTAATGCTCCAGTCCTATGTCACCAAACACATTAGCAGTACCTTCAGCTCACTAAATATGTTCTGCTTTGGGAGTGGCTGTTAGGAGACTCTGAGGTGCTAACATCGAAAAATCCCATCCCCTAAAAATAAACTAAGGATGTGCTTGCTTCCTCCACAGACGTGCGATGCAAAAAGTAAAAAAAAACAGCATTATACACATGCAGTGTGAATGTTAACATCCACCCTCACACACTCAAACGCACAGGTGACGCGCTGACAGGTGGGCCTCAATTGAACTTGTGTGGTGTGGCACTGCATACTGCGGGCTAATGTGAAATGGAGGAAGGGGTAGGAAGGTCCGCTTGGATCAGGGAGCCCTGGGACCATTCCTTCTGGCATGCTGAGCCTGTTACTAGAGCTGGACATGGACCTATGCAAGGTGAGCACCACCCAGACCTGTTATGCTTTAAACGAAACTTTAAGCAACTTATTGGCGGTACTAAACTGTATTTTGTGAAGCCTTCTCACTGTTCCCATGTGTCTAGTTACCTTTTAAAAATAATTGTTTTAAGTTTGCATGTATCAAACTTTCCTTCTGCGGAGTAACTCCTGTTTCACTTCTTGCGATGACTGAGTTAAACATACGCACACTTCTTCCGGTCTCCTGCTTGCAGTTTGTCTGCAGGCTGCTAATTCTCTCAGAAAATGTCAGCAGCTGTACTTTATTTAAAAAAAAAATCTTTTTATTAACTGTGCTCAAGGTCTCGTACAATACACAGCAGTGATCAAAAAGACATACAGAAAATCAGCAGTACGTTGTACTTTTGAGGACACACTGGTAGTGGAATGGGCAATTAATACAATCCATACTATCCCACCCCCGCCCGATCAGCCCGATATCTGCCAGGAGCCCCACACCTTCTTCCATTTCTTCACACATCCTCTGGACTTATAGATCAGCAGCTGGTACTTTTGTTGTGTATATCTTGTGTATTCCCTTTTTTTTAAGAAGGCATGATTTACTTTTGTTCATTGTATTAATCAGAAATATTTTAAGATTGCTGTATAGTACTTAGCAAATAGTTACAAGAAAAACTCGATTCTAAGTTTGCCAAGTGTGTATTCTGTTTAACAATGGACTTTTTTAGGTCGAGCCTAGGCAGGGCGCATGCGCTGTCTGAACGACCTGCTGTAATCCTAAAAACAACTTTTATCCCGTCTGCTGCTTACCATAGGCTCCCCGGCCAGTGTCGCTTTTTTTTCCTGTCTCCTAACTCGTTCGCGCAGCTGATACTTAACTTCCGTTCAAGGCAGAGGAACACAGACCAAGTACAGTTTCCTTACGCTTTCCTTCTTTACCTGTTGTGTGGGAGAACTCTTTTTTTTCAAACAGCTCTTACCCTCACTTTCCTCTTCTCTCCTTTCCTTTATTTTTTCCCCTGTGAAATACATCTAAAAAAGAAAAATACTTTTGCTGCAAATGTCGTCTTTTTCTGACATTTTGCTATTCCAAAGTGCAGCCTCGGACAGAGAGAAAACAAGAGTCAAAATACGAAAAATTGAATAAAAAAAAATAATAATAAAGCAAGAGAGAGTGGACACAAAGTGGTATTCACAACCACACTCATTAGCACCACTTTACAGAGTTTGTCAGTGAAGCCCTACTTTTGTTTTCTCGTTTTTGCCCGGGTAGGCAAATGCTGCACCAATCCTGGAGGTACTGCAATACCTGGTTGATGCGTAGATTGGAAAATGTTCAGTGTGATCCTTATCATCTTTTTACCTTATTTTAGTTTATAAAATGTGTACCGTGGCTCTGTGTTCAGATATGTGGTGTTTTTAAACCGGGCCCTTTTGTCATGTTCTTAACTTTTCAGGCAAGAAAACTCATTGCTTTCTAAATAAAAGTGTAAAAGTGTTTTGGTAACCATGCTTGCATTTCACATGCTTTACTTAATCTTGCATTCCCTATGAGTATTTGCTTTTCCCAGGATATTGTTACTTTTTCTTTTTTTCAGGCAGCATATTATTCTTGTTTCCCCTCCCTCATAACCTAATTCCCATTTTCTGGTTCTCTAGCGCAGTTAGTACAAATAAATGGCAATAGCGCTATGCATTCATAAGTCTATTGCGATTCTTCATCATAAAAAGACAATAATTAACAAAAGAATACATTGTTACATATATCATCCATTAATAATAATCCATGGTTATAAAACTATAGATTCACAATTACTACACCATCACAATAATAAATACATACATATACAAAAACATTATTAAGATCAGTTAAAAATGTATTAAATATTTAACCCAGCAAAAAGACTTAGGACATACATTTAATTATCATAGCTATAAAATCTATTTAAAAAACGCGTTATAAAGTGCAATGTAAAAGTAAAAGCAGGGACCTTGCATGATTACTTTACCCCCCTTTTTTGCACGCAACACTCATGCCCAACTCAAAAACTTAGCAACTCCTATGACTACATAATGAGTGGGGTCAGATTTCAACAATCTCTTTGTCACCATAGCTGATCTAGTGCCCATGAGCTTACACAGAGGTTTCAATCAGGTACTTCTCGGATTATGGTAGACCGGGCAAACAAATAAGAAGTGGTCTATATCTTCTATCTGATCTTTGCAGTACTGGCACTTATTACTAGTGGCTGTATCCCACTTACTTGTAAGCCACCACAAGGGTAAAGTACCAACCCTAAACTGATGGTATAAGTTACGATCTAGTCGTTTCGTTATTAGGTCCCAGTAGGCCTCCAAATGGGGTTCATCCCTAATATCAAGGTAATCCCTTGACAATGACGGAGTGACATGGGTGGAGAATCTCTTAACTTTGATCAACTCCCAATATGCAGCTTTAAGAAGCTTTTTTTATTGAAATTCCGCAGTCTCGGGGTGAACCCAGAGATTCCTCATCCCCATGTCAATCAACAGAGATTGGACACCAGAGAACCATGGGATCCTATGGGAATGACTTAGCCCCCTAACTTCCAACAGGGCCCTGGTATACAGATGGAGCTCTGGAGTTGTCCAAAGACGTCTCCAGAATGCCAATGGTCGGTAACGGGCGACATCTTCCAGGGCATGACAACCAAGATCGTAAAGCAGTGGGATTCTAGGGGAAGATTGAGGCAGACCCACTATAGATCTCATGAATTTGTTCTGGGCTGTGGAGAGGGGGGATAAGTTAGTAAAACCCTAAAGTTTGGCTCCATATAGAATTGCTGGAAAGATTTTAGACGTATAGATATTAACAATCCAAGCAATAGGCTTGGAGAGGGACAAACTGTGTTCCTTAAGCAAGGCCCCAGCTAGCTGAGCATGTTTTAACGCCAATATATCTATTTGAGGCTTCCAGCTCAGTTTATCATTAAGGTTAACACCCAGGTAGGTGAAAATATCAGTCTGCTCCAAGGGTTCGCCATCCATAAGGACACGTGCTTTTACTGGCTTTGACCCGTGGAGCACCATGAACTTAGTTTTCCCTACATTGACCACCAGCTCATGCTTGCGGCAAAACGCCTCAAACCGTGACAGGGCCAGTTGTAATCCCTGTCTTGTTTTTTATATTATCAGGGTGTCGTCCGCAAACATGAGCAGGGGCACTTTCATGCCGGCCAATATTGGCGCATCCGTTGGGTAGTTGGTAAAGTACTGGACCACCCCGTTAATAAATATAGAAAACAGGGTGGGAGCCAGCATACACCCCTGTCGGACGCCTTTGTTCACCTCGAACTTTTCGGTGACCTCACCAGGTTTGCCCCATCGTACTGAAGCATTTGTGTGTTCATGCAATTTAACTGATATGGCAACCAACTGTTCAGGCATCCCAATTTTGATTAATACCTCCCACAGCCTTACCCTTGGGACAAGATCAAAAGCAGATTTTAAGTCCACAAATGCTGCAAAGATCAAACCCCCGCCTAAAAAGACCTCCTTCCAGAAGATCAAAACAAATCTAAAGGCTTGATCGAGGTTGCCTATGTGGGACCGAAATCCTGCTTGTAAGGGGGACAAAATATCCTCTTCCATCAACCATCCCTGTATCCTGCCCAAGATCAATCGTGCAACGATCTTTTGTACGGCATCAATTAAGCTGAAGGGCCTATAGTTGGCCGGAGCAGAGCGGTCTCCCTTCTTATATATTGGTATAACCTCTGCTCCGGACCAGGATGGAGGGATCGGGGCTCCTTGGGCTATAGCGTTAGCTAAATCCTTTATGTATGGGACCCATAACTCCAAATCCTGCTTGAATAAATCTGCAGGAATACAGTCAGGGCCTGGTGCCTTGCCACTCAGTATAATTTTCAGGACAGATTCCACCTCTCCATTTGTGAACTCCAGTGGACTGTCAATTTGAGTCGACAGGGCCACTTCAGTGATGCAATGTGGTGCCCTAAACTGTGCTTCAAAGAAGGATACCCAGTGCTGGGGCTCAACATGATTACCCGGGGTTTTAGCCTGCGGGCTATTCCCCCACTTAAGTAATTTCCAGAATTTAACCATGTTCCTCCCTTGGCAAGCATTTAACAGATCCTTCCAGCGGTCCTCATCCCATTCTCTCTTAGCTTGTCTTAGCACTGATTTGTAATTAGCTCTGCACTGCTTAATTGTACCTTGAGACCTTGATTTTATGGCTTCAAACAGACCTTTGTGAGCAGTTCTGCATATATTATTATACCATGATCTTAACTTCGGCGGGGTGATCTTTTTACGCGGATTGTTTTTAATGAAGAACCCTTTCAGCCCACTAAATAGGTCAGTATGAACTCCCAGTATAGTAGCATTAAGCACTTCCTGGGACTCGCAGGCCACAAGTTTGTCCAAGGACCTTGAAACCATGGCCCTGATCTGTATGACATCCCTTTCGTTGGCGGCTATCCGCGGCCACCGAACCCTTCTTAGATCGTTAGAAGTAGTTAGAATATTAGGGCAACCAGCTTCTTCCAACACGGTAGAGCAAGGAAAGCTTTTAGTGATCGCTTTCTGGTCTACTCTGTACTGCCATATCTTAGACTAACGGCCATAGTTCCACATTGACCAAAATATAATCAATGCGGTTTTCAGATCTACCATTGTCAAAGGTCACAGCACCATGTCTATCGGAGTTGGTCCTGCCATTAACCGCCCTCAGGCACCGTTCCAAGCACAGCCCCTTTAATTGAAGGGCAGCCTCAGACCATTTCCTTATGGGATTAAGGTCCAAAGGAGGGATACCCCATACTGCATCTATATATTCACTAAGCCTTCCGTCTTCGAAGCCCAGGGGTTCGAAGGTGGTATTAAAATCACTAACAATAATCTATCTACTAGTGTTAACATCCTGGTTCAGGTGATTTTCTAGGGTTATGATGACACTCGAACTCCTACCACCAAGTTGTCCCCTCGAATACACATTATAAATAGTTATGTCAAGGCCCTTTGCTGAACTAACCCTTAGGGCCAAAATATCTAGGCTATCAATATAAACCTCATCTATCCTTACACCCTCGGAATCACGAACCCAACAAGTCAGACCTCCTACGGGTCTTCCTCTTTCGCCCCTTATGGCTGCCTTAAAAAAGTTTAAATAACCTACATGAAAAACTCCTTCTACAGACCATGTCTCCTGGAATGCCCAGACATCCGTGCCCTCTATGTACGTACACCAGTCAGGTGACCCGGTTTTCGCTGCAAGGCCTGCAATATTCCAAGAAGACAATGTCAAGACCTGCCTCAAGGGGTTAGGGCCAGTATTCCCATTAAAGGTCAGTATCTCATTTCTGTTAGGTTTCATAATTGACGGATTGACTAGTGCGTGTAGTTACATGAGGTTGAATCTCAAGGATAGTAGAGCGACCCACCGTACACTTCCTGTACTTGCACTCCCTAAACCACTTATCAATGTTGTCCGGGAGGAGAGACACCCGCTTCCCTGAAGACTAGTAACATTGCTTAAGGGATTCTCCAAAACCGTCATATTGACCTGTCTATCTGTTACCTCCTTATGCTATGCAAATATGATCACTCCCCCGCAAATAAAAAATAAAAGTAAAAACACATTGTCCTTTTCAATGCCAAGAGCTCTAACTTTCACAAATGTGAGACTTACTGCTTTGAGACTGCTAGTTTTTTTTTAATTATCCTGTCCCTGCCAGCCCAGGCCAACCCCTCTCACCTCCCGTATTCCCGGAATGGTCCTCTATTGGGTTTGAGTCCATGCCTGGAACATCTGGGACTACTTTCTGTAATCTTTTCATCATGAAAGGTGTCTATGACTTTCAGGTGCAGTGGTCTTTTCTTTGGTGGGGGAGGATTGTTTGAGTGTGCTGGTATGTCTTCTGTGTTTGGAAAATAGACTACAAGAACGAGGGTGGAATCAGAGTATTTGTGCGTAGGCAAAAGCCAAATACTCTTTAAATCTGCTACCCACAGCCGATTTGGTTTCCTTCTAGTTCCATAGCACCTGCTTCCATCTTCCTGTGCTTTCTTTTTTTCTCTTGGTGTGCATTGGCTGAGAGTCTTCCCTTGTGTTTTCTTGTCCTTAAAATGCTGCAGTCTTGTCGAATTCATACTTTATACCATTAACCCCCCCATCACTGTGATGGATGTTCCCTGAGAGCAATGGCACTATATATTCAGCCATTCATCCTGAATGACTTCATGCGCTGAAATAAAAAGCAGTGCAAGCTGTGCATTCTGGGCTGTGGAGGATACCCCTTTATTTCTTGTCTACCAAACTTGTACGAAAGAGATATATTTTGTAAACGCTGACTCCGATCTTGTGGACCCCTACTTGCTGTAATATCAGGGCTAAAGTATTCCCCTTTCCGATACAGCAAGTTCACCGTTTCGTCATCCACTTGGTGTCACAGGTCAGTAGTAACCAATGAGTGAGACGCACCCATGAAATCTCGAACTAGGGGTGGGGGAGCAATACTCAGCCAAATTTCACAGACTACTGCGAGCAGGCCGAGTTTTTCAGTAACTCCATGGAATTCCGTAGAGTGAAACTCTGTGAGCTCCGCCCAGGCCTAGTTTTTGGACCATGAGAGCCCAAACTGTATCTCCACTGGAATCCTAATACTGTTTTGGGCAGAACTGTGGTTTAATGGTATTATTAGACTGTGAGGGCATATGTGTGAAAATACATGTAAATATCGTGGTCATTAAGGCACTGTAAAATAAAAAAAATAAAAAATCTTTAAAGTATTAATCTATTTGTTGGGGTGAGACTGTAACTTAGATGATTCTCGATAGTACAGACTTTACCAATAGTTTTACCTACTGAAGGAACTCAGATGCTTTTGCTGTCAATTTTATATTTAAGCTATAAATGTTGCAGATCATTTAAATCCGACTAAAAGTTCTCCAGAATCCACTGTTTACTTTAGCCATTGTTCCTGGTTTGTATAATACTTCGTTACCCAGTCCCATTGGTACTGTGTGCTGTAAGTGCATGTTTTAATGTGCATGTCCTCAGGGACATCTTAAGGATTTTGGGGGCCCTGGACCAAATGTATTTTGGTGGTGCCGTTCAGAAGAGCTTTGAATTTATGATCCACTCTCAGCTCTTTCATGCCCTCTTTGGCCAGGTCACTGACAGTACCAAGACTCTCTATATTCTAAATGTTTTTATATATAATATTCAGGGGTAGTGACCAGTGTTTTCAATATTGTAACACAGCAGCAGTTTACTAATATTAGTGCAAATAATCCCTATGACAATCTTTCATATCTCATATATGAGGTCCTGTTTTGATCTAAAAGATTCTTTTTTATGAATGTTGCATGAAATATAAACGCATTTCTCTGAAAAATGTCTGTAATAGAGTCTCACACATCACCTGCCTTAAAAATAAATTAAAGGAAAACTATATTCAAAACAATATGTTTCAGAATTATTATAGGCCATCAGGGCAAGACTCTCTGCTGTGTAAAACGTCTCTGCATGTCCTGTTGTACAATTAACATCTTTACAAGTTGAATAATTTGAACGTGGAACACCTTTCACAATTATCTTGTTTAACGTTAATGGGAAATACCTGTTACACTCTTAATTACCTAACTAAATTGTATGTTAGATGTTAATGGGTATTCGTCCTTCAAATGTCTTATTAAATCGGACATTGTCGCCTTCCAGTTGTTTCTTCAGTTGGACTCAGTTCAAAATATTAGATTAAATTGCACCTGGTTGTTCAAAAAGATACTGCGGAAACCACTCCTGTGGACATGGTTCGGGTTTAAATCACTCTGTAAATGTTTGTTTGTCCAGAGGCTCCTTTAGCACGTGCGGCTGGCACTTCCAGCAAGCTTGCTGTGCATCCAGTGTGGTGCACCCAGGGCTGGCTTTAGGGCAGTGCGACCGGTGCAGCTGCACTGGGCGCTGACCAGTGGAGGGGGCGCACTGTATTTTGCAATAACATATGATTGGAGAGATGAGGGGCACTTTTGCCAGGTATTAGTAAGAGAATCCGAGGAGGCGGCGATGGGTGGTGGGGCGCCAAACATGATTGTCGCATAGGGCGCCACCAGCGTTTAAGACGGCCCTGGATGCACCCACTCGGTGGAGAAACCTAAATGCAACTACGGATTTCCACATCCTCTGTATTTGTTTAGTCTAAGGCTGACCTGCTGCATGCTCGTTATAGAAACAGGGATAACGCAGATGGTTCGTGTATTTGAAGTCCGAGAAAGCATGTGAATAAAAATACATCGTGCCTGACTTACCCTTTTGCACCATGACACAAATACCCCTCTGGACAGACGCTGGAATGTTCTTGTAATTTTAATGGCAACACTATATGGGGGGGATTACCACTGGTTCTTTAGGGAACTCCCCACCTGTTTCTGCCTCCCAACGGGCACTAATGATGTTTATTCGCTAGTGTCCGTGAACGCCTTTCACCTCAAAATGAGTAGCTGCGAAGGTGTATTTATTTATTTTATTGGTTTCTGAGCGCGAAGCAAACCCTGAGGGTAGGAGACCGCTTTAGAGGAGCTGTGGGTTGGGAGCAAAAGAAAGCATACAATTTAAAATGTTAAATAGAAGCACACAGCCAATAGCCGAACAGCATATTATCAAATAAAAAAGATAGCATCAACTCGTACGGTACCAGAATATCGTACCCAAAATTTCTTCTGACAGAAATATCGTGTTCTGATTATTGTTTCAAAATTATCCTCTCATTGAGGTTAGCAGTAATCTACACCCACCCGCTGGAATGCTTTCTATAAATGAGATTTAGACAAAATGTTTCTGTCAGATTATATTTTTCCTGCGAATATTCTAGCATGCACTCCATCAAATAAGTATCATTTGTGACTTGGTGTCTAGAAGACCACAGTGACGTTAGAATTTCAGCATAACAGAGCCATAGAAGAAGGGAAGGGAGGGAGGGTACTGGTGAGAGCTGTAATCTAGCCATGTGCAAGAATATCCTGGGAGGACGTAGCCGTTAGATGAGTGGGGGGATGCAGATTGTTTAAAGTAGTAATGGGAAGTACGCCACTAGAGTAGCATAGGCCAAGCAGTCTGTTACAACATAGTGGGACTTCAGCAGAGTGCAGTTAAGAATCAATTTAGGGACTGTAGACTTTCTGCTAGAGATATGCTGACTGTGCACTAATCGTTTAAGCTCCCTTTTAATTATAGAATGGGCAATGTCTCAACCGGAGGCTAAAGGACACGGAGTTGGGATGGTCAACGTCAATGTGTACCTTGGCGAATGAAAGAAAGTATGTCTTAATGAAATATTAAACTAGTTTTATGGCTGGCCTGAATCTTTATCCTACTGTCCTAAATGGTATTACCCTGATCTGCTTATAGTACGGGAGCCCAAAGGAAGGAGTTTGTGACTGTAAGATATGTTAACCTTTTGGAACATCGACCTTTTATGGAGGAATATGTCTAACCAGGTCTGTGTATTTGTGGAGAAGAAAAGTAGGTCGATTTTAAGAAAGCCATATTTTACATTGTCGCCTGGGCTAGCAAACAAGCATGTCTTGATTATTCCCTCACTAGGTTTATTACCATTTTTTTTCCTAGATCTGATGGTACTTGACTTTTGAATCATGGCACCCAATTTGTTTGAATAAAAAAAAAGTTTGGAGGGGTTGTATGATGGACAAAGGTAAACATCCTATAGGAACGAAAAAAATGGGGGGCTGCTGAAAAAAAGAAACCGGGAAGAGGACTGACTGATAGCTGAAGCAAACGTGGAAAAAGATAGTGAATCAGTAATTCTGTATGACGCAAATGACAGGACATGTTTGTTCATGATTATTCAAGAGCAATCCTATAAATAAATAACTTTACAACTGCTCTTAAATCTATGATTTTATTATGAGGGATAGGCCCTTGAGTTTTATAGGGCTGAGAAGTCATGGATGAGCTCTTAAAAACAGATTTGGGTCTGTAGAACGGGTTTCTTTAGCTCTAGTTGGAGAGCTAGAAAACACTTTACCTCACCTATTCTTACTTTCCCTCAGACCAATCTGGAGTATATTCACTGCACTTATATGTATATTTGGTTTAAAGTGACCATCTATCTCTGAGAGAGCCAGTAAGGCTATGTTGGTTGTATGTCACAATGTCAAGGTAAAGCATAAATGTAGAAATACCATGGTTAATAATTACCCAAACAACACTGACTGTGTTTTATGTTGTAATTCTTCCTCCTTGAGGAAATGCTGTTTAACATCTTATGGAGTGAACTGAGTAATGCCAGTTATCAGTATGCGCATGGCTAAAAGTCAAGAGTGGCTCTGTAGTCGTAATGTGATCAGATTAGCTGAATTGTTTTGCAGTAATTCCAAAATGGATCGAAATGTACTGCATTCTGATCGAGTTAGTGGTGCAGAGTCCCTAGGCCACACTAACTGTTTTGCTAGCCGACATTACATTGGAGAATATAAGACAATAGAGCAAAAACATTCCCAACACTATGATTTATTTGTTAAAGAGTTTTTTAGCCACCCGTTCCATAGTGCCATGTCCATGATCTATACAGTGTGAAGGTTTTGGGGAATTTAAACATTCTGATCAGTTAAAGAAGGCCACAGGCCTAATATACTTTATTCGCTGCACCCGAACATGCAGATTTTTATAAGAGAGCTATACCCGTCCAGATTTTCGGCCTTTGCTGAAACTGATGTGCTTTGGTTTTGCCCTAAGGCTTGGTTTCAGTTAATTCCACAGCTGATGCCCATGTGCTCCTACGGTTCTGCCTTTATTTGATTTAACGGTGTACTAAGTTATCAGGTGTGCCATCACAGGTCACATTCTTTTGTTGGGCACAGAGTGGGATGCTAATGTTTGCATGTAACCAGGACCTCAATGTCAACTGGTCTTATGCAAGATCCAGAAAACATTGAACCTGATTCTGGCACCAACTAGTAGCAGATATAGTGCTTTCTAGTCTGAATCTATGTGGTTGTGCATCCATAGTGTTGTGGATGAGTTTCAGAGACCGCACCTTCCCACATTGTTCCAAAATATGTCAGTGTGTTTGAGGCTATCTGTTGTGATTTGCATTGTCATCCAGAAGGCCTCCTAGTCCCTTCCAGTACACCCTGAGCCCAGATCTGCCCATGAAGATGCTTTCTGTCCTCCAGCTGGGGTTTAGACAAGATTGGGTCCTAGTGGGATGTGGTCGTAATTGGACTGAGCACAGTACAGTTCAGTAGATCTGACATGGCCAGAGGGCTGGCTGGACAGAATACAATTTTTAGCGCTAGTTGCAACTTTCGAGCAAGTTGCTCCGTATCCATTAGAAGTAAATGGATGATAAGAGTGAGAGGGGAAGCTTCTTCAGGGGCAAGCAGGAATGTAGAAAAAGATGCCCTCAACAAGGACCATAATGTTTTCACCTAGTTTAGCTGATAAACCGCTCCAAATTAATTGGGTGCAGATTTCATCCTGTTAGTTCGGGAAGAGTACATGTGGTTGCCACTGGATATAGGCATGTCTCGTTTTTTCAAGTGCTTCGGGGCCTCTTTCCTTTTTTTCCAGTACTCACTTGCACTTTCTACGGACTTCTGCCGGAATTACACTAGGCCCAAGCCCCCCTTTTTCCGTATCACCGAATTTTGTGTGTTTTGCACATCCACTTGAGGTTCATTTCCTCGATCTCCTTCTATAAAATGTGGGTGACACCATGGCCGTTTGTAACTGCACTGGCATCTGCCCGGTATAGCCAGCATGCTTTATACAAATTAGAGGTCCGATTGATTGGTTAATGTATATAAATATACATATTTATTTATTTTGTTTATTTGCTCCTATTGCCCTTGTCCTGAGGAGGCCAAGAAGAACATCGAAGTCTGAAACACGTCTGCGTCGACATCTATTATGGAGGAGTCTTTTCTGTTAGTAATGGTTTAATACCTTTGTTGATGACACAATAGAGCTATAGGAAAATAAGTCCTTGTTTTGCCTAAATTGTCGACCTTGACTACCTCCAAGTGTACCACCTAGAATAAATGGGTGAACACAAGTGTTAATTTGTTTGGGTATTGGCAATATGCAGTTGTTGGTACTGTCTTCTGTAT
The DNA here is from genome assembly GCF_964263255.1 of Lissotriton vulgaris. NCBI lineage: Eukaryota > Metazoa > Chordata > Amphibia > Caudata > Salamandridae > Lissotriton > Lissotriton vulgaris. The sequence goes on along the minus strand of NW_028248901.1, from coordinate 170,849 downwards.
ATACTTTTATCATGTTATTTTGTGTATAATTACGTATGGTTTTGTGATCAGGTGCCATTGTATATGTGTGTATTTTCCAATTAGATATTATGTGTGGAAAGGATTCGAAACTGAAGAGAGAGTAATTGAATGTGCTCGACTCAAAAATAAATAACTTTATATTAATTCCTCCGTAACCACTTCCTTTTGTGTACATGAGTGTCTCATACCCAGGTATAGGAGGGTGATTTTTGGTATACCTCGTACATATTTAAACATGGTGAGGATGTCATCCATCATCATATGGGGCACTTGCAGGCTGTTTTCACCTAGTTTAGCTGATAAACATCTCCAAATTAATTGGGTGCAGATTTCATCCTGTTAGTTGGGGAGAGTTCATGTGGTTGCCAACTCGCATAACCTAGCATAAATTTGACCACCAACTCTTCAGGAGTTTGTCAAGCAGGTGCAAAGTGATCAGTGAGGGCTGCTTTGAACATGGCGTAGGTGCGTCAGGGTCCAGCTCCTTGTACCTTCTTGGACAGTGTGTGGATGGTGGCACCCCCCAGGTGTCAAAGCATGGGTCGTTGCCTGTCTTCCTCAAGCGAAACTGCAGCAAACTGCATTTCTCGGCAGTCTACCCACGTGGCTCATTTGGTGGCTTGAGAGGATGGTGCACCAGAGACTATGAAGGGTTCGATGGTGGGTAGGCACCTCATGTGTACGGGCGTTCAGCACTTGTCATTGAGTCCAGATGGTGATGGTGCTTTATCTTCCTTGATTTTGCTTGGCTGTGGCACTGACAGGTGCAGGTTGTGTGCTGACCAGCTTGAAGGAGTGCACTTGGGGCCTCCTTTTGCTATGGTTCTTTTTTTTTTGGTGCGACCTCTGCACAGTTTTCCTCGGTGTTTGTTTGTTTGGTTGCTGTCTCATGGATACCAGGCTCATGAGATGGTAGTGGTGTGAGTGTGGACCACTCCCCAGGCCTTGGGATTTTCCAAAAATTGCGCTCGCTGAGCACTTGTCTTCAGACAGGCTTGGATTGCAGTGTGGGTGGCGGCCTATGAGCTGCAGGGCTACAGAAACTGCTGCCAGCACTTACTGGGGTCATGTGTAACTGATGGGCGTAGTCACACCGATACCGGGGATGCTGTTTACTGCCGCATAGGGTGTTGACCAAACAGAGCTTGCCCAGCGTGGTTTAGTGGGCAGTAGATCCCATCCTTTGTTGCCAGTTGTTGAGTCCTTAGGGCTGGCAGGTGTCTGGACACAGGGGTAGGCCGCTCGCGGCGCATCAACACGCACGGGCACACACATGGATGGTAGGGTTCTGGAGCGGGACCGCCTTTGCCAGCCGCGCCTGTTTATCTATAGCTGAGGTCATATGATGGTTGGCGAAACCAAACTGGCATGGTCGAGCCGGTGTGTGACTTGTAACAGCCCTGCACGGCCTGCCACATTATACCGTTTTCTTCACACCCCACTGCGCTCCCACACTTTTCCTTTCCCACAGACATACAAAAAAAAACAAGCACCCTACTAGCTTCATAGCCCTGCACTGTCAGCCTGCACTTGCTCTGTAATGTCAAGTGAATATATTAATGACCTGCTCACACCCTGCTTATCACACTTTCACACACACAAATACCTACCCCCCTCCTTCTAAATCGCATAGGTTTGCCGGTTAGGTGATTTTGAGAATCGCTTAAGGATGTCTTTATGTTAATAACTCACAGCTGTAAGTAGTTAATTTTATCGTTTAGGGTGGATAATCTGAATTCCTATCATTGTCGAGTAAGTTAAAAAAGTGGCGAGTTTATGTAGTGACGAAAAATTATACCAACAAGGAAGAAATGTGCAATATTAGCTTTGTGTTTCCGATAAGCAATTCTGCTCAGAATGAAGCAGGTGGCCAGTGTGTATTGAACGTGCTTTATCAAGAGCTACAGCAGGTGAAAAGGAGATCACTACAGCTTAATGTGTGGCCCACACAACCCCGCTCCTCTGCATCATTGCAGTGCTGCAGTCACCTGCACCCGCTGACCTCTTTTTCAGAATTTATTTCATGACCTCTTTTTGAGAATTCATCTGTGTACGCTGCAGTGGCATTTCTTAAGCACATTTGTTGTCGCAGAGACCAACACGACTGTTGTCGCTAGGAATTGTTTGGTGGGGTGATATATGAATATGTATGGATTGTCTTTTTCTATTTAATTTAAACACGCAGATGAACTATGAGAGCGCCTGTGGTTTGAAATCCAGAGGACGTGCGAACTGAATAATGAATGCCGCAAAGAAAGGACACACTTATGACATTTTAGGCTGATCTCTATTTTTAACAAAGGTTGCTGCGGCTGCAGGATGCACCATGTGACAAGTTCTCTGCAGTGGAAAGAACACTTCATTTCAATGGGTTCCACGCTTCTTGCTGAGCTGCAGGCGCAGCAATCACTTAGGCTCTTATATTGTATTTAGGAAATAATCTGCCTCATAAAAATCAGCTAAATGATGGAACCAATTTATTTGCTCCTGTTGTATTGTTTACTTCAAATATCGGACCAGTTACACTTTTGCAAGGTATCCACATAAGACTTCGTGTGGATTGTTTATGGCTGTTTTTCCGCATCTACCATTGTGTGTTGGGATGCCGTGGCCTCTCTCTACACAGTACATGTTGTCCTCTATATTCTTAGCTGTATTGCATTTTGCTTATTGTCTTGCATACACTGAACGTGAACCGCAACTTCCAGAAAGCAAATTCAACAATGTTGGAGATCCAGTTCGACCACGCATTCCTAGAAGAATTAATAAATTAACTATTTTCAAAACATTTCTAATCCCTTGCTTAGATGGATGCAAACCCATTAATCTTCCCAATGGGCTGTGTCAGGGCTAACCCCCATGTTTGGCACCCAGCTTCTTTCGACACCCCACCACAGAAGCTCACTCACTGGGGTTTTCACCAAATTTAATATTTGCTCCCACACCTCCGCTATACTACGCCTGCACACACCCTGTCTCTCTTCCCTTATTGCGATATTCGCTTTCGCTCACCTTTCCCTCTACTTTGGGGTAGGCCGTCAGGTGTGCCTAGCTGCAAGTCAGTGGCTCTCTTAGCCAATACCGGAGCAAGGTCCAGGAACTTATTACCAACCTCTTTGGCTTTGTTGTTGAGGTGCGGGTAAGAACCAGTAAGCATACCTCTAAGCTGTTAAGGTTAGTCCTGTTTAATGTTCTTTCCATATAGGATGTGATCTCCCAACCAGAAGTGAGTTATAATGGGGCAACTCCAGTCCACATTACCCTTTAGTAACTCACAGCTAGGTCACTTCTTGTCTAATGTCCCTGCAAAGGTATTCAGTCTGTGGGGTTTTAAGTAGGCGGTGTGCAAAAATTAACAGTCTGTGCATTTGAATTTAGTGTACCTAGTTACCTTTTAGGGATATTCCAGAATGGTTTCCCTTATCTTTCTCTCAGGTCGCTGCCTTTCTTTCCTCCCCAGCTTTTTCTTAGACTTGTCATGCTGAATTAAGTCATTAAGAGGAGGCTATTATAGAGGCAAGATATCAATCTGTGTCCACTTTTAATAGTGAAGAGAACCTGCAGCATCTCGTGCATGACTACCAATTGCACAAGCGCTCTATATGTTAAAGACTGAGTCTCCAGTAGTCCTCCTTCCTCAGTCAAAGTAGTCAGACTTTAAATTACCCTTTTTTTGAAGCAGTCATCCACGGTAAGAGCCCAGCATCTGTCCATTCTCTCATTCTACTGGCTGTAAATACCCCCCCTTCCCAGTGGTTTCCATTACAGTTGGGGGTAAGGTCAGGGCATAAGTCGAGTCTGCATATACAGTTTGCCATCGGTGTATCGGTGTCAGAACTTCCTTGGGTTGAGTCTGTTGTGTTTCTCCTCAGTTCTTACCCCATGAGATTCCTTATAGGTTGTAGCAGTTTCCAACACATCAGCTCTTTCTCACTCAACCTGTGATCTGGCGTGCTGTTTAATTCCTTTAATGTTGGGTCATCTCTGCCGTTATCTCTTTGGTATTTGTCATTTCACACCATGTACTCCTCCAGCCAGTCTTTTGCGTTGGCAGGCTTGTCAAAGAATAATGTGTCCATCAAGCATCATCCTTAGGCCTGTGTCCTGGAGTCAGTGCTTAACCTGCAGAAACAAAGCTCTCTTACGAAGGACTGTGGTAGCGTAGTCCGTGAAAATGGAAAGAGAGTTGTTTTTAATCTTGAACTGCCCAGTGGTTGCTGAGCAAAGCATAATACAGTCCTTATCTTAATATTGTAGCAGGTTGGAAGCCACTGTCTGTGGCGGGGCCCTCAGCAGCAGATGCCTCACCGGGACCATGTGCACCCTTTCCAAAGCAAATATCTTGAACAGGCCTTGCCTAGCCTCCTCCAAGTAGGACACCGTATTGGTTCCCTCCGAGTTCTCCAGCAGTCCTACCAAATGGATGTTGCGCACTTCGGCGTTCCGAGACTTCAGTCCTGTGTTAAGGCGGCCCACCTTTTTAGACAATTCTACCACTTGCCTCTGTAGCTTGTTAACGGAGGACCATGTCTATTCCTTTGCTTTCTCTTTGCATTTCAACTTGTCCACCAGTTTGTGGTGGTCATCTTGAGGTATGCCCATGTCTATAACCATTTTTATCTATTTTGGTCTTCAGTGCTTCTCTTGTTGCAATACTTGTCTCCAGAATTTTTATTAATTTATGCTTTTGGTCTAATATATATGCCTCCATTATTTCCGCAGAATCTTTTGTGCTTTCCCTGCTACATTGTACTGCTACGGAGTTGCTGCGTACCATTGGTCTGCTCCCAAGTCACAATGCTCCTGTCAATTTTAACTTTTTGTTATTAGTCTCTTATAACCTAAACCAGATTTACAGGGCAGCTCCCCTCTCCCAGTTTCTGCCCAGGATTGAGATTGTGGCAAGGGGCCATGTATGCGCAGCCAGGAGGTCTGACTCTGCCCCAAGGTATGGCCGTGACCCATGACCAAAAAGGAGAAGATAGGCCAAGTGCCAGGTGTCAGCCGACATTCGCAATCTACTGTGACTTCACTGGGCTACCATGTCCCTTAGGGTTTGTTCTGTTTAAGTCAACCACCAACCGCTCACCACAGAGCAGGGAGGCAATAGCAGTCTTTGAATGCAGTGATGAAATGGGTGGTTTCTTCTTCACCATCGGCTGGCAAAGTCTCAAGTCCACTCTGTGTCATGGACGGCCATAGGCCCCTGCAATGCAATCCACAGGCCAGGCCAGGCATGGCAGGATCATGAGGCGGCGCTCACCCCAGACCATCTGCTCTCATCTCATGTCCTGGAGAAGTCCAGCTGACACTGCTCTGATCCTTCCTCCTTGTATCCTTTTACTTGGCGTCTGTTCCACCTGGAACAGGATGAGCTGGACAGGCCTCCAACCCTTAAAGACCTTGGGGTGAGTCCCAAACCTTTAATCTTCTCAAGGGGCAGAATGGCCCCCAGGATGCCGCAGGGCTGCTAATATGGATTGCAGATGTCCGATGAGTGGTGCCCTTGCTCTCTGAAGACTGCAGGATTACGTGGCTCTCACCGCTTTTCTGCAATGACTGACATCTTAGGCCAGGGTCTGAGCCCTCGTGTTGTCTGCCTCTTCAGCCTGTCTTAAGACCATTCACCGCCATTAACCTTGGTATCTGATTGCGTCAGGCTTTGAAGAGCTAACTGCTTCTGTGGGGTTGTTCCACAGGATGGTGGGTGTAGTAATAATCCACGCTTGAGGTAAGAAGAAACTTCTTTATTTGTGGTAAGCATAAACTGTACCCTCAGCTTGCCAGTGCCCAAGTCGTCTCACAGAGCCCCCAACATTCTACAGCTGCCTTCACCTGAAGGTTCTACGGGTGAACCAAAGGGCAGCCTTAAGCAGGGGTGGCGGAGTGTAGCAAGTGGGGAGATTATAACACATCATCCTCCCTAGGGTAACCAAGGGGAGATTATAACAGTGGGGAATTGGAGTGTGTAGCCATGATCCCACAATAGAGCAGCAGTCTGTATGCATGGCTGACATGCCTCCATCTCTGCACAGTAAGTTATTGAATATTTTTCCCCTCTGTATATAATCTGACACATATATTATTCCTTTCACCTGGCCTGTCACAAGCCTCTTTTATTTTATTTTTAGAATATAGCACACACATATAGATAACCATTGCGTCAATGTCCTTCAGCCATTGACTTTTTTTGCTCATGAGCCTTCAGCCACAGATCCTTGGCTCAGGAACATTCAGTCACTGGTTTGAGACAAAATCGGTCACATCTTGGATCAGCCCGCATGAGTATTTTAGTCTCACTGTTATAATATTGGCACCTTAGATGTATCCTTCCAGCTCCATTGCTATGCATGCAGGTCTATTTTACATTTGAAAAGTACAGTTACATCACACATTTAATATTTTCTGTCCTACTTTGCACCTACTTTGAAGTTAACAAAGCAATATTTTTTTATTATTAATGCAGCAAGGTATATTAAAATTATTTTAGTCTGTTCTCAAGGGTGAACCTGAAACAAAAATCGTAAAATTGTAGCTAATATTGACTATCACTCGATGGCTTTCTTTATCTCAGACATGCACTTGAGCACTGTTGAGATGCTACTCACGAAGTGAGTGAGCCAGTGGCTCCTCTCCCCTGATTCACTGTCTCCTTTCTGCTGCTGCTGGGATGATGCATCATATCACAATACCTAGTTCTTCTGTGGGGGGGTCTTCTGCTGTTGTGAAAGTAGCTCCCTTCTAAGCCAATGGACCTGGTTTGTAAATCACAGTACGAGGAAGACCTATTTGCTTTGCCAATGTTTGTGCTATACTGCAATAGTGATCTCTCCACACATTAACAAGGTCAAAGACTAATCCAAAAGAGTCCGTCGACGATGGTCCCGTCGTCGACGCTTACAACAATCCAGATAACTGCTTCAGCAAAGCCTCCAGCCATAGAGACATTTTCTACGCCACTTTCTTCAAAAACGGTCCAGTTAATATCGTACCGGAAGCAGGAAGGTTCTTATATTTCGCCTCTTACGCCCTCTCATCTCTTAGAGACTTATACTCACGAAGAGGAGGATGATTTTGAGGATGATGACAACAAGGGAGCTTTCGGGGTAGCTCGTCATCGTTCGGAATTGAACATTAAGTGTCAGGATGATGAGCAGGATGATGACTATGCTGAGCATTATTATCAGGAGGACATTGTAATGCCTCATCGTACAGAATACTAGAGGACATCTCTGGTTTCAGAGTCCAGCCATCTGCCACCAAGCCTCATTCAAGATTTACAGGCCATGCTGGCGGACTATAGACAACGCTTTCCACCACAGCAGATCGTTCCTCCACCCCAACCTGCAGTCCCTGCTCCTCAACTGGAAATTCCGCCACCTACGTCTCCGGAAACTCAACAGCCTGATTTGCCTGCACACACCCCGGACACATCTTCAGATGAAGAAGTAGAGGAAGGCGAGTTACCAGATAATCCTCCTTTGGATCCGTGGGATGATTATGTTATTCCCATGCCGTCTCCGCCAACCCCACAACCTTCAGACTCCCCACCTGAAGACATAGGTGGGTTTCATAATCTCATGCAGCGAGCTGTGAGTAGAATTCAACTACCAGTAACAGTGGAACACACAGAATGTTTTCCTCATGATTTTAAAGAAGAAACAAGGAAGGTATCTAGGGCCATTTCTATTATAGATTATATCTGGAAGGAAGGCATCAAAGTGATGAAAAATCCTGCTTCTGGACCTGCTGTGTTGCCACGGATTGACAAAAAATATTGAGCTCCTCTCAGTAGCCCTTCATGCCTTATTGGACACCACGGCCGGATTCGGTCATTTCACAGGCCGCACAACAAAGATCGAAAAACCCAGCCACCCCCATCACACACCATCAGATAAGGAGGGGCGTCGTTTGGACCTTATCGGTAAAAAAAATTCAACCATGGCTGCTGCTTCAATCAGGGCTGCGAATTCTTTGGCGATTATAGGGCGCTATGATCGCCAAATGTGGTCTGACATGGCTGGTCTGATAGACCTAATCCCGGAAGATAAAAGACAGGAGGCTCGCAAGATCTTGATGGAAGGGGAACCTGGAGTTGCAGAAACCATCGACTGTGCTTTGGAGATTGCAAATACAAACTTTAGACAACTGGCAGGAGCTGCAGTTCTCAGATCTCATGGCTGGCTAAAAGCTACTGTCTTTCGGCCCGAGGTCCAACTAAAAATACTGGACATGGCCTATGACGGAGAGTCTCTATTTGGAAAACACATAGACGAAGTCCTCCAGGCAATCAAAACGGATACTGATACCGCAAGATCCCTAGGTTCCCTCCTTTAGAGGTAATCGAGGACGTGGATACTCCTCTAGAGGAAGCTATTACCAACAAGGCAGACAATATCAACCTCAATACCGGCAAAATTATCAGTCTTCGTACCGCCAGTCTGGAAAGCTAGTTTCTCTCGCCAAGGCGGATGAAAGTGCTCTAACAATCAAGGGCGAGATACTCACAGAAAACAGTTAGATCAGTTGGGCGCCAACCTTATTTCCTTCCCTCCCTGTGGGCGCGAAGATATCAGGCTTTCTACAACAGTGGCAACAGATTACATCCGATCAATGTGTGCTAGACTTAGTTCAACATGGTCTCACCCTAGAGTTTGTCTCCAAACTCCCAATAACTCTGCCCAGGGGTTCCCCTCCCCCTCGTCTTCACTTATTGTTCAAGGAAGTTCATTCAATGCTCCTCAAGAATGCTATAGAGAAAGTTCCAGTTCATCAGAGGCATATGGGCTTCTATTCCCGTTTTTTCCTCATAAAGAAGAAATCAGGGGAATGTCGACCGATCTTGGACCTGCACAATCTCAACAGATATCTCAAGAATCAGAGTTTTCGCATGATCACTCTTTCAGAAATTCTAAGTTGCCTGAACGAGGGAGATTTTATGGCTTCTTTGGACATGGAAGACGCATACTTACACATCCCAAAACATCGAAAGTATCTCCATTTCACTGTGGCTGGCGCCCATTATCAGTTCAAGGTACTCCCATTTAGCCTCAAGTCGGCTCCAAGGATTTTCTCAAAGTGCCTGGCCCCGGTAGCGGCAGCACTATGCTCTTCAGGGGTTCAGGTTTTCCTGTACTTGGACGACTGGCTAGTCAAAGGTCCATCAAGATGCAAAGTACAAAACGACATAACAGTGTGTCGGAATCTCTTTGCATCCCTAGGTCTCACTGTGAACGAAAACAAATCTCAATTGATTCCGAGAAGAATCCTGCCTTTCCTAGGAGCTCGCCTGGACACAATACAATGCAGAGCATTCTTGTCTCAAGAAAGGCAACTCCGTCTACAGACTTTGGCCATAAAACTGTCAAAAAGAAAGTCACTTTCTGTTCGCTTCACTTCTGTGAATGTGTTCTTCGGCCATAAATCTCATCCCACTAGCATGTCTGAAAATGCATCCTCTGCAGGAGGAGCTACATCTTCAGTGGGAGCAAGCGACAGGTTCCTTCGACAACATCATCAAAGTAACCCCACGCATGGTAGATGCTCTTCAATGGTGGACGCAACTATGCAATCTAAGACAAGGACTCACATTCTTGCAAACTCCTCTGTACTTTGTTCTAACGACAGATGGGTCCATGGAGGGCTGGGGAGGTCATCTACAAGACTTGCAAGTGCAGGGCAAATGGTCTCAGAAACACAGACAATGTCACATCAACAGTCTGAAGTTGAGAGCCATCTTTCTATCCCTACAAGCGTTCCTTCCCAGAATCGCAGGGTCTTCATTCCTGGTCCGAATGGACAATACCACAAGCACGTTTTACGTAAACAAGCAGGGAGGAACAAGGTCAGCTATGCTCTCAAAGGAGGCTCAGGAGTTATGGTAATGGCTAACGCTTCACAACATAACTCTCAAGGCGGAACATGTCAAGGGCCTCCACAATACCCTGGCGGACAAACTCAGCCGATCCTTGTCGGATTGCCACGAGTGGGAGCTGGACAATACTCAATTGATAAAGGTGTTCCAGACATGGGGCCAGCCAACATTGGATTTATTTGCGACCCAACAGAACAAGAGATGCCGGTATTACGCCAGCAGATACCCTCAACAGTGATTAAGAGGGAATGCCCTGCCGATGCGATGGTCAGGGATTTATGCTTACGCCTTTCCTCCGATCCCGTTGATTCCACCAGAGTTGCACAAAATGAAGCTAGAGAGCTACCGTCTCCTCCTAATTGCTCCCAGATGTCCTCGTCAGTATTGGTTTCAGGAGCTCATGTTGCTATCACAGGAGCCTCCAATCAAACTTCTCCCGACTCCAACACTACTGTCACGCAGCAGGGGTCCGATACTTCACCCAGACCCTCAATCTCTGAAATTGCATGTATGGCTCCAAACTTCTTAGAGTTTCAACACCTACAAATCCCTCAGGATTGCCAGGACATCATAAAGAAAGCACGAGCCCAGAGCACATTAAAGACTTATCGTCTCAAATGGAAGCGATTCTGCTCCTGGTGTACTTCAAACACTTTACACCCTATTGAAGCTCCTGCAGAAAAAAATCTTCCTTCTCTTTTACAGTTGGCTCGTTCTGGCCTTTCCTTCTCTTCGATAAAGGTTCATCTGGGGGCTCTATCCAGGTTCAGGAAGGTGGCTGACTTTCCTTCACTGTGTTCTTCATCACTGATAAAACACTTCATGAGAGGTCTTTTCCGGACTTATCCTCCGGTTAAACCTTCACCACCGGAATGGGAGCTCAACACGGTCCTTTCACAACTGATGAAGCTACCGTTCGAGCCAATTCAAAAAGCAGACCTCAAGTACCTGACATGGAAGGTCGCGTTACTTTTAGCCCTGACATCTGCCAGAAGAGTAGGAGAAATTCAGGCTTTCACTGTAATGGAACCCTTCTTGCATTTCTCTCAAGAGTATGTCACTATTCGAACAAATCCAACTTTCATACCCATAGTGCCTTCTCAGTTCCATCTAAACGAACCAGTGAAATTACAAGTTTTGTTCCCAAATCCTACAACCCCGGCGGAAATAACACTGCATTCTTTGGACATCAAGCAATGTTTGAAGTTTTATCTTCAGAGAACAAAAAACTTCAGGAAATCAGATCAGTTATTCGTGGCTTATGGCCAAGCTACACTGGTGAAAGCGGTCACTAAAGCCACAATTTCCAGGTGGATAGCCTCGCGATCCATTTTTGCCACGTCAAATCTAACAGACCATTACAAAGCACTGTCAGATCTCACTCTAAAAGAGCTGTAGAAAGCGTCTACGGCATTGTTTGTAGGAGTGACGCTAGAAAATATTTGCTGTGCTGCGACATGGAAGAATGTCCACACGTTTACAAGACATTACTGCCTACAATCAGCAAGCCAAGATGATGCAGCAGTTGGTCAAGCGGTTTTACGTCATCTGTTTTCGTAAGAACAGATTCAGGAAACCAAGGTTTTATTCATGTTATGATGAATCTATGCCTTTCAATATATCTATGGACATAAAGATGTACAGGTATTACAGATTACCTGCTTGTTTTGTGTGTTATTACTTTTACTGTTTAATATTATATGACTGCCCTTTCAAATCTAGTAATGTTTATCACTAGTAATGTATTTACTTCGCAATTATTGGTTGTTAAACATATGTTTATGGGAGTGTAGCACTATAAGTCTCCCACCATCTGCAACCGACTTTTGCCTGGCATACTGCTTGCTACTCTGATTCAGGCATGTGAATATATGAAAGATGCCCCAATTCTGGATAAGAAAACAAGTTACTTACCTGTAACTCCAGTTTTCCAGTATTGGTAACTTTCATAGATTCACATGCACCCACCCTCCTCCCAGAGAGTCAGTTCTCTAGTTTTTGGGATACTCATTCCCACTTGTGCTAACAAAAATCTGAGGAGAACTTGCTCTTCAGAGAGGGTTCTAGAGGGTGCTGTATGCTGATTGGTTGGAACAAAGACTTTGGTCTTTTTAGCATAATGAGGCAGATAGGCTACTACAATCTAGGCCTCAGGCCTTTCTCATAGGGCCTACTACTGTAATTTGCTTTTGGCACTGCTTTTTTATATACCGTGGGACTCCCGCCTCGGCAACGGGGAATGATTCAGGCATGTGAATCTATGAAAGATACCAATACTGGATAACTGAAGTTACAGGTAAATAACTTGTTTTCTTCTCCTAGCAGGTTTTCTGTGACTTTTTGTTTAAGAATATACAATTCTTTTTCCTTCACAGGGCCTACCGAATTCTGTCATAATTGCATCGCTATTTTTCCAAGGCACACATTGGATGCCCACTCTGCTGATCTCCCGATGCGGGCTTCAGGCACATGATATGATCCTGCCCAGACATACAAAACTATTGCCACTCAGTACATGCCACCCTAGGCGAAGTCACTGAACTGCGGGACATATACTCATGGGAAGCATGCTCCTTAAGTCTGTTTAGACGCAAAAAGCAACAAAAGTTAACGCACCTGATTGCAGCACTGGCATTCCTTCTCGCCAAGCGTACACTTACACTCCACTAGCATTCTCCTACTGCTCCACAATAGCAGTGTGGCATGGCGCTATACGGAAAGAGAGCATAGAGAAGGAGTACGCACTCCGTTATGAGGCGGTGTACGACTTATGCAAACGGCCCCTTTCCCCCAATGGGCCACTCTACTTATGCACTTCCAGTAAGAACGACGATCTCCCCCCCACCTCATGATTACGCCCCAAACCCCTCCTGCCATTCACGCACTACTACTCCAGTTGGAAGCCCACAACATAGCTTCCGCACACTCCACGCCTGCCCACCTACACGCCATCCCCCGACCCATAGAATAGCCTAGCCTCCTCTAGCAGCCATCCTGGTCAAGCCCCAGCTACCTCTTCTGGAACTGTCCACCTACCCCTTCTGGAACTGTCCACCCACCCCTTCTGGAACCGTCCACCTACCCCTTCTGGAACCATCCACCTACCCCCTCCACCAGATGTATCTCGCCAGTTTACGCATTACAACACGCTGTATAATGAGCATACTCTACAATGCTAAACCACCTGATATTTTTTCATTGTAGCCCTTTGATCTCTGTACTGACAAACCTAGATGACGCTTTGTATTGCCCGTTGTCAATGTCAACCAACAACTACCCCCTGCTTATGCTGTTTATACTGTAAAATCCATTAAAAACAATTAATATAAAAAAAGAGTACTCTTCACCTGTAACAAATTACTAGCATTACATCTTTCACAAAACCCACTTCTTCGTGTCGACTATTGCCAGTAACGAAAATGCATGTAGTATAAAGTGGTTATTTTCAGTTCAAGGTATAGCACCTGCTAGTAAAAGTAGTTACCTATTTTTTTTGGCCAAAGTCTGGAATTCATTATGTCTGATGATCCAGAACAGGTCTGAGGCTTCAGAGGATATGATCATTGGCTTTCAACAAAGAAGTCCGCAAATGAAGATATACTATTCTGTGAATATTCAGGATATAGACAGTGCTTGTGCATAGAGAAAGCTCCGAAACATGAATTGTCTAAACGGTGAGAAAATATACAATTACTAGACTAACGAAGACCACTAAAATCATTAATGTGAATCTTTGCCCCACAGATGGATACGATTTAATATTCTACCATTTCTAACATTGAAACTCAAAAGACCTCCCAGTTCTCTAATTCTTATACATTTTTTTATGGTGGCGGCTTAGTTATTAATTGACCAATTTTTGACTATTTCATTTGATGTTTTTTGTAATACTTTGTATGAGTTACTATTCTTTGCTTGAAAGGCTCGCACCACACATATGTAAATAAAACTGACACAGAAACGTAACCAGTTAATTTTACCCACCATAGTTTTAGTCTCTTCTGTTTCGATTAATTAAATATAGAGCTATTGCTCTTCAAGTACTGTGCAGAATTTTTTTTTCAAGTTTGATGAGTATTAAAAATGTTTAGGTTAATATTGGCAGTTTAAAATGAGCGTACTTACAATTTGATAATAGATTACTCAAAAATCATGTGGTTCCAAGCTAAACTGGACATGGAAATATGCAGTTAAGATGTGTGGGGTGTGACTACTCAGGTTTGAGTTCCAATGTGAAAGTTAATTTCAAATTTTAAAATATACGGATTGGAGGATTTGTCAGAGGGCCTAATTTAGGAAATCATTTTCACAACGTTTTGGCGCTTCAAATTGTATTGCTGGATGACCACCAACTAGCAGACCCGAGCACAAACAACCTCCTCACCTGATATACCACCGTATTAAAAATAGATTACATTAGGTGCATTACAGGTGGCCCTTGTGTTGGAAGATGCACAAGAAAGCAGGCCAAATAAAGTTTATTTGAACAATATGCTTTGCTGATGTATTGTTTCAATTTATTGTCATAACTAATCTTTAAGAAATCAAATCTTATTATAGAAATAAAAACCTGTCCAACTTTTGAGCACCGTTATTTATGTCTCTTTTCTATTGTGTTTGCAGGAGAAGTTAAGCCAGGAATGTGTCTTCAGAGAGCAGTTTGAAGAAAATTGGTATAACACATACTCGTCTAATCTCTACAAGCATATGGACACTGGACGACGTTATTACGTGGCTCTAAATAAAGATGGAACCCCCAGGGACGGGACTAGGACTAAGCGGCATCAAAAATTCACACATTTTTTACCTAGACCTGTGGACCCTGAAAAAGTGCCCGAACTGTATAAGGACATCTTAAGCCAAAGTTGACAAAAGACGATTGCTTCACTTGAGCCCTTATAAAGTAACCACTATAAAGGTTTAATGCGGTGGGTTCTTAATGATTAGCTGTGTCGTCACGTCAGCTCCACTGTTGCCAAACTTTGTAGCATGCATATTGTATGATGGAGGCTTGGATGGACCATGCTGATTTTGTTCTGCACTTGAAGGTTTGTCCTCCAGGAGGAGAGCCTACGCCTACTCGCTTGATTTAAGATGGCAGAGACAGAAAAAGAGAGAAACACAAGCTGAAGCAATGATGGAAAGGCCTGATGCATGCTGGGAGATAGCTGCGCTTTTTCATTTTCGGTCAGTTGTATTTCATCCTATATCGGCATAGCTGCCATACTCAATTCATCAGGATTCCGAATGGCAGTCTACTCAAGTGTATGCTGCGTTTGCAAAGGCATGGAAAGGTGCAGTCTTACTAAAACAAGAGACTTTTCAGTTACCTGCTCCGTGGGGGAGTCTCGTCCCATGGAGTTTAAAGCAAAGACCTCTTAGTGAAAATAAAAAGTTAAATTTATTTATAGAAATTCCAAAGGCAACATTATATTTATTTTATATATTTATTTATTATATAGAGTTTATTTTTAATGAAATATGTACAGATCAGGTGGGCAGTTTGGAAGCTTTAGATTCTGTAACCATTACCTAGCAAATGCCACTATGGCCCTCTGGTATGTATTCATGCAGGTGAATATATTTGGTGCATGGATCCACCAATGGCAAACAAAAATATCCAGCAACCCTAATGTATTAAAGGTGACAATCTATTTTGTGCCCATGATATTGTAAAAGTATGCATACCACTCAATGACACTGAGTATTCGCTCTTCTGACTGCTTGTCTCATACAGTAGCTAATCCCCATAGGATTAAAAACAAGGCTGGGTCTTCAACTTTCATTCTGTGTCTTTCCTCTCTGATAAGTAGCTTTCAATTATTCCAACATCCTAAGCGTGGAGAGCTTGTATAGTCTACCATATACTCATCTTCACCAGTCACGCCTCTTAGTGACGTCAGAACGAATGTACTTCCTCTGTAGATGTGATGTCAGCAATGTTTTAGAGATCTGTTCAGAAGAAACATCTGCACCTGTTTTGCAGTAATTTTCTTTACAGCACGTGGCTAATGATCAGGGAGACAGATCGCTGCAGAAGTGGGCCTGTGGTTCGTGCAGAGAACAAAAAAAATCACTTGGAGACTTTCTCAAACCAGAAGAACCTGTTACTAGGCTCACACGTAAACTTAACATAGTATATTTGTACACTGGCTAACTTACAAGGAATTAGAGAGAGACCAATGTAACATCTATTATGAAACGTTGCATAAACATGACATATTAATATTCTTTTCTAAGTAACACTTGCAAATGAATCAAATAAATCTCTGTGAATTATAACTTGGGGAAAAGTGCTAGATTTTTATGTTTTTTCTTTTGTGTTTCACATAAGAACCATGAGGGCCAACTATGAAGAGGTTACACTTTATACACGTTATGAACCTTTTTGTAATATTTTTACAGGATGAAACAAAGAAATAAATCTTACTTTAAATGTATTACTTTTGGAACTTTTGATCGGAGAAGGAGTTTCTCATTGGGACGAAGAGTGTAAAAAGTGCCGAATTAGAGTTTTATTCAGTTTAGTTGTGTTCTTGCTTCCCTAAAACAATGCTTCAGCCGACGAACATCATTTGTAACCAGGGCGGTATTCTTACAGAGAACAAAAGTGGAGAACACTTGTAAAGGGAATTGCTCTCCGCCTCTTTAGAGTATACTTGACATACATTTTGAATTGACTTAGTATGATGTAGTCTGGAAATGTAACCGTCCATTCTAAATTAAGAAGGGGGTTGAATGGCCAAATCTCAGTTGACCCTTACTCCATTAGGCTGTTGAAGGAGTATGTCAGCGAGGGAGACAGTTGTCTCTTTCACTGACTTATTAAAGGTCTGCCCATCTGTAAATCAGGCGGGTGAACCTTTAGTTTCGCAGAGAGGATTCTCTGTCGCCTTTACAACAGTGTACCATTTCCGTTAAACTCTAAATCACCACCTCAATTTATTATCATTTTATCTTTCTGCAAGTTTGAACTATTCTGAAAGGTCTTACTACTGATCTATTACTTATACATTGATACGGTTGTGCCAATCTGCTGTAGAACATGTGTTACTGATGTACCTAAAATACTTCTCTTTAAGCATGGAATGCTCAAGGAATGTAGCACTTGTTGCTTTAAACAAAGTAAGCAATAGTTTATTTGTTCGATTAATGAAAATTATTACAAAATCACATGACGACCAACATTATAACATTCCCACCTCATTAATTAATTCTGCAAATACTATTATATAAAACAAAACAGCCATTAAAAAAGCAACAGCCCTCTGATTGAATACAATTTTTAGGTAACCTGATAAACGCGCAATCAAGACACGAGAGACTTTAAAAACCTCCTAATTATCCAACCATTAACTTTCCAATGCACACACACCATCGTTGGACTTAGGACATCCTGTCACCAACATGGCTGATCAAGCAGTTCTTACATTACAATATACCTTGAAAATTCATGATATGGAAATAAATATCCATTTCTAAACTTGATTAAGCATTTACTTCTGATAATTGAAATATGAATCAATTAGACCTATCCCCTTTATGATCGTGCAGTAAACGCACTTTCAGTAGATGGAATAAAACAAAAATGTACATGAGCAGACTTTGAGTTAAGAGCAAGCAAAGGTTTTTTTATGGAAAGCAAGGTCTGCTAAAACATGACTTGTTGTTCACTTAAATAGACTTGCCAAAGGGTGTACAGAGTGCAGCCTGTTGTCACATTTATCCAGATCCTTGTCTGCCGTATACATGAATTTGACTAATCGACAGGTTTATTGGCTGTCAATGCCCTGCAGACTCTTTGATACTGCAGTTTTGATTGAACGTATGTCCAGTCTAAGAAAGCCGGGACAGAGACCTGTTCTATGCAAGTTAAGTAACTTTGGGCATATGCAAATGATGTGCTCCAGTGACTCAGAACAAAGCCGCATCCTCCACAGCAATTGTAATTCTTGGACCTTAATACCTCTAAGCTATGTTTCCGTGATGCAGGTGGGACCAGGAGAAACCTAATCCTCATGAACTTGATTCTCCATGAGCGTTTCAATTTCATTCCCATGTAAGACTGAGCGGCAGGTGGAGTGTAGGTTGATATATTATCACGGTTGTAGATTTTCTAGCAATAATCCTAAATGGACTGTATTGAAGGTTACTTTGTCATTTCTCTAAAAGATCCATTGAATTGACTATTCTGTGTAAATTGGCAATTCACTGGAGATATATTAATTTAATATATAAATGTACCTGCTCGCTTAATTCACTCCAGCCTAGATGTTTTTGGGATTCCTACTTCAGAGTTCTTCAGCCTAACTGTAGTGCAGAACCTGAAGGTCTAACAAAGAGCCAAGATTCAACAGGCCAAATTCTAGTCTGTTGGACGTGCCCTGTGGAAGACTACACACTGCACGTATAGCAGTGGAAATTTTTTTTCTATTAAAAAGTTTAACTTAGCCCAATATGTTGATGAATCATTGGTGAGTGCACAAATCAGCTTTGCTCTAAAAAGTTCTAAAATTGAAGAGCCTGTGCAAGTTTTAGTGCAGTTTTCACAGTTTGTGCTGCGAAAACCTTGCTTGATCACAAATAGCACAACGTTGACTTTTATGGCTTTATATCTGATACTGCCCTACCTAGATTCAAGCAAGCTTCAGTCAGTAACATCTTTTCACAATCAATCACCCAAAAATGGGTTCCAGTGGATTTGCCA
The DNA here is from genome assembly GCF_964263255.1 of Lissotriton vulgaris. Taxonomy (NCBI): domain Eukaryota; kingdom Metazoa; phylum Chordata; class Amphibia; order Caudata; family Salamandridae; genus Lissotriton; species Lissotriton vulgaris. Next base: position 152,247 of record NW_028248901.1, on the reverse strand, counting down.
AACTGTACTATTTTGTTTCTTTCGAGTTCATCTTAAGATTGATGTGTTGGTTATGTTGGTAAGTACATGTCAAGGGTCTTTGTAATCCAACTGGAGTATAATTTAAGAGCTCTGTATCGTCTGCATATTGAATGACAGGGATGTGACTGGAGATTCATTTGGATGAGAATATTCTTCCCTTCTTGAAAGTAGGAGCTAGATCTGCTGTGTAGAAGTTAAATAGTAAGGGTGCAAGTACACTGCCCTGCTTCAGACCTCTCTTGGTATAGATTGCTCCAGTCTTTATGCGACCTGAACAAATCTTCATCCTTACCCATGTCTCTGTATGGTGCATATTAGACAATGATAATGGGATGCCCGAAGAGGATAATTTCAGTCAAAGCGTCGCTCTATACACCCTGTCAAAAGCAACACTAAAATCCAAATAGCACATTTATAGAGCTGTTCCTTGTTTGATGGCCATATGTGCCAATAGGTTAATAGCCAAAATGTTGTCCCTTGTCTTGAAGTCTTATCTGAAACCGATCTGTTATAGTGGTAAACTATTGTTACTGGAAGACATTCTTCAAGTTCCTATAGTAGCAGTCGACCAAATACTTTAGCATCACCGTCTAAGATTAATTACTGGAATACTGAACATATCTTTCCAAAAATCGAGATTACTTTTCTCGGAAGGACTGAGCTAATACTATGTTAGGAATGCTCCAATAACTTAGGAGTTCATCTTAAGGATGGGGTTCATCATTGTAGATCCAGAATCTCCTTGAGGTAACAGAAACATACTTGGTAGCAGAGTTCAGCATTCTAAAATGAACTTGGCATTCAAAAGACCATTCTCAACACTGTAATGTCATTTTTAATTAACAACATGCGCTTTTATTTTTAACTTTCTCCTGTCTGGGAGTGCACAGCTGAGTAAAGAAAGCAATGTACACAGAAAAACCGAAAGCTTGACTCTTTAAATGTATGTTGCTAGCATGTGTGAAACCAAAACATCTCTTTTACTGAAGAGCATACTGTGACACCTTTTTCTGGGGGGTGGGATGAAAAATGTAGATTTATTCTGTGCCGGAGGGGGATACGTTTATATTTTTCTGTATGTAACTAATTGTGTGAGTTTCAAGGATAGAATGATGACGATTGTAGGCTTATATTCTCTTGTGTTCTAGTTGGGACACTTTTGAATTAAGTCATCTACCCAACTGACAAGGCAAGAAGAGAACAAATTAGCAAGGCGTTTTGTTTTCCTACATTGTGGGTCTCCCGCTATTTACTTAATGTGGTGTTAGAGTTTGCTTCTGTGCCTTTCAGACCTCAGGCTAGATTGCCAGTCCAAATCTGGTCGAGCTTGGAAAAGCCCTCCAATGGATAATTTAGCAACCAGCTATTATTTAGGACTTTTTTCCTGTCCTCATTGCAATCCAAAGTCATCTTCTGCACTGGAACAAGAGAGCTCCACAGACTTACTCACTCCTACAGACCCTTTCTCTTTCTGCAGGTGGTCAGATATAACTGCTCCTTCCACTCTACAGGGCTCTATACTATATTAAAATAGATTGATCTGACTCGGTTGGTAGTATTGGTTTAAAAATCTTTTCGACAAAAAGCCCCTTGTTTGAGTTCAGTAGAAACACACAGGAGCAATTCATAGACATATGAAGGACAGGGTACCTATCAGTATAAAGACAGCGAAATTCTTCTAGGTACTTCTAAGTATCAAAACAAGTTAACAGATAGTTATCTAGTTGTAAATATATATGTCTACCATTTTAAGGAGACCATATGTATAAGAAATAGTTTATAATGTACACACATATAAGTAATGAACACAAAGGCTCCAATAATGGATTGTGTACTTTGGGTCTTAAAAAACAACAGTACTCTGACCAAAAAGTGGTCACAAGGTGAAGGTGAGAGAACGAAAATCAAAAAGGCCAGCAGTGTGATCAGCCACAATGACGACAGACATAAGAATGGTCAACAAACTACTGCATCAGAGAAGTATGCAGATATTTGAGTCTAGAGTAATTCACAGAGCTCTCAATTTCTGAGTTTCATAATTTGAGTCTTTCCGACAAATATTTTTAATGGTGTTTGGTACCATATATGACAATTCGTGGGCCATCATCAGGGTGAACTAATTTTCAGAGCACACAGTAGATCCCGAGATTCCATTGTAGAGATATAACAATTGTAGGTCAGTGGGCGTAGGGAAATAGATTTGAGGGAAGACACATAAGGTCTGTAGTGCATACGTTCTTCAATGAGGGTGGGAATGCCTCCATTAATTGCAGGACATTCTGAAATGGAAGTGGAGCCCATATAGTCTTGGCTAAAGGTCCAAAGGGCCGAATGAATCAGCGTGAAGACGTGGGCCAATAAAATTCAGGCGGCCAGTCTCAGAGCGAAGTCTGGTACCACTTAATTCAGCAGTGAAGTGAATCCGGTTATTTGCATAGACACAACCAAAATAACTCGTACAGCTTCTAGAAGTAGATAAAGGGAGCGATAGAGAAGGTACTACAAAAGTATATAAACATGGGTGTACACTCGTTTTATATTCTCCTATACCAAAATCCCCCGTTTTATTAAGACCTTATTGGACCTGAATTCCATGAAATACTGTGTCAAGACACGTAAGTTCAAGATGATGGCACAGTAAGAAATTATTTGAGTGCTGGTGTAGGAAGAGTTCTTGGTGACTTTGCACCTCCAAACTGTCTACTTTCATGTACTGCCCCAGCATCAGAAATGTACAAGACTTGTTGCGAAGAGAAACATCACTTCAAAGTCATACCCTTTGTCATAAAACCAGCCCCATCAGTTTTTATTTATTTATTTAGAAATTTATAGAGAGTGCAGCTACCTCCCACAGAGGTATCACTGCGCTAAGGCACTTGAATCACACGGGGCACACATAAGGATTAGGAACGGTTGAAACGCCAGCCTGACGGCTGATTCTGGTTCCATCAGTCGGAGAGGGTGCAACTTGGCATTCCAAAGTTTTGTGGTCCTTCCCGCGAATACTCTGCCGCCTACCCTCGACTTATGAAAGCGGGGAATGGTGAGTCTTCAGTGATGCCTTTCAGTAGTTGTGGTGCATCTCAGTCAATAATATAAATACACCCCTACATGTATGATGGCCTATTTAAGAGGAACTGATTCCTGCAATGTCGGAACATTATCAACACAGTACTCTTGTTGCTACAATGGTTGTTCATGGTCAATTTCGAAATGGCACATACAATCCTACAGCAATAGCACTACTAAAACAGGGGTAAAATGTTCTGTCTTTTCAGGTTCATATTCCACATTCAAAGGTCAGAGCCTCTGAGACCACTTTGGAAAGTGTGGCATCATGCATGCATTTCCAAATGCTTGTCTGTATATGAGACAAATACAAGAATATTCAGCAAAGCAATGGTCATATTAGACTTGATTGTAATTATTCACTGGTCAACTACACAGTATAAAAGACACTCAAATGTTGGAATCAGGGCAATATGATTAAGGAGAGAATATTCAAATCACCAGTTCCACCCGCAACAAGTCTTGCAGATTTCTTGCACACCGGACGGAGAGTGTATTTGCACAACTTGAAAATTCCGGGTCATTTGGATCCAAAAAATCACTAAAACACATTGTCTTCTTGGACTTAGAGACTGTATTTGGTACAAAGCTACATTGGTACAGATTGTAAGAGGCAACGGTACTACAGTGTTTTATTTCAAGACGTTGTGGATCAAAAAGCTACCTACTCTTAAGACTAGTGCAGGAGATCTGGTATTGTAATTTTCAGAATGTCTCTTTAGTAGTGCAACATTTGGTAAGTAAAGAAAATGTACAGGGTGATATATTAAGGAAATAACTGGACATTGATCAAGATTGGGAGTTATGTTTTTAAATGGCAAAGAAGATCTTTTTCACCAACGGGGCACACTTTCTATAGATCACTTCACAGCACGTGCAAACCTGAAGTGCCAAGGCTTTGGACCAAAATATTACATACAAGGTCAGAGGGAAATGCAAGTTTTATAAGTTGGTATGGGGTATATGCGTAAGATTTTCTCCCAATGATTTCACAGATCATCAACCAATGCAGGGCATCACAACGCAGGTCTGTTGAATACCCATTTAGATTGCCCAAGGAGAGGCCAACTCTTCCCTTTAGCTACAGTGCTGTACTGCACAGAATAATGTAAGTGAAAGACGACAGGCTTTTCCATTAGGGGGACACAGCTACAAACAACAAAAAACAAACACAAAGAGAAAAACTGGATTTGGCAATCTGTGGAGAGGTTGATTGATGATGTAGATTTAATTGGTAATAATCAACACCAGGAGTTTAAAAATTGCCAAGCTGGAATAATCGGTCCTGAATCAGATGACCTACAAGGAGGTTAATCAAAAACTGCGTAGGGAAAAATAACAAGAACAATAGCACAATCTATGCTAGGCAACAGAAAAAGAAAATTAACAAGGGATGGTCTAAATCTGGTGGGAAAAATCAGGGAATCAAACATCTTGAAACGGGGCATAGGGCATTGAGCATGCCGCAAAATCAAGAAAACAAAACACGTTGCAATGCATCCATCCTTTCCATGTGTTTCCTTATATATGTCAAAAACAGAAACTGACTATGGGAAGTTCATGTGATTTCCATCTTGGACTGGACACTTTAAATGGTAATGCTCCACGTTTCACTTGGTCTTCATGGCATCCCTAAACCCACGAAGAAGCCCAGTTTTGACATTCCAGGTACCATGCAGTAATCTGGAGACCCTCTACCTGCACGTTGTGCCATCATCTGGCTGTGAAGAACCTTTTGGAGTTCCTACAGATAAACTGGGGGCCCCACTCTGAACAGCGCATGGGGACCAATGCCTTGCTGAATAGGAGCACAACCAAGACTTCTGCAAGAAGTTTAGTAAGTTCTGGTTCATTATTCAAGTCTCAGCTCAAACGTGACATTCACAGATGACCATGATTCTAATAGCACCTCAGTGGGTGCAACAAAAATGGTGCTCACATTTACTAGAAATTATATGAAAGGGGTCAAGGCGGCAGTAGAAAGCCAAGAGTCACGTTTTTGGAGCCTGGCTTCTGAAGTCTTAAAATTCACTCAGCCATCTCATTTTACCATCCAAATGTATGGACATTTTGAGAGCGCCTGAACCCGCAACATAGACTTTTATGTAGTCAAATGGAAATATTACAGAAAGATAGTTTTTCAGTCAGTCATAAAGCTTTAACAGCCATAAAAGCACAAGTAATATAACATTGACAAATAAACATCATAAAATGACACATTAGTTTAAAAGTTAAAAAAATACAAATTGTCATTAGGGCCCATAGACAATATGAAAGTATCAATATATGGAGGATCCCACCCCCTGAAATCAATTGTCACAAGTGGGACAGCAAGCATGGGCAAATAGCGATAACCAGTGCGTCATTTTCAACATTTAAAACAGTATAACCAGTTAAAACAGATACATTAAAAATATAATTTAAACAAAACATTTTTTTTTTAAATTCGCACCCTAAATTTATACAGGTTTAGGTCGCAGAAATAATCAATAAGGAGCAGGATTGCCGAAATTCTCAACTCAATTCTTTTAGTAGGCATCTGCGTTTGCACCACATTGCAAATAGAAATTTAGAGATTGCAACAACAAAAACTGGGTGAGTATCATATTTTAATATCCTGAAAACCTCTCTAGAATTTCTTATACCCATGTTTCTACAGAGTTGGAGAACCCTTTTAGACCCTGCCCCTCGATGGGCCGAAAAGAAAAATATCACATGAATTTCTGTTTCTTCTGTTGATGTGCACCCAGGACAGAGTTGTTTAGTAGCACCCGCCCATTTATTAGTGAATGCATGCAGCGGGAGTGTCCCGTGCCTAAATTGTAGAAACAGTTTCTTTGCTGCAAGGGGTTGAATGCAGTCCAACACCAACTCCAAATTATGATGTTGTTTAACGTCCAGAAACCTAGAAGTGGGCTGGATGAGTCAACTGTCTGCAGGATGCGTACCAATTTATGTTCTTTCAGAGCAATTGCTAGGGATTTTTTAGAAATGGCTGAACAGGTCTCCTCAGGTGCTGACCACAAGTCATCCCTCCCTATGGCATGGCACATGTTCCTAATAAAAGACAACAGTATGTTCCCTGCCCCCAAAATAGACATAACAGCTTTTAATTCCTCCATGTAATTTCCTAGCTCTGGCGTGCTCCATAAACGTTGTCAGTAAAGAAGTGGACAAGAAGCAATCAGGTCAGCAATAGGAACAATATCCAAATCCATCCTTAAGGGTATTAAGGGAGTGCTTTTTGGAAGACCCAAAAGTTGTCTTATACAATTATTATCTGTCACTGTTAAAGTGTTAGATGGACAATGACCCCAGAGTTCATCACCATACATCGAGGCTCCCCTCGTTTGGACCTTGTACATTTCTGCTTGGGGGACCTATAACCTTTACAGCCCAACTCCTAGGTACTTTTAGGATCCCCCAGTAGCCTGGATTAATTTTAGGTTTGCTTTATTAATTTGAGGCCCCCACTCCCTCTTGTCATTTAAAGTGAGGCCCAAATAATCAAATATGGGCACCTTCTGTAGGGGCCTATGGTCCATTTGAGGGTGTGGGCAGTTGGTAGAATCACCATTGAAGGCCATATACTTCGTTTTTTGTATGTTTATCTCCAGATTCCTATTCTTACAAAACAAGCTGAAATCCTCTAAGACACGCTGCATCCCCATAGGTGTTTTAGATAGGAGCAGCATGTCATCCGCAAACATTAAGGCTGGTATTTTGCGATTAGCGAGCCTGGGAGAGTCAATATCCTTAATAGCAAGGAGATCTTCAATTAACCCATTTAGGAAGAGTGAGAAAAGGGTTGGGCCAAGCACACAGCCCTGTCTCACTCCCTTCTCAACAGGGAAAGGGGCTGTTAATTCCCCGTTTTTATCATATCTTATCCTCGCAAAAGTACCTTCGTGGAGACGTTTCAATTGTTGACAAAGATAGGCTGGAGCTCCCATGTCAAGCAATAGGCCCCACGATTGATCAGTCTATCATGTCAAACGCAGATTTAAGATCCACAAATGTAAGATAGATACTACCTCCCTCCAATGTTATGATTTTCCAGTAGATCAGTTGTAGTCTAAATAACTGATCTATGGTCGAGGTTTTAGACCTAAAGCCTGCTTGTAAGGGGGTTAATATATTAAGGTCACCCATCCAAAGCTGCAATCTTCCCAATAGAACACAACCAAAAATCTTTTGCGTTACATCAATAAGGCTTATAGACCGGCGGGGTGGAGCTAGCCCGGCCTGCAAGATGGTCGCTTCGTAAGCGAGCTCCTTGAGGTCACCTAACTATCCTACATGTATCCTCCTTCTTCAGCCTGCATTGTCAGCCGGAATCTGCAGAACCACTCACCGGAGCACAGCGCCATTTGATTACGCCGACATCTGAGTGTGCTGCCCCCGCGAAGACACAGATAGCGGCGTCGGTGCTGTTGGCGTCGCAGGGCTGGTGAGAGACACAGCGGCGGCTTCGAGGGGGCGTGAGAGTCGACTGTGTGGTCCCTGTTCTGCTCATGGGGATGCCGCAGGTGGGGCTGACTGTGACGGTGTTGCGGGGGATGGGGGCCCTGGCTGCGCAGAGGAGCAGAGGTGGGGGCAGCCTGCAGCGGCGGGCCGCAAGCGTGACTGAGGCCCATCTGCGGCGTAGATGGAGCGGGCTGCGGCGGTGTCGGGCTGAGGTGTGGGTCCTGCACCCAGGATGGTGCTTCTGTCTCGTGCTGGTGCGGCCCTCCCAAGCTGTTAGCAGGGATATCTGGGCCCAGCTGGCGGGGCCTGGTATGGCTGGTGGGACCCGCACTACCTGAGGGCTGCTAGTCTGTGCCCCCCCGTCCCTCTGACTGGCGTTGCTGTTGGCTGGACCATCGGGCCCCCGCTGGCACTTAGGCAGGATTCTTTGCTGGAGGCCCTGATCCACGCAAATTGCCCTATATGCCCGCCATGTGCTGACGTCCCGAGTGTGCCAGCTCATTGAGACTACCAAGGCTGGCTGTGTCATTGGCTCTGTCACCCACGAACCTTTATGCAGGTTGTGTGAACACCTCTGAAGGGCCTCTGCTGCCCCATTGTAGGTACACTAGGGGCCCGAGTACGGCCATTTACACGGACTGCGCACACATTGCACCGCTTAACCAAGGACACAGGACCCTCAGGCCTGACTGGGGAGACTTCAATATTTTGGCCACTGACCGAAATAAGCTCAGACTCAACTTTGAGCAGGCAAAGGAAATAACGGACAACCCTGGGACAGAACAAACCTCCGAGCCTGCAGTGAGTACGCAGCCCCCTACTGCCGTGGACTTCCAAACCATGTTCTCAACGATCCAAGCGACGCTAACCAAATTAGACGGAAAGATTGATTCACTGACTTATAGGGTGTACCGCATGTCCGAAAGACTGGACCGGCACACGGAGCGGATAGATATGGCGGAGAGGTGGATCTCTGATGCCTAGGATGCCCAGCGCCAAACGGAAACCAAACCGGAAAGAACGGACAAGGTGCTGGAGACACTCATGGTGAAATCAGAAGACTTAGAAGCGAGGTCTCGACGCAATAACCTGCGCTTCATGGGGATTGTGGAATCGACCAGTACGGGTCCATTGGAACACTATATTGAGTCTCTACTGATGGCGCTGCTAGGTAAGGACACCTTCTCGTCTGTCTTTATTGTTGAACGGGCACATAGGTCATTAGCGGCGCTCCCACCGCCTGGTGCGAGACCACGTTTCATCATAGCAAAACTCCTGAACTACAGGGATCGAGATGCGGCGCTCCGAAAGGCAAGGGAAATGGGAACATTGTCCCACGAAGGCATGACTATATCCATCTACCCGGATTGCACGCAACAAGTTCAAGAGGCCCGGAAGAAATTTGTGGATGTCAAGAAAGCACTTCGCGACCAAAACATTCCTTACTCAATGATATACCCCGCTCGTCTCCGTGTCACGGAGGGGGTAAGAGCAGACTCTACAGCAATTCTAAGGAGGTGCAAACATTTTTTAAACAAAGAGCCGCACAACAACCGCGAAGACGATCGCCCAGGGGCGAGCAGGATGCTCAGGAGCAGGTTTCGGATGCAGAATGACAGTCATATATCCTTTTTAGAACACTATGGGGGTCGTTGACTCCAAACGGATTGTGAAACGAATCATATGGATGCAGATAAGTGCTCAACCTAAACTCATGATGTATATTGTCAGTTATCCATACACATGGTGGGGGTCATATTTGTACAAAGGATGTGTTTCTGCACTAATTACGCACGTTTGAGTTGATTCATGGTTGACATGGGAGGGCGGAGTTGGGTGTCATTGTGACTTTAAGGTGACCCCCATGTGACGACTGTCACTGGGCCCATTGGCTTTGCTGCTCCTGTTCCCGTGTGTGCACCGCACAAGAAGTTCCATCTCTATGGGAATTGTTGGGGGGAGGTGGGAGTGGTGGGGGGATGGGCATTGTTCAGGGATGGCTTTGGCGAATTGGGGTTGCTGAAGTGGGTGGTGGGAGGGGGTGGGCGTTGGTTAATGTTTGGATTGTTCGCTGTGACTATACCGAATATACTGATGAGACACCTGTTGAATGCACATGCTGTGGATGTCAACACACAAATGACATTGGCCACTCAGTTATATAAGAACAAACATGAGTGAGAAATACAATTGCCCGACCTGGAATGTACACAGCCTCAACACTCCCCAAAAAATCAGACAAGTGTTTGCCTATCTAGACCGCCATGACGTCCAGATCGCTCTCCTACACGAGACACACCTCAATGCGGCTTCTGAGAGTAAGATTGCACTTAGATGGGCGGGATACAAACTGGCTTCATCATACTCCTCATATGCTAGATGGGTGCTCATTTTGGTGAAGCGGGGCATACACTTCACACCTATACGCACCTACACGGATAAAGATGGACGATGCGCCATGATCCATGGTAAATTGGGCACCTCCCTCATCACCTTGATCAACATTTATGGTCCCATAGCAGGCGACCCAGAGACCTTTACATGACTATATAGCACTATGCGCGAATGGCCTGAGGTAGCCACGGTATGGGGAGGTGACTTTAATACATATTTAGATCCTCAGCTGGACAAATCTAAGCCCCAGGGGTTACGCACACCTAAGATTGCGAGAAGTGTCAATGACGCTATGTTGGAATTTGGGTTAGTGGATGTGTGGTAGGTAAGGAATAGTACAGCTACGGTGGGCATGCATACTCCCTCGCACATTGTCAGATCATAACCCAGTACTACTTACATTTACAATATAGTCCAATGAGCATTGACTCTATGCATGGCGCTTTCGGACACAGGCACAGCTGGATCCTCTGTATAGTGACGCTATAAGGTCGGCCATAGAGCAATTTTTTTAAATCAATATGGGCACGGTGAACAGTGCGTCCACACTGTGGGAGGCCTTTAACGTAACCATCAGAGGGGTTTGTATTAGCACCACGGCCGGTATTTTAAAGGATATACGTGGGCAACTTGCTCAAGTCGAGAGCAAATTGATGGACGCTGAACAGCAATATACGCTCACCCCCAGTCCTGATATCTTGGGTTGCATACATGATTTGTTACAGCAGTACGACTCTTTACCGGAGTCCGAGATTCGTTATATAGCACACAGACGGGTTGCACATGCTTATGGAGAAGGGGGTTGCCCAGGCCATAATCTAGCCGGAAAAATAAAAATGCAGGGGGATTTCCACTACATTACTAAAATCATGGACGCTCAAGGGGAGGCCCACCATACACCAAAGGCTATAGTGGAGCAGTTTAGCGACTTTTACTTGGATCACTATGCATCGCGGGGGCAGAAGAGTCGGAGATGGATGCTTATCTGTCAGACATAGAGTGCGCCTGGCTCTCGAATGCTCACCGCCAATATTTAGATCGACCCATCGATGAGACAGATATCAAAGCGGCCATACGATCACTACCCAATCAGAAAGCCCCGGGACCGGATGTGCTTACGGCTGAATTCTTCAAAGCTTACATAGAGTTAGTTACCCCACACTTACAGGAGATGTACGCTGAGGCACACGAATCGGGCCTATTGCCTCAGACTCTTCGCCAGGCCTTGATTATAATGCTACTAAAAAAGGACAAACCACCTGACATCTGTGAATCTTATCGACCACTGTCGTTGATAAATCTTGATGCCAAGATCTTGGCAAAAATACTGGCAACTAGGTTACAACCCTTAATGCTCGACCTGGTTCTTCCAGACCAGTCGGGTTTTATCCCTGAAAGATAAACGTCTTATAATTTGAGAACGATATTTGTGATGTTCCAAGTTTTGGAGCCGGAGCTACCAGCTGCCGCAGTCCTCCTGGACACGGCAAAGGCATTCGACTCCAAAGAATGGGAATATATGTTCCATATATTGAGAACAATGGGGTTCACGCCGTTATTTCTCTGTTGGGTGCGGCTGTTATATGCTGATCCCTCGGCACTAGTGCATGTTGGAGGACTGACCTCTCGACCATTCAAAATTTACAAGGGCACCCGCCAGGGATGTCCATTATCGCCACTACTATTTGCACTGGCCCTCGGGCCGTTGGCATGTATCGTTCGGCAGTGGCATAGAAGAACAGCACTGAATTTTTTACACAGACCGGTTGGCATATCGCTCTATGCCGATGATATGGTGCTATTCATACGGGAGCCAGGTCGGTATCTAGCAGAGGTGCTGCGGGAATATATACGATTTGGCCTTTTTTCGGGACTGCAGATCAACTGGGACAAATTGATTATTATACCACTCGCAACCAAGACGGAGTCCCCCAATATAGAATATCCATTGGTGTGGACCACAGAACCGGTGAAGTATTTGGGGGTCTGGGTTCATCGTGACCCTGATCTCGTGGTCAGGGAAAATTACGGCAGGACACATGGCATTGGAGCAGCAGGTGGACAGTTGGAATAGGTTGCCGCTTTCCCTTGCTGATCGCATTGCGATAATAAAAATGGTTGTATTGCTGCGTCTCCTCTACTTGTTCGCAAACATCCCGATTAAATTGACACGTCAATTCTTCAAGGAGGTGCAGACTACCAAGACGCTGGATTACGCCAGGGGTGGATTCAATGCGCCAGACATATATCTTTATTATTTATGTGCACAGGCACAATATGCATATTATTGGTTCTGGCCACACTCTTTTCACTCTGCATGTTGCGGTAGAAGATGGAGATACACACCCGGTTCCGCTGGCGGGGGAAACAACCTTTACAACACAACTTTTACAACGCACTACCATTACAACAAAACTTTTACAACGCAACATCCATTACAACGCATGCCATTACAACGCAACCATTACAACGCATGACACTACAACACATACCATTACAACGCAGTAATTACAACGCATACCATTACAACACATAGTACCCTTACACTATCCAACACTTACCCTACTGTTGCACCCCCTGGAGTTAGAATAGTAATTTTTACCCCTACACTATCCAACACTTACCCTACTGCTACTGTTGCACCCCCTGGAGTTAGAATAGTAATTTTTACCCCTACACTATTCAACACTTACCCTACTGTTGCACCCCCCTGGAGTTAGAATAGTAATTTTTACCCCTACACTATCCAATACTTACCATACATGCAATGTAATGGTATGCGTTGTAATGGTATGCTTTGTAAAGGTAGTATGCATTGTAATGGAATGCGTTGCAAAGGTAGTTTTAAAAATTCATTGTAATGGCATGCGTTGTAATGGATGTTGCGTTGTAAAAAATGCGTTGTAATGGTATGCGTTGTAAACGTATGCTTTGTATCGTCATACATCCACTGGCAGGGGTTCTCACACATACCCATAGGCACACACCCCGCACAGAAATTAATTCAGTAGATGCAACTATAGGAGCGTGGCAGGCCATAGTAAAACTTACTGATAAATTACCTTTATACGCACCAGCACTACCCATAGCACACCATGCAGCCCTCTCTGTCACGCAAGCGGTAGGTTCCATCAAAACCATGAGGGAAGTAGGGATCGTAAACATGCGGGATATATATCCGGAGGGGCATTTCATTATGGAGGAACACCTGTCCTACATCACAAATCCCTCACTTCTGTTTCAGTTTACCATCTTCAGGTTGAAAAGCGTGATTAGAGAACACTATCATACATACCCAGATGAACCACCAACACTACAAGCCCTACAGCTACTACTGGTAGCACCATTGCGGCGCAAATTGTTCACTAAACTGTATAGGGAGGTGAGGGGGGAGAGAGTTTACGTGCTGGACAGAAGTTTTGCTCACTGAAATCAGAGTTTAACTCCTCAATTAACAGACACAGATTGGGAGTATATCTGTAGGCTGACGGGGTCCCTTACTCCTAATGGGAATCTGCGCATAATTCATTTTAAATATATCCACCAAGTTTACTACACCCCGGTCAGGCTTCATAAGTATGGACTTGGAGACACGAGTAACTGTAAGAGATGCGGTGAACCTGACGCTGACTTCCTTCACCTTGCATGGGAATGTAGACATGTGTTAATGTTTTGGGAGGGTGTGGTGCAGCGGCTAAAGGACATGACGAGTGCCGCGCTGCTATGTTCACCTGCTGTGTGCTTGCTGTGTTTTGTGCTGCAGTTGAAAGGAGTAGTGGGAAAGTTTGTACGTATTGCACTCCTGCTGGCTAAGCGTCAAGTCGCGTTGCATTGGGAAAGTGGCCTGGCAACGGTGGCTAAATTATGGATCAGGGACATGGTATATTGCAATGAGCAACTAACCCTTTATGTGGCGGAACTACCAATGATGTAGAGACCAAGAGACATATGGGAGCCACTCAGACAACATCTTCTTCAGCAAACGGACACCACTCAACAGCCTGGATAAGGATATGGTGTTGTAAGAACAAATGTAACGATTTATTGAGGTGTGTCATGATGGCGATTAGGTGTACGGTAGTATTATGCTGCTGCGTATTCTGTGGGTCACAGCATTGTTGTGAGGTTTATTGATGTTCTAATGCTCCCTAGAGCTGTAATATGCATATTATTGGAAAAACAATAAAAAGATTATTAAAAAAAGGCTTATAGGCCGATAATTTGCCGGTTCTAGGGGGGAGCCTTTTTTTATAAATAGGAATGAACTTGGCGCCTGCCCATGTTGGAGGGGATGCCATACCATGGAGAATGGCATTAAAAAGGGTCTGCAGGTATGGAGCCCACACTACCTGTTCATTTTTAAACGGGTCCCCAGGGATCCTGTCCAGACCAGGTGCTTTACTTGGTAATAATTTAACCAAAGCCGCTGATACCTCAGCCAATGAACAAGAGGGTATGTCACCAAAAGAGTCATACATTTGATCACTAACAAGAGTCCTTGGCTCAGTAAATCCGATTTGTGGCCTAGAATATAAAACTTTAAAATGGGATTGCCAAACTTCCTCCCCGAGGTTTGGCTCAATGGCAGATTTGCCCTCGGTTTATCCAGTCTTAACCAGATTCCAAAAGCCTCTTGTATTTTTATCATCTAAAGCTCTCTTAATAGCCTGCCATCTATCAATCTCCAATTATGACTTAGCTGCTAAAAGGGTTTTTTAAGAACACTCTAGTTTCCCTAAAGCATATCCCCCTCTCTAAGCCTGGACACGGCACTCTTTGCATCCCTGCCTGCCCTGTTGTACCAGGGTTTTTTTTCTCTATATTGAGAGCCTTTATTAGTTTTACTACTATCAAAAATCTCTGCCAGGGTTGCAACCATATCCGAATGATTTTTTCCTACCACCTCTTGGAATTCTAGGACACCACTAATTCCAGAAACAGAGCATGCCTTTTCTAAAAAAGGAATGATTTGGTTATACATAGAAGCCATCTCTTCTGGAGATTGTACAATTGTTCCCCAGTGAATTCTTCTACCTCCTTCAACTACTGTTAAATTAGGGAGTGGTGAGTTGGCCGAACCCTGCCCTTCTTCCAGCTGATAACTATCTGGGGTTGCGACCAACGGATTATGATCACTTTCATCATGAGGATGGACTGAGAAATTCAAGATCCTATGCCAGATTTCCACATTTACCAAAATATAATCGATTGTGGAGGCCTGTCCATTCCTTTCAAAGGTAAAATTGCCCGGATTATCAGCAGGCAACTGTACCATTACATGCCCTCAGCCAGTTGCTGAGGGTAAGTGAGGTCAGTTGTAATACTAATGGTGTCCACCCCCTTATCGGATAGGCATTATATGCGGGGATTGCCCAAGTCGAGTCCTCTTCACTAGTAATAGAAGATGATAGGCCATTGAGCTGTTTCAGAGTGGCAATTAAAATCCCCACCAATAACAACATGGATTTGCTCAGGTAGCGTAGAGAGGAAAGCAGCCAAACAATCTAACGTTTGCGAGATCTGCCCATACCTTACGGGGCAAGAGTAGACATTAATAATGGCCACCTTTGGGAAATTTCTAAGGGAGAGAAAAATACACAAGATATCAGGGGAATGAGTTTCTATCCTTTTAACTGTACAACCCAAATGTGTACCAACCCATATACAAAGTCCACTCGAGGGGTCTCCCCCTTAGCCCCTGAGCAGCCGCTTCACAATATGCAACATACCCTGCTCTGTAAAGTGGTTTTAATGCCCAGGTCTCTTGGAATAGGCAAATCTCATGGGAATCTATGAAATCTCCCCAATCTGGTAGATCCATTTTAGCGATTAAACCTGCTATATTCCATGCAGAATCCTGATACCCGGTGGTCTTTCTGATTTTTTAATTTGAGAAGCCCTAACGGACTCCCCCCTTTGGGATACCATGGGCAGGTTCCCCACCCCTCCATAGGAAATACAATGTGGAGCCTCCGGAGAACTATCGATAATTCCTGTACTTTTCTCTTCTATCGCCACTCATTGCTTATCAACAGTTGCTGGTTGGTAACCTCAACTCCCTGTGGTCTTTCTGCTTTTTAATCTGATGGACTCCCCCCATTGGGGTACTGCGAGCAAGTTCCCCACCCCGCCAAAGGGAATACAGTGTGGAGCCTCCGGTGTACTATCAATGATTCCTATACTTTTTTCCTCTATCGCCAACTCATTTCTTATCTACAGTTGCTGGTTGGTAGCCTCAACTCCCACACCATTGGGGAACACATCTAACTGTTTAGCCATAATTAAGGGGTACTGGTCAGTAGGATTGAGTCAATCCACCTGATCTAGAACACTAAATCTGTTACTTACAGGAACATTAGCTGGTGGGATGATATCAGTGTTCCATCCCCTATTGTGTACATTTCCTATCTGAGCTCTCAATTCCCACTTTTTACACACATTTCCCATTCTCTCTGCTAGGGAACAGGCAGGATAAAAATAACTTAGGGAAAAAGTCTGAATTCCAGTTGTCGCCTTAGGCTGACACCATTCAAGGATATGTTGGACCACCCGCCTATCTCTAAATATAATCTAGATACAATTACCCACAATGTCTTAACTCTCTTTGGCCTACCCAACTTACTCTACGTGCAAATATATTTTCACTATGTACCTGGGGTGGAAGGGGTCTATTTTTGTTTAACCAATGAATTGACTTATTTTTTAATTCAATATAGGTCTCCACACAACCTATTTCCAACTCAGGTACCTCAGCTAATACGACAACATATGGAGAAGACACAGGGGGTAAATCAATACGTGACAGAATGGGTTTACTTGCACATGTATTAGGTAGAGGTATATGTCTATCACTTTCTTTACCTTTTCCCGGTGTCTTTTGCACCAATCCGCCTGTTGTGCTCGTATTAGGTAGTGGCATTTGCCTTACTGTAGAAGATGGCATAGTCAAATCAGACGGGCCTTTGGAGATACAGTGGGGTTCAATAGCTAAGTTCGAAGGTCTTCCAGATTGACTTGCATGCAGAATGGAATCTAATTTAGTACCCCAAGAATCTGTTGTATTGGAGAACCGGGCCTTATTGGCCTGGCGGCGCAGGGCACGCCTTAAATCCCCAAATTCACCTGCCTTGTCGAACAGAGACACGAGACACTCTGTTGAGCGTGGAAAACCAGGTTTATTAGCTGCAGCCAAGCACAGTTTTCCCAGAAGTTACACGCAAGGTGTGTTCTGAGGAGACTGCCACTTTAATCCGTGGCGCACAATCTTTTATAGGAAACATATTTACAGAGTTTACTCCTTACACATACAAAACGAACCAATAAGGAAAGTTGGAAAACAAGCTATCAGGTGTCTCAAATACGCCCCTCTCTCAGACCCCGTGTGTTACCCCTCCCAACAAATTAATCAGTACTAGTACCAACTATCCAATTTGCAGGTGCAGGACGTATTTGTGTGCCTCAAAGGATAGTTGTGTAACAGGAGAATACAAGGAGAGAATAGCGAAGGCCAGTCGGATAAGATAATGTAAGGAAAGAATAGGAGAAGGCAAATAGTCAGCCGAGACGGGGATCAATCAACCCAGACATGGATTAACGAACTCGGCCAGACCCTGACATCGGTTTCGTAAACAAGGGCAAAAGAGTTACTCTTTAACAGAAAAGACACGCAGCAGCTGAGAAAAGCAAAAACACTCCGACTGCCATGCTGCCTGAGTGAGGGCAATACAAAATGGCGACGAAACACAAAATGGCGGCTGAATACGAAACGAAGTCAGAAATCGAAGAACCTCAGACCCTCCTTTTGCCATTACTCAGGCAAAACACCAGGGACTCAAGTTAGTCTGAGTCGATGTCAATGGCCATGAGGTCATCGAGTTGTTGCTGTAGCTTCATTCTAATATTCTCTGTTTTCTGTGACACAGGCTTTGGGACACACATATTGGCACAAAGACCACAGATGGCAGGTCCACCTTGTACACAGAGACAACAAGAGAAAATGATGGCCAAGACCATTCCAAGGAAAGTTGGTATCTTCCATCCCCATGTGGACAGTAGTCCCCAAAACCACAAAAAATCACAGACCAATCTCCTGTGTCCTGATGTATAGACTCGGAGATGATATGCAACCTGGAGATAGCTTGGTATACCGTAGGGGCATTATCAGGAATGTAAATGCAGCAACTAGACCCGATCAATTTACAGAGTCTTCCACGATCTGCAAGGACAATGTCTAGAACCATTCGGTTCTGCAAAGTCATAAGGCGATCCACCTGAAGTTCGGCTGTCAGATTACTTAAGGCTCCAGAAGTTACATTTATGGTAGCCTCAACAACACAAACTAGTTGTCTGATGTCTCTGCTATTGGCCATTGGGGCTCAAAAAGGAAGCAACCCTTTAATAAAGTCACCTCCTTCTTGTCCTGCTGTGTCTTTCGAATCGATAACTCCCCTGCCATATATTTTCCTATGATGACCTGAAGGAGCAGTATATGTTGGAGGAAGAAGAAAAGCCACATAGCAAGTTCCTGAAAAGTAGGTAGGAAGCCACGTATAGGCTCTATCATGGCAGATAAAATATGTGCCTTGTGATGGCACTAACGGTGAGGAAATCTGTGGTGAATAAACATAAGTATGGGAACAAACACTCTTCTCCTGTTGATTTTTAACATTCTGACCATTAATCTGTAGACAGAAATTACCTCAATGAGGTACAGTTCAAATTGGTGGGGATCTCCTTCGCTTAGCCTTTTCTGTAAGGCTAGTAACATAACGGGTTACATTCCAGCCATCATATGCTCTTTTCTCATCCACGGGAATCTTATTAATCTCAGCAATTCTAGACATAGCCACTATTCCCTTTATCAAAGAACTGTGACTAAAATCTGCTCCACCACCATATGGACTACCAGGAGGATACCGTAGTTGGTTCTGATAAACATTAGAAAACATAGCCAAATAGGCCCAAGCGGAGCCTTCATAGGAAAATGGAAGGACTAAATATGGCATCCCTCTCTCTGTATTATGGGGCATGAGCCCACAGATCCAACAATCAGTGGTGTTCATTACCAGTTGATGCTGATGCAATAACTGAATAAATGAATTATTAAAGTATTCTGGTCTCCTAATCTGCTCATGTTCTGGGAGTGTATGAAACCGATGTGGGGAGGCAGTAGTAGGGAAAGATAAGGAAACAGAAGTTGGAACAGGTGCTTGCTACATAGTATAAACAACCCAACTTACACACGCTAATAAAATACATGAACATATTAAAATACATAAGGTTATGCCACATGGACTAACCAATAATCTCTTATATTTACTTTTCATCTTTACATTCTGATCATTAATTTCCACTTTAGTATCCATACTCTAAAGCGTTGCTCACGGCAATCTTCCTAGATCCCTTAGCTGTGATTGTTAGCCGTCCTATGACACTGCAAGTCCTGCAGACCTACTGTCACTACTCAGGTCACAGCTTAAGACTCCTACCGTGACCCTGCAACTTGATGGATAGTGGAAAAAAATAAATGTCTCTCAAAAACGTAATCAGAAAAATGAAAAAGAAAAATTCAATTGTCTTTTATTTGTCTGGGTCTTAAATTGTACCGAGTCTTATTAAGGATCGTTTGCTCCTTAAACAAAGTTTCTGGATTCACTGTGTTCAATCGCAGATGTGATGGTATAGCTTCTTGCAACACGTCGTCGTCTTCTTTCTCAGAGTTTATTTGATCCAGGCGTGCACTACTGAAAGGTACAAATCGAGGGACCCTTTCGGCTTCACTATCACTCATGCCCTTACAAACCCACTGATCAAAAGATAGAGGCAAAGGTACCCTCTTACAGTGTACGCCATGAACCCAGTTCTTTTTCCCGACGACCTTTACTGAGGTACGTGTTGCCAACAAGACTTGCCGAGGCGGGCCCCAACGAGGTTCCAGACTCTTTTTCCGCTGGAAATTCTTCAGGCAGACCCAGTCACCGGGTTGGATGGAGTGACCTGGATCCGCAGAGGCCTCCGGCAGAGCGTTTTGAACCTGTTGATGAAGAACACGTAATTTAGTAGTGAGGTCATGCAAGTAGTCAATCAACATTGGGTATGGGATGTCAGAATACTTTTTAGGTCGAGGGACTCCCCAGACATTGGCTGGGCGCCCAAAAACGACCTCATATGGGCTAAGTCCTAAACGAGAATGAACAGTAATTCTCGTGGATAAAAGTGCCAAAGGTAAAGCATCAGGCCAAGCAAGACCCGTGCTGGTCTGAATCTTTGCCAATTTAAGCTTGAGAGTACCATTATAGCACTCTACCAAACCTGCTGACTGAGGGTGGTTTGCCGCATGGAATTTCTGCCCAATACCAAGACCTGTACACACTTTCTGCAATATTTGGCCTACGAATTCACTCCCATTGTCACTCCAGACAATGCGCGGCAAACCGAACCTCGGGAAAAACTCCTTCAAAAGGATTTTCGGCAGTAGACAAAGCAGTATTGTCCTTTAGGGGGTAGGCCTCTATCCATCTGGAAAAGGCACACACCACCACCAGAACATACTTGAGGTTATTACAACGATCCATATGAATGTAATCGATTTGCAATACCTCAAAAGGGTACGTAGGGGGAGGAAAATGACCTGCTGGAGTTGGGGTTCCCTTTCCTGGATTATGCATTAAACAAACAATGCAATGCTTCACCACATTTTCCGCACATTTAGGAATTCCTTCATTCTTCCATACTGGAGCCAAAAGTTTGCATATGCCTTTCGCACTAATGTGGGCTGGACCATGCGCCATAGTAACTACAGGTAGTACATAGGCGTCTGGTAACAGCCAACGCTGATGTTCTGACAATTCCGTCCAACGCCCCGTCGCGTCCAACATTCCTGTACTTTCTCTCCACTTACGCAATTCCTTCTCAGTAGCCTCATCTTGAATCGTACTCACACTTTCTATCGTGTCCTCACACATTCCTCCCTCTCTGACCCATCTTGCTGGGCCCGCAACACTCATGCGACTTGTAGCATCTCTCGCCGTTTCTTTCGCTACCTCATCTGTAAAAGCATTCCCGCAACCCACATCATCAGTAATCTTCTTATGAGCACTACACTTGATTATTGCTATTTGGGTAGGCAACGCAAGTGATTCGAGAAGGTCAGTCCCCAACTGACCATGCTGTATCTTAGTCCCATGGGAAGTAAAGAATCCTCTTTCCTTCCACAAGCGACCTAAGCTATGAGCCACACCAAAGGCGTATTGGCTATCAGTGTAAACATTCACTCTCATTCCCTTAGCCAACACACACGCTCTCATTAGGGCAATTAGTTCAGCTGCTTGGGCTGAATTCTGTGCAATGCGTGCTGTCTCCACTACCGTACACAAGGTGGTAACAGCATAAGCTGCAGTCGTCTCACCATTTGGAAGTTTGAAACAAGACCCATCCACCCATAGGATCCCATCCGGGTCCACAAGTGGTGTGTCTTTTAAGTCTATTCTGCCTTTCGTCTCCTCCTCTGTTCGGAGAAAACAATCATGCTGTTCTTGAATGCCTTTCTCGTCGGGGATGGGCAACAATGTTGCTGGATTCAAGGTATTACACCGCTTGATGTGTATATGGCTAGCCAAGAGCGTCAGCTCATATCCAGACAAGCGAGCACTCGTGAGGTGTTGTGTTTTCGTTCTATTCAAAAGAGTATCTACTACATGTGGTACCATGACAATAAGAGTGTTATCTAATACCAATCCAGCAGATTGACGAATGGAGATCGCTGCCGCTGCTGTAGCTCTGAGACAACTAGGCAATGCCTTGACTACTGGATCCAACGTAGCTGAAAAATAGGCACATGGCCGTTGTTTGTCTCCAAATTGCTGCGTTAAAACTGACAACGTGCAACCTTCTCTTTCATGAACGTAGAGTGTGAAAGGCTTACTGTAGTCTAGAGTACCTAACACAGGGGCAGAACACAAGGCAGTACGTAAGTCAGAAAAACTCTTTTGACATTCATCAGTCCAAGGAAGAGGTTGTGGTGTATCTTTCAACGTGAGTGCCAACAGAGGTTTAGCCAACAGAGAAAAATTCGGAATCCACTGTCTACAATAAGAGGTAATGCCCAGAAAGGCACGCACCTCCCTTTGTGTGGATGGCAGAGACATTTGTGCAATTGCTTGAATTCGTTCTGGGGTCAATCGTCTTCTCTCCTTCAACAAGAGATGACCTAAATAGGTAACCTCTTGGCGGCAATATTGCAACTTAGAGGGGGACACCTTATGATGCAGGTCAGACAAATTACGCAACAGTGAAACAGTCACAACCTTACAAATATCCTCTGAATCAGCAGCAACTAACAAATCATCCACATACTGAATCAGAGTGGTACCTGGAGGCAAAATGAAAGCATCAAGCTGAGATTTCAAAGCCTGACTGTAAATGGAGGGACTTTCACAATAGCCTTGGGGTGCACGCTTGAACCGGAAACTTCAGCCTCCGAGAGAGAAGCCAAAAATATCCCTACTTTCCTCAGCAATAGGAATGCTGAAGAAAGCATTTTTGAGGTCAATTACCGAGAACAGTAAGCAAGGCAGTGATATCTGGGACAACAGGCAACTGGGGGACAACAATCTTGTCGACCTCCCGAAGATCGATCACAAAACGATATACAGGAGGCTGAGTAGGATCAGTGCGTTTAAGAACAGGTAGAACAGGACTGTTGCAAACATTACCTCTCGTCTCTTCCACCACACCCTTCTGAACCAGATCATAGATAATAGCCAACAAAGCTCGTTCACCATCATTAGAAATCTTATACTGAGGAATGCGTGGCAATTTAACATCAGGCTTAATAGTAACCACGTAAGGTGGAATCTGGAGCAGACCAACATCATTCGGACCTGTAGCCCAAAGTGTAGCAGGGAGAGACTGCAATTCAGGCAAGAATCGATCTTGAGATAGATACGTAGGAGAAACCAATTTCTCACCCAAGGTAAGATGCACACCAGAGGGGGAACAATACAACGTTGCATGAAGACGTTTCAACAAATCCAAACCCAACAAGTTCTCTCCGCAAGCAGTCGTTAGAAGAAGCGGAGCTTCCAAATCATAAGGATCAATCGAAAGAGGCAAAGGACAAGAAACCGGGTTAGCAACTGGGGCACTAGAAAATCCTACAGAAACGTTCGTTAAGCCAGACAAAGGTGCCCCAGGGAGTTTGCAATGAATGATAGAACTGCTCATTGCACCAGTATCCAAAAGAAATGGCTCTGCAACACCCAATGCAACAACTTCAACATAAGGCCCTTTCTTATCCACTGGAACTGATATGACTCCCTTACTTTGTCCATGGCTGTCCTAACTAGAATGAAAATCCTGAACCTCACCCTCAACATAATAATCATCATTATAATATTGCGCAGACTGAGTATTCTGCTGATTGAAATAATTTTAAGAGTTCTGAGGGGGAAAGGAACGCTGTCCTTGAGGCAACGTACCTCGCCCTCTACCTCTAGGTGCTGATTCAAAACCACCACGGCCTCGCGGCCCTGGGAATCCACCATTACGCTGCAATAAAACCGGACAGCTATTCTTAAAATGGCCTTCCTCTTTACAATAGGCACATTGATTAGGAACAAGCAAAGGTTGTGGAACAAAGGGTTCAGGTTTCTGTAACAACCTCTGAGGCTGGGGAGGCTGTTGAAACTGACGCTGGGCAGAACGAGGGGGATACGCCTGCTGAAGAAGAACCTTCGTTTTTAATTCCTTAGTCTTCTTCTCCATCTTCTCCTTCTCTTCTTTATCCCTGTTCTCGTAATACTGGGCAGTGGCTAATATCTGTGCAGACGAAGAAACAGCCCAGGAACTTTCGGAGTCTTTCAACTTATGCGACAATTCTGGAAGCAAATTAAATACGAATGTATCCACAAATAATCGCTGTCCACCTTCAGTACTCATATCCTGACCACTGTGATCGATAAACGTCTCCTCAAAACGAATAAAGAAATCGGAGACACTCTCATCTTTCTTCTGCTTACATGCAGCTAACTTATCCCAGTTAACGCGTAAGGCAGGCATCATCGTCTTCATTAAAGCGATGATTCTACCAGGCAATTGTGTAATCAAATCATCTGGCTTAGCACCACCCACTTGTGCTGCATCCGCGGCAGCTATTGCTGCCCAATTACCACCTAAAGCTTGGTCGTGGTCCTCTCTACGAATCCGAGCCCACAACTCTTGTGGAACTACATTCCCCATCAGCATATCAATATCGGCCAAATTCATAATACACGCATCAACAGTCTTGGACAGCTCTTTATAATATCCAGCAGGATTTTTACGAGGGTCCGGTAGAGACTGTTTAAGTGCCAAAACTTCAGATCGTTTCCAAGGGACTTGTACCCATATACGCTGGAAATGAGCAGGGACACCCGGAATATTGCCTGCCTGTGGAACCGCTTCCCTCCATACTGGAGGAACTTCTCTCATAGGATAATTTTTCGTTTTCTGTCTAACTGCAGGATCAGGTTCAAGAATAGTCTAAGAAGAATATAAAGACCTAAAAGTAACAAGTGTCTTTACAGTGTCCTCAACTTCGGAACCCACAATAAGTCCTTGATCAAACCTATCCTGTATATCTAACAGACCCTGAGGAGTTAAATCCAATTCCATATCCTCCCATCCTTTGACAAGAGCGTCACACATGATATTAAAAACATATCTCTGCGTGGGCGCATTCCACTGGAGAAAGGTATTCAGAATATCAGGTACACTATACAGTGGACCCCTCATGATCCATTTGTGTGCAAGAGAGTCCAATGCAACTCGTTCGGCAGAATCTGGAATTTGACTACGGGATTGCCTACGAGAAAAAGCAGGAGTCCTATTAAAAGACCCAAAAAGAGGGGAGAAAAGACCAGAAACAGTATCAACCAACCTAATACGAGTTGAGGAAGAAGCAGACAGTAAAACCGGAGACGCAGTATTAAGCAAAGGAAAATAAGGACCAGCCGTCACAAGAGAACCTGAAGATGAAGGAGACTGAGGTACAGAAATTGGCGGCAAAGGAGGTGCAGGTTGTACAGCAGGAAGAGGCAATTGCGGAAGAACCGGAGCACCTGGCTGAACAACAGGTTGCTGGACAGGCGGCAACAATACAGGTGCATTAGCTCCTGGCACATAAGGCGGAGGCAATCTCAACAAATGGGACATTAAGGGATCTTCGTCAAGATCCTTATTCTGTGGAGAAGTAGGCAACACAGGGTAGCATCTATCTATTGCCAAACTAAGTTGTCTGTCTGAGACTTCAATCGCTCGATCAGTCTCGTTATCCTTGAACTGCTGGGCAGCCTGTATGATCGTCATATCTTTTGCTTTTCTATCTCTTTTTGCCTGCTTAATTTCTCTCTGTTTGGCTTCTTTACGCCAAAGGCGGAAAGAGTCAAACATTGCCGGCCGGGTTTTTCTCTTAAACAAAATTGCTTCCAAATTATCTAAGGCTCGAAGCTACCATTTTTTGGCCACCGTAAAACACAATCTTTCTTCGTGTATCGGATCCATGCCTCATTAAAGGCAATGGGGCCAACACCATGTTTAGAATAGAGCTCATAAGTGGGAGTTCCAACCGGAGGAATCGGACATGAGTCCTCAAGCCGGGAATCCCTATTACAATCAAAACAACAAAACTTCCTAAATCCGCGAAAACCAGGCATTTTAAGTTCACTGGTCCGTTTACCAACTTCAAGGAGTGAAAACAAAGAACACAGTACAAATGTACTCACCCCTTGGCTTCGGCTATTGCAATGGTCGAATAACAAAATTAAAAAACAAAACAGTTACCCACGAATACTTAACTAAATGGTCTTCTCACGCCAACAGAGGTCCGTCTAACGTCTCGCGATACCAGTCATCACCAGAGGGTTCAAGGCAGGGCGGCAGTCAGGGCAGCAGTCGTCAGCAGCCGTCGGAAAGGAGTAGCCGCACTGCAAAAGACCTTCGGTCCACTGCGACATACAGGGGTCGCTTGACGTGGCTCGTGAATCCTCCGGAATTTTCTTGCGGGGCTTCTCACGACCCTCGGGCTGAACCGCTACCACTGAAGCCGCCCCACGTGGGGCGCCAGTTGGAGAACCGAGCCTTATGGGCCTGGTGGCGCAGGGCATGCCTTAAATCCCCGAGTTTACCTGCCTTGTCGAACAGAGACACAAGACACTCTGTTGAGCGTGGGAAACCAGGTTTATTAGATGCAGCCAAGCACAGTTATCCCAGAAGTTACACGCAAGGTGGGTTCTGAGGAGACTGCCACTTCAATCCGTGGCGCACAATCTTTTATAGGAAACACATTTACAGAGTTTACTTCTTACACATACAAAACAAACCAATAAGGAAAGTTGGAAAACAAGCTATCAGGTGTCTCAAACACGCCCCTCTCTCAGACCCCGTGTGTTACCCCTCCCAACAAATTAATAAGTACTAGTACCAACAATCCAATTTGCAGGTGGCAGGACGTATTTGTGTGCCTCAAAGGATAGTTGTGTAACAGGAGAATACAAGGAGAGAATAGCGAAGGCCAGTCAGATAAGATAATGAAAGGAAAGAATAGGAGAAGGCAAATAGTCATTCGAGACGGGGATCAATCAACCCAGACATGGATTAACGAACTCGGCCAGACCCTGACATCGGTTTCGTAAACAAGGGCAAAAGAGCTACTCTTTAACAGAAAAGACACGCAGCAGCTGAGAAAAGCAAAAACACTCTGTCCGCCGTGCTGCCTGAGTGAGGGCAACACAAAATGATGACAAGACACAAAATGGCGGCTGAATACGAAACGAAGTCAGAAATCGAAGAACCTCAGTATTTAATTTATCAATATGACCCATCGCATTTTCGAGCCCAGTTTTGATAATCTGTTCTAAGTAAGTTTTAAGCCCATTTACCATTTCTACAGCACATAACGGAGGTTTCATTGTATCTGTGGCACAATCACCATCTACATTGTCATCATACATGGGTTTAGATGTCAGCAAGGAGGTATTATTCTTTTATTTTTTATTTTTTTTAAGGAGGTATTATTCTTGTGAGTCCCACCTAGATTGGGTTTTTGTTTTAAGCAATGCCTCTTCTTTTTTTTCCTTTGGCCACCCCCCTTTCACTCATATTAGGCGATTCGATGGTTACAATATCCTGTAGCAAGGCTACATCTGTTAGATTCACTGTATCTGATGGCTGAAGTGTACAAGATGGACCTAGATCCAAGGTTGGAGAGATTCTTGGTAAAACTGGCGTTAGAGATAGGTATGGGCGAATTTTGCGAATCTGGCGTTCGCGAATTTAGCGGATTTGCGAACTCGCAATCTGCAAAATCCGCAAATTCCCGCGAATTTGCGGATTTTTTTTTTTGGGTTCGCAAGTGTTTCTGCCAGTTCGCGAGGATTTGGTACTAGTTCGCAATTGCGAACTTACTTGTCGGCTCGCAACGGTCGCGACTATGTTGTTTCTACGTCTGGTTCATCATCACAGCCTCCCAGCACCCTCTGTTTCACCACTGCCACCCTCTCTTTGACCCATGCCACCCTCTGTTACATCAATGCCACCCTCTGGTTCATCATCACTGTAGAAGATGGGGGGGAAAAGCAAGCCCACTTGCCCTGCTTGAACTGACATGAATTAATTTGGGGTTAGTTTATTAACAACACCTGCCCTGCCCCAACTGACAATAATGAATTAGGGGCTAATTAATGTGTCACTGAATTTGAAGTTCCAGCCTGGCACCTGCTTGTCTGCTCCCTTAGCTGTAAATCAGGACCTTTGTGACATACAGTTAAGGTCAGAGCAGGGTCACACAATAGTTGCAAGCAGGCAACCGAATTCTGGAGGGCCCCCTCAGGAAGCACTACAGGGAATCGTTACAAATCATGAGGTTGACCTTTTGCACCTGCTCATTGCTTTTGCAAAAATCGTTTTTCAGTTTTTTCGCGCTATTCGCGAGGCGTGGCGTCGTGCGAAACCGACCGCGGAAGCCGCCAATTCGTGCGAATGAGCTTTATATTTTTTTGCGGCTTGTTGTTTCGCGAGTTTTTTTGCAGTATTCGCGAGCCGCTTGCAGCGCAACACGCGAATTTACCCCAAGGTCGAGTACGGGCGTGGCCATTTTGTTTGCGTGACGTATTTCCGTTTCCGCCCGCTATGTATAATCTCGCGCAGTAAGCGCATTGCGAGTACAAGTTCGCACAAGATCGTGAGGAAAATCTCGTGCGAACTTACTTTCGCGCTCGTGAACGGGCGGCCATCTTGTTTTTCATTCATTTCCTGTGTCTGGGCATGGTGTTTAATCCTCTTGCTATCTTTGCCATCCTTTGCTTGTTTTCAGTTTTTTTTTAACGATTTTGCTTCTTATCTATCCCTCTCTTGTCCTAGCTGTATATTTTTGTCTTTTCTGCTATTTTTCTTTACTTTTAAACTACTTTTTTAAACTCTTTTCTTTTCTTCTTCCCTATCCTATTCCTTCTTAATTTTCTACTTCCTACCTTACCTGCCCAGACCATGGTGAAGCCAGGCGCCGTGAAGCTGCCCAGGCACTTGAGGGCCGCAGCGGCGGCGGGGAGGAGGAGTCCTGGACCCCGTGCCAGGACAGCATGCGGTCGATTGAGGGGGGAGCAGGTGACGCGACGGGAGATCTTCAGCCCGGAGGAAGTGGGCGCGCTGGTCTACTTCGTCCAGCGCCGCCTGCCCAGGACCATCGCGGGAGGCGGCAGGATCGCGGCCGGCGGCTACAACATCCGGGAGCGCCGGAAGTGGTGGGAGAAGGTGTGCTGGGCCATATCCCACCTCTACGGGGTCAGCGCACCTACAGCCAGGTCACCCACCGCTGGACGGACCTCCTGGACCGGGAGCGCGACCTGCTGGACCAGCTCGGCTTGGAGATCCCCGGGCTTGGTGAGTAGTAGTAGCTATTTCATCACTCACTACTATGATGTTTTCTCCTGCTCTGTGTTGTTGTATTGCAAATATTTGTTTTTTACATGGAGCAAGCCAATAATGCCGCTGATGACGATTACATTGTAGTTAAATTATATTTCAAAATCTTCTGTGCATTTCAGGTGCACTGCTCTCCTTGTCAGTGGGGTTGCTACTATGCTTATTTGTTTTCTATTTTGTGGTCTCATTGGCCTGAGTAACTATTATGTATGAGTGTACTTTACAGAACTGCGTAATGCTAGACACTAGGGGGCAGATTACATTTACAAGCCCCTTGCGCCACGTTTACGTTGCCTTGCGTGACGCAACAGCGGCGTA
This sequence comes from Lissotriton vulgaris, assembly GCF_964263255.1. NCBI lineage: Eukaryota > Metazoa > Chordata > Amphibia > Caudata > Salamandridae > Lissotriton > Lissotriton vulgaris. The sequence goes on along the minus strand of NW_028248901.1, from coordinate 123,021 downwards.
AACGTGGCGCATCCCTGCGAGTCATTTACAGCATGACGCATCTAGGGAGATGCGTCACGTTATAAAGCCATGGGCCTGCACCACAATGGGTGCGTTCCTAGTACGCAGGGTGGGCGGTCCGGCGGCTGTGCGCCTCGCAAAAGTGCCTGCGTGAAATCTACAAGATTTAACGCAGGCACTTCTGCGACGCTGCTACGTCAATTCAATTCCTTATGCCTGCTTGAAGCAGGCGTAAAGACTGACACAGCATGTTAAGTATTGGGTGGCCCTGAGCATTACTGGAGTTGCATTGCGTTGGCGACGTGACTCCAGCGATGCGCCGCTCTTACGTGACGAGATGCGTCACGCAAGAGCCTACCCTTGCGCCAGGGCGTGCCGCATTGTAAATGAGGCGTATCTGCCGTGTGGCAAGGGTAGTTTTGCGTGACGCATTTGATCTGGCGCATCTCTGGAGATGCGCCAGAACGCGTAAGTAAGTATGCCCCTAAGGGGCAGAATTGCAATTACCGTCGCATCCCTGCAAAGTAGCAGGGATGCGCCATTAATTGTGTGGCCCGCTACCACCACCAAACATGGTGCGCCGTATTTGCAATGCGGCGCACCATGGGCCCAAAACGTCACCGAAGCTTTACTGCTGGAGTTGCGTCGCAACGATGGCGCAGCTCCAGCAATGCTCTGGGGTACCCTATCTCCCCAATGCTGGGTCAAGCCGTACGTCTGCTTCAAGCAGGTGCAGGGTTTGTGTGACGCATCATTGTCCTAAAGGTGACTGATTGAAATTTTGTAGATTTCCCTCAGCCACTTTTAGGATGTGTTCCAGCGCAGGAATGCCCTCCCTTGCGCCGGAACGCCCCCTGATGGCGCAGGGCTTTATAACGGGACGCATCTCCCAAATGCGTCACATTGTTATAATATTATACGCCGCACCATGGCGCCTCTTTTGTTTAGCTGCTGCGTCACAAAAGTCACGCAAGAACGGAGCAAAAGAGCCGCAAGGGGCTTAAATCTGCCCCTTCCTTTGTACCCCTGACAATAAGAAAAATAGTGTCGGTGGATTGATAGTTTGACTATTTAAATGACTGGTAATGTAGCAGGCAACTGTTAGTGTTGTCACTGATCTGACTGAAATCACAATGGAGTTTGTCTGTCACTTTGCGTCTTGCCTGCGGACTGCTGCCTGCCAGTCCTAGGTGAACCTTTCAGTACTTTGTTTAGTGAGTTACGTGACTTTCGAAGTCACAGGTCCGCAAATCAATGAAAACTAACCCTAATCAATATAATTTCGCGGAAATATTTTGTTATTGTTGTTTTGAAATGTTTGATTTGGTTGACATTGACAAGCAACAATCATCCATGTTTTCTGTTCTTTCTTTCATGTTGTACGTCAGCTCCCCCCAGGGGCAAGGGGAGGACACAGGAGCAGCAGGCGGCGGATGCTGTTGAACAGGGCCAGGATCGGGCAGGCGAGGGCTCCTTTGCTGGCCCCAGTAAGTTTTCATTTTAGACTAGTACCTATTTTTCCTAGCGTTCCTCATTTGATTTTTTCAAAATCGTCTTTGATCTTCTTGTAGACTGTATCTAAATTCTTATCCTGCCTCTACTATGACTCCCTGTGGTATTACTAGATTATTCTTATTAGTCTGTCTGTGTAGCTAACTAAGATTGCACGGTTGGCGAAACTCCCATTCTAGTCAGCAATAGCTCTATCAACTTAGTGCAGTCCTCTGGGATTGTCCATAATGTCTTTTGAAGTGTTCTATCTGCTTTGAAAATTCCCAACTATAAAATGTGAATGACCACCAAGAAAGAATAAGATACTACCTTTTGGTTTGGATAGGAGGACAATCCATACCACTACAGTGGCGCAGACAATTCTTCTGCAGAAACAGAACTATGGACAATAAATAGTGCATTGCTTATCAATTATAATAGGCGCTGTTAGAGTTTCCACATACCTCTGTGATAACAGACTTTGAACCCCCAATGTCCTTACTGACTGACTACATAGTGTGGCACAGTCATTTACCTCCCGAATTCATCGATCATTGATCCCCAATGATGATTATCCAACGTAGCTGAAGAGTACGGAGTCAGAGTCAAGAAGTGTCAGAGGCACGGACTCATGCTTGCAAAAATTGCAAAACCTTTCGCTCAGTCACTCTAGTCTGGACCAAAAAACACAGAGTCTCTCTAAGTTTAAAAGCTTTATTAAAAGTAAACACATTTATTAAAATGAAGTCATAATAAAAAAACAAAACGTTTAACTGAGAATGGAAAAGTGGATTAGTGTTGACGATTAATTGAAGACATTTCTTGTGGTCGAGCCGAGCTCTCACCTTGTTTCAACTTGATCTTGTTGTTAGAAGTCCATCTTCTGTCTGTGTGGAAAAAAATGGTGCGTGTTAAAAAGCCAGCCTTCATCAGTTGTGCCAAAAAGTGCTGCATTACATTGTTTTCACATGTCTTCATTCCTAGACCAAATACTAGTGAGTGGTTTATTCAAACATTCTTAAATGTACTTTGTAGGTGGAACATCTGGTGGCGGGGCCAACGCGGAGGTGGTGGTGCTCGACACGGAGGCGGAGGGCAATTCCTCAGGGGAGGATGCAGCGGTTCCAGAGTTCAGACGGTGGTGGTGGCGGGCAGAGGTAAGCTCTTATATATTCCTTACTTATTGAGATTGAAGACGTGGCTGGGAAGGAAAGAATATGAGATGCATGGCTGGGTGAATGATTAAGCAATGATTGGTGGAAGGACAACAGCCTGGGTGGGTGGCACAGAAACTGTATGTGTCCATATACCTGGATCATGCTACTATCTGACTCTTAGATAGCATATGTGTATCTAGAGCAGGGGTACTCATAGTACGGCCCGCGGGCCGGTGGCGGCCCGGCAAGCCTTCCTTGGCGGTGCGCAGACCTTGCAGACAATCACTGCTCCCCCGGCCCCCACAGAGCAGAGTGGAGATGCAGGGCCACAAAGAGGTGAAATAGAACAAAGCCTCTGCTCTGTGGGGCCGGGCAAGCAGTGATTGTCAGGGTGGAGATGCAGGGGCGCTACAACAAACAAAGCCTCAATAATATGTTAATGGTCTTTTAAAGACCTGTTAAGTACTTTGGTGTGGCTGTCAAAGTGTGCGCGTTGAGGAAGCTGTCTCAGCCCGGGCTGAAGGCTGACACAGACAGACACACACACAGTGAGATGACAGAGGGGAAGGGAGAGGGAGGGCAGGAGGGAGAGAGAGATGGAGAGGGAGGGCAGGAGGGAGAGCATGAGGGAGAGAGATGTATGTAAATGCTGGGTCTGGTGGCTCAGTGGATGAATTAGAAAAGGGGGTGGTGATGAACAGAGTGTCTGAGTTAAACAGACCACTCTTACCCAGTCCAAAGATCAGGGCTTGATCCCTCACCGTTATTTATCTCACTGCCCCATCCCAGCTCAGAACCTGGCTATATGCAAATCAGTCTGTCCCTGGCCCAGTGCATCATGGGAACAGGGCAGACTAAACTACCAAGCCAATTCTTCACCAGAAAGGAGACAAGCTACCGGGGACCGGTTTCTGGCATTTCAGCCTTCTTCGGCCCGGCTTGCTTGAATCCTGATGGAGCAGTGAGAAAGGGACTCATGTCTGAGTATACCCTTCCACACCTATAGTGGCCAAAAACGATTTAGAAAAGGGGGTGGTGATGAACAGAGTGTCTGAGTTAAACAGACCACTCTTACCCAGTCCAAAGATAAGGGCTTGATCCATCACCGTTATTTATCTCACTGCCCCATCCCAGCTCAGAACCTGGCTATATGCAAATCAGTCTGTCCCTGGCCCAGTGCATCATGGGAACAGGGCAGACTAAACTACCAAGCCAATTCTTCACCAGAAAGGAGACAAGCTACCGGGGACCGGTTTCTGGCATTTCAGCCTTCTTCGGCCCGGCTTGCTTGAATCCTGATGGAGCAGTGAGAAAGGGACTCATGTCTGAGTATACCCTGCCACACCTATAGTGGCCAAAAACGATTTAGAAAAGGGGGTGGTGATGAACAGAGTGTCTGAGTTAAACAGACCACTCTTACCCAGTCCAAAGATCAGGGCTTGATCCATCACCGTTATTTATCTCACTGCCCCATCCCAGCTCAGAACCTGGCTATATGCAAATCAGTCTGTCCCTGGCCCAGTGCATCATGGGAACAGGGCAGACTAAACTACCAAGCCAATTCTTCACCAGAAAGGAGACAAGCTACCGGGGACCGGTTTCTGGCATTTCAGCCTTCTTCGGCCCGGCTTGCTTGAATCCTGATGGAGCAGTGAGAAAGGGACTCATGTCTGAGTATACCCTGCCACACCTATAGTGGCCAAAAACGATTTAGAAAAGGGGGTGGTGATGAACAGAGTGTCTGAGTTAAACAGACCACTCTTACCCAGTCCAAAGATCAGGGCTTGATCCATCACCGTTATTTATCTCACTGCCCCATCCCAGCTCAGAACCTGGTTATATGCAAATCAGTCTGTCCCTGGCCCAGTGCATCATGGGAACAGGGCAGACTAAACTACCAAGCCAATTCTTCACCAGAAAGGAGACAAGCTACCGGGGACCGGTTTCTGGCATTTCAGCCTTCTTCGGCCCGGCTTGCTTGAATCCTGATGGAGCAGTGAGAAAGGGACTCATGTCTGAGTATACCCTGCCACACCTATAGTGGCCAAAAACGATTTAGAAAAGGGGGTGGTGATGAACAGAGTGTCTGAGTTAAACAGACCACTCTTACCCAGTCCAAAGATCAGGGCTTGATCCATCACCGTTATTTATCTCACTGCCCCATCCCAGCTCAGAACCTGGCTATATGCAAATCAGTCTGTCCCTGGCCCAGTGCATCATGGGAACAGGGCAGACTAAACTACCAAGCCAATTCTTCACCAGAAAGGAGACAAGCTACCGGGGACCGGTTTCTGGCATTTCAGCCTTCTTCGGCCCAGCTTGCTTGAATCCTGATGGAGCAGTGAGAAAGGGACTCATGTCTGAGTATACCCTGCCACACCTATAGTGGCCAAAAACGATTTAGAAAAGGGGGTGGTGATGAACAGAGTGTCTGAGTTAAACAGACCACTCTTACCCAGTCCAAAGATCAGGGCTTGATCCATCACCGTTATTTATCTCACTGCCCCATCCCAGCTCAGAACCTGGCTATATGCAAATCAGTCTGTCCCTGGCCCAGTGCATCATGGGAACAGGGCAGACTAAACTACCAAGCCAATTCTTCACCAGAAAGGAGACAAGCTACCGGGGACCGGTTTCTGGCATTTCAGCCTTCTTCGGCCCGGCTTGCTTGAATCCTGATGGAGCAGTGAGAAAGGGACTCATGTCTGAGTATACCCTGCCACACCTATAGTGGCCAAAAACGATTTAGAAAAGGGGGTGGTGATGAACAGAGTGTCTGAGTTAAACAGACCACTCTTACCCAGTCCAAAGATCAGGGCTTGATCCATCACCGTTATTTATCTCACTGCCCCATCCCAGCTCAGAACCTGGCTATATGCAAATCAGTCTGTCCCTGGCCCAGTGCATCATTGGAACAGGGCAGACTAAACTACCAAGCCAATTCTTCACCATATTTGTTGTAAATATTTTTGTCCACCCTAAGCGTGGAAGGGTATTCTCAGATGTGAGACCCTTGCTCATTGCACCATCAGGATTCAAGCAAACCGGGCCGAAGACGGCTGTAATGCCAGAAACCGGTCCCCGGGAGCTTGTTTCCTTCCCAGTGTAAGAATTGGCTTTTGTACTTTGGTTTGCCCTGTTCCCATCATGCACTGGGGCAGGAACAGACTAATTTGCATACAGCCAGGTTCTGAAACTGGGATGGTGCAGTGAGCTAAAAAACGGTGTTGGATCTAGCCCTGATCTCTTGACTGGGTGAGAGCTTTCTGCTTAATTCAGAGACTCTGTCCCTCACCACCCCTTGTTGTAAATATTTTTGTCCACCCTAAGCGTGGAAGGGTATTCTCAGATGTGAGACCCTTGCTCATTGCACCATCAGGATTCAAGCAAACCGGGCCGAAGACGGCTGTATTGCCAGAAACCGGTCCCCGGGAGCTTGTTTCCTTCCCAGTGTAAGAATTGGCTTTTGTAGTTTGGTTTGCCCTGTTCCCATCATGCACTGGGACAGGAACAGACTAATTTGCATACAGCCAGGTTCTGAAACTGGGATGGTGCAGTGAGCTAAAAAACGGTGTTGGATCTAGCCCTGATCTCTTGACTGGGTGAGAGCTTTCTGCTTAATTCAGAGACTCTGTCCCTCACCACCCCTTGTTGTAAATATTTTTGTCCACCCTAAGCGTGGAAGGGTATTCTCAGATGTGAGACCCTTGCTCATTGCACCATCAGGATTCAAGCAAACCGGGCCGAAGACGGCTGTAATGCCAGAAACCGGTCCCCGGGAGCTTGTTTCCTTCCCAGTGTAAGAATTGGCTTTTGTAGTTTGGTTTGCCCTGTTCCCATCATGCACTGGGACAGGAACAGACTAATTTGCATACAGCCAGGTTCTGAAACTGGGATGGTGCAGTGAGCTAAAAAACGGTGTTGGATCTAGCCCTGATCTCTTGACTGGGTGAGAGCTTTCTGCTTAATTCAGAGACTCTGTCCCTCACCACCCCTTGTTGTAAATATTTTTGTCCACCCTAAGCGTGGAAGGGTATTCTCAGATGTGAGACCCTTGCTCATTGCACCATCAGGATTCAAGCAAACCGGGCCGAAGACGGCTGTAATGCCAGAAACCGGTCCCCGGGAGCTTGTTTCCTTCCCAGTGTAAGAATTGGCTTTTGTAGTTTGGTTTGCCCTGTTCCCATCATGCACTGGGACAGGAACAGACTAATTTGCATACAGCCAGGTTCTGAAACTGGGATGGTGCAGTGAGCTAAAAAACGGTGTTGGATCTAGCCCTGATCTCTTGACTGGGTGAGAGCTTTCTGCTTAATTCAGAGACTCTGTCCCTCACCACCCCTTGTTGTAAATATTTTTGTCCACCCTAAGCGTGGAAGGGTATTCTCAGATGTGAGACCCTTGCTCATTGCACCATCAGGATTCAAGCAAACCGGGCCGAAGACGGCTGTAATGCCTGAAACCGGTCCCCGGGAGCTTGTTTCCTTCCCAGTGTAAGAATTGGCTTTTGTAGTTTGGTTTGCCCTGTTCCCATCATGCACTGGGACAGGAACAGACTAATTTGCATACAGCCAGGTTCTGAAACTGGGATGGTGCAGTGAGCTAAAAAACGGTGTTGGATCTAGCCCTGATCTCTTGACTGGGTGAGAGCTTTCTGCTTAATTCAGAGACTCTGTCCCTCACCACCCCTTGTTGTAAATATCAGTGGATGAAGGCATCTGCTGCAGGGACCTGTGTGCAACCTCATGGTCACAAGTTTTCGTTTTGCTTTAGCCCCGCCCCCTCTGACTCCGCCCCTACCAGTGCGGCCCTCGGCCACAAACTACACTGTAAATTTAGCCCCTGAGAGAAAGTTTGTGAGTACCCATGATCTAGAGAGAGTAGACGGTCAGTGGATGAACTAAGTGTAACTTTGAAGAGCATGTAACACTGCACCCGCACGTCCGTTCCAGTGTAGGAAAGGCAAGGAAAAGAAGTTTTAATTTTGTCCAAATACTACCATCAATAGTAGCAGTAGTTTGTATTGCAAGCACAGCATAGATCCGGTTATTACGGTGGCCACTCCCTACCTCTCTTAATAAGTTTAGTAGAACTCAGTCATTCATGTGTGGATGTATCACTGGTCACTCAATAAAAAGCAAAGCACCGAAAGTCATCCCATATATAAGCAAAAACATCCCATGTGAAGTGATAGATAATCAGATTATTTATCTTCTTCAATTTTCCATTTCTAGTACTCATTTGCACTGTAGGGTGAAAGTTAAATTAATTAAGCAGTAGCCCTTGTAACAGAGTATTCTCAGTGCCACCCGTAATAGAAAAGTAAGAGCTTCACCACCTGCATGTACTGGACGGGTACAGTAACGCAACGCAAGTCTAGGTCACTCATCATGGCGTGCGTCTCTTTTTCTCGGGTGCAAGTTTACTGCGCTGGCATTATGCCGGCTTGCAGAAGATAACGTACCAATTTTCCTAAACAAGAGACAAGAAGAAGAATAAGACTGGTGTACTTTCATAGTCGACTCCAATGGAAGTCCATAGTGCTCGTAGAATTTGTTCCTTAAACTCCCACTAATGTTAGAGCAAGGATGAAGAAGTGGGAGGTTAGATAGATACTGGCCTCAATAGTTATGTAATGCGCTTGCAAGTTGCTAGTTGTACTGCAACACAAATTTCTGCTGAATGATTGAGTTAATCTTAAAGAGCATTGGTTACAGACTAGGGGCCAGATGTAGGTGGCCATTTACCAGCCGGTAACGGCTGATTTCGGCCGTTACCGACCGGTAAATGCAAATTGAGATGTAGGGCCCTGTATTTTACAGAATCGGTAAATTTACCGATCGGTAAATTTACCGATTCTGTAAAATACCGAATCGGTATTTTATCAGATTCGGTAAAATTGATATGTAGGTGGGACTCTTCTGAGTCCCACAAGCATTACAGAATCGGTATTTTACCATCAAATTCTATTTGATGGTAAAATACCGATTCCGGTGTGCATGCACATGTGTGCATGCACACCTGTGCCATATGACAGGCAGACCTGCCCTTAGGGCAGGTATGCCTGCCACATGGCACCCGAACCTTTTTTGGGGGTGCTAGAGGGTGTCAAAGTGACACCCCCTGCACCCTTGTCAAAATCGGTATTTACCGATTCGGTAAATACCGACCGGTAATGCCCCATTCATTCCTATGGGCTTCAAAGCCCATAGGAATGAATGGAGCATTACCGGTCGGTATTTACCGAATCGGTAAATACCGATTTTTACCGATTCGGTAAAAGGGAACATCTGGATTCCCTACATACCCACCCCTCACATTTACCGATTGTTAATTACCGATTCGGTAAAATTCGGTAATTTTCGGTAATTAACAATCGGTAAATGTTACTTACCTACATCTGGCCCTAGGTCTTTCTTTCTTCATATAGATGCTCCTTCCAAACGAACAAGGAGGAAGGAGCTGGCTAGAGCGGCCCGACAAAGGAGGATCGATGCCACTGTTATATCGGCGGCTGGTGGCCCTGGAGGACGAAGAAAGTGTGCAGTCGACCACAACAACAACGTCGTCTGCATCGGCCTCCGTGCCCCCACGGGCTGCCACCCAGCACAGTGCTCCACCCAGACTGAGCCGGGCTGCCAAAGCCAAACGCCACCGCCGAGCAGCAAGGACAACAGCTGCCTCTCACAGCCATTGCACCTGCAAGGCAGTGAAGGCACGCCTGCGCCACAGTACCCTGATGGTGTCCCGCCTTCAGCAGGAGCTCCACCACTTTACAAACGTGTTGGAGGGGCTCCGTGTAGAGCACGCCTTGCTCCGCCAGGAGCATGATGCCCTGGCCCAAAAAGTAAACAGCATCCACCCATAGTGTCCCTTGCCCCTTTTTTAGAGACTTTTGGGGGGTGGGAATTGGGAGTTGGGTTTTTGGGGACTTTTGAAGGACAATCGTTGGGGTTAGGGAGGGTCTTGCGGGAGATTATTTTGTTAGGGATATAAATATACTTTTTCAAACTTTATCTGAGCATACCTGTTTTTTACTGCTTGCCTGGTGGGTGGGGGTTTAACAGTGACTTTGTTTTCCTGAAAGTTTAGTTCCATTTTCTTCCTTTAAGTGTAAATGCCCAAATGTTTTCAACACTAAGTGCCTCTCACAGAGTAAGTGAAGTGAATTCAAGAGTCCTAGGACTTTAGTAGTACTACCGTCAGTCTCTCGTCTCTCCTAACACTCCATTATACCCCCAAACCACCAAACGCTTATCTTACCTGTAATTTGTGTTTGAAAGTAGGGCTAGACCCAGGGCTGGCTCCACGGGAAACAGCGAATAGGGTTGGCAATCCTGGGCGGATACAATTTCCTCATAGCGATGGTACTAGTGGTGTGACACAGTGGCAGTTGCATGCCTATGAAAAAAAAGAAAATTAAATCTGGTTTGTCCTTCTGAGCATTTCAATGGTACAATAGAGAATATAGCAGGTGACAGAAGTACACTAGAACAGTGCCACATTGTAGCCTAACAAATGGTAAAGTATAACTACTAATTCGGTTGAAGTTCTTTGACATTAGCCATGGGTCTTTGTCAAGCAGAGTAAGAATATATCCTCGGATTTCTTCACCAGCCTGTTGCTATCACCTTATCCTCCCCAGCAAGTGTGTGGATTTATTGCTGTAATTTAGTCACACATCAATCAAAACCACACAGCCCGGGGGAAGAGGGTTAGGGTTTGAAAAATGGATGGGTACGGGGGTTTTTGGGAAAGGTTTTGGGAGACAAGAAAAAATAGCACAGCATGGACAAACAATTGTGAACATGAACAAATCTTTGGGTACAAACCTATCCATCAATCTTTGAAAGTGCATGCACTACTGCATGCATGTCAGTGAAAAGTAAGTAGTACTTTCGACAACTGTGGAAGAAAGAATGCGACAATACAGGGTGTGTGGAAATATTGATAACTATATTCATATATTGTTGCCAGATACCTGAGAGCCTTGCTGGTCACTATAAATCCATTCACAACACTCAATGAATGAATGAATGAATGAATGAATGAATTAATGAAATGGCATTTGTAATGCGCAGCTATGCCCAATGGGCGTCAAGGCGCCTAACTCAAATAGCCAGCTGTCAGTGGTCAGAAACAGAGCCTACTGGTATGCTTTAATGAATAGCCAGGTCTTCAGAGATTTCCTAAAGAGGTCAAGTGAAGGCAATGACTTGATCTCCAGGGGGAGTGTATTCCACATCTGGGGTGCCAGAATGGAAAAGGCTTTACTCCCCCAACTGGCCTTCTTGGCTCGAGGGATTACCAGTTGGTTGAGCTCACTGGAGCGAAGGCATCTGTTCGGGACATACCTAGTGAGTAGGGATCCAAGGGCATCATCCGATCCTGCAATTAAAGCCTTGTATGTTAAACAGAGAAGTTTAAACATGATCCTTGAGGGAATAGGAAGCCAATGGAGATTCTTCCTTGCCAAGGTCATAGATGACAGCCAAGACAGGGCAAGAGCAAAGCGCGCTGCCGCATTTTGTATGACTTGCAGGCGCTGCAAAAGGCCCTTGTTGGCCCCGGCGTAGAGTGAATTACAATAATCAAGCCTTGAGCCAACAAGAGCGATCACAACCTGCTTCCGTGCCTGTGGGGAAAGATAGTGGACGATCCTTTTCAGAGTCCTGATGACGCCCCAACAGGTAGCCACCGTTCTGTTGATCTGGAGCTCCATAGAAAGCTGGGTGTCAAAAATGACCCCGAGGGGCACGACCGCGCCTGAAGCAGTACCTCCTGTATGAGTCGATGATGACAATGGTGCGTGGGGGGTCTCAGAGATAGGGGGTCTCAGAGATAGCAAGTTACGTGACAGATCATCCTGGATAGAGAAGGAGGATAGATCAGGAGTCCCAGAGGCCAGCCCGTCCTGCAGCGCGTCCTCAGCGCGGACGGGCGCAGACGGGCTGAACGCTGGCGTAACTCCGGCGTCAGTCTGGCGTCCCGCAGCGCGTATCCGCTGCGCGTCAGCATGACTCAGTTATATACACGCCTAGCGTCCTACTGGCGACTAGAGCGTTACGCCTGCCTATTAGCGCTCAGAATCGGCAACATCCACACCCAAGATGGCGCTAAGAAACGGAACTGCGCTGGGAAGCGGACCCGCCAAACAGCGGTGAGTTTCCCTTAAGTTAAGTGCAAGTGAGGGCCAGGCGCTTACAGGCGCTATTAAAAACAGGGGAAGAATAAAGCAAACAGAAATAAAATATGACAACAGGTTATCTTTAAAACGAGCAGCAGCTCGGTTCCTGAAATGCACAAGGCACCTGCACCGGTCAGCTGGCAACTAAGAAGGGAGAACGAGCAGCTTACCTCAGCTATATACACGCCTAGCGTCCTACTGGCGACTAGAGCCTTACGCCTGCCTATTAGCGCTCAGAATCGGCACCATCCACACCCAAGATGGCGCTAAGAAACGGAACTGCGCTGGGAAGCGGACCCGCCAAACAGCGGTGAGTTTCCCTTAAGTTAAGTGCAAGTGAGGGCCAGGCGCTTACAGGCGCTATTAAAAACAGGGGAAGAATAAAGCAAACAGAAATAAAATATGACAACAGGTTATCTTTAAAACGAGCAGCAGCTCGGTTCCTGAAATGCACAAGGCACCTGCACCGGTCAGCTGGCAACTAAGAAGGGAGAACGAGCAGCTTACCTCAGCTATATACACGCCTAGCGTCCTACTGGCGACTAGAGCGTTACGCCTGCCTATTAGCGCTCAGAATCGGCACCATCCACACCCAAGATGGCGCTAAGAAACGGAACTGCGCTGGGAAGCGGACCCGCCAAACAGCGGTGAGTTTCCCTTAAGTTAAGTGCAAGTGAGGGCCAGGCGCTTACAGGCGCTATTAAAAACAGGGGAAGAATAAAGCAAACAGAAATAAAATATGACAACAGGTTATCTTTAAAACGAGCAGCAGCTCGGTTCCTGAAATGCACAAGGCACCTGCACCGGTCAGCTGGCAACTAAGAAGGGAGAACGAGCAGCTTACCTCAGCTATATACACGCCTAGCGTCCTACTGGCGACTAGAGCGTTACGCCTGCCTATTAGCGCTCAGAATCGGCACCATCCACACCCAAGATGGCGCTAAGAAACGGAACTGCGCTGGGAAGCGGACCCGCCAAACAGCGGTGAGTTTCCCTTAAGTTAAGTGCAAGTGAGGGCCAGGCGCTTACAGGCGCTATTAAAAACAGGGGAAATAGGGTTGGTCTGGAAGGTATAGTAGATAGAAAAGGAGAAATTACTCTTTTTCTAGGTGTCCCCTCACTCACCAGGGTTTCCCCTTGGTGACATGCTTCATCATTGGGGCCATCCCAGTCCTCTACGGGCTGGGGCGTGCTGCGACTTGCGAATTACGTAGGAGCACTTACAAATGACAGATGTGATTGTGGAGTGGACTAAGTGATGTGTTAAGGGATCAATTTGGAAGCAGAGAGAGATCCAAGAAATGCAGTCACAGTCAGAGAAAAACACAATGGATACTGTATCTGTATATTGTTGTAGTTGTCCTGTTGAAAGTGGTAAGTAAGTTGCCTGCAGAAAAAAAATCCTCTTATTAGCGGCACTCCTCCATTGCAGCCGACGCTTCGTCCATCGATGTTGGTCACCAGAAGACACCCTGTAAAAAAAGCACAGCATGGACAAACAATTGAACATAAACAAATCTTTGGGTACAAACCTATCCATCAATCTTTGAAAGTGCATGCACTACTGCATGCATGTCAGTGAAAAGTAAGTAGTACTTTCGACAACTGTGGAAGAAAGAATGCGACAGTACAGGGCGTGTGTGGAATTATTGATAACTATATTCAACATAAGGTCTCTGTTGCCAGATACCTGAGAGCCTTGCTGGTCACTATAAATCCATTCACAACACTCAATGGGGTTGGTCTGGAAGGTATAGTAGATAGAAAAGGAGAAATTGCTCTTTTTCTAGGTTTCCCCTCACTCACCAGGGTTGCCCCTTGGTGACATGCTTCATCATTGGGGCCATCCCAGTCCTCTACGGGCTGGGGCGTGCTGCGACTTGCGAATTACGTAGGAGCACTTACAAATGACTATGTGTGGTGCAGATGTGATAGTGGAGTGGACGAAGTGATGTGTTAAGGGATCAATTTAGAAGCAGAGAGAGATCCAAGAAATGCAGTCACAGTCAGAGAAAAACACAAAGGATACTGTATCTGTATGTTGTTGTAGTTGTCCTGTTGAATTTGGTAAGTAAGTTGCATGCAGAAAAAAATTCCTCTCATTAGCGGCACTCCTCCATTGCAGCTGACGCTTCGTCCATCAATGTTGGTGACCAGAAGACACCCTGTCCACTGCCTGCCTGATGCTGAATTGTGGCTCGCTAATGTGAAGCCTGACTCCATCCTTTTTTCCCCATTGCACAGACTGAAACCCGGCCTGTAATTATTCAACGAAAAACAGGAAGTTATATAATATTACAACACCACTGATAAATAAATATAAGGTATGTAGGCTGTGGAGTGCAAAAAGTCACACTTTGATTTTCCTAGTAGACAGTACAATATTTTTGAAAGTGCGTACTCTGTCTGAGTCACCTTTTGAAGGATAAATAAGTATGGGCAAATTAATGGAGCGGATCTTTCCCCTCAAGCTAGGTGTACTGTAAACTGTGTTTTAGAACAAAATTAGATCTTCCCAGCAGTGCTCCCACCCAGACCCTTACTAAAGCCAGTTGCAAAAATGTAGAAGACCCCCAATCAAATCTCAAAAAACGAGGCCTAGCAGAAAACTGGTGACAAAACGTACTTTGAAAGTAAAAGTAGGCCCAAGTACCCCCTTACCCACCGTGGATTGCATTCAAACCACTTGCAAGCAACCAAGCAAAAGTATCCATAGCCAGCATCGCTCCAAGACTCGAAAACCCCCCCACCCAAACACATGCAATAGAAATACTGCTAACCCTAACGAACCCTAAGTTAAGAATAGTGGCAAAGGCTTTCTTTAACTATGCCAAATCCCCCCTTTCCCACCATGGATTTTCTTCAAATGACTTGCAACCAAAATTACACATTCTCACGAGTGCTCTAAGACCCCAGAACTCAGTTGCAAAAATCTAGAACACCCCGAAACACATGCAATCCTGCTGCTAGGGCTAACCCTAACGAACCCTAAGTTACAAAAAGTGCCAAAAGGCTTTTCCGCGAGGATTTTGTCCCAACCACTTCTACCCGGTATTAGACCTTCCCAGGAATGCCCCAAGACCCGCCAACCCACCGCCAACCACCGCCAAAAAGCATAACACCCCCAAACAGGCCAAAAGCAAAATCTCATACTTGCAATATTTCTCTGCCTTCGGTCCAAACGCGCTGCGTAGCGAGGCCATAGGTCCGGTTTGCCACCACGGATTTCCTGAAAAGCAAATGCAATCAAGATTAGAGTGTCCCAGCAGTGCTCCCAGACCCCGAAACTCACCCACAAACACCAGGAAGCCCCCCAAACAGGCCCCCGAAAACGCTACATTGAGCAAAATGTCAGAAATAGCAACAACAAAAAATCGGCGTGGATTTTGTCCAAACCACTTTTATCCGGCATTAGAGCTTCCCAGCAATGGCCCCAGAGCCGTCAACCCAGGAGAAAACGAGTAGAAGACCCCCAAACAGCCAAAGAGCAAAAGTACAAAAATGGGGACTTGGTCATTTTTTTCCAAATTTCCCAAATCACTCCGCGCGCGCTCTGCAGCTAGGCCCTAACTCCCCTCTGCCACCATGGATTTGCTTCAAACCTCTTGCAAAGTAAAGTATATATAGCCAGCAGTGTGCCCAGACCCCGAAACCCACCCACAAACACCAGGAAGCCCCCCAAACAGGCCCCCGAAAACGCTACATTGAGCAAAATGTCAGAAATAGCAAAAAAAAAATTCGGCCTGGATTTTGTCCCAACCACTTCTACCCGGTATTAGACCTTCCCAGGAATGCCCAAAGACCCGCCAACCCACCCGCCAAAAAGCATAACACCCCCAAACAGGCCAAAAGCAAAATCTCATACTTGCAATATTTCTCGGCCTTCGGTCCAAACGCGCTGCGTAGCTAGGCCATAGGTCCGGTTTGCCACCACGGATTTCCTAAAAAGCAAATGCAATCAAGATTAGAGTGTCCCAGCAGTGCTCCCAGACCCCGAAACTCACCCACAAACACCAGGAACCCCCCTAAGAGCCCCTCAAAGGCAAGCAAGTCAGCAAAAACACTAAAAAATTTGCGCCTCAGATTTGGTCCAAACCACTTTTATCCGGTATTAGAGCTTCCCAACAATGGCCCCAGAGCCGTCAACTCACCTGCAAAGAGGTAGAACAACACCCCCACAAGTGTTGAGTCTTTCTTCATTGGGCGTAAACCAGCCCTCTGCTTTGATGGAAATAGGAGTCTGGAGGAGGAGGATAGAGGAGCATGTTCTTCTGAACTTGTGAACCTGAGGAATGCAGACTGCGGCACCTTCAAATCAATTAGCAAACAAGTGAAGACAGTTCTGCTGATGGGCTTGTTTTTGTGATTATCTGATTAAAGTTTGAATTATATTAACTGTGCACAACAAAGAAAGACAGACACACAGGAATAAAAGTGAATAAGGACGAAAAAGAAAGTTATTGATTTGTTGTCTCATTTTCAGGGCTCGGTATCACGGTCCAGGAATAAGAATAAGGCTTCGTCATCATACTCTGCGAATTCAGGCAGGGTGAGCTCAGTGTCACCGGACAGAGTAGAAATTCCCTCATCTATGTTGCTGGCCACCTCGTCTTCATCCAGCGCGCTTTCTCGTACCCTGAAATCTGATGGTATGACGTGCTGAATTATCTTGATCATTGTTAACCTCTCCACATTTTTGGGCGAGAGGCGGCTCCGTTTGGAAGTTACAATGCCACCAGCAGCACTGAAAACACGTTCAGAAGACACGCTTGCGAGTGGGCAAGACAAGTAGTTTAAAGCCAGGTTGGTGAGCTGTGGCCACAATTCTTTTTTCCCATGCCAATACGCCAATGGGTCAGCATTAACATAGACCTCTGTTGAGTCATTCAGATAGTCCTTCACCATCGACTCAAGGTCCTCATCCAAGGTTCTTCCACTTTGCTTAGCTGTTGCTGTGCCTCTGACCTTTTGAGAACCAAACCCAAGCCGAGCTAGCCAATCCTCTTCAGCCTCCAATGTTTCTGTTGTGTCTGGTGCAGATGATCCGGTTGCCGGTGTCTTTAACGGCTGAGAGGTCACTTGTGCCACAGCCACAGGTGCAGAAGTGGATTGTTTTGACTGGGGATGGCCTGCTGATGCTGATGTACTGCCTTTTCCTTCAATTTTCTGCCGTTCTCTTTCAAACCTCTTGGCTGACAAGGCTAGCCAACGTTTGTACTTTGGAACATGTTCATCATCAAAAGGAAAGAATGCTTGGCCTGCCAGCGCCTTTTTGTAGTGTGGATCCAGAATAGTAGCACAAATGTAATGCTGTTCTGAGTGGATCATTTTAAGACGTTCATCACCTTGTAGGAGCTCTAATAATTTCTCAGCCAGAACAAAAGAGTCTTGGTTTTTTACATCTTTTTCAAACACAGAACACACCTCCTTCAGTTGATGCTCCAGCATGTACAACAATGGGATAGCTTTTCCCAAATTACAGTCCTCCTTGCTGACTGCACGCGTGAAGAACTCAAAAGGATGAAGCATGCGTGTCAGGCTTTGAACTATGTTCCATTGCGCCGCACCCATCCTCAGGTCCTCCTGAGCTGTACCCTCTGTTAAGAAATATTGATTGAGTACCGTATACTGCTCATACAGACGCTCAAGCATGTAGAAGGTTGAGTTCCAACGTGTTTCCACCTCCTGGATGAGTGCTTTCACTGGCATTTGACGTTGATATAGCAGGCTCCTCAGCTGCTTCCAGGCCTTAAAAGAATGGCTGAAATGGTTGCACATTTTTCGGCAGGTGTCCAATACTCTGTACGCTGCACTGTCTTTATTACCCAAGAATTTTTGGACAACCAGGTTTATACAGTGCGCCAAACACGGCACTCTGAAATACTCACCCAGCCTCATGGCCTTAACTATATTGGCGCCATTGTCCGTGGAAACATAACCAACCTGGCGTTTTTTTGGGGACAGCCACTTAAGGACCTTTGTGTTAAAGACATCCAAAATGCTGTGTGACGTTTCTCCAAACCAAACATGGCTAGTGTTGCATGTTTCCGAGCAGCTTTAAAAACAATGTCCGGGTCAACACCTGTGTTTAGCTTTGCTTTAGCCCCTGAAAAAGAGACCCAGTGTGCAGTGATGCACATGTAATCAGCGCCTGCGCCACTGGTCCACATGTCTGTTGTCAGATGTATAGTGTGAACAGCACTCTTCTGCAAAGCTGCCCCAATCACCTCCAGAACATCTTCATGTAGTGCTGGAACCGCAACTCGGGCAAAATAGAACCGGCTGGGAACCTTCCATTTAGAGCAGAGCGCTGCCACTAATTCTAGAAAACCAACCCCTTCTACAAAAGAAAAAGGGAGAAGGTCCAGAGCTAGCATTTTAGCCAGCTTAGTGTTATACAGACGCGTCAGTGGGTGGTTGCGTTCATATTGCGCTTCTGTAAACAATATCTTTTTAATGTTGCCCTGGACCAAGGATTTACGGAATGATGATGATATCTTCGACCCAGTTACGCTCGCTGATGAACTTTTTCGCATTGATGTCTCACTCTCTCCCACACTCTTAGTGTGGCTCACATGGGGTGTGCTGCTGACAGGGGTACTGGGTGTAAGTGAAGTGTTTGAATCGTCTTCTTCCTCCTCGTCATCATCAGATGAAAAATCAACGTTTTCATTACGTGCAATTCGGGCTTCCTTGACCACATCTCGGTGCGCAAGCCATTGGACAGCGTGCGTTCTCTTAAGATGACCTCTCTGGCCTCCGGTACCATAGTTGGTGCCAAACTTACCACAACTAACTCGAAGCTTACAAATGCTACAAATGGCTACGTTTTCCTTTTTTGGGCAAACACTAAAGAAGTCCCAAACTGGAGACTTGAAATGTCTTTGGGGGCCGGAGGAGGCGGCGATACTGGTGGTGGTGGTCCTGCTGCTAATGCCAGATGAAGTGGAGGATGTGGATTGCCGAACTTCAGTACGTTTTGCACTTTCACCACCACTAATTGAGGTCGAGGTGGATGGAGGTCCCACTCCCTTCTTGCGAGGAAGAAATATAAAAGCGGTAGGTGTTGGTGTACTAGTTAACTCCAAATCCAATGATTGTTGTGTTTCCATTGACTCCTCGTCGACATCATCATCACGCTCAGCAGCTTCTCGGGATAGGGTCAAAATGTCTCTTTGCTGCATGCCCGCTGGGGCTGCAGTCACCATTATGATGACTGGATCGTCGTCGTGAAGGGCTTCATCAGCAGCAGTATGCGTCACTTCTTGTTGAGCCTCATCACACTCCATAGGTATGAGTTTTTCGACGACCTTCCTTTTACGCTTAGGTATCTTTGTCAGATCATGGTGTGCCTCACTCTCAGACAGCCTTGGTGGTTCCCAATCTTCATCCCGATCATCAGAAGGAGGTGTGCTTGAAGAAGATGTAGACCTCACCCTTGATCTCTTCCTTGCTAGGGGTGTGGAAGACAATGAATGATCACCAGGAGGAGTGGCTTCCTCAAATGATACCTTGCCTTGATTGTCGATTTCCTGATGTGCCCCTACGTTGGGAGGAACAACTATTGTGGGCACTTGTGACCCTCCATGCACCTCTGCTTGCGCATCTCCTTGCGCTACCTCTGCTTCCACATGTACTTGGGCTTGTACTTGCACATGGTGTTGTTGTTGCGGCTGTGGTTGTTCAACACTTGTCAGATGACTTACAACAAGCTGTGTTGATTCAGGGACATTGCTGCTACTTTCTTGCGATGAGCCAACATCACTGGTCGATGGTGATTGGAGAAGTACACTGACTGCCTCTGAAGCACTCAAGGGCTTTGACTTAAGTTGGCGTGGTGGTGGAGGCACTGAACCCAATGGAGCGGGGGTGCTGCTCCCAGCTTGGTCCCCAGCAGATCCTGCTGCTGCAGACGTACTTTTGTTTTTGCTCCCAAAAAACGTGGCGGTTGGCACACCAGCCTCCTTGGTAACTTGCTTCTTCTGCTCCTTACTAGCAACTTTCTTGCTAGAGGAGCTACGGAGACCTTTTTTTGGGGCCATCTTCTTCAGAGCAGGTCAGACAGCAGGCCGCAGTTGCACGAATTGTAGAGTTGTCTGAGGCCAGACGTGACGTCGCATGACGTTATGCTGCACACACACACCGCTGCAGGACTTCTTCC
Organism: Lissotriton vulgaris; assembly: GCF_964263255.1. Lineage (NCBI taxonomy): Eukaryota > Metazoa > Chordata > Amphibia > Caudata > Salamandridae > Lissotriton > Lissotriton vulgaris. The sequence continues at coordinate 103,025 of NW_028248901.1, read as the reverse complement.
TGGCACTGGTGGTTCTCTTGAGTCTTGTGCACCTCAAAACAATGGAAGACAGAGGAACATCAGTGTTATACACCCCAAAAAAATCGAAAAAAAACCCAGAAAAATCAGCACAATCCCATTCCATCCATGCCCTCCATGATGTTTAAGTTCAAGACACCCCACAGAAAGACTAGGCCCATGCAAGACTCAATACCCCTGGTGAAAAGGCCACAAGTACAGCCCAAAAATACGAAAATCACTGAAAAATCAGCACAATCCCATTCCATCCATGCCCTCCATGATGTTTAAATTCAAGACACCCCACAGAAAGACTAGGCCCATGCAAGACTCACTACCCCTGGGCATAAAGGTTGAAAAGTAGGCAAAATGGTTGCAGGCCTAACAACAATGCCTGCATTCAAAATGGCCACTTGCCTCCCAGCATATGGCCAGGCCCTGTAGCAGCACTCAAAATGGCCCCCAGCCACATGGCCTGTCCCTCCCCATGAACACCCCCAAAAATCGAAAAACACTGAAAAATCAGCACAATCCCATTCCATCCATGCCATCCATGATGTTTAAGTTCAAGACACCCCACAAAAAGACTAGGCCCATGCTAGACTCAATACCCCTGGTGAAAAGGCCACAAGTACAGCCCCCAAAAACGAAAATCACTGAAAAACCAGCACAATCCCATTCCATCCATGCCCTCCATGATGTTTAAATTCAAGACAACCCACAGAAAGACTAGGCCCATGCAAGACTCACTACCCCTGGGCATAAAGGTTGAAAAGTAGGCAAAATGGTTGCAGGCCTAACAACAATGCCTGCATTCAAAATGGCCACTTGCCTCCCTGCACATGGCCAGGGCCTGTAGCAGCACTCAAAATGGCCCCCAGCCACATGGCCTGTCCCTCCCCATGAACACCCCCAAAAATCGAAAAACACTGAAAAATCAGCACAATCCCATTCCATCCATGCCCTCCATGATGTTTAAGTTCAAGACACCCCACAAAAAGACTAGGTCCATGCTAGACTCAATACCCCTGGTGAAAAGGCCACAAGTACAGCCCCCCAAAACGAAAATCACTGAAAAATCAGCACAATCCCATTCCATCCATGCCCTCCATGATGTTTAAATTCAAGACAACCCACAGAAAGATTAGGCCCATGCAAGACTCACTACCCCTGGGCATAAAGGTTGAAAAGTAGGCAAAATGGTTGCAGGCCTAACAACAATGCCTACATTCAAAATGGCCACTTGCCTCGTTGCACATGGCCAGGGCCTGTAGCAGCACTCAAAATGGCCCCCAGCCACATGGCCTGTCCCTCCCCATGAACACCCCCAAAAATCGAAAAACACTGAAAAATCAGCACAATCCCATTCCATCCATGCCCTCCATGATGTTTAAGTTCAAGACACCTCACAAAAAGACTAGGCCCATGCTACACTCAATACCCCTGGTGAAAAGGCCACAAGTACAGCCCCCAAAAACGAAAATCACTGCAAAATCAGCACAATCCCATTCCATCCATGCCCTCCATGATGTTAAATTCAAGACAACCCACAGAAGGACTAGGCCCATGCAAGACTCACTACCCCTGGGCATAAAGGTTGAAAAGTAGGCAAAATGGTTGCAGGCCTAACAACAATGCCTGCATTCAAAATGGCCACTTGCCTCCCTGCACATGGCCAGGGCCTGTAGCAGCACTCAAAATGGCCCCCAGCCACATGGCCTGTCCCTCCCCATGAACACCCCCAAAAATCGAAAAACACTGAAAAATCAGCACAATCCCATTCCATCTATGCCCTCCATGATGTTTAAGTTCAAGACACCCCACAAAAAGACTAGGCCCATGCTAGACTCAATACCCCTGGTGAAAAGGCCACAAGTACAGCCCCCAAAAACGAAAATCACGGAAAAAACTGCACAATCCCATTCCATCCATGCCCTCCATGATGTTTAAATTCAAGACAACCCACAGAAAGACTAGGCCCATGCAAGACTCACTACCCCTGGGCATAAAGGTTGAAAAGTAGGCAAAATGGTTGCAGGCCTAACAACAATGCCTGCATTCAAAATGGCCACTTGCCTCCCAGCACATGGCCAGGGCCTGTAGCAGCACTCAAAATGGCCCCCAGCCACAGGGCCTGTCCCTCCCCATGAACACCCCCAAAAATCGAAAAACACTGAAAAATCAGCACAATCCCATTCCATCCATGCCATCCATGATGTTTAAGTTCAAGACACCCCACAAAAAGACTAGGCCCATGCTAGACTCAATACCCTGGTGAAAAGGCCACAAGTACAGCCCCCAAAAACGAAAATCACTGAAAAATCAGCACAATCCCATTCCATCCATGCCCTCCATGATGTTTAAATTCAAGACAACCCACAGAAAGACTAGGCCCATGCAAGACTCACTACCCCTGGGCATAAAGGTTGAAAAGTAGGCAAAATGTTTGCAGGCCTAACATCAATGCCTACATTCAAAATGGCCACTTGCCTCCCTGCACATGGCCAGGGCCTGTAGCAGCACTCAAAATGGCCCCCAGCCACATGGCCTGTCCCTCCCCATGAACACCCCCAAAAATCGAAAAACACTGAAAAATCAGCACAATCCCATTCCATCCATGCCCTCCATGATGTTTAAGTTCAAGACACCCCACAAAAAGACTAGGCCCATGCTAGACTCAATACCCCTGGTGAAAAGGCCACAAGTACAGCCCCCAAAACCGAAAATCACTGAAAAATCAGCACAATCCCATTCCATCCATGCCCTCCATGATGTTTAAATTCAAGACACCCCACAGAAAGACTAGGCCCATGCAAGACTCACTACCCCTGGGCATAAAGGTTGAAAAGTAGGCAAAATGGTTGCAGGCCTAACAACAATGCCTGCATTCAAAATGGCCACTTGCCTCCCAGCACATGGCCAGGGCCTGTAGCAGCACTCAAAATGGCCCCCAGCCACATGGCCTGTCCCTGTCCATGAACACCCCCAAAAATCGAAAAACACTGAAAAATCAGCACAATCCCATTCCATCCATGCCATCCATGATGTTTAAGTTCAAGACACCCCACAAAAAGACTAGGCCCATGCTAGACTCAATACCCCTGGTGAAAAGGCCACAAGTACAGCCCCCAAAAACGAAAATCACTGAAAAATCAGCACAATCCCATTCCATCCATGCCCTCCATGATGTTTAAATTCAAGACAACCCACAGAAAGATTAGGCCCATGCAAGACTCACTACCCCTGGGCATAAAGGTTGAAAAGTAGGCAAAATGGTTGCAGGCCTAACAACAATGCCTACATTCAAAATGGCCACTTGCCTCCCTGCACATGGCCGGGGCCTGTAGCAGCACTCAAAATGGCCCCCAGCCACATGGCCTGTCCCTCCCCATGAACACCCCCAAAAATCGAAAAACACTGAAAAATCAGCACAATCCCATTCCATCCATGCCCTCCATGATGTTTAAGTTCAAGACACCCCACAAAAAGACTAGGCCCATGCTACACTCAATACCCCTGGTGAAAAGGCCACAAGTACAGCCCCCAAAAACGAAAATCACTGCAAAATCAGCACAATACCATTCCATCCATGCCCTCCATGATGTTTAAATTCAAGACAACCCACAGAAGGACTAGGCCCATGCAAGACTCACTACCCCTGGGCATAAAGGTTGAAAAGTAGGCAAAATGGTTGCAGGCCTAACAACAATGCCTGCATTCAAAATGGCCACTTGCCTCCCTGCACATGGCCAGGGCCTGTAGCAGCACTCAAAATGGCCCCCAGCCACATGGCCTGTCCCTCCCCATGAACACCCCCAAAAATCGAAAAACACTGAAAAATCAGCACAATCCCATTCCATCTATGCCCTCCATGATGTTTAAGTTCAAGACACCCCACAAAAAGACTAGGCCCATGCTAGACTCAATACCCCTGGTGAAAAGGCCACAAGTACAGCCCCCAAAAACGAAAATCACGGAAAAAACTGCACAATCCCATTCCATCCATGCCCTCCATGATGTTTAAATTCAAGACAACCCACAGAAAGACTAGGCCCATGCAAGACTCACTACCCCTGGGCATAAAGGTTGAAAAGTAGGCAAAATGGTTGCAGGCCTAACAACAATGCCTGCATTCAAAATGGCCACTTGCCTCCCAGCACATGGCCAGGGCCTGTAGCAGCACTCAAAATGGCCCCCAGCCACATGGCCTGTCCCTCCCCATGAACACCCCCAAAAATCGAAAAACACTGAAAAATCAGCACAATCCCATTCCATCCATGCCATCCATGATGTTTAAGTTCAAGACACCCCACAAAAAGACTAGGCCCATGCTAGACTCAATACCCTGGTGAAAAGGCCACAAGTACAGCCCCCAAAAACGAAAATCACTGAAAAATCAGCACAATCCCATTCCATCCATGCCCTCCATGATGTTTAAATTCAAGACAACCCACAGAAAGACTAGGCCCATGCAAGACTCACTACCCCTGGGCATAAAGGTTGAAAAGTAGGCAAAATGTTTGCAGGCCTAACATCAATGCCTACATTCAAAATGGCCACTTGCCTCCCTGCACATGGCCAGGGCCTGTAGCAGCACTCAAAATGGCCCCCAGCCACATGGCCTGTCCCTCCCCATGAACACCCCCAAAAATCGAAAATCACAGAAAAATCAGCACAATCCCATTCCATCCATGCCCTCCATGATGTTTAAGTTCAAGACACCCCACAAAAAGACTAGGCCCATGCTAGACTCAATACCCCTGGTGAAAAGGCCACAAGTACAGCCCCAAAAAACGAAAATAACTGAAAAATCAGCACAATCCCATTCCATCCATGCCCTCCATGATGTTTAAGTTCAAGACACCCCACAGAAAGACTAGGCCCATGCTAGACTCAAATACCCCTGGTGAAAAGGCCACAAGTACAGCCCCAAAAAACGAAAATCACTGAAAAATCAGCACAATCATAATCCATCCATGCCCTCCATGATGTTTAAGTTCAAGACACCCCACAGAAAGACTCAGTCCACCCACCACTGAGTACCCCTGGGCAAAAGGCCCCAAAACAGCCCAAAAATCGAAAATTCCAAAATTGTAGTTGCAGCAACTGTAATGCCCCAAACAAACTTACTTGTAAAATTTCTAATCCAAAAGTGATCCAAAGAAAGTCAAAAAGGCCTCAAATCCAAATATCCAGCAGCATCCACAAAAAGTAATCCTTCCAGCTCCAGATCCAAATGAAAAGTGACCAGGAGATGGACAAATCACTGGGAGTAGCCTGCTGGACAGGAACAGGAAGTTGAAGACTGTGGGGCACTTCCTTCCTCCCACCCCCTCCCCCTCCCCAAAATGGACTCCTCGCAAAAAAAGTGCAGGCAAATGTCAACCTAAGGAGTTATTCAGATAAAAATCATCATTTCAAGAAGGTTTATGCTGCTTGCTGGTGGATTTCTTGTGCAGAATTGCAAATTTTATATTTTCGCGTGTGCGAGATTGTTGCTGCTCGCCACATCTCAAAGCTCGCAATTGCGAAGTACCGCGAGACGTGATCTCGGCGTACTGCGTTGACAAACTCTCGCTGCAAAAGTTGGCAAGCCGTGATTACGTAATCGCGCTTGCCAAATTCCCGCGGGATCCCGCAGCAAGATCCAAAATGGCGCAGCACTCGCAAAATATCGAGAAAAACAACTCGGCAAACGATGATAAACGCCGCGCGCCGCAAAATTGTATCACCAAGAAAAAAAAAATCCGCTGCGTGCGAATTTGCGGATTTTGCGGGAAATTCGCAAATCTCGCGGATTGCGAATTTACCGAAAATCCGCAAAATCCGCGAGCGTAACGGATTTTCCGCCCATACTTAGTTAGAGAGAGACGTCTCTCAGTTCACTCGATTTAGTTTGGAACAGCTCCAATTGCTTGCTGCAACATTCTATTGCTGTATGATTCACTACAGGTGTATGCACTTGTGCTTTCTGCCTTGTGACAGGCCTAGAGATTGTCAGAGTATTTTTACCCATGTTATTTTGGTGCTACCTCTATCTACTGTTCCAGTTACGGATCTAAAATGTAATACAGTGGGTGAATGAGTAGCTCAAAAAGCTCCCTCTTGCATTCAAATTAATTTCACCTTAAGCTTACACACTGGTGTTTTCCTGAGGTACAGGCCCTCTTGTAGTGTAGCTCTATACTACAACTAACAACATTAATAGGGTGATACACTCACCTGTAACAAAATGTCAATGGGGTGGCCCCAGCCCAGCCTCTTACAGTCTCGGACGGGCCCGCCCTTGGCCAAGGCTTTTCCCGGCACATCCCGCGCTGCGGGGGTAGAGGCTGCACTTTATGCGCTTGAGGTGGATAGATGCCTCTCACTCATCAGCGGGTCCCGAAGCAGCTTTGACAGGCCACGTTGCACCCTGGGAGATGGAGTTCTAAGGGTGATTCCAGGCATTCAAGCGGCGAGTGGCAGCAAAAGCGGAACCTCCTGAAGGAGCAAAGGCAGATGACAGAGCCCACAGCCTAATTCAGCGCATGCACAGGTAGGGAGGCAGAGAGTCAATTATGGGGACTCACACTGCGGGGGTAGAGGCTGCACTTTATGTGCTTGAGGTGGAGCGGTGCCTCCCCCTCGTCAGCGGGTCTCGAAACAGCTGTGATAGGCCACGTTGCACCCTGGGAGATGGAGCTCGTAGGGTGACTCCGAGAATTCAAGCGGCGAGTGGCAGCAAAAGCAGCACCCCCTGAAGGAGCGAAGGCAGATGACAGAGCCCACAGCATGGTTCAGCGCATGCACAGGTAGGGAGGCAGAGGTTCAATTACGGGGACCCACGCTGCAGGGTTAGAGGCTGCGCTTTATGCGCTTGAGGTGGAGCGGTGCCTCCCCCTTGTCAGCAGGTCCCGAAGCAGCTGTGATAGGCCACGTTGCACCCTGGGAGATGGAGTTCGTAGGGTGATTCTGAGAATTCAAGCGGCGAGTGGCTTCAAAAGCAGCACCCCCTGAAGGAGCAAAGGCAGATGACAGAGCCCACAGCCTGGTTCAGCGCTTGCACAGGTAGGGAGGCAGAGAGTCAATTATGGGGATAGTTTTACAGTACCTCTGGCATTTATACTGGAGGATAAACTGAGTTAGGCATCACGTAAGGTACAGCTGTCTGCTACTGCAGCATGGTCAGAGGTACCAGGCAATACATCAGGTTTTAAAATACCAGTTTGAATAAAATCTTTCTTGAAGGGCCTAAAGCCAATATTAGTCACATAGGTAGCCAGCAACTGTTTAGAATGCAAATGTAGTTTTAAATTGGGTAATCTTGTCTCTACTTGTACCAATGCATAAGGCAACTTTGAAGTGTCTCATCCTTACAACAACCATCCTATGCTTTAATTGTATTTATTGGGTGTAAACTACACAAGTCGGGGACCCCTCCGCTAAGGCAGAGGAACGTCGTCCCACTGCTCTGTGAGCAGTTCAAAAATAAAACAGTAACGCAATGTTATTATCATTTTATTTTGCCGTCGTGGCTCATCTGGCTACGGGTGGGCGGGGCTGGACTGGGCTATGATAGGAACAGGGGGAGGAGTGGTGAGCACTCTCTTAAGTGCGCATTATGGTGTGGCCGACCGTCTTGGGCTGGCCAAACAGCCATGAGCTCTTTGCATGTTCTCCACCGGCCGTATTGCACAGCCTGAGTGGAGAACATGCACTGTCTCTCAGTCCCTCTCTGAGTGCCAAACCAGGGTGCTCAGAACAATTACAATGCTGCTGTAATGAAGTGTTGTGATTGTCTAGAGGAGACTGGGAGCCTGTGTGCTTCCTGGTTCCTGCTCCTGGAGTCGACCGAAGAGGACCAAGAGATGACGGCGGGCCTGCAGGTAAGTGTTTTTGATTTATTTTTTTCTCATTTATTCCCTACCCATACCCTCGCCCCATTACCCCCCAGCCACGTTAAGTAGCTGCCTCCACTGACAGAAGTTCTCACATACAGCCTCCAAGGTCTGTGGTACATTGCCTCTACCTTAGTTGAAATACCCATTTCAACTAAGACTTACACCAACAACAGGCCTCTACACCCTTTCTGTGGCTTTATAGTCTTAAGAGGTAGAGGGATAGTGGAGAGGGAACAAAAAGGTAACAATGAAAATTAGAGGACATAAAATATTTACCTACCACCTGCCCAAAATCACCATGGAGCATTCTTGTGGCCTCTATGCGCAGGAGGGTCTACATTTCCCACACCTCAGACATGCCCATACAACTCTCAAAACCAGCTGTCACGGAGAGTCAACACCTGTCAAGGCTCAGTCCACACAAGAAAGCTCACGACCTGAGAGAAAATAAAATGCTTTCTCCCATGTTCCACCTGCGATTTCACCAGAAACACACCGGAGGGCCTTCCTTCTTGACAGCGTGGCGCTGTGCTAGTCAGGGAAGAAACACCTCCCTTATCTGGATGATCTGTTGTAAGATTCTTTCTCTCTAATCCACTGAACTCACAATCAATATTACGGTGCTTCCTGTACCTCCATTCGAAGATTGGCCTTTAGTTGTGAGTCACAAGGACTACTTTCCTACTTCCCCCACTTCCTTGCACTCTAAGGCCAGTGAGCCAGCTACTACTGAAGACAAAACAGTCTCCAGGGGCATGGGTATGGACCACAGTTCGACCCTATCCCTCGCATGTGTCACACCCACTGAAGATTGTCAAGGGTCTCTGTTTTTGTCACCAGGCCTCAGCATTCCTTTATCTTAGTTTCCATCCCCATTGTTTGTCCTTTCAACACCTTCTTCATACCATTTCTGTCTTCTGCAGCAATTCCACAGAAGTCTCCCAAGTCCATGTGCAGGGCATTTAGGGAATGTATGGGGGTCTTTTCCCCTCCATAAATGTTTCTCTACCATAGAACCCGGCAGTAAATCTTTCCTACCCCCACTGTGTGCTGGAAAAAAAGGAAATCTTCCCTACTTTTCTTATTCCCCACAATAGTGAAGCACAGTACAGTTTGGGTAAACCACACGTTTTTTAAAGCATTAAGCAGCCAACTTCAGTAATCACACCTGCAGTGCAGACTGTGCTCCCTTTGAGCCCCTGCAGTCGCTTTGGGGAGGGCAACATCCGGGTGACCACCAGCCATCAGGAAGGTGTAACGCTCTCAGGTCTCGCACCTCCACCAGTTGTATTCTCCTCTAGTAATGCTAAGACAAGATGTGGCTCCAACTTCACCGTATGTCCTCAGTGCAACCACAAGGCATGGAATCCACCGTTCTCATCGTGGTTCTGGTGACAGTCAGCCATCCCCTGCCTCTCGCCTTAGAGCTCAACTACAAGAGACATGCTTCCACCAGAATCTCTGATAGTGTGTGACTGTCTGCACATCCATGTATGTGAGCTGGGTAAGGCCCAATGTCTACACAAGTCAGTTCCATGGCACTCCATTCTTTTTTTTAAAACTATTTTTATTTCAAAAACAACAAGACATTCATCATCACCATGGTTACAGACTAATCTCTTTTCACCTCTCTTGGTCACATTTTGGGCGTTCTTAACAATCTGATCATTTCACCCGCGAGATATCACATCTTTTGCTCCCCCTTTATCGATTTCATCGTGTGCTTGCTCCCACCTTCTCTGTGGCCTTGGGGCCGTACGTGGGTTACCTCTGAATTTGTTCCATTTATTCCACACATGGCACTCCATACTTAAGCCCGAGGAGGGTCAATGTTTTACCAATATGTAATGGCAGTGGTTGCCTCAGTGCCCAAAGTCATGCAAGTGGGCGAAAGAGTCGGCCCAACGCCACAACAAATTATAATTACCTTCAGTGAATTTAGGTTGGGGTTGGTGTAATACAGCCCTTAACTATGCAACACACTTACCTACAAATACAAAAGCAGAGGGTGATAAAAACAAATTCAAAATGTATTCTCAAGAAGATCTATAATTTTCATATCAGCACAATCGTTCATCTACCAGGCTTTCTTCCAAATGTAACATTTGCCAGAACCACATTACGTATGCTGGAAATTAGAATTGTTTTACAGGGATGAAAGAAAATGTATTAGACAAACAGCAGTTTATTGGGCTTAGTCTTCTCAGGTGAAGGGTAAAGTAAACAGTAAACAAATATTCTATGTCCAATGGATTGTGGGGACCATGTCATTATGCCACTCTGTAGCAGGTAAACGCTTAACAGTGAGACTGAGAACACATTTCAATAAATAAAAGGGAGCATCTTTAACATATATTAGGAATGTGTTAAGTTGCACCATTCACAACACATTACTGTGTACAAGCAATGAAGGGCCCCATGAGGCAGTGTTAAAAGATTTGTTTTATTCGTCTTAAACTTCACACCTCTTATTCTACGGACAAAATGCAACTGTATAACCGAGGCACAGCATGTGAATCTGGAAAATAGAGAAAAGAAACTAGGTACTTACCTGTAACAATAAGTTTACAGCCTGAAACTGTTTTACAATCTCAACTGACCCTTGCTGACTCCACAAACGGCTATACATGTCAACATTTTGAAACAGCAAAGAAGGAGAAAGTGAAAAGCAAATGAGGGATATTTATTTTCCTCATTGACTAACATTGAAGCAGAGTCAATTTTAGGTGGGAGACAGCTAGAATAAAGCCATTCTTTGGCTTTAAATATCAAGCATCTCCTGCCTGAATTGGGTCTGTTGGCATGTATGCCTATGGTCAATTCCCAAAAGTAACATTTTATTTTATCTGTCAAGATCATGGTATATATGCACAACATATTAATCTAGAGTATTTTCTAACTACAAACTGTTGCTATGGGTGACTTGTTCTGTGTGACTATGTCATAGCTTCCTAACTGACTTAACCCCTTGGACACCTTCTGACTCTAAAAGACAATCTCTGGAGGGACGTATGTCGGGCGAGAGCTGGCTCTGGCCTTGAACCAACTTTGGTCTGGTAAAACGCCAGGTCACAACGGATTTCCTTGTGAGTTTAAAAAAACATAATTCACACATAAATTGAATGATCCTTTGGTGATACCTGAAATGAAGCTACTAAACATGGCAAACGTACCCCCAACTTCCTTTGGGCTGAAATTGTGGTGATCCCCAAGCCAGGAAATCTCCCAGATATGTGCTCCTCCCGCCACCTCATCTCCCATCTGAATGCAGAAGTTCAGATAAGGCTAAGGGACTGGTGAACTGATCAGTTAGTTGTCTTCTCACTGATTCAACCAGACCAAGCAGGATTTATTCCACAATGAGCCACTCGCAGGAATAATCGGTAACTTAACAATGCCATAGCCCTAGCTGACCTGTAAACTGACCTGCAGCAATACTACTGGCAGACACTATGAGAGTATTTGACTCAGTCAGCTGAACATACTTATTCCTAGTACTGTGATGCCTCAATTTTGGGCCAAAATTAATTGCTTATGTTAAGCTTTTATATACAGACCTGACAGCGCATGTTAGAGTGGGCACTGCGATGTCCGAATTGTTTCCTTTGCCGTTGCAACAGAACCATTAGCAGAATGGCTTAGAATTGACACACAGATGAAGGAGTTCTAATGGGGACCTGGACTCTCAGATAGAGTTGCCCTTTATGCTTTTGATGTCTTTAGCAGACTCTGCAAATTCGGGACCTTGAGTACTCTAGATCATCGGTACTCACAAACTTTTTCTTGGGGGCCAAATTTACACTGTGGTTTGTGTCTGAGGGCCGCACCAGTGGGGGCGGGGCCAGTGGGGGAAGGGGCTAGAGCAACCAAAAAAACAACTGACCATGAGGTTGATCACTGGTCCCTGCAGCGGACACCTTCGTCCACTGAGCCACCAGACCCGGCATACACACCTCTCTCTCCCGCTCTCTTTCTCTCTCTGTCTCCCTCCCTCCCTCTCACTCCCTTTCTCACTCTGCCTTACTCTGTCCCCCTCCCTCTGTCTCCCTCCCTCTGTCTCCCTTTCCCTCTCTCACTCTCTCCCTCCCTCACTCTTGTCTCCCTTTCCCTCTCTCACTCCCTCACTCTGTCTCCCTTTCACTCTCTCACTCCCTCACTCTTGTCTCCATTTCCCTCTCTCACTCCCTCACTCTGTCACTCCCTTTCCCTCCCTCCCTTTCCCTCTCTCACTCCCTCACTCTGTCTCCCTTTCCCTCTCTCACTCCCTCACTCTGTCACTCCCTTTCCCTCCCTCCCTTTCCCTCCCTCACTGTCACTCCCTTTCCTTCCCTCGCCCTCCCTTTCCCTTCCTCCCTTTCCCTTTCCTTCCTTCCCTCTCACTCCCTCACCTGGTCTCCCTTTCCCTCCCCCACTTTGTCTCAACTTCAGGGATTCCGCACTCCTTGATTTGTTCCATAATTTGCCTGCAGTAAGAATAATTCACAATTATTACCAGTGTATTAGTATTAGGCAGAAACTATTCTTGAATCAAAGCTAATAGGATCTTGAATGCAGTAGACTCAAGTGCAAGGGACTCTGCAGTAAAGCACATGGCACTCTCCTAAACTTCACATAGTTGATTCTGAGTAAAGATAAGCATTTTAACATTTGTAATGCTGCCATGATAACTTTACCCGCCTACTTTCAGCTCTAATTTACCAATCCAATTAACCTGCTACACTCCCTCTCTCACTCCCTCACCCGGTCTCCCTTTCTCTCCCTTACTTTGTCTCACTTTTTTTCCCTCTCCCTCCCTTTCCCTCCCTCTCCCTCTCTCATTTCACCCTGCCTCTTTGTCAGCCCGGGCTGAGACAGCTTCGGAGCACACACACACACACAGCCGCACCGAGCGCATTAACAGGTCTTTAAAAGACCATTAACATGTTAATGAGGCTGTGTTGTTCACCTCTCAGTGCCCCTGCAGCTCCACTCTAACTATGGGAGGAATCGCCAGGCCGGCCCCCACAGAGCAGCAGTCTCCGAGTCGCGCTGCGGCTACTTGTGTTTGCAGACACTCTTTAAAATAAAAAAATTAAAACACTGGTATGATATGTGCAAAGTCCGCGGGCCGTCAGGGAAGGCTGGCCGGGCCGCTGGCGGCCCGCGGGCCGTACTATGTGTACCCGTGCTCTAGATCCTTCGGATATTTGGAGAAACATCTGGCCTAGTAATCAATCTGAGCAAATCTACCATCTTCTCGGTCTCTCCACACACACAACACTTGATGGGTGTTCAGTCTCCCAAGGTGTTCAATACCTAGGAGTGTACGTCACACCTGATACTACGCTTGCCTGGACAATTGAACATTCAGCCACTACTTGATAGACTAGCAGCAGACATTAAAGCCAGGCCCACACTCCAGGGACATCTAAATGATTTTGGGGGACCTAGGCCAAACATTTTTTGGGGGGCCCCTGTTTGGAACAGCTTTGAATTTATAATCCAATTTCAGCTCTTTCATGCCCTCTTTGGCCGGGTCACCGACAGTGCACAAGCACACTCATCCAAATTCGAAATGTGTTTACATGTAATATGCAGGGATAGTAACAATATTGTAACACAACTGCAGCTCACTAATATTAATGCAAATAATCTCAGCAGCACCCTCCCGTTTCTCATATGAGAGGTCATGTTTTGATCTCAAAGAAACTTTTTTTATGGATGTTGCTTAAAACATAAACATTTCTCTGCAAAATACCTATAATAGACTCTCAGACATCACCCACATCAAAATTAATGAAAGGACAATGGTATTTAAAACAATCTGTTTAAGAATTATTCAGGGTCGGCAGGGCAATACGCTGTAGAACAGCGCTCACTCTATCAAGGAGCCTCCTGAACGGCTGGGGCCCAGGACCAGAGCTCTCTTTGCCCATGTCTTAAAACATCTCTGCCACACTCCTGTTGTGTCTTTTGGTGAGGTCAGCCATTTTTTAAATGGTTTCACCCCCCTGCTTTCTGTGTCAGTTACCAGTGCTTAATTTGAGCCGGTGGTTTCCAGTGCTTGGCATCGGCACTTTAATTGTCAGCCCTGGTACTTATGACAGTCATTGGTGGTGCTGTCTGTTTAATTTTGAAATGAGCACAACAACATTTGATAATTATTTATATATTATTAATGACTAATACCAGCCACCCAGCCATTCGTATAGCTTTGAGTGGCCTGGAATAGTCCAAATGGTCATCCTTATAGACATGTCATGGTTAGTAGTTGTTTTTGCCAGCGCAGATATGGGGAATGGATGGTGCAAGCTGCAGTGGTCTCCTGACAAGTGCCATGGCACTTAAAAAAATATACAAATTAAGCTCGGTCAGTTACAGAACTAGCCCCACGTGCTGCCTAAATCCTTCTATTTAAAAGTTAATTCAATGCTCAGTAGCATCTTATGGAATCAGGGCATACCCGCATAGTTCTTGCTAAATGTTTTAAATCAACGCACGATAAGAACATAGCAGCTGCAGGTGTAAACATGTATTACAGAGCCTCTCATCTGGTAGTCATTAACAAATGATGGTACAACACTCAGGGGGATCCAACGTATGCTTCTGAGAAATGGACCCTCCAAGGCACATCTATAAGCACTTTATGGAGGGAAAATTCCACCGCTACTCCTGCCTGCAACAATGGTATTTCTCTAGACGTGGACCATAGACTGGGCCAAACGACTCACAGGCCAGATGCCACTGTGGGGGGAACTGTGCTTCCTTAAGGGTCGCTAAAAAAGGGTTTCACAGATGGAAACCATTGGGATCTCCACGTTGGGGAGCCTGATGGTTTCCAATATGTACTACATCGAAGCAAAAAGAAGCATGGAATGGAGCGTTATCAGAGAGCAGAGAGTCAGCGAAACCAGAGTCTGCCCTCAGAAACATACAAAAGTATGGGAAGACTACAAAGGTATCAATACCGTAAAGAGGTGCTCTAACATTACAAACTTAGAAGCTGAAATCCAGACTTCTAGACAAGATGCACTTATTTGCAAGTAAAAACTAGGAGGGAGGGAGGGTTGCGGGATGGCCGAGGGCAGAGCGCTTAAACTGTGTTGTTCACATGTTGTATGTTTCTATCTTTTGCAAAACTTAATAAAAAAAATACAAATAAGAGGAAGTCCCACTGTGCACTCTTTTTGATGGCTAATTCAATTCTTTATCAAATTCAAATATAATTCCATGAAAACACATCTAAATTATACTTCCAAAACCATTATTTTTTTAATTTCATTTGTTAATCCAAAAGAAGTATCAACTTTAGTAGAATTCATTCAAAAACAGATAAACTTCATTTCTATCTTTATAGAAGAGTTATAAAAAATTGATTCTGCCAGGTGCAAGTCAAAAATATGTCCCCAATGCATTTTGGGCATTTGTGCCCGGCATCAGGGAGAGTCATTGTAACCCTAAGAATGATAAACATGCCCTTTTTTAAATTCAAGAGAACTTCATAAATACATGTTCATGAACCCTATGTGCTAGAATGTTGCTGATAGCAGAGATGTGCTGACCAGTCCCAAGAGGTACTGTATCAGATTAGCCCATAAACTGAAACCATTTTAAACAAATTAAACTCAATGACTGTAAAATTCCAAACAACAACTCTTTAATGTTTGATTAATAAATTTCCTTTGTATTGTATGATCTCTGTTGGAGAAGCATAGTCTGTTGTGATGCAGATAAGCAGATAATGCTCAAAACATATATGTCTTCAGACATTCTAATTTTCATAATTATCCAAATCCCAATGCATTTCGTGTCAGCCCAACCCTACATCAGTTCATCAGGGAAAGCTAAATATAATATATATATATATATATATATATATATATATATATATATATATATATATATATATGAAAGCTCTCTCCTTCCCGGTCCCGGGTGGAAAATAAAGACAGCACACGTGGGAATTCTCGTTGTTAGCAATCTTTACTCGCACAGACGCGTTTCGGAAGCTACGCTCCCTTCCTCAATGTTTACACCGTAATGCGCGACCTGGCGCCATTTTATTTCAAATTTACAAACAACACGTGTTGGTAGGTGTAGAGAGAGGACTGACGCAAGAGCGCCATCTTGCTAGTACAAACATTCCCTGTATTAGCATGCATGAAATAAAATAAAATGTCACATTTCATTTATGATTGTTAATGTCAATAAAACATTAAAAAACCTCTCATATTCATAACGAGGAATTTACAACGTAATTTTGCCGTGGATCGGCAGGTAACCCTCTCCTTAGTACAATGGGCAATGGACTGTGATCTCGCCGTGGATCGGCTTGTGGCAACTCGAAGGTTGCCATTTAAATTTCCATTGACCCCGTGTGCAAATTTATACCACACAGTGTTGAATGATAATTATCAAAATATTAAAAAAGGTTGCTAAATATGAAACCATAATCCAGAAGTTACCAAGAATAATACACGATTATCAAGTACGTGGTGCCATGATAGTGAAAAAAAGCTCTTAATTCATTCTAAAGCACAATTACTCACAGAAGAACACATATTATGGAAACCAAAATCCTTAAGCTGTAATAACAACAAGATAGTCCTCACTTCGGATACTGCAGTATTGACATTTAGCTCCCTAAATGCACAGTAAGTTCCTCCCCACAGTTGAGTCCCAAAGGGGCCTTTGTCTGGCAGTCTATAATATAACGGGATTCTAACCTACGAAGTTTCTGTAGTTTATCCCCACCCCTTATGTTGTCAGAAATTGCGTCCAAGCAGAAGTATTGTAACAGATTCCTGTCGCCCTTATGTTTAATGGAAAAATGTCTTGCGACAGGGTATGTAAAATCTCTGTTAACTATGGCTCGCATATGTTCTAGAATACGCAGTTTCACGGGGTTTATAGTACTGCCTATATATCTAAGCCCGCAAGGGCAGAGGAGGCAATAGACCGCAAATGGGGAAGTACAGGTAAGGAATTGATTAATCCTCTTTTTCTTTTTGCAACCCACGAGTTCGTAAGAAAGAACCCTTTTACTGTTGGCACAGGCCTTGCATCGGCCACACGGGAAGAACCCTTTTGCATCTCTCAATTTCCCTGTACGTGTGGGGATGGGTGACAGGTGACTATGTACCAAAGTATCCCTCAACGAACGTGCCCTTCTAAAAGTAATTAAGGGATTTACAGGAATGTCATTCCCAATGATATTGTCTTTCTGCAATATATGCCAATGTCTTTTCAGGATGTTCCTCAATTGTTGACAATCTTGGGAATATGATGTTATCATCCTGAATTTTTCTGCATCACTAGTGGGTTTTTGTTTCTTAACAAACAGAGTCTGTCTGGGTTGTGTCCTTACTCTGTCTAGGGTATTACATAACATCTGCTTGTTATACCCCCTGGCCTCGAATCTATTGATACTTTCCCGGGCTGCTAGTTCAAAATCGTCATTTGTGGAACAGTTCCGTTTCAACCGCAGAAGCTCACCATAAGGTATACTCCTGATGAGTTTCTGAGGATGATTACTTGACGCGTGTAGCGTGCTATTCCCTGCTGTGGGCTTCCTATAAAGGGAGGTCCGAATGCTGTTGTCCACAACTTCAATCTTTAGATCTAAGTATACCGCCTCACTCACACTTGCATGACCAGTGAAAATGAGGTTACAGTTGTTATCATTTAACACTTTGACATATTCCCAGGCAGTCTCTACTGAACCATTCCAAACTATGCACAAATCGTCAATATAACGATACCATGAGACGATACAGTCTGACCACTGTTCTCTGTCGGAACCCCAGGCCTCCTGCTCCTCCCACCAGCCCACGAATAAATTCGCGTAGCTGGGGGCGAAGCAGGAACCCATGGCGGTACCGGAGAGCTGTCTAAACAAATCATCCTGAAATAAAAAGATGTTATTAAATAAGCAGAATGCAATTAGCTCCATCAGCATAACATTATGTTGGGCATATTTCAGTGGTCTTTTCCCTAGGAAGTACTTGATCGCCTGCATTCCATGTGCATGCTCGATGCTCGTATAGAGACTTGTGATGTCAAGGGTCAATAGACAATAGCCTGGTTGCCATTCAATTGATTCGATCTTTTGAATAAAGTCAGCAGTGTCTCGGATATAGGACTTTAAACCCAAAACCATTTCAAACAGGAAATAGTCCAGAAATTTAGATAGATTCTCGGTTAGGCTGCCCATAGATGAAATAATAGGGCGCCCAGGTGGTTTGTCCATCCTCTTATGTACTTTGGGCAAGTAATAAAAGGTGGGGGTGATGGGATGTGTTGTTTTCAAGAAGAGATACTCTTCGGTATCAAGCATCTGTTTATCATGCCATTTTTTAAGTAGTCCATGCAGTTCTTCAATACTGGACTGGTATCTTTGCTTGGTAGTCAATTCATAACAAGACTTGTCCTGCAATTGACGCATTGCTTCTTGGACGTACTCTGCTCGTGAAAGAATGACAACATTGCCTCCTTTATCTGAAGGTTTACAGATTATTGATGTGTCATCGGCCAGTGTTTTTATGGCCATTCGTTGTTTAGCAGTTAAGTTATGCTGACGTCCGCAGGGTTTTTTATGTGTGCGCATGCGTCTAAGATCCCTTATTACCAGCTCTGAGAAAGTGTCAATCATATCGGTTTGTGTTGGAGGAACAAACCTGGATTTTAATTTGAGTCCACTTGTGGGAGCCTCTTGTTCGATATCCACAGCCTTTAATCTCTGGGTCAGGCTGTCCGATGGTACGGGTATCGTGTCTACTGTGCTCTCCAGACGTAATTCTTCCAATAGTTCCAAAGTGGTCAACTCGTTCACTTTCAATAGGTCAGTATCTTTGTACCGGGATCGGATAATTTTAGCTTCATCCGTTGTTGGTTTGGTTTTGAAGAATTTGTGCAGGCGAAGTCTTCTGATGAATTGAAATAGGTCGATCCTGGTCTGGGTATATTCGAGGTTACTGTCCGGGCAAAAGGTTAGTCCCAGTTTAAGGACTGATTCCTCTGATGGTGAAAGCGCCCTTTCTGAGAGATTGATGATAGTGAGATTATCCTTTGTGGTATCTGAGCCTACCATCTGGATCCCCTTTTGGGTCGTGTCCTGCGCGCACGGGGCGCCGCATCCATTGCTCTTCCTCTTCCTCTGCCACTTGCGACCGCCCCGTCTGGTTTTCCTTCTTCGTCTTCTGGGGGTTTGTTCTTCCCCCCCCTCAGCCAGGTTAAACGCATCACTTGTACCTCCGTTTGAAAAGGGGTATCCTCGGTCTGCGGCAGGGCTCCAGTGTCATCTCCAGACAGTTCACCTTCAGTGACCTCAGATTCCGATGTCTCTACATTTGTCGGTGCCGCCGCACCTGCAGCTTTGTTTCTTAATAGGTCCTTCCGTGTTTGGTCGTACTTTTTAGAGAACGTCAGGACTCGTCCCATAGCATAGTCTCTTTCGTCTCTGTCAAATTTCTCTTGTTTGCGTGTACGTATCTTGTGCTCATATTTTTCCAGGCGTTTCTTCATCTGGGCTCTCAACTGTTCCTGTTGTTCCTTATCCTCGTTGGTTGCTAGTTCTGCCTCCATGGTTTCAATTTCTTTGAGGACCTTGTCTCTGTCGCTCCAAGCGAATTGAACTAGGATTTCTAGCATCCCCTCGCAGGATTTAGCAATGTGTGCTGCCCAGGTTTCGAGAAGCTGTGGGTCTGGATGTTCATATGCGGGGATTGTAAATATCCGCAATCCTCTTGGCACTCTTTTCACCTCTATGTAACCCTGGAGTGATGTGCCTTCCCACCACTTCCGAAGCTCCCGCTCGTATAATTTCTCAAGTTTGGCAAACCGTGTAGCCAACTGGCTAGGAGCACTTGTTGTCTTGATTTTAGTTGCCGGTTGAGCGGTAATATCCGGATTCTTATTTTTAAACATTCCTGTCGCCAGATCGCGACGTTGCGAGATGTTAAACATGCTGTAATTTTGAATTGTTGGGTCTCCCGCTCCCGGGTTACCACATTCGTTGCTGCTGTTCCGTTGAGAATCCCTGCGCTGAAGCCAACGCTTGCGTCGTTACGAAGTATCGTTTTGAGGTTCAAAATAACGGGCAGAAGATATCTCCGCTTACCCTGATTCAGTCGGGTGCCGCTGAGTGCTATCTGTCCGTGTGAAGAAAGAACCTCAGGCGATATTCTTCTCACTCAATTCCTCTCCTCAAGCGTCGGCGGTGCACTCCGTATATTAAATCCAGGCTCACTGCTCCAAATTACGGGGCACTCTCACAGCGGGTGCAGGTCTAAGGGCGTCAGAGCTTCGCGCTTAAAACATGAAAGCTCTCTCCTTCCCGGTCCCGGGTGGAAAATAAAGACATCACACGTGGGAATTCTCGTTGTTAGCAATCTTTACTCGCACAGACGCGTTTCGGAAGCTTCGACCTGCGCTTAGACCTGCGCTTAGACCTGCACCCGCTGTGAGAGTGCCCCGTAATTTGGAGCAGTGAGCCTGGATTTAATATACGGAGTGCACCGCCGACGCTTGAGGAGAGGAATCGAGTGAGAAGAATATCGCCTGAGGTTCTTTCTTCACACGGACAGATAGCACTCAGCGGCACCCGACTGAATCAGGGTAAGCGGAGATATCTTCTGCCCGTTATTTTGAACCTCAAAACGATACTTCGTAACGACGCAAGCGTTGGCTTCAGCGCAGGGATTCTCAACGGAACAGCAGCAACGAATGTGGTAACCCGGGAGCGGGAGACCCAACAATTCAAAATTACAGCATGTTTAACATCTCGCAACGTCGCGATCTGGCGACAGGAATGTTTAAAAATAAGAATCCGGATATTACCGCTCAACCGGCAACTAAAATCAAGACAACAAGTGCTCCTAGCCAGTTGGCTACACGGTTTGCCAAACTTGAGAAATTATACGAGCGGGAGCTTCGGAAGTGGTGGGAAGGCACATCACTCCAGGGTTACATAGAGGTGAAAAGAGTGCCAAGAGGATTGCGGATATTTACAATCCCCGCATATGAACATCCAGACCCACAGCTTCTCGAAACCTGGGCAGCACACATTGCTAAATCCTGCGAGGGGATGCTAGAAATCCTAGTTCAATTCGCTTGGAGCGACAGAGACAAGGTCCTCAAAGAAATTGAAACCATGGAGGCAGAACTAGCAACCAACGAGGATAAGGAACAACAGGAACAGTTGAGAGCCCAGATGAAGAAACGCCTGGAAAAATATGAGCACAAGATACGTACACGCAAACAAGAGAAATTTGACAGAGACGAAAGAGACTATGCTATGGGACGAGTCCTGACGTTCTCTAAAAAGTACGACCAAACACGGAAGGACCTATTAAGAAACAAAGCTGCAGGTGCGGCGGCACCGACAAATGTAGAGACATCGGAATCTGAGGTCACTGAAGGTGAACTGTCTGGAGATGACACTGGAGCCCTGCCGCAGACCGAGGATACCCCTTTTCAAACGGAGGTACAAGTGATGCGTTTAACCTGGCTGAGGGGGGGGAAGAACAAACCCCCAGAAGACGAAGAAGGAAAACCAGACGGGGCGGTCGCAAGTGGCAGAGGAAGAGGAAGAGCAATGGATGCGGCGCCCCGTGCGCGCAGGACACGACCCAAAAGGGGATCCAGATGGTAGGCTCAGATACCACAAAGGATAATCTCACTATCATCAATCTCTCAGAAAGGGCGCTTTCACCATCAGAGGAATCAGTCCTTAAACTGGGACTAACCTTTTGCCCGGACAGTAACCTCGAATATACCCAGACCAGGATCGACCTATTTCAATTCATCAGAAGACTTCGCCTGCACAAATTCTTCAAAACCAAACCAACAACGGATGAAGCTAAAATTATCCGATCCCGGTACAAAGATACTGACCTATTGAAAGTGAACGAGTTGACCACTTTGGAACTATTGGAAGAATTACGTCTGGAGAGCACAGTAGACACGATACCCGTACCATCGGACAGCCTGACCCAGAGATTAAAGGCTGTGGATATCGAACAAGAGGCTCCCACAAGTGGACTCAAATTAAAATCCAGGTTTGTTCCTCCAACACAAACCGATATGATTGACACTTTCTCAGAGCTGGTAATAAGGGATCTTAGACGCATGCGCACACATAAAAAACCCTGCGGACGTCAGCATAACTTAACTGCTAAACAACGAATGGCCATAAAAACACTGGCCGATGACACATCAATAATCTGTAAACCTTCAGATAAAGGAGGCAATGTTGTCATTCTTTCACGAGCAGAGTACGTCCAAGAAGCAATGCGTCAATTGCAGGACAAGTCTTGTTATGAATTGACTACCAAGCAAAGATACCAGTCCAGTATTGAAGAACTGCATGGACTACTTAAAAAATGGCATGATAAACAGATGCTTGATACCGAAGAGTATCTCTTCTTGAAAACAACACATCCCATCACCCCCACCTTTTATTACTTGCCCAAAGTACATAAGAGGATGGACAAACCACCTGGGCGCCCTATTATTTCATCTATGGGCAGCCTAACCGAGAATCTATCTAAATTTCTGGACTATTTCCTGTTTGAAATGGTTTTGGGTTTAAAGTCCTATATCCGAGACACTGCTGACTTTATTCAAAAGATCGAATCAATTGAATGGCAACCAGGCTATTGTCTATTGACCCTTGACATCACAAGTCTCTATACGAGCATCGAGCATGCACATGGAATGCAGGCGATCAAGTACTTCCTAGGGAAAAGACCACTGAAATATGCCCAACATAATGTTATGCTGATGGAGCTAATTGCATTCTGCTTATTTAATAACATCTTTTTATTTCAGGATGATTTGTTTAGACAGCTCTCCGGTACCGCCATGGGTTCCTGCTTCGCCCCCAGCTACGCGAATTTATTCGTGGGCTGGTGGGAGGAGCAGGAGGCCTGGGGTTCCGACAGAGAACAGTGGTCAGACTGTATCATCTCATGGTATCGTTATATTGACGATTTGTGCATAGTTTGGAATGGTTCAGTAGAGACTGCCTGGGAATATGTCAAAGTGTTAAATGATAACAACTGTAACCTCATTTTCACTAGTCATGCAAGTGTGAGTGAGGCGGTATACTTAGATCTAAAGATTGAAGTTGTGGACAACAGCATTCGGACCTCCCTTTATAGGAAGCCCACAGCAGGGAATAGCACGCTACACGCGTCAAGTAATCATCCTCAGAAACTCATCAGGAGTATACCTTATGGTGAGCTTCTGCGGTTGAAACGGAACTGTTCCACAAATGACGATTTTGAACTAGCAGCCCGGGAAAGTATCAATAGATTCGAGGCCAGGGGGTATAACAAGCAGATGTTATGTAATACCCTAGACAGAGTAAGGACACAACCCAGACAGACTCTGTTTGTTAAGAAACAAAAACCCACTAGTGATGCAGAAAAATTCAGGATGATAACATCATATTCCCAAGATTGTCAACAATTGAGGAACATCCTGAAAAGACATTGGCATATATTGCAGAAAGACAATATCATTGGGAATGACATTCCTGTAAATCCCTTAATTACTTTTAGAAGGGCACGTTCGTTGAGGGATACTTTGGTACATAGTCACCTGTCACCCATCCCCACACGTACAGGGAAATTGAGAGATGCAAAAGGGTTCTTCCCGTGTGGCCGATGCAAGGCCTGTGCCAACAGTAAAAGGGTTCTTTCTTACGAACTCGTGGGTTGCAAAAAGAAAAAGAGGATTAATCAATTCCTTACCTGTACTTCCCCATTTGCGGTCTATTGCCTCCTCTGCCCTTGCGGGCTTAGATATATAGGCAGTACTATAAACCCCGTGAAACTGCGTATTCTAGAACATATGCGAGCCATAGTTAACAGAGATTTTACATACCCTGTCGCAAGACATTTTTCCATTAAACATAAGGGCGACAGGAATCTGTTACAATACTTCTGCTTGGACGCAATTTCTGACAACATAAGGGGTGGGGATAAACTACAGAAACTTCGTAGGTTAGAATCCCGTTATATTATAGACTGCCAGACAAAGGCCCCCTTTGGGACTCAACTGTGGGGAGGAACTTACTGTGCATTTAGGGAGCTAAATGTCAATACTGCAGTATCCGAAGTGAGGACTATCTTGTTGTTATTACAGCTTAAGGATTTTGGTTTCCATAATATGTGTTCTTCTGTGAGTAATTGTGCTTTAGAATGAATTAAGAGCTTTTTTTCACTATCATGGCACCACGTACTTGATAATCGTGTATTATTCTTGGTAACTTCTGGATTATGGTTTCATATTTAGCAACCTTTTTTAATATTTTGATAATTATCATTCAACACTGTGTGGTATAAATTTGCACACGGGGTCAATGGAAATTTAAATGGCAACCTTCGAGTTGCCACAAGCCGATCCACGGCGAGATCACAGTCCATTGCCCATTGTACTAGGAGAGGGTTACCTGCCGATCCACGGCAAAATTACGTTGTAAATTCCTCGTTATGAATATGAGAGGTTTTTTAATGTTTTATTGACATTAACAATCATAAATGAAATGTGACATTTTATTTTATTTCATGCATGCTAATACAGGGAATGTTTGTACTAGCAAGATGGCGCTCTTGCGTCAGTCCTCTCTCTACACCTACCAACACGTGTTGTTTGTAAATTTGAAATAAAATGGCGCCAGGTCGCGCATTACGTTGTAAACATTGAGGAAGGGAGCGTAGCTTCCGAAACGCGTCTGTGCGAGTAAAGATTGCTAACAACGAGAATTCCCACGTGTGCTGTCTTTATTTTCCACCCGGGACCGGGAAGGAGAGAGCTTTCATGTTTTAAGCGCGAAGCTCTGACGCGCTTAGACCTGCACCCGCTGTGAGAGTGCCCCGTAATTTGGAGCAGTGAGCCTGGATATATATATATATATATATATATATATATATATATATATATATATATATATATATATATATATATATATATATATACACATATATATATATATATATATATATATATATGTGTGTATATATATATATATATATATATATATGTGTGTATATATATATATATATATATATATATATATATATATCCGTTCCAACTCCTACTTCTCGGCAAAGGTACCGAGTCCTCGATGTAGGTACAGACCACAAACACTGCGATTAGTTTCAATTCAAGGGTGGTTTATTGTTCTTCTGTCCCCAGCATGACGCGTTTCGGCTGCAGCAAGGCAGCCTTGATCACATGACTACAAAGAACCAATAAGTGTACTTATATACCGTGAATGTTCCCAGTCAGACTTAAGTGCAACATAAACATGGAAGAAATACTTCGTAAACGGAGCTGTTATCTAAAATCCCATTAACAATGTACAATGGTCCATGTGCAAAAGGCAAGTTCATTTCATGATAAAATGTTTCGATGTAAATACATGACAAGGCAAATTAATATATTTACACACTATTTACAAATAAATATATCATTTTATACTGATGCCTGTGGAATAAAGTGCATTGCCCATCAAATTCATGATTCACTCCAATTCATGTATAAATGTATTCCAAAGTTGCAGGAAGTCTCAAATATGGGGAACGTGCAATATATGCTATTAGAAAGTGCAAAATAGTGATAATGTGCAAAATTGTGCTTGTTGAAACCGAGTGTTATACTCAAATGTTTTTAGGGAGTGCATTGGTGGTGGCACGTTAATTTAATCTCTATTAATGAAGAGTTACATGCCACCCACTGACAGAAGTAAATGTGTGTAATAGTCACAGTAACACTAGAAAACCATTTTCAGACAACGCATGTAATGTGGCACATCGGGAACATCATGGCATAGTGCCCAATGTCTGATAAGAAAAGCTCGCAACAAGGGGTACGGGGCCAAACGGGTATGTATACTGTCTCAAGTGAATATTATGGCATAGTGCCCTTTTCACTGTTAAGTGGACAGCTTGATCCCAACGGATACTTGTTCGTGAGTGAAGTGACAGAGTGACTAACATAACTCACTGTGCTGCTACCTCTAGAGGAAACAGTAAAGGTCCTCCCCCGTATTTAATCCGTTTGGGATTCTGGTATCGAGTAATACGATGTACTTACTCTCAAGCTGCCTTAACGCTTTCTCCCTGTTTCCCCCTCTGATATTTTTCGGCACCGCATCAATGATAAAATATCTCAATTCATTTAGGTTCTTATTGTGGACCAATTCGAAATGCCGGGCTACCGGATAATTACCATCCGAATTGACCACAGCCCGTAGGTGTTGCAGAATGCGGTTAAAAGCCTGCAGTTTAGTGCTGCCAACGTACCTGAGGCCACAGGTACATTGGAGCACGTATACTGCAAAGTCCGTGCGGCAGGTGAAATGATCCCTGATCTTGATAGGAGTAGGGTCAAAAGCAGAGCAATACTCACTGGTATTTACACCAAATTTGCAGGCCCTGCAAGATATACATTTAAAAAAAACGCATTTGTTGGAAATACGATGAGGTTTCATTATTACCTCCGGACTGGATTTAACCAACATGTCCCTCATGGATGGAGCTCTTCTAAACACCACCCCTGGTTCGGCTGGTATGAGGGGGGCCAGAGTAATATCTGTCTTTAAAAGGGGCCAATGCTTTTTCAAAATTCCTCTCACTTTTTTGTGATCATCATTGAATGTGGTTATCAGACTGATGTTGTTAGTCTGGGTCTCAACCTCACTTTCAACTGGACTAGGAGTAACATCCACATTAATGGAGGCTAGATAATTGTCCCTGTCCAGTTGGTTGGCTCTGTCTTTCGCCTCTAACAAAAGGGCTACATCATACCCTCGGGCACAGAATCTTTCCAACGCCTCATTCTGACATCTTTCCAAATCTGATGGGGTGCTGCAGATTCTCCTCATCCTAAGAAACTCACCATAAGGGATGCTTCTAATCAAATGGTTAGGATGGGAGCTACTTGCGTGCAGTATAGCGTTGCCCGCTGTAGCTTTCCTGTGCAAGCGAGTGTTTAATCTCCCATTCTCAATGTAAATCTCCACATCAAGAAATTGGATGAGGTGTGTACTGATCTGTGAGGTAAAACCTAAATTGAGGTTATTCACATTAATCATATTGACGAATTCATTAGCTGACTCCAACGACCCTCTCCAAATCATACATATGTCGTCAATGAATCGCCAGAAATGTACCAAGCAATTGGGGAAATAATCGGCGAGTGCTTTCTTGAGGACATGCTCCTCCCACCACCCCACATGCAAACATGCGTAGGTGGGAGAGAAGCATGCCCCCATAGCCACCCCTCTCAGCTGCTGGTAAACCTCACGGTTATACAGGATGTAATTATTGTTCAGACATAATTCAAGCATACTCATTAACATATTGCTATGTTGACTGTAAGATATGCTACGTTTGTTTAAATAGTATCTTACTGCATTTAAACCGTCCTTATGCGAGATGCTAGTGTATAACGAATTAATGTCTAAAGCAATCAAAATAAAGTCATTTTCCCACTTGATGCTGTTAATTTTAGAGAGGAAATGGCCAGTGTCTTTTATGAAGGATGGTAAATTTTCCACATACTCGTGCAGGAATTGATCAACATATCTTGAAATAGACTCCAGTAAACTCCCTTGGGCGGAGATAATAGGACGCCCTGGGACCGGCAATGAATACATGTTCATGAACCCTATGTGCTAGAATGTTGCTGATAGCAGAGATGTGCTGACCAGTCCCAAGAGGTACTGTATCAGATTAGCCCATAAACTGAAACCATTTTAAACAAATTAAACTCAATGACTGTAAAATTCCAAACAACAACTCTTTAATGTTTGATTAATAAATTTCCTTTGTATTGTATGATCTCTTTTGGAGAAGCATAGTCTGTTGTGATGCAGATAAGCAGATAATGCTCAAAACATATATGTCTTCAGACATTCTAATTTTCATAATTATCCAAATCCCAATGCATTTCGTGTCAGCCCAACCCTACATCAGTTCATCAGGGAAAGCTAAATATAAATATATATATATATATATATATATATATATATATATATATATATATACACATATATATATATATATATATATATGTGTGTATATATATATATATATATATATATATATATATATATATATATATATATATATATATATATATATATATATATATATATATATATATATATATATATATATATATATATATATATATATATATATATATATATATATATAGATATATATATGTCCTACTGGCAGTTGCCAGTAGGTAGTTATAGTTAGGACCTAGTTTCCATAGGAAATCTACAACATTCTATTTGGAATAACTTTGGCGCCGGTAGATGAATCTTTGTGAATTTCTCCAAGAAAATGGCCTGCTCAGTTCCGCTCCTTCCCTGAAAGTTTGGGGGTGATTTGTCAAGTGGGGGCCGAGGAAAAAGGGGGGTCCCAAAACGTGTTTTCCCCATGCAATTTTCCATAGGGGCCTTTAGTCAGGGCTACAGCCCGAACGGCTGAACAGAATTACACGAAAGGTGGCAGAGAGGTAGAGTTCTGTTCGCAGATTGTGCTTTTTGTTAAATAGTGTAAATCCGTTCAGTAGTTTCTGAGTAAATTGCAAGTAAAATCATAGCGATATCTAGAGATGGAGTTCAGTACGCGTACTGAAATCTGTTCAATTACGAGCGCGAGCTGCATGCTGATTGGCTGTGAACTGCCTGTCAACACTCGAAACCAGGAAGTGTTGGTGGCCATCTTGTGCCTCGCTAGAACTGAGTCACAAGAAAACAGTAAAACAAAGTTGAGAAATAAGGGAAAGGGGGTAGGGTAGAGACATTCTGACCCTCTAGGCTTGCTCAGGGGGTCGTACATGGATGTTTAGGCTCTATTTTTTTTAAAGACAAATCGCGGCGTACGCGTATGGAAATACGTACAATTACGAGCAGGAGCTGCATGCTGATTGGCTGTCAATACTCCAAACCAGGAAGTGTTGGCAGCCATGTTGTTTGTCGGCAGAGCAGAGTCACAAGAAAACAGTAAAACAAAGTTGAGAAATAAGGAAACGGGGCAGGGTAGAAACATTCTGAGCCTATAGTCTTGGTCAGGGGGTGGTACATGGATCTTTAGGCTCAATTTTTTTTTAAATAAAAAATGGCGGGGTACTCATGCAGTACTTGTACGTGGTGGAAAAGGTGAAAAAAAGTAGAAGTCTGTTGTATTCTTTAGGTCCTGGGGGGGCAAATTACGGTGGCAATTTTTCTGCATAATGGGGGCTTGTAAGGTGCCCGAGCACTGGGGAACGGCACTCCTCTGGTTTTATTTTGAAGTATGCGGGGTGGGTTACGGTCCTACTCCCCGTAGTCTCGGTGAGCGGCACCCCTCGGGTCTTTTTAAAAAAAATATATGTTTTGAGCTCTCTCTCCCTCTCTCCCCATACACGTCGCAGGGAACGCCACATTTCTGGGGCAGTGATATGTAAAATGATCTTCCAGCTCCGGGTACCTGCATTGTCTGGAGTTTTTTATTAATGTTGGGAGGGTGGGCTTGATAATACGTCCTTGTAAATTCCCATAGAATCCTATGTTCTGGTGTTAACATGGGCTTCTATGGGAAATAACAAGGCTGTATTATGAAGCTCATTATCGCAGTTTTATCGGAAGTTTCTTGCCAATAAAACGGCGATAATTTTAACACCGGTCCTTGATAATATGCAACTAAGTTTACTGGTCAAAAAAAGAGCAATGAGTCATACTATCAACAAAAGGCGATACATTATCGTCGCTTTTATCGGCAGGAAACTGCAGATAAAGCGGCGATAATGGGCTTGATAATATGCCCTTGTGAATAACCATAGCAGCCCAGGTTAACATCAGAACTTGGGCTGCTATGGGAATTTACAAGAGCCTATGGTTTTTTATTAATGTTGGGAGGGTGGGCTTGATAATACGTCCTTATTAATTGCCATAGAACCCTATGTTCTGGTGTTAACATGGGCTTCTATGGGAAATAACAAGGCTGTATTATCATGGTCATTATCGCCGTTTTATCAGCAGTTTCTTGCCAATAAAACGGCGATAATTGTAACACCGGTCTTTGATAATATGCACCTAAGTTTACTGGTCAAAAAAAGAGCAATGAGTCATATTATCAACAAAAGGCGATACATTATCGTCGCTTTTATCGGCAGGAAACTGCCGATAAAGCGGCGATAATGGGCTTGATAATATGCCCTTGTGAATAACCATAGGAGCCCAGGTTAACACCAGAACCTGGGCTGCTATGGGAAGTTACAAGGGCCTATTATCAAGCACATTATTGCCGCTTTATCAGCAGTTTTGCTGTCGATAAAAGCGGCGATAATGTATCGCCTTTTGTTGATAATATGCTCCTTCATTTCTATGATAGTATGTAAAGCTTTCCTTTTTTTTGGGTGTAACAGTTGTACTCTCTTCGCATGCTCAGCGTTGTTGCAAAGCCCACGTTTTCCTTTTCTTCAAGTTCAACAAGCAAACCTTTCTTTATATCAGTTAGTAAATCTGTCACTTTCTTTTCCCGGTTCGTGTGTGTCATCCGCTGCTGTACTTTTGTACAGTATTAATAGTCATATTTTTTATATATTTATTTGAAAGGTAGTGCTGAGGCGCCAAACGTTGATTACGTACTCCGTCGATCGCCATTTTAGTAGTTTCTCACCGTTGTTTTTATTATATCTGTTAGTTAGAATTCAGTAGTTTTCAATCCTAGTCTTGAATCTCTTACTATAGTATTTCAACATTATTTTTATTGTGGGCCGTCATAACCCTCCCCCACAAAATAAAAGAAGTATGTATTTTTTTTATTATCTTTTATTAAACAATAAATATAAACAAAACTCAATTATAATTATATTAGAACTGGAAAAATAACTTAAACAATGTTATAAACAAATTGTGAAATGGATTCCAAAAGGTGTCCGATTGGTAATCTGCAAAAGAAAAAAGAAAATTAGAGTTTAGAAATATGTAGATGTGAGTAAATGAGCTGAAGAATTACGGGGCATATTATCAAGAACGGCAATAAAATTATTGCAGTTTCAGCGGCAGGAAACTGCAGCTAAAGCGGCGATAATGGGCTTGATAATATGCTGTTGTGAATTTCCATAGCAGTCCAGGTTCTGGTGTTAACCTGGGCTACTATGGGAATTCACCAGGGCATATTATCAAGCCCATTATCGCCGCTTTAGCGGCCGTTTCGTGCTGCTGAAACGGCGATAATTTTATCGCTGTTCTTGATACTATGCCCTTACAAGTTTTGGTAACTCTACGGCTTTACATGTGCTGTGTGACTCGTACATTCCAGTTCTGTTATAGTGCCGCGTTCAAGTGGTGTCTATATGGAAGTGTCTACTGCGTTACTGACGCCCGTTATGGCGACTTATTTCTAATGTATTGCTATGAAGGCTTTGTAGATCTAGGCCTCTGTGCTTACCGTTGTATAAAGCTTGCGGGTAAACATTTCAGGCAGTTGGTGTCACAACTTATTCTGAACAATTCTTCTACACGTCTACATGTCAAAGACAGCAGTGTCTAAGTTTAAGAGAGAAAGAGAAATGATGTCACAGAGAGTGAGAGAGAGAAAACAACAATAAAACTGTGTGTCAGAGTCTGGAGTTGAGATTTTTTCTTGAATAGTCAGACGTAGATTTACTAGCTCCTTGCATCACTTTACCCATGTTAACACCTTGGCTGCTAGAGGTTTTCCCCTCCTGTGCTGCAAACCAAGATTTACCATTGTTCATGACGAGCTCAGCTCGTCATAAGCACAGCTCCACTGTGCCTCATGACGAGCTCAGCTCATCATGAGCAGGGAAGGGGTTAAAAGTGACTCAAAAGTGGTGTAATAAGGTTGTTGATCTGTTTGTCAGACTGTTGTAAGCTATCTGTTGTCACTTCTCTGAGGTAATTATAGATTTTAGAGAGAAGCTACTGTACACTACGCACTCTGGTCCATAATATCAAGCCTGGGTGACATAATTATCGCCACCTTATCGGCAGGAAAGTGTCGCTAAAGTGGCGATAATGGGTTTGAAAATATGCTCTATGGAATTCCAATCGAAGCTAATGTTAGATGTCCTTCACATCTAACATGACCTTCGATTGGAATTCAATAGAGCATATTATCAAACCTATTATGGCCACTTTAGCGGCAGTTTGCTGCCGATAACGTGGCGATAATTTTGTCACCAAGACTTGATAAAATGGCCCTCTCTCGTTTCACAAATAAAGCTAACACTACAGTTTTACGAGTGCAGTGTACCTGGTACATTTTACTTGTTATAGTGCCGCATTCAAGATCTAGGCCTCTGTGCTTAAAGTTGTATAAAGCTTGCGGGCAAACACATAAGGAAGTAGACTTCACAACTTCACTTCAACAATTCTTCTACACGTCCAAGCAGACAGCAATGTCTACGTTTAAGAGAGAAAGAGAAATTATATCACAGAGAGTGAGAGAGAGAGAAAACATTAAAGCTGTGTCGCAGAGTCTGGAGTTGAGATTGTTTCTTGAAAAGTCAGACGTAGATTTACTAGCTCCTTGTATCACTTTACCCATGTTAAAAGTGACTCAAAAGTGGCGCAATAAGGTTGTGGATCTGTTTGTCAGACTGTTGTAAGCTATCTGTTGTCACTGCTCGGAGGTAATTATACATTTTAGAGAGAAGCTGCTGTACACTACGCACTTTGGGCCATAATATCAAGCCTGGGCAACAAAATTATCGCCACTTTATCGGCAGTAAAATGTGGCGATAATGGGTTTGATAATATGCTCAATGGAATTCCAATCGAAGCTCATGATAGATGTCCTTCACATCTAACATGAGCTTCGATTGGAATTCAGTGTACCTGGTATATTTTAGTTGTTATAGTGCCGCGTTCAAGTGGTGTCTATATGGAAGGGCCTACTGCGTTACTGACGCCCGTTATGGTGACTTATTTCTAATGCATTGCTATGAAGGCTTCGTAGATCCAGGCTGATGTGCTTACCTTGTATAAAGAGTGCGGCCACCGGAGTTAACCATTCGACTTGAACTCTGCTTCTATACGTCAAAGTATATTCAATAAGTTGCAGAGAATTCCATTGCTGTTGCTCGATAGGCCGTGGTTGCTTCTGAACGAGGTTTGGTGAAGGAAACAAAATTACATTTTGATTAGTCATCGTAAACTGAGTTGCGTAACTACTATCAAAAGTGAGTTTTAATGTGGGTTCTTAATATTCCGTAGTTAAGACTGTTGCAGCTCCAGCAAACAAAGGAAGATCAATAAGTTAATAGAGGCCTGGGACGGTCTCGTGATGCAGAAAATAAAATACTATCATGGACGCAGAATTAATAATAATAGAGGCATAAGCACATGGCGTAGTACAGAAATACGACACAGAAATTTATGCACGCACAATTTTTAAGATTAGAGGTGTATAGGACCTCTTGAATTATAAAGAAATATTTCAATTATGTAAGTACAATTTAAAACCATTGAGGGGTAGGAAAGCCATATGAAGGATAAAAAAATAGCATTATGCATATACAATTTACAGTGGAGGCTGATGTTGTGACGTCTTCTCTTACCTTTGCTTCTGTCGTCTTTTGTCGTGTCTTGAAAGGCTGTGGTTTCGCTGAGTCTGGGGTGTTTTCGACAGTCTGTCTGTCACAGTAGCAGAGGCAGGCAAAAGAGAGCGTGCTCACGTCAGTGCCCGCATTATATGGGAACCGCGGGGGCTGACCAAACCAAGCCCAGGGCCGTCATTGGTAGCGTTTTCGCGGTCTGCAAGAATGATGGCCCTGGGGGACATGCCATTGGGTAATGTATTGGTTTCCAGGCTGAATGATAGCAAGCATGCTAGGTGGTGGCATGTGGGTAGTGTGGGTGGGCGTGCACCGTGCATGTGCAAGTATGAGTGTGTGCACTAACAATTAACAACAGAGCGAGAAGGGGGCGGTGTTATAATGTACGCAGAGGCAGGCACAGAATCGGATCTGCAATGAGTCAGCACTTTCTAGTTATTCTCCTTAGCGCGCCCTGAGCTCTGATTTGTCACTGAGAGTGTGATCTCACTATAATTTGTACTGCTTATCATACTCAGCGTGTACCCGCACATATGGTACGAATATGCTTTGACGTTACGCGTCGCATTAAAGCTTCAGTGTGACGTCATGTACGGCGTTGTGTACGCGAAAGGGGGCAATGTTTCTACTTGGTTTAAAACATGTATGTATTTAATGTACATACTAAGGGCAGACATTTGGGATAACTATGCATTTTTTTAATACTTGTAATAATCATATATTACTTTTAAAAAGAATTACACAAATCGCGGTAGAACATCATGCGTACTCGTATTGAAAGAGCTGCGCAAGCGCATCATAAGCGTACGCAAAGCCATGTGACTTTGAAAGGAGAGATTTGATTGGTTCATAACTTTTCCTATTGCGACTGTTGAAAGTTCCGTCCCATTATAATTATTCGACTTTGACTTTCTAAGAAGAAGCTTTTGTTCTGAGAATCTTCTCAAATAGAAGGAAGATCACAATAATAAGAGCAATGGAGTCATCTTCCAGCAGTTCTTCCGAGGGAGATTTAATTCCTGAAGAACGTCCAAAGAAGAGGAAAGAAGCTCTAATTTGGAAGTTTTTCACTTTTCCAGAAGGTCAAAAAAAGGTTAATGTTCCAAAAGTAACCTGTAAAATTTGCGAAACAACTCTTTCGAAGGGTTGATCCATGTAAAAAATACTCCTTTGGCACAGCAAATATGGTGCGACACGTGAAGAACTTGCACCCCAAGAACTTTGCTCGAGCTGCAAGACGGAGGTTGCACGAGAACCCACCTGCTGCTGCACCAAGCACATCAACTGCGGCAGCAGCATTTTCAGCAAGCAGTCCACACCCACATATTGATTCTGACTTTGCTAAAGTTAAAATTCTATGCATTTATTGCAAAAAACTTTTGTGTTATGGGGAACAGTCTATAGGCTTGATGAAACGCAGGATGCAGGATCATTGCTGTCCTCGACATTAGTTGTTCTTTTTTTCATTCTTTTGTTCCGCTTGGAATTTGTTGAGAAAACACAAAAAAAATACAAAACAAAAAAAACTGTTCTTTTTAGAACTACCTTCACTGGTCAAAGAAAGAACTACATTTCTATGTTAGTGTGTAAAAGTTTGTCAGAATGAATGTGTAGTTCATAAATGAATGAATGAATAGGTTACTAGTGTATGGAGAATGTGAAAGTGCAGAACTATAAGGAACTGCTACAGCATAAATCTATTAGGTGTTTACCTATAGAATACTGTAGTATGTCCGAAGCACTTGAATGTATCATATGTACATAAATATGTTACAAGTCTATGTTTCAATTTGCGCTGCTGGTGAAAGTGCCTGGGTGAATTTGTATGCGTTAGGGGCAGATTTACAATCCCCTTGTGCCTCTTTTACACAGCCGTTGCGTCACTTTTGTGACACAGCGGTGGTGCAAAAGATGTGCCATGGTGTGTGCTATTAACAATGTGACGCATCTGGAGGGTGTATCACATTGTAAAGAGCTGCACCAGAAGAGGCTTTCTTGTGCAGAAGGGGGTGCAGCAAGGCCTCCTAAAAGTGACTGAGTGAAATGTATAACATTTTATTCAGTGACTTTTGAGCTTATGCTGCGTCAAAACCTTGCACATGCTTGAAGCAGGTGTAAGGATTGATGCAGCATTGTGAGCAGAGGACCCCAAGAGAATTGCTGGAGCTGTGTTATATTTGCAACCGACGTTAAGCAATAATTCATCCAAACATTACTTTGCAATTTAGTTTTGTTATTATTTTATAATAAGAATATGAAATATAATCTAAAAAATAAAATAAATATAAATATTTATATTAAAAATATAAGAAATTAGTATAAAAAGAAAGACATAATAATTAATACATTATAAATTATTGTTGGACCTGGGGTTACCAGACTACAAAGGTAGCCTGACACAGAGTAGGAAGGTCCTCCCAAAGGCAAAAGTGTTAAGCTTGCGTCACACCTTCACAGGAACCCAGCGTCCATCAACTCAAAAAGGACACTACACCGTAATTTATAAAAGTAGGAAAAGCTTTATCTTTCCTTAAATTAGTTTAGCAATTGCACGCAATTTATTAAATCAACATCTAGACTGTTTTCCTGTTACACTTGTATTTGTAAACATATGTTGAAGCATAGGAACACAATTCAAGAACGATTCTTCCTTTTCATTTAGATTATCATGACGTAAATTAGATATACTCATAAATTCATTACGGTTCCTAACAGGAAGAAAATAAGCTCTGGTGTTAATTCTGCATACTGGTGCCTTGATAAAGGAATCAACCAGCTGACTGCCTAGTATGCCAACTGTAGGTCAAAACAGTACATTATTTTTCTTACATTACATTCATTTCACATTCGTTTAAGATCAAAGATCAGATTTTCTTTACATGCAGGCTTTGGAATTTCTGGAAGGAATTACCCACTTGAAGAAGGCAACTCTTGAATTAAATCAATCACTGGGAGAGGGGGCTTATCTCCTCAATGAATACTGACTTCTCATTTATCTCAGCACGAGCTTCTGCTCCCCTCGGTTGTCTTTTTAAGAACCCGACTCAGGTTAGCCCAAGACTTGCTGGTATGGCTCCTGAGCTCTTAGTTCTGTAAGTTTCTCTCCCCGGCTCTCCTGTCACCCTTCCTATTTAAGCCGAAGGGGGGCCGAACACTTCACGGCCCAACCGGGGACCCAGGAGCACTGCCTGGCCTCTGACAAGCCCAATTCCCCACCTTACTTGTCGTTGGGAGCGGTAACCGAAGATCCTGTGGGCTCCAGCAGTCGGAGATTCAGAGTCCCCACATCCGACGTCTTCCTCAGCTGGGAGGGCCCTTAGTGGCTGGCACACGGAAGGGAAATTCCGCTGATTCCAGTTGGTGAAGCCTGCTTCTGGTGTCCCCTCCCTTCCGCTTTCCGAGAAGAGAGGAACCTCCCCGGGGTCTGGCCTCTTACGAGTTCGACCCGCCTCCCTGCGCTCTTTCCTGACAGCGCTGGGCGGGACTTCACTCGTTCACGCTACCGTTTCCCTCACGGAGAGTGCGGCACCTTTTCCTTCTGCGCCGATCCACTACGGCGGGTCAGCCGTTCTGGCGGTTGGCGGCCTCCTCTCCCCTCCTCCTACGCTCGCCAGTCTTGGCAACAGGGCACCAGTGGGTCCGGCACCCGGCAGCACCAACTCCACCACAGGGGCTGTAAGCGAACCTGCGGCAGCTCAACCAAGTTACAGCTGAGCTAGACGGGGACTGAGGTAGTCGGGGGACCGCTTTGGAGGGCAAGTTCTGGGGAGTTCTGACAGAATGAAAAGGAGTCTGGGATTCTGATGACTCCTGATGCAATTCGTCGAGGTCAAGGGACTGATGAAAGTAAAATAGTCTCAGTCCCCTTCAGGGGTAGGTAGTTCTCACCTCCCCTCCTGTCGGCTTGGATGCCCTCACACCCTAACGCCAGTCCAGGTTTTCTCTCATGGGACGTAAAAGGGTGATAGATGCGTTTACTCCAAGTCGAGGTCAGCAGGGCTGTATCAACCTACAGGGGGTAACTTCAACAGGGGGGAAAGCAGCCCCAAGGGGTAGACAAACCCTCCCACAATGCACTAATCTCCCTGCCCAGTAGCCTAAACTCTTCACTGCACTCTTTCTCCGAACACTTCTAAAATGGCCGCCCTGGTACTGACCCTTATATAGGCTGACCTCAGGCTTCCAGAACCAGCTGGAAGGTTCTGGAGCTTTCCCATACTCTCCTATGGCCAGTTCCTGAGGTAATCAGTTGTGGCAGTTACTAGCCACCATTTTGTGGGACTGAATTTCTACCATTATTATAGGAGTCACCTAGGCCTGAAAAATTTATAGGAACACCCATCCCCTAGGACAACACCCAAACATTTTAGTGGACACAAAAGAAAATGGAAAGTAATCGGAGGCAAAAAGGGACAAAATAAATAATTAATAGGAGGGACCACCCAAAGGGCTGACAAGTCTAACAATTATCATTTACAAAACCTTTGAAATTCATTGAAAAAACCATAGGTTTCACACACGTTATAGTTAGGAATTAGCCTTTAAAAAAACTTGCAAATTCATTGAAAAAACTATAGGTTTCACACTTTATAGTTAACGGAACATTTCTCTCATACAAAACCTTTGAAATTCCTCCGTTATAGTTAGCTCAGCTAATTATAACTTGCGCGCCCGCAATGCACTGCTGATGACGTCACATATTACATCACTCATGACATGGTCAGAGACATCACTCATGTCATCACTGATAACATCTCAAATGACAACCCTGATGGCATCACTGATGACATCATCCTTGTGGCACACCTCCTCTTACTGTAATATAACCTTTGATACTCACGATCAAAAATAGAAACTAAAATTTTCAAAAAAATGGAGATACCATTTCTAGTTAGAACAACCTATTGAGTAATCCCAAAATCTACATACACATCCACCCATTCACCAACAGTTCTATATAGTCACTCATACATGTACTGACTCATCATATGTACTCATACACCTAGATATCCTGTTATACACCGACACTCATCTATAGAGTTACTCACACACATACTCACACATGTAAATAAACTATCAAATATCCATTTACTTGCATATACAGTTATACACGCCCCACTACACTAACTTCTACAGAACGTAGACATACTTACTCTCTTAAACAATCACTTATAGAAACTTATTTATACAGGAAGTCTTAGAATCTCTCGCTCTCAGATATACTCACTTATATACATCAATACTCACATATACTAGTTTAAAAATATGTAGTTACTCATAAAGATACTGTTGAGACAGTCATTCACTCACTAACACACCCATACACACACTCATCCACCCATACAGTCCTGCACACACGCTGTCTTCAAAACACATACAAACAGTGAGTCAGTCATTCATGCATCTGTGCGCTAAGTAATACTCCCCACCGAACCGTACAAACACTCCTTTTTTTGTTTGTTTCTTTTTATTGAAAAAACCAAGCAAGGCATATACAAAACATAGGAATGCAAAGACTTTGCGAGGGTCGAGCATCATATCCTCAAATGTTACAATAAACAATATATTGAAGGGGGGAAGGGGAGGGGAGAGGACACATAGGAACATCAAAAGTAATCAATAAAAAACAAGGGGTCAGGGGGAAAGCGGAACATAGAGGACCGCGGTAACTGGTGGTACACATATATCCCGTCTATATCTATTCCAAGGGCCCCAAATCTCGCTCCATTTCCGGGGGTGCCCCCTAGCCAAGTACACTGTTTTGTGTCTGAACATACACCAATCCATGTTTTTTATCCACACATCAAGCGTAGGAGGCTTCTGGGACCCCCATAACTGTGCAATGTTCCGTTTGGCAATCATGGCCCTTAGAGTCACCCACTGGGTTTGTGCCACATTATGATCAGTAGGTTCCTAGACATTCAGCAAACAGCGTCTGGCTCTGGTAAGAGAGCCACACCCGTGACTTCCTGCATTACCGCATGCACTCTGCTCCAATAGACAAATACTTCCTGAAATTCCCAGAAGATGTGGAGGAACGTCCCCAGTTGACCACAACCCCTCCAACTTGACCTTCCTCTGATAGCCCCATCCGAATGAAACGGGGACCCGTGACGTATACTCTATGCAATATTTTCAGTTGAACCAATCTCAATCGCGATGGAATCGCGATCTCCTTCGGAGAGGAGATCGCCGATTGCCAGTCCTTGTCATCAAGCTCAAGGCCGTCACAGGTCCATTGATCACGCAGCCGCAATAAAAAGTCCGCTCTATGATTAATCAATTTCTTGTATACTAGGGATATAGTGCTGTCAGACATATGGCCATCCAAGACACGATCCTCTAATGGGGTAGATTCCGAAATCTCTTCCCCTTCCGAGAGAATGGAAGTCAGTGCGTGTCTGATCTGAGCATAACAAAAGTATTCCGTCCCTCCCAATTCAAACTCGGTCTGCAAGGCTGCAAATGATTTCACCTGCCCCTTCACCCACATGTCTCCGACCTTGGAGATACCAATAAGATCCCATTTGTCGAACCGTTTAGTGTTCCACAGTTTGCCGAACTTGTCAGAGCCGAAAAGTGGGGTAGCCAAATTTAAACGGTCCTTCCACCCTAATGAACTGGTAGCATCGCGCCAGACCCGTACAGCCGTCCTGGTCGGTCCCGTCAAAGCCTTCATCTCAGATTTAGAATAGAGCGCTCTATAATAATTGCCACCAGGCAGCAACCACCTATCCATGGCGAAACCAGGATTTGAAACAGGGCCATACATACCGTGATTAATGGCCGCCAACTGCGACGCTCAATAATATCTCTTAATATCAGGGAGAGCGATGCCCCCATCATATCATGGGAGCGTTAATTTAGCTAGCGCAAAACGCGGTCTACCTTCCCATAATAACTTCCTCTGCAAATCCTCTACCAAACGAAAGTAACCAGCCGGAACAACATCCAACGTGTTCTGAAGGGCGTACAGAAAACGAGGGAGCGACATCATTTTAAAAGGGGCCGCCCGCCCGAGCATAGACAACAGGAGTTTTCGCCAGCCCGCAACATCTCGCCGTAATCGAGCCAAGGGAGGGAGAAGGTTCTTCTCGTATCGAATCATAGGGTCTATGGAAATATAGATTCCAAGGTATTTGAACCCCTCTTGTGCTATTTGGATAGGGCAGTTACGAGGCAAGCTCAGTATTTCGCCGCTGAGAGAGTAGACATAGGATTTCGCCCAATTAATGACCAGACCAAAGTTTCTTCCGAAGGAGGCCAGAACATCACAAAGTACCATTAGAGATTTCTTGGGAGAGGTCAGATACAATAAAATGTCGTCCGCATATAAGGAAATACGATCTTCAAATTGCGGCGACCAATAAATGCCCCTCATTGAGGGCTCCCAGCGGATCCAAGCCGCGAGAGGCTCGAGAGCTAACGCAAATAAAAGAGGAGATAATGGGCAACCCTGACGAGTACCTCGCCCAAGGCAAAACGGTTCCGATACGCGACCATTAACTACGACCTGGGCAAGAGGATCTACATAAAGAAGGCACACCCAGCTAATAAAATCCGAAACGAAACCGAATTTAGCTAGCACCCCCCACAGATACGGCCATTCAACAGTATCGAA
The DNA here is from genome assembly GCF_964263255.1 of Lissotriton vulgaris. NCBI lineage: Eukaryota > Metazoa > Chordata > Amphibia > Caudata > Salamandridae > Lissotriton > Lissotriton vulgaris. The sequence continues at coordinate 61,955 of NW_028248901.1, read as the reverse complement.
CACCATCGTGGGATCCAATGACGCCAAAATGGCCGGCTCATGCAGTGTCGAGGCCCGCGCAAGGACCCCATGAAGACGCCTAAGGTTAAGTGCCGTATTTCTGTGTGGGATAAAGCCAGACTGGTCTGGGTGAACCAGATCGCTAATAACTTTTATCAGTCTATTAGCCAACAACTTTGCTAAAATTTTAGGCTCAGAATTCAACAGTGAGATTGGTCGGTACGAGGCACATCTATTCCTCTGTTTTCCCTCCTTGTGAATTACAACTATCGAAGCCAATCTCTGATTACGGGGGAGGAGACCACGATCCCGGGATTCCAGGAACATGTCCCTCAAGTACGGAGCAATCCTATCCGGTCGAAGCTTATATAATTCAGTCGGTAGACCATCGGGACCCGTCGCTTTACCTGAATTCAGGGAGCGCATTGTCAATGCCACTTCATCAGCAGAGATCTTACTATCCAGGAAGTCCCGGTCCGCCTCGGACAGACACGGAAGAGCGATGTCTCGCAACAACAAGCATGAATCTTTGTCCGGTCTATCCGACGCAGAAGAGTAAACAGAGCGAAAGTGTTCGGCAAGGCATGTTACTATTTCTTGCGGGTCGGTGAGCAGAGCTCCGTCTTCCATCTCAATTTTGGGTACCACACGACTAGCCCGGTCCTTCCTATCTAACCATGCAATCAATTTGCCGGCCTTATCCCCTACATCATAAATGCGCCCCTGCTGTTCCCGACTAAGAGCCTTCGCACCATCTGTTACTAACGTTCTGTAATCCGACTGCTTTAAGTGCAGGACATGCAAACTAGAGGGGGTAACCTCTCGCTCCAATTCCAATTCCAAGGCAGCTATCTCCGTTTCCATCCTAACCACATTCTCCTCCTTCTGTTTTTTAGCACCAACTATTAAAGAGAGAGCTTGACCTCTAATCACTGTCTTAAAAGCCTCCCAAAGAGATACCGAAGAAGAGACCGAACCCACATTCTCTTGAAAATATTGGTCCAGCACCTTAATTAGAGAGCTGCGAGTCTTGGGATTCCTGAGATACGAAGGATTAATGGGAGCTACCCTCCCCCCAGAGCCCGACGCCAGTTCAAACCGTAACCAAAGTGGGGAGTGATCGGAAATACCCCGAGCCATATGTCTGACCTCAGCAATATAGGACGCCTGTGCCGCTGGCACCAAAACATAGTCTATCCTGGAGAGAGTACCATGGGCACGGGAATGAAAAGTGTATTGTCGTTGAGTAGCGTGTAGCAACCTCCAGCCGTCCACTAGGCCTATTGTGTCAATGAAGTCTGGCAAGTCAAGTCAAGTCAAGTCAGAGAATTTATATAGCGCACTACATACCCAGAGGGTCTCAAGGCGCTTGAGGAGGGGTGGGGAATTACTTGTCAAATATCCACGTTTTAAGTTGCTTTATGAATGCTAGGTGGTTCTGGGTAAGGCGAAGGTAAGTGGGAAGTGAGTTCCAGGTTTTAGCTGCCAGGTAGGAGAAGGATCTACCTCCCATGGTGGTTTTGTTGATGCGAGGTACAGTGGCAAGGGCTTGGTTGGATGATCGTAGCTGGCGGGAGGGGGTGTAGAAGGACAGTCGTGTGTTGAGGCATTCTGGTCCGATTTCGTAGAGTGCTTTGTGTGCGTGGGTTAGGAGCCGGAAAGTGATCCTCTTATTGACGGGAAGCCAGTGGAGGTTTTTCAGGTGACCAGAGATATGTTCTTTACGCGGGATGTCTAATAACCAACCCTGAGCCCCCTTGAGAGCCCGAGGCGGGTGCCTATCCAATTCTCCAGATACCAATGCATTAAAGTCCCCCCCCAGAATCAGAAGCCCCCCAGGGAGATCTAGTAGAACCCGTCCCAGATCAGCAAAAGTCGTAGACTGCAGGCCAGGAGGAACATAAACAGACACAAGGGAAAGCACACGGCCCTCCCACCTTCCAGAAACCGCTACATAGCGCCCCCTCTCATCAAAGACAGAGGATTCTACTTCTAGGGACCCATATGAGAACCCCTCATGAGCCACCAAACGGTATCCCTTTCTATCCATGGCGTGACACATATTACCCACTAAATGGGTTTCTTGAAGCAAATCCGCATCCAGAGAGTGCCGCTTCAAGAGTTGCAACACCACTCCGCGTTTGATCTTGTCCCCCAACCCATTTACATTCCAACTCATCAACCTCAACCCACTACCCCCATCATAAAACAGAGTGAAACCCATCCCCCCTCCAAGTCCTTCACATCGATGAAATTGTCATGCAATATAGTGCCTTGCTGAAAAACGAAACTGAAAAACAACACCCCCCACCTCCCCTTCCCAAATAACCTGTTACAAAACCCCCGACCCTGCACCCCTGCTTACGACCATAAAGCCACCCCAACTCGCAGTGTGCCTGTCACCCCCACATCTACAAAAAGACAAGCTGTGGAGGAGAGAGACCCTCCGGAAACCCAACCACCCCCCCCTTCCATCTGCATGAAACTACACCCTAGTTCAGAACCCACGCAATCGGAGATACCCTAGCAACCCCAGAGACTGGGCGTTCGATATATTCATTCCTGAGCCATATGTTTGCCTTCAGCCCCACCCGATTGTCCCCCCAAGTCCTGCTGGGCTGACAAAGTGTCCAACCAATCGGCCACCACTTCAGGCTTATCGAAGAAATAGGTCCTTTCATTGTGTTCAATCCTCAGCTTGGCCGGAAAAAGCATAGCATATTTATTTGAGACCCATGTCACGAAGTCTCCTCTTCACTCCTAGAAAACTGAGTCTTTGTTTTTGGACCGCCTGTGTGAAGTCCGGATAAAAGCTGATAGATGAGTTCTCGAACTTCAGGGGCCCACTCGCTCGAGATGCCTGGAGGATAGCGTCTCTATCTCGAAAATTAAAAATCCGTGCTATGATAGGCCTTGGCGGGGCACCCACTTTTGGTCTTCCACCAGGAACTCTGTGTGCTCTTTCCACAGTAAAGAACTTACTCAGTTCATTGGGCTCTAGATGGTTAGTGATGAGTTCTTCCATGAAGAGATCAGCTGCTTGACCCTCCGCCTTTTCCGGAACTCCGGTTATACGGACATTATTCCTTCGGGCCCTCCCTTGAAAAGTCCTCAAGGCGATGGACAACGGTGTCGTTCGAGGCCCTCAAACGCCGAACTTCTGTCTGTAATTCGATGACATCGTCAGTCAGACTCGATGTCCAACGATTTGACCTTCTCATTTGTCTTAGCGAGGTCCGTGCGAATCAGATTGACATCGATAGCTACTGTGTCCAACTTGTGCACCATTGTCTCCATCTGCTTACCAAGGGACGACCTGACACCATCAATAGCGGTCATAACGTCCTGCAGCGTCAATTCAGTTGTCGGGCCGAGGAATCCTTCGTCTCCTCCTGCGACTTACCACGTCCGCTGGGCAACCCCTTAACCTGTGCATAGTGGTCCATGACGTTGGACTGGGTATATCCACCCCTCCTGGTGGTTTTCAACCTCTGCTTGTCCCCCTCCGATTTGCTCGCCATTTCGGAACAATCTCAGGTCGGTGTACGAGCCAGGAGAGCAAGCCTCCGATCCGGCAAGCAATAGATAGGGACTTTATTCCAGGATATGCTCCCAATGTCTTTTAGTTGCCCAGCACACTCAAGTCAGCCCAAGAAAAAGGGGAGGGAAGGCGTATTTCCAAGGCCAGATCGTGAAAAGTCGTATAATGTCCAGGACGCTAAGACACTGCACATGGGCAAGAGCCGCAATGACAATGAGACGTCTTCCAAATCAAGAACGGTCCAAATGCCAAAATCGAAAGTGAAAGTGAGGTCGGAACGGTCGTCCTCGCTGATCCTTGCCGATGTTGTTCAATTACACCCCGGGCACCATGCCAACCCAAGCACCGGGCCTTCAGGAGATGTGGGCCGCAAACTTCACCACATCACAGCTCCGGCCTCCGAGGTCCGATCGGGACGCAATTTCATTTAACCAGAGATGTCGTCGGCAGACAGGATAAGTGATAGGATATATGCGGGAGGGTAGGAGGGTCTCGGGAGCCCCTTGCTCACGCGGCCATCTTGGATGCGCGCGAAGCTCCTCCCCGACAAACACTCATTTTGGTACTCAAAAAAACAACTAATAATCCATATACACACTCATGTAGCTACTCACCAACACATGCAGCCACTTATATACAAAGTGAGACACTGATACAGATATTTAAATATTTAAAGATTACTCGCTAGTACACCTATTCACTAAGATATACTTAATAAGTCAGTTATACAATCAATTTAAAAAAAACAAACATCCATTTAGACACTTATTTACCCATTTATTCTTCCATCGACCTTTAGATATACATATATAAAAAAATATTTTTCAGAAAGACACACATTCACTGTATGATGTCATCAGTGATGTCATCAGGGATGTCATTTGAGATGTCATCAGTGATGTCATGAGTGATGTCACTGACCATGTCATGAGTAATGTAATATGTGACATCATCAGCAGTGCATTGCGGGCGCACAAGTTTTAGTTAGCTGAGCTAACCATAACGGAGGAATTTCAAAGGTTTTGTATGAGAGAAATGTTCAGCTAACTATAACGGGCGAAACCTATGGGGTTTTCAATGAATTTGCATGTTTTTTTAAATGCTAATTCCTAACTATAACATGTGTGAAACCTATGGTTTTTTCAATGAATATATATATATATATATATATATATATTTTAATATGCATTTTGTTACACAGTTTCTCAACCTTATGAATTGCAATAAAGTTTCCAGTACAATGGTGACCTTGTTTTTTTTTACTCACAAATGATATTAGCACGTGTCAAGGGGTGCTATATATATATATGAAGTGTCTTGGCACCGAAGGGTATGTTGGCGAAGTAATGGCATGTGGATTTCTTGGAAGCGGTATACATATGATTGTGAATTTGTAATCAGACCTTGCTAGTCATGGTTTAGCATACAATAAACAACTTCCTTTCTGCTATTTCTGTAGGTCATCCTCATCTGGATGGCAAAGTTTTGGGTGAACATCGTCTAGTCTTTAAATTGCTCATGGGTATTAGGTGGTTACGCCCTTCTCAAAATATTCAGTGCTATGGGATGTGGACCGATTTTTCCACTTTCTCAGAGCTTGGCCCAGAAAATGAAGATCTTTCTTGCAAACAGTTGTCTGCGAAGCTGACTCTCCTTCTGTGTCTCATTTCATGAGGACGTGTTCCAGATGGGCGGGCCTTGGATTTAACAGGTAGAGTATTTACTCCCCCTGGGGTGTCTTTCTCTATTTCAAGGTCCTGCTAAAACTTCATTGCGATGTGTTAGTTACCCTGCCTTCCCTCATAATCAAAAGTTATATGTGGTTAAATGTCTTAAGTCTTATGAGGAGTGTGCCCTTAAGTTTCAAAAAGATTCCGCAAGACAGCTGCTCATTTCTCTACAGAAACCTTTCCTCCCAGTCTCATCAGCAACTTAGGTCTATTGGGTTACATGGCTGTTGCCGGAGGCTGGAATTGATGTATCCTTTTTGGGAGAAATACTGTGCGCCGGGCTATGGCCTCTAAAGCCTTTTCTACAGGTTCTCGTGTAGAGGACATTATGACTGCGGTGGATTGATATTCTGATTCCACCTTCAAGGTATTTTATCATAAACCTATTGTAGATGGTTCATTGATGGTGGTGGCTGAACTTTAAACTGGCATAAACCGAGGTCTTCGGTCCTAACACAAAATAAAATTTTTTTTGCTGAAGACTCAAGAATTTTCAATTCTATGGAAGACATGAGGCAAGGATTATCCCACCCCTGGAAATTAAACTCTGTTTCAGTTTTTACATGTTATTTCGAAATGTTATTGCTGTTGCTTGTGAAGCACTGTTTCATTACTGTTTCTTCTATTTTATTTTCCCCACAAGATTGTTTTGCGGTCTTTAAGGGACTTGATATTATTCTTAATATTTCATTTAAGAGAGACGGATAATAGATCCACATGGAAGTGACAAAGGAGTCTACGGTTGCTGGTCGATTGAATGATTATGAAGGGAGTTCGCCTTCGTCTGTTGAGTTTGGATCCACTCATGAAGTGGGGCATGTTGGTGTTCTGCCAAAAAATTCTCATTGGAGACCTTATGTTGATTTTCACAAAGAAAAAGGAAGGACTTTCATGATAAAGATATGCATAGGGACACATGGCCCCAATGATTGGATGAGACATTGTGCTTTTGGGGCTTATGGGATATGTAGTTTAAAATGTTTCAAGTGTTTAATTGGCTGCTGTGTTTTACTCAGTAAAGTGAGGCATAATCCTCGCCTCCATGTCCTTAATCAAATTGAAAACTCTTGCTGTGTCAGCTAGAAATGTTTCTATCCTCATGCATGCAATCTTGCAATATCCTGTGTGAATACCAAATGCTTTCGTACCTCCGGTACTTTAAAAATGTGTGTACTCAATATATGGAAGTGAATGCCAGCCGTGAACCCGGAAACAGAAAGCTGTTAGATTGAATGGTATGCACGAAAAAATACATCAATAAAGAAAATAACATGATAAAAACAAATGAATTAAGGTGATAACCCCACTCATGAGGAATAAAATAGGAGGTTTTAAATGGAAGATATGAGAAGAAACAACCTGATGCGACCATTGACCAAAACAGTTGGCCTCTTGGAAAGTACTGCCCTTAGAAAAAACAAATAAGCATGTTTAGATTCCTAAAGTATATGATATGGGAAAAACAAGCATACACTGAAATGGTTGCCGTCTTGTAGAGTGCTCCCCCTAAAATAAGCAGATAGATTAATTTATAATGAAAAGCAAGGACATAACAATACATTAATAATATTCAAACCATTTCCCTGATTGGAACTAAACCATTTAATGAAATAGTACAATAAGCCCCTGAATGAAAATGTGGATAATTTTCTACAAAACATAGAGTAAGAAATGAAATTGTACCTTCAAGACACCACAGCTTTTCTCTATAGGTTTTTTTAGGTACCTGGAGACCAAATTCAGGATTGTTGGCTTGCACTGTTGACTTCACTTCCCTTTACACCTCCATCCTGCTTGTTGAGGGAATAGAGGCAGTGGAATGGGTTCTACTACAAAAGGATGAGATTGGTGCCTACTAAATATTTTTGATGGAGTTATTACATTTCTCCTTGCATCACAGCTACTTTCAATGGAAACACAGATTTTTCTTACAGAACGATGGTACTTAAATGGATTTCTGTCTAACCCACAGTTACACTAATATTTTCATATCAAGTTTCGAAAATCACTAAATTTTTTTAAATGAATCGTGGATAAGTCACTTGCAGATATACCTTCGTTTTATCAATGACATTTTTCTCATTTGGAATGTGTCTAAGGAAGTATCATGATTTTTACTTGCCTTACGATTAGAGTGAAATGCGTGCTGACGCACACTCACAGTCTGTGAAATGACACATAGCTAGAGCTTGTAGCTCCCGGGACTATTCCTCCGATTGCCATCCCTGGGGGCGGGGGTGCTGGGGAAAAAGGACAGCGAGCACTTGAAAGAGGTCCGAGGGACACGTAGTATCGCCGCCAATAGTTACCTCGATCATGCAAGTTACATGCACATACATGACACGGTCCAAGGCGACACAGTTGAATACACCGGTGACTGGTTGTACAAAAGAGAACACATGATCTATCTGGGGACTCTGAAAAACGGCATGTGACATCCATCAGAGAGCTGCGTGAACAATTAGCTGGTAATCACCTCAGCACAATGCAAACATGCACATACATGACACTGTTCAGGGATCCATCATCTACAGCCAACATTAAATGACCATTCATCATGGTCCCCCCATTAAAGCAGTGCACATTGTGATCTGCATTGTAAAGTTTCTTTCTAGCAGGCACATTAACACTCTGTGCTTCCTTTCCAGGAGTTAACCCTTCCACTAGACAAAACTCTGATCTCTCTCTAGGAAGAACATTAATCACTGAAGTTATCATGACATTTTTATTGTTTCTGAAAATTGCTGGAGGCCAAGAAGGAGGTAGCAAGTTTAAAAAAAAAAAACATAATATACTTGCAAACACTACGCACCCACCAAAATAGTTACCCAGTGCAGTCACACCGTTCGCACCGCCCTAACCTGCTCAAGGTTCATTTGACCTCAGTGACAGAGTCATAGTGACTGGATCACTGTTGCTCTAGGGTGTGCTGCTTTGAAGGCCTGCCCGCAAGACTGGAAATGAACGTCAGTATGGATTGTGGTGGACAGGCCTTCAAGGTTAAGCCACAATTGACACCACTAGGGTACACCTGCTTGTGTTAATACATCAAGCCTTCTAAGGTCTAGCATGGGAATATGCTCCCTCAGTAGAGTGGTCTGGTGGACTGATCATGCTAAACCCGGTTCCCCAGTTCCAAATTCGACAGCTCTGGCCATAGTGCCACCGCCTCTACCCCACTGAACACTATCCTCCCCCACTGAGAGAAACTCACTCTTCCTTCAGCTACAACCTAATTGTGCCCACTATAAACACTTGGATGTGGCTCAATTCAAATTTTGCACTTGATAAGAGTAATATGCTGCCTAAAAAAAAGTAAAAGAAAACACTCATAGGGAATGCAAGATTAAGTATAGCATGTGAAATGTAAGCAGAAACAACATGGTTACCTTAATAACGATCTCTCACTCACTATTCAGAAATCAGCGAGTGGTTTTACCTTAAAAGTTAAGGACATGACTACAGGGCCCTGAAGGGAACTGTTTGAATGCCCATTGCTTATATCCTTACAAAACTTAAGCAGTATGGTTTAAAAAGACAACATCCAGAAACACAGAGCCATGGTACACATTTTGTTTTCCAATCCACCCATCAACCAGGTATTGCAGTAAATCCAGGAATGGTACACTTCCCCACCTGGGGACAACAATGCTGTTCAAAGAAAGACAAGAAAGCAAAAGTAGAGCTTCACTTGTTAACTCTGTAAAGTGAGGCTGATGTATTTGGATGAGAATAAAACCAATCTGGCCACTTTGCAACCACTCTGTCTTTTTTTCTTTAGTAATGTATTTATTTTTCATATTTAAAACCTTCTATTTCTCTCTATCCCGCTGCACTTTGGAATAGAAAAATGTCAGAAAAAGGGCATTCCCCGCAAGAGTGTTTTACTTTCTTGGATCCATTTCACAGGGAAGCAACTAAATGAAAGAAGGAAAGTGTGGTTGTGAACCGTTTCTTCAAGTCACGGTTTTCAGTAAGTGAGGAGCAAGACAGAAAGAGAGGGAATAATAGGAAGAGAGGGGGGCAGCTGCCAGCACAAAAAAGGAGAGGACATTGTCTGCGTCCTATTCCTTCTCTGCCCGTCCCCGAACGTCCACGAAAGCAAGCCGAGCCTTATCTGAATGCCTTTGCCGGTCCCCAAAATAGTGCCGCCTGGGGCCGACCGCCCCCACCGCCCCACCCAGCTACGCCACTGGCTCACTCTACTTTCTTAAAATTTAAACTAGTGAACATGCCTGAGGAACGTTTGAGAAAAGGCAAAAGCATCAGAAGGGCTTATTTTAGGATAGATTCTGTTATGCAGGGAATGACACAGGTACATGGGCTGGACAAGCAGAGGCATATTAAAAAGAAACGCAAACTCACTTTTACAGGTATGAGAACTTTTTAAAAAAACCACCAGAGTTTTTTTTAAGTTTAACTCTGTTTTTTATTAATGTGATCAACATAAGCACCCAGTTTATGACAGCATCACAACGCATTATATCCACCCTTTTCCTAATACATTTCTTATTACAATCTATTTCTATTTGCAAGTGTCTTCTGTTCTGATTCACATAGTGCTTGTGCATTGCTGCTTATATTTAAGATATACATGGCAAAAAAGGAAGATAGAAACGTAATCAATATTCAATAATCCCCCCTCCACACACCCACCCCCCATTCTGTAATCTTATTGTCTATTTCTATTATGTATTTGGTTTACAGCATATCCTTCTAGCTCAGGATTCATTGCGTATCTTAGGTTTCTCCTGTGCTTGTTATCCGGAGAAGCCGGAGGTATTTTGGGCACGTGATTTTATGAAATTCCGCTGAGAGCAGAGTAGACCAGAGCGTTTTTTAGAATGGTGCACCAATAGTAGGGTTTAACAAAGCTGGTCAGAAATTGAGGATTGTTAACTTAAATTAGAACATTGGAATGTTGAGAACTCTACTGAAGACAATGAAGTAGCTCCAAGCTTATAAAGGCTGGTATAAGTTAGGAACTCCAACATTCCTGTGTTTATCTTTGTGTTTCTCCCTTTTTAATTTAGAAGATTTCACCCTTAGTGGTTGTACTGTTTTAAATAGTTGTATAGCTCAGCAATAAGGCTGCGGGCTATGCCTATGACTCCGACTCGGGTTCAGGGCCTTTAACAACCGGTATAGCCCTCATCAGTGAACTATCATAAACATAGATGGTCTGAAAGCAACTCACACTGGTCAGATTAGTGCTGGAAAAGTCACATCAAGAGCAACCAGCAATTTTTCATCTGCAGAGAGAAAAGAGAAAAAACGAGAAAACAAAGCAAAGGAGATCAATCAGGGGGTAACAGTAGTGAACATATGACTTGTAAGTGGAGCTTTGTTTTTGTCAGAAATAATTTCTTTCATGTTACCAAGTAGCAGTTTCTGTTTCCATGCAGGTGGGATGAGTGCACGGCTGAATAAAACACTAGACTGACATTACAAATGCTGGCCAGGAAACATATACATTTTTTGTGAAATCCTAATAATAACAAAGGAGTGTCAAAAATGTTGACTGCTTGCTTTCTTCTTTGCAAGTTGGGTCATTGAAATGACTCTTGGTTAACTTAACAGGGATCTGGGGCTGTGGAATCCGGGCAATGGCATCTGAATGATGGTATCACTTGGACACATGACTTCAGGCACCAAGATGTTGTTTGAAGGTGTTTGTTTAGCTGTTTTCCTAACACCATCAATTGTGCAATTACATGGAAAGTGGAGCTGGTTTGCCCCAGCGAATCTCACAGTGGCATAAAAGGGAAAGACTGAGAGGGATTAACTGGTCGTCAAGGGCTGTCTTTGACATACAGACTAAATGTGCACTGTAAAAGAATGATTCAACATAATTGGGGGTTTCATCTCTGACCTCTGAAATAGTTATCATTAATTGTTCAAAATGGACCGGTGTGTGTTCTGGCCATATAGTCAGTATACTTTGCGTATTTCGCTCTTATATTTAGTAACATCTGTTTTTGAGCAGGGTCCTGCACTGTCAAGTTTTCCAGGTCATTGATTTTATGGTCAAGTGTTATCAAGTCATGTGCAAGCGTCTTCCTGGTGCCAACTATTTCATGAATTCAATGTCTTCTAATCAGCATCTTGAAGGATTCTCACTCTATTAAGATGTCAGAGACCGTTTCTTCATTTTCCGAGAAATAATTCTTATTGATTTGCCTAAAAATTATCCGGCCAAGTGTTGTATCTACATTCTATTTTAGAGCATAGTGATGTAATGGGATGTTGTTGTATGTATTCTAATGTTCTTGGACAAGCCACACCTGTTTTCTGTGTGGCATAAAGAAGATTGTTTCCTCTACTTTTTGTGTTGGATTAATTACACAACAATTTTTGGCAAAGAGTCGGCGACGGACTACCAGATCCTTCACTTTAGGATTATTTTGTCACCAAGAACATTTTTAAAATCGTTTTTTAGGTCTCGCCTATTAATCCCGCAAGGGATAATAGACGAGAGTATAGAGGGCAAACCAAGGTCTGAAACCATCGCGGATTTCGGACAGTTTGTGTGGTGCACTCGTGCGGAAAGCACGTCCACATCAAAGCCATCAGCCTCCCTCCCACAGGCATCTGTTGCTTCCCCAGCATGCACAATGCACGCTCAGCCTCACTTCTCCTCCCCCCTAATTACATCCGGCTTTCACTTTCACGGCCGTAAGGCCGTGAGCTTCACTTCAAAGGGGCCGCCAATGCTTGTTTCAATAGCGGCGGCCTCACAGCACTTGCAGGACTCTCCCACTGATTGCTGTCCTCTCTTGCTGCAACCTTTTCACTTCCGTGGTGCATCCCCCGTATCCTTCTGTGAGCGCGTCTCGTTCTTCATTTGTAGTTTTGTATCTTATTTGCCCCTTTATTCAGTAAAGTATTTGAATATAGTGCAGACCTCATCCAAACGTGTTAGTGTGCTTTACAATAAAAATGCATCATTACATAATGTACAAATAAACGGAGTCCTTATGTAATGTATCTGGTACGATTGTAAAGTGCTCTGACAACTTCAAGTAAAGTCCGCTCTTTATAAAAACGCATAAAATAAATATTGTCGCAAGTGCACAAAATTCGTTACACCCTGCTTGTTTTTTTTGTTGTTGTTGTAAAACTTCCCCAAACACATTATTTTCCTTTCCACTTAAGGACGCAGCGTTTAATCTAGATGTGTGGTTTTTGACATCTTCACCTTCAGGTTTTTCGGTTCTATTCGCCAACCTACTGAAACGCCGCGTTGTTAATGTCCTAAATTAAAACATATGTTATTTCTTGAATGACACTCCTCAGAGAGGATTTTTCTCCCTTCCCCATCACTTGAAAAATTATGCTTGATTGTTTCTCTCTCGTTCCACTCAGGCTATTTGTTTACAACCCACACATTAAATGTCTGTACGGACATCTTTAGCCTCCACTGATAGGGTTTTCCAATAGCCACTTTTTTAATGAAACACAACTTGTTTTTCTGAAAGGAGCGTTTGTGTTTTTATATGGTAACTAATAAAATCCTACTTATGTTTTTGCTACATTTTATTTTATGCTCTCGCCAATAAGTCTGTCTGATATACCTTTTGACGAAGTTACTTTCAGATGAAACTGGAATTTTTATCTCCTTAAACTCTGACTCAGCGCCTTCGGTTTAGAAAGAGCAATATGTTTTTTAAATTTCTTTTTATTGATTTTCATCAAAAAGGGAAAAAAAACATAATAAAACCAGACAGTAAAACAGAGGCCAGTACATTTCCACATTCATCATCCATTTGTATACTTTACATATATAGCATATAATATATCAAAGGGTCAATCAAGGCAAACATAACTGTACCATGTTCGGGCATTTTAGGCAATAGGATATAAACATCAATAATTATAACATTTCATTTATTTCATTGCTCTGCAGAAAAATAGTTAGGTACCTCCAGAAATCCTTTGGACGCGATCTGGCTGGCAGTTCCTCCTCGTAAGTTAATAATCTGTCCCTGCAGCAGGTCATGTCCTGTAGCCATCGTTTAACACTGGGAACTTGTGTGCCCCCCCCAACATTGAGATATCTGTCTTTTGGATATGAGGAGCGCAATAGCGCAAAATTTGCGCTTTTCGGCCTTCACTGTTGACAAAAGGCCTAGCAGACATACTTTTATGGAACTGTCTATCTCCACTCCCACCATCTCCTTAATCATGGCAGTTATTTTCCCCCAGTAGGTGCTTATTTGCCTGCAACTCCATTCTAGGTGTATAAAGTCGGCCTCCCTCATTACGCACCGTCTACAGTTTGCATCCTCGCGTAGCCCGTATTCATGTAGTCGCACGGGAGTGTGATATGTCTGATGGAGGTATTTGAAATGTATGATACGTAAGTTTCCGTTAGGGGTGAGTAGTCTTATTAACGTACAAGCGCTATACCACTCTTTCTCGGTTAACGGATCTATGAGTGCCTCGTTCCACCTCGCCATCGCCCTAGTGGTGGTGTATGGGATTTCGGCTTGGGCAACCGCGTATAGTCGCGATACTAAGTGTGTAGTATTCGAGGTGACAGTATGAGCTGTAGTGTATCTAAACTGGCCGGTTCGGCAGGGAAATCTGGATATAAGTCTTGAATAGCCCTTTGTAGTCTGTAATACGTGAATCTGAATAACATGGTTTGATTCTGTATATATGACAGGTCCTCCAATTGGGAAAACATCCCATCATGGTATAAGTCTCCGAAGGTATCAATTCCTACCTGTTTCAAAAGATCCATGCCTACTTTTCCCTAGTAACTGATAGTTCAGGGTGATGATGTAGGGGTAGTGCTGGATCATAAAGCAGTAACTTATGTGCTAGCTGCCCTAGTTTCCTCCACGCGTGTGCCGTGGTGTCAATTGTGTTTATATCTGCAGCGTGTAAGGGTGGTCGCTTGTGTGTAATTATGGCCGTCAGTGGTATTGGCAAGGCATCCCTCTCTTCCACTGCGGTATGCGTTAAGTAAGGGATCGTGTGGTACCAGTGTGCAGCATATTGCACCTGTGCACATAAATAATATAGGAAAAAATCCGGGACACAGAAACCCCACTTCTCGTGGGGTAGTGTCATTGCTCTAAGTTCTATCCGTGCTTGTTTACCCGCCCAAATTAATTTTAGGATTAAAGATGTGATACTCTTAAAAACTATCCTTGGGGGTGTGTCCAAGATGGTGGCGTGATCGGACGCAGGTCTCCGAAGCTCCCTGCCCGATCCCGCCTAAACGCAGCAAACTTCGCCTAATCTCCCCCTAAAAAGCGAGGTACAGCATAAAGGAAGGTGCTACACAGCTGCGGGGACCCCGGAGTGAAGCTATCAGCCTGCGTGCTTTGTCGGGGAACCCGGACAGGAGAAGACGCTACTCCACGGTCTGTATTGGCGGCCGCGCCGGGGACCTCAACGGCTCAAGCGCCGCTGCTCCGGAGTCTCTGAGACGGACCGGGCGAGCCTGCACCACTACAAGCGGAGCGATCTGGTCTGCACTCTCCGCCGCTACCGCCAGTGCTGTGGGGACAGGAAGTGACATATTGCCATCCCAGCGACCCGGCCGGTGATCAAGGAGGACCCGGCCGGAGATCGCGAAAATCGAGGCCCCGGCTCCGGGCCTACCTCTCAGACACTTGCGCTCCTTGGTGTGGCCGGTCGGAGCGACCCTGCGCAGCCAGAGCGGGCCCTACCAACGACGGGCTGCACGACGCAACCCCCCCACAGCAATTTGGGATTTTGAAAGCCCCAAATGGTCCGGTGCGGCCCCAACGCGACCGGCAGAGGTGGCGCCGACGAGGCCTCGCAGCCCACAGCCCTAGGGCACACTCAGAGAGGGAGCGGAGCGACGCTGAGGCACTGGAATCGGACAGCAGACCGCTCCCAATACAGTGAACGCAGAGATAAGGAGAGCGGAGGTGGGCACCGGAGGAAGCTCGGGGGGCACCATCGAGCCCCCGGCGTGGGGTTGGCTAAAGAGGCCGAAGCTGCGCCGCATGGGAGGATAATCCGGGCACATTGAACTGGGACATTGGGGGCCGCAATTAACAAGCCCCTAATGCACAATACTACATAGTGCACCAGTGAAAGGGATTATGGTTGCCTGAGAAGGGGCCGACCTCACTACCCTCTTGGCCGGCAGGAGGGCAACCGGCGGCATCTGCTGTCCTGACCCCGGGTGTCGTGGGGGGTGACCTGGACTGCGCTGGTGAAATTTGCCCCCAAAAGTTACACCGCCATCCTCCTGCATCTACCACGAGCCCCAAAACCCACCGCCTACTTGTCTCTGAAACTGCCCACACCATGGCGGGACAGAGGGGGAAGAAAGGGCCCCAGACGCTCCCGGAACTATTGGCTAAGTCCCAGCCACTTGCGCTCCTTGGTACGGCCGGTCGGAGCGACCCTGCGCAGCCAGAGCGGGCCCTACCAACGGCGGACTGCACGACGCAACCCCCCCCCCCACAGCAATTTGGTATTTTGAAAGCCCCAAACGGTCTGGTGCGGCCCCAACGCGACCGGCAGAGGTGGCGCCGGCGAGGCCTTGCAGCCCACAGCCCTAGGGCACACTCAGAGAGGGAGCGGAGCGACGCTGGGGCGCTGGAATCGGACTGCGGACCGCTCCCAATACAGTGAACGCAGAGGTGAGGAGAGCGGAGGTGGGCACTGGAGGAGGCTCGGGGGGGCCATCGAGCCCCCGGCGTGGGGTTGGCTAAAGAGGCCGAAGCTGCGCCGCATGGGAGGATAATCAGGGCACATTGAACTGGGACATTGGGGGCCGCAATTAACAAGCCCCTAATGTACAATACAACATAGTGCACCAGCGAAGGGGATTATGGTTGCCTGAGAAGGGGCCGACCTCACTACCTTCTTGGCCGGCAGGAGGGCGACCGGCGGCATCTGCTGTCCTGACCCCGGGTGTCGTGGGGGGTGACCTGGACTGCGCTGGTGAAATTTGCCCCCAAAAGTTACACCGCCGTCCTCCTGCATCTACCACGAGCCCCAAAACCCACCGCCTCCTTGTCTCTGAAACTGCGCAACCCATGGCGGGACAGAGGGGGAAGAAAGGGCCCCAGATGCTCCCGGAACTATTGGCTAAGTCCCAGCCCAAACCCAGCAAGGACCCACCGTCCCCGGTGACCGCGAAATCGCTGCCAACACCGACGGATGGCCAAGTGCCCATCACCAGATCCTTTCTAGAGACGTTATTTATTTCGCTCAGGGAGGACTTCAAATCTCTAAAGCAGGAAGTGGTGGGTGAAGTCCGAGAGCTCCGGCGCGATGTGGAGGGCCTCGGAGAACGTGTGGTCGCTGTTGAAGAGGCTGACCAGACCAGAAGCAAGGAAATTGCGCAGCTCCAACAAGAGGTCCTGCGCCTCACAGACCAGCAGCTCGATCTCCAAGCCCACGCGGAGGACCTTGAAAACAGTTCCCGTCGAAACAACATACGGGACGGGGGGTCCCTCAAAGGGAAGAGGGGACTGATATTACAGGGTACCTACAAGCCCTCTTCAGGAGCATATTGGGGGAACCCGCGGACTTCGCCATTCGCATCGACAGGGCGCACATAGTTGGGCTGCCTCGACGAGCCCCGGCCCCACCACCAGACATCCTGGCTTTCCTCCCTGACTTTCCGTTAAAAGAGCGGATTCTCCGACAGGCTCGGCGAGCCCAGCCCCTTCAGTTTCAGGGTCATCCTATTGCCCTATACCAGGACCTCTCCACCATCACTCTGCAAAAAAGAAAGGAATTCAAGTGAGCAACGGACTTCCTAATACAACAAGAGATCCCCTACTCGTGGGGACACCCGTTTTGGCTAATATTCTAATGGAATGGACGATTACATTTATTGCGATCGCTCAAAGACACTTGCACCCTCCTGGGACTCGACCAGGAAGATGATGAGCCTTTGTCGAGAGAATCACAAGGGCCGTCCATGGGGGGCTGGCATACAGTGAGTTATAGACGATCCCCGCCACACCGCCTTAAACCAGATGCCTCTGTCATCTCACAGGAACGCGCAACAGCGGTGGCAGAGGTGGCCAAAGAAACTTCTACCTCTGAGTGAATGCTTCCTTTACATGGGAGGTTACCTATAGCACACACTCTACCCTTGTGGCGGGAGGGGGTCGGGTGGGGGGGCCGGAGAGGCCGCCATCGGATATGACCCTTTCAGAACACTCTACCACAGCCCTGTGCGGACTAACAGGACTGGGACTATGCATTTCCTTGGTTTGGGGGTTGGGAGGGGGGATATGGGAGCAGGGGGGTAGTTCTTTAGCTCCAGAACAGACTACTTTTAACCTGAGCATACAGTTTGATTGTTGGATTGTTTGGGGGGGGGGGTTTGGGGTCGCGGGAGGGTTCGAGGGCGGGAACCAGTGTGCCAGAAGGGTTCTGTCGAATGCAGATTCGACATGTCATTCCTGTGCCAGTTACGATTCATGACAACTATGTACCTCGGGGAGGTCGGGAGGGGTCTGCGAGGTCACAGGGGGGGTTACTGTTTGCGTTCTGATGCACCAATGCACCACATGCACATGACGATGACTCTGAGCTACGCCACATGCTCACTTGGCCATGACTGATACCATCCTAAGAATATTGACCCTCAATGTGAAAGGGTTGAATAACCCTGTTAAGAGAAGAGCTATTATCTCCTACCTGGAAAACTCGGGGGCCGATATCTGTTTATTACAGGAGACCAACCTCTTGCAAAAGGACTGGCATAGAATGTGCTCCCACGCCTTCCCACAACAACTCTTTTCCTCCCTCCCCACGAAAAATACCGGGGTGGCGATCCTAATATCCAAACACTTTCGGGGACGGGTGGGAAACAAGGTGGGGGAGATTAAGGGCCGCCTGTTAGCGCACACATTTCAGCTAGGAGACGCACATCTCACAGTTGGCTCCCTTTATGCCCCGAACACAGGACAGGAGGCCTTTCTGAAAGGCGCTGTCTCAGAGGCGCTTCAATCCTCACTCTCACCCTTACTCTTAGGCGGGGATTTCAACATCGTTATGGACACACATGCCGATAGGTCAGGGCACCGCTATGGAGGGACAGGTGCGGTCTCGTCGACTGGACTTGAGTGGCTAAGAGATAGGGGATTGGTAGACCTCTGGAGGACTAAACACCCAACTGCGTCGCAGTTCACCTTTTACTCGCATGTGCATCGCACATACGCTAGGCTCGATCATTTTCTAGGCTCCTCGGAGCTGCTCAAAACTCTTGAGGATGTTAGCATAATACGCAGTAGAACTGTCGCTCAGGCTCCACGTGGCCCCTCGTCCCCGGGGCTCGTGGCGCCTGCGCGAAACCTTATTGCAACGAACAGAGGTCACTAAAAGAATTAGCGATTGCGTTACTAACTATCTTGCCACTAACGACACGCCAGGAATTTCCATGATGGCTCTTTGGGGGTGCCCTGAAATCGGTCATCCGCAGCGAATTGATTGCCATAGCAGCGGCTGAGGCCAAAGATCGCAAAACCAAAAGAGATGACCTCACAGCGCGCGTTGCGGAATTGGAAAGGGTCCACAGTCGCACTTGCGCCCCACGTGTTTGGAGGCAATTAAAAGCGGCTTGGGCCCAACTAGCCAGCCTGGACACCAACAGGGCGGAATTCGCAGCTCTCCGCCTTCGACATACCTATTATGTCGGGGGTAACAGAACTGGCCGTTTACTAGCCAGTGCCCTGAAGGCCAAGACCCAAGGCTCTAAGATTACCGATCTCACAGACGACACCGGAGCAGTTCTCACGGAAGATATCCAGGTGGCCGAAGCATTCCGATCTTACTATGCCTCGTTATACGGGGCAGAAGAGACATCTCCTGCAGAAATAGATGCATACTTGAATACGACGGCCTTCACCGAGTTCTCCAAGGCAAACGCAGACGTCCTGGATGCCCCCATCCGCCAGGACGAAGTACTGGCAGCCATATCCCGTCTGCGCCCGCTCAAGTCATCGGGACCTGACGGATTCTCGGCGGGATTCTACAAGACCTTCAGCCGGCTGGTATCTCCAGTGCTCACCCGCCTCTTCAATTCTTTCGAGGGCCCAGGCGCTATCCCCTCGGACATGTTGGCCGCGGAGGTAGTGGTATTGCCAAAACCCGGCAAAAAACCCACACACTGCTCTGCTTTCCGCCCTATTTCACTATTGAACCTTGACTTAAAGCTTTTTACCGGCATTCTTGCCTCACGCCTTGGCCCCTGCCTTCCCGGGATTTTGGAACCAGACCAATCAGGTTTTGTGCCCAACCGTCAATGCAGCGACAACACTAAAAGGGTACTCCATCTAATTGACAAATCGCATTTTCAAGCCTCAGACTCCGTACTGCTTGCCATTGACGCGGAGAAGGCGTTCGACCGCGTGGACTGGACATACTTACAACGGGTCCTGAGGCGTTTTGGACTGGGTGACCGCATCTGCTCTTGGATAGCATGTTGCTATCATCACCCCCAGGCTAAGGTCCGGCTGGGCGGCTTACGATCAGACCCATTTGAAATTCAGCACGGCACTAGACAAGGGTGTCCCCTTTCCCCCCTTCTATTCGCCCTGTATATAGAGCCCCTAGCGCAGAAGATCCGGGATAATCCCGAAATTAAGGGTATCACCTTTGGACACGAACCTCACACGATTAGTCTATATGCAGATGATGTGATAGTTGCCCTTGACCACCCTGACCGCTCCATACCCGCCTTCATGGAGGAACTTGACTCATTTGGCTCCGTCTCGGGATTCCGCATTAACAGAGGTAAATCTCTGATATTGCCGCTGGGCAAAAATGCACAGTCTCACGACTCTGCCATTGGACAAGGGAGCGCTCTTCAGATGGCGCCCAAGTCCCGTACCTGGGGATTACCCTCACCTCCTCAACAGAATCGACAGTATCAACCAACTACAAAGTTCTCGCTACCCAGATCCGGATGGATCTGGCGCGCTGGTCAAAACAGCCGCTCTCTTTACTGGGAAGGGTGGCGGCGGTGAAAATGTCAGTTCTTCCTAGGATCCTCTATCTCTTCCAGACCATCCCGATCACGCCCCCGGCGGGCACCCTAAAAGATCTGCAGGCCGTTCTCCATCACTTCATCTGGGAGGGGAAACGCGCATGTGTCCATAAACAATTGGTGTACAAAAGCATGGACGAAGGAGGCCTTGGAGTCCCCAACCTGCTGCAGTACTTCCATGCCTCTCAACTCCGCTACCTAGTGGAGTGGTATAGGCCGGAGTCGGAGAAGAGATGGCTCTTCCAGGAGAGAGCCATGGCACAGACTCCGCTCTGGAGAATTCCATTCCTCGCCAGGCAACATCGACCACAATACTTATTAAAGTCACCTATTACTCGCACAACTTTACAGGTATGGGATAGGGTTGCTCTCAAGAGAGGTTTGACAACTTTTCCCTCCCCATTCACCCCCATACTAGATAACCCAGAATTCCCTCCGGGCAATGACACAGGCGCATTCTCACAATGGCGAGGTACTGCGTGTCGCTCTGCCGGCGACCTTTTCGATCTACGAGGATTTCTTCCTCTCGCAGACATCAAACAAGGGTACGAAATAGAGAATCCTCACCTTTTCCAATACTTCCAACTTAGACATTGGCTCACTGACCCAGCCACCGCCGCCATGGTGGGTCGCCCAATGACGACCTTTGAAAAATGGTTACTAACCAAAGACACAGATAAACACCTCATTTCAGAAATTTACAAAATGCTCACACCACCACACACTCCAGATAAAACACCAGGTCAGAGGCGCTGGGAGGCTGAATTAGGTAGGACATTAACAGCTAAAGAATGGCGCTACGTATACTATAGGGCTTCGCACACCACACGTAATACAGCGGCAAGGGAAACGGCAGTGAAACTGGCTATGTACTGGCACCTCACCCCGGTCCGGCTTCACAAAGGGAATTCATCGCGCAGCGAGCTTTGCTGGAGGGGCTGCAGGGAACGAGGCACTCTAACCCATCTCCTTTGGGACTGTCAAGAAATTCGGAGCTACTGGGAGACGGTGCTGAATGACATTGATTCTACCTTTAAGACTGAACTCCCAAGATTCCCTGCTTATGCTTTACTGGGACTCCCCAATGCATTAACCTTCCCTTTGAAATCACTACGGGGTCGTCAAATGGGGATCACCATACAGGCAGCCACGCAACATATCCTATCATTGTGGGGCTCGACGACTAAACCCACGCACACGGGGTGGCTACACAAGCTTTGGTCCACCCTTGGGATGAAACGCATACAGGCCACACTTACCAACTCCACCGATGCATTTCAAAAAACGTGGCTTCCACTGTTGTCCCTCCTGTCCAAAGAATTCAATGAAGTCATATGTCCTAAATATCTTAGGGTTCTACGCCTCACTGACACCACACATGACTCTCGGTGACTTCTCGGCCACTCGCACTAATCCTCACTGGCCCGCTTATCGATTTTCTGCTACCAAATGGCACACTGGTTGGGGTGGGGGAGGGGGAACCGGGTCGGGTTGGGAGGGGGGTTTTGGTTATTGTTGTTTTTATTATCTCGCCTTCTTGCAATGCCTGACACTTGCATCTATGATATCGTATTATCTCCTTGGCATATTGTGAAAGAGCCGCAACCCCTACCTCGTCAAAACCGCGCCTTTCCTCAAGATCCCGAGCCTCGCCATCTGATTCTGTGGCGTCCATGACAACCCGGACTCCACCCCTCTCTCCTTCCTTACAGGAACCAATCGCGACGAGTGAAAACCCGGAAGGACTGTCCAGTGACCCCGGAAGTACCTCCCACAGCCCAGAGGCGGAGCACAGAAAAGCCGGAACCGAGGACGACAGTGTGTTCCAGCAAGTGGACTCGTTGCAGGAGACAGCGTGCGGAGAACCGGAGAAGAGCGGTGAAGGAGAAGGAGACGAAGTCTGGACCGAGAACTGGTGGAGTCCGTCGGAGGAGGCTGGAGAGCGGCCGTAACTCACAGGAGAGTTACGGCGGGGCATGTGAGTACCAAACCCTTGCTCGAAGAGCATAGTAGTAGTGTAGTGTATATAGTAGTAGTCACGCCCACACCTTGCACCCGTCACTGTAGATATTTTGTATATAACACCTGTGTTGTCCGTCACGAGCACGCCTGTATAGAGAACTGCTGCACTCGCCCATCACACAGTCACCCTTCCGCCCTCCTAATCTTCCTCTTTCCAATTCTTGACCCTTCCCCTGCCTTCCTCACGCTCCTTTCCTCTCCTACACCCCCTGGTGTCGGTAGACAGCAACGCCTGCTGCTTATAAGCCGGACTAACTGCCCTTTTTCTCTCTCCCCATCCCTCTGAGGAACCATCATCCCGAACAGCCAACCGACGAGAGCGCATCGGAAGAAGACCACTACCCATCAACCGGCCAAGCACCTCTTCGGAATATCTCCCTCCTGTGTGTCTCCGTTCCCGGCCCTTCTGTACTTGTCCTATATTCTGTACCTTGACAATAAAACCGGCTCAGACATAGCCCACTATATCCGGCCTCCCCGCTTGTTATTCCGGCCTGCCTACACCCCACGATCACACATATGTACCCCGCTTTGCTTTTCAATCTCAGGGAAGACATGCTTGTCTGTCCCGTCCGCTGTATATGCCTACTGCCTCTACAACTTGTCACGATGTCTTCTTTTACTTTTGCTGGTAAAATCAATAAAATACATTTGAAACTAAAAACTATCCTTGGAGGTGGAATGGGGATATTATTAAATAGATACAGGAACTTAGGGAGAATGTTCATTTTCACAATGGCAATGCGGTCTGCTAAGGAGAGTGGTAGTTGTATCCACCTATTTATCTTGTCTTCCAGCATATCAATCACTCTACCATAATTGGTACATATGACCTCCTCAGGGTTCCTGCTATACCACACCCCTAAATATCTGATCGAATCAGTTTGACAGTCTAATGGGAATTCCGTTGCATGCAGTGTAGTGGTGTCTGTTAGTGGGATGATTGAGGATTTATTCCAATTGATCTGCAGACCTGAATGTCTTCCAAATGTAATATACTCCCTTAATAGCGGGTCTAGCTTTTGTTCTGGGTTACAAACATATAAAAGCATGTCATCCGCATATAAGGATATATGTAACGGGCGTCCCTGGAAATGTAATGCTGAGTGATTGTGCGTTTGTCTGATAATGCAGGCCAATGGTTCTAGGGCTAGGGCAAATAGCAGGGGCGATAAGGGGCACCCCTGTCTTGTACCCCGTGCGATAGGGAAGGAATCCGAGATATACCCGTTCACGCGCACCCTGGCTACCGGGTTTGTATATAGCAATGCTACCCACTGTATGAACATCGGGGGGAACCCATTCGTCGCAAAATCGTGAGTAAATAAGGCCATTCTATAGAATCGAATGCATTGGCGGCATCTAGCATGACCGCCACGGCCTTGGTGCTTGGTGTTAGGTAGTGAGAAAGGGCAAAGAGCGTTCTGGTGTTGTGAGGAGTGGATCTCGAAGGTATGAAACCTGCTTGATCCGGTAGGATCAGATTTGTCATCAGTGGTTGTAGTCGGACCGCCAGGAGTTTTGCCAGTATTTTAAAGTCAACGTTAATTAATGACAGCGGCCTGTAGGACTCGCATAGCTCGGGATCTTTGTTCGGCTTCAGGAGGGCAACTATCACTGCCTCACAAAGCGTCAGGGGGAGTACTGCTTGATCAAAGGCGTTGCCATACATTGCAACCAGATGGGGGGCTAGAATATCGGCGTACGTTTTATAGAATTCGCAAGGGAACCCATCAGGGCCTGGTGCCTTCCAATTAGGTAGTGTTTGAATGATTTCCATCACTTCCTCCACCGTCACTGGCAACAACAGGTACTCACATTGACAGTCTGATAACCATGCGATGGCCACATCATTTAAGTAGTGAAATATTTTCTCTGGGGGTGCCGTCTGTCTGGATTCATACAGCTCGCCATAATGATGTACAAAACTGTGTAATATGCCTTCCGTGTGATAGACCAGTTCGCCTTCCTCATCCCGTAGTTGTGTGATGGAGTGGGGGCCTTTCCCGTCACATATCTTTGCAGCGAGGACACTACCTGGTCTACCCCTTCCCCAAATCGTCTGGCTATTTGCCTTTTGGATATGTATTTGAGTTCATCTGCTATGTGAGTTTGATGTTCCGTGTGAATCTGTCTCAGTTCTCCCAGTAAAGCCGCATTTTGTGTGCGCTCAAACTCGGTTTCTAAGTCTCTCGTTCAGGTTTCGCATCTATTTATCTGGCCTCTAATATCCTTCAAAATTCCTACTGTGGCACTCATGCATATCCCTCTCAATGTTGCTTTAAAAGCCTCCCATATTGTGCTTGGGTCGTCGACTGTATTGACGTTAGTCTGAAAGTATTCTTTTATGGCAGTGGCTATGGTATCCGCATATATTGGGTCTGTGAATGCTTTGGCGTTAAATCTCCAACTAAACGGAGGGGGGATGTAATGAGGTATGTGGAGCGTTAATAGAACCGGGTTGTGATCCGAAATGGTTCTAGGCGGTGTTTTTAGCGCCTCTGTTCACAACAAAATGTTGTCTGATCCCAGCCAGAAGTCTATACGCGACCAGCTACTATGTGCCATGTTAACATGTGTCGCTCCCGTTATATCCGGATATCTGGCTCTCCAGAGATCCTTAAGTGACAGCTCCTCCATTATGTCCCTCACTTTCGCTCGGGCTTTCCTATGCAGTTCCATAGATGTCGCAGAACGGTCCCATCGATCACTTAATGTCACATTGAAATCCCCACCCCATATTATATTGGTGTCCGTGAATTTGTGCATATGATTCCAAAGCTCCAGGAAGAATTCAGGGGAGTCTACATTGGGACCGTATACATTCTCTATAGTCACTCGTTGTCCCCGTAACACCCCTGATACAATGACATACCTCCCATAAGGGTCTAGGATCGTTCTAGCGACCTTTAAATTAACACCTTTCCTGACCAACGTCATTACCCCTCTTGAATATGAAGAATAGTTAGCTGCGTGCGTGGATTCCGCCCATCTCACCCCAATTTTCGTGCGCGTGGTTGGTGCTATATGAGTTTCTTGCAACAACGCTATGTCTATTCCACATCTGTCAAAATATGCAAATATCTGCCTTATTTTCTTTGGATTTGTGAATCCCCTCACATTCCACGTGAGGAGGTTCAGACTTCTTTTGCCTAAAGCGCCTGTTCCCTAGCAACATCATACATGTGAAAGCTCTGCCCTTGGAAACATGGGATTATAGTGTCTACAACTTTACCCCCAATTGCCCCCCTACATATCAACCTGGATACATCATGGATATCAGCAATGCGTCTCAAATGCCCTGGCACCTTTGCAGGAACAAAACCCCAACTCACCGCATTCCCACCCGCTTCAGCAACCCAACCCTGCCGAAGCCATGTCCCCCCTCTAACATTATCAGATAACATAACTTTGTGGGGATTACCCATTTAGAGGTCCACCTGGGCTACACTGCTCCACCCAACTGAATGGATGGGGGCAGACTTAACGAGATTTAAACACATGGTTTTTTGTAATACTATCACCCAAATGCACCACTTCGGTATAGTCAGGCTCATGTCACAGTATGTAACCAGAGAAACAATAATCCATGCTGTTTAGTCAATACAATCAGCCCCATTTCTTTTACAGCGTACAACCTAGGTGAGTACATTTATGAACAGCGTGTGTACCTTCTATATCATGGCATGTAGTATACGGTACTTATTGCAATTATGTGGTTAAACATATTACCATCACCAATATACCTACCCGTTATTTTGCCCGCCATTTCCACACCCACCCATAAAACCAGGTATAGCAACAAGTTTGTTTCATATGATACCCACAATGCAGAGTGATACAATAGTCACCTATGTTCCTAGCAGTTTCAGGTGTATCATTGATCGTGTCGCCAATAGTGTGTCCGGGCGTTTCATGCCGCATTAATGTGCCTATATAACCCAACCAGGAATTTGTTTATAACCGTCGAGTAGTGGACATGGCAAGATCCCTGAGAAAGTGTAGCATTTTTAACTTAGGACATCGTCGTTACATATATGGCTCGTGGCCCCCTGTCGCATGCTGCACGGCAGTTCTGCTGTCCGAGTGGCATCATGTAGGCTGAGATCTCGCAATCCCATGCTGAGGTTCCGTGACAATTGTAAGTGGTGTTTTTGACTTGTTCGAATATGGACGAGTTTGGTATCTATGAACCGCAAATGACGAGTTTAGTGGGTGTGCGCGTTTTTGCCACGCTGACCTAAACCGTTCATCCGTTTCGTGGGTTTCTTCATCTGAACCCACGGGTTCCATTTTAGATACGGCATCCATTTTGTCTCTTGCCCTCAAGTAGCCAGCGAACGGACACTGTCCGCTTCGTGACCCTGGGATTCCCAAACTCCTGCGGAAGACACGTGTTCCTTTGAGGATGTCTTTATGACTAGGGGAATGACACTGTAAGGCAGATGGCCCCGCTCGAGGCTCATCTTTCCGTGCCGGTCTATTGTTTCAGTTGTGCATTCATTAGGCACGTCTCCTTTGATCCTGCAGTTGTGTTTCCGATAGCACCCCCTTACACTCTTTTCAATCTGTTCGCTATCCTTGTCTTCCTCTGCATCTGTTTCTGACTCTTCCTTGATTTGTTTACAGCCGAACGGAATGCACTAATGGTGGGAAGATGTACTTTTACAGTTGGGAACCAGCGAATGCTACTGTAATTATGATCCGAGCCCTGAATACATGAAAGCGACCCCCTATGAAATTTACTGTGGGAACCAGGTTGTAATCTTTTGTTTGCCATGTTGTTCTATGACGAAAAACTGTATAAAAGGAGCGATCCACAGATACAATTTGAAGCAGTCTCTCGGAACCTACATGCTATGTACTTCTTGTGACTTCTGTTTCCCTGCAGTAAATAAACCTCGATCTTTGACGCCGAAGGAAGTGTCCCGTGTCTCTGTCATTTGTACGCCGGAACAGGTAACCCACGAAGGTTTCAGGTGTTGTCCCCTGGCACCGCTGAGTCTTAGAAAAACCCAGTCCTTCAGTTGGCGCCCAACGTTGGGCGGCATCAGCGGTACCGGTCCAAGCCCGATGATCGTGAGGAACTTCGTGTGAAATCTCCGAGGGAAGGTGCACCCCGCTTCATCGATCCTGTTGTCGAAATAAGTGGCCCGAAGACTTTTCCCGCGAAGATCCCCGCCTCCTGACGGCTGTGACGGACTGATGCCCTGACTGTCGACCTGTTTTGGTGCCTGGCGTAGACTTTGGTATAGCGAGACGATAGACGGGCCTTCCTGGTGATGCCATTGTTCTTTCAGTTAAGTATTGTGGGTCGCTCCCAGTCCTTAGTATAAATCCATTTGTCACCCTTTTTGACATTTGTTGCTTAGTTGTTGCATGGTTCCATTGCATTTGTGGTTCTTCGTATTTTGTTCTTAGTTGTTCTATTTGACGTCTGCAGTCGCCAAAAACCGAGGGTTTTTGCATTTTTGCGTGGACATTGTAATCCAATAACCCTTGACGTTTGTGAAACTCGGTTAGTGTGCAAAATGCCTGGCCGTAGTACTTTGTTCAGTTGCTTTAGAGGTTGTGGTGCGGATTCCCGATTGGAGGACTCATGTCCGATACCTCCAGTTGGAACTCCGGTGTATGAACTATATAGTCGCCATGGCGTGGGTCCTATTACATATAATGATTGTTGGATCCGATACACTAAAGATGACGGTGTCCTTAGTTGGCCACCTCACGGTAGTTTCGAAACTACGATTTTGGATAATCTAGAAGCCGTATTGTTTAAGAAGAAAGCTAGGCCGGCTATGTTCGATTCCTTTCGGTTATGGCGTAAAGAAGCCAAGCAGAAAGAAATCAAACAGCTTAAACGTAATAAGAGAGAAGGTATCGTTACGACAATGAGAAATGCAGAGCAGTTTCAGCGAGACAAAGAAGAGAAGGAAAAGGAAATTTTTGATAGATTACAATGTATGACTGTGGATAAATGTTATCCCGTTTTACCGACGGGTACTGATAAGAAGGGAGAGGAAGCAGTAGAGGACCCTTTGTTGTCCTATTTACTGAAGTTGCCTCCTCCATATGCACAGGATACTACAGCCCCTGTGGTTCCCCCTATTCCTCGACCTGCTGTTCCGGTACCTGCTGGTCAGCCTGCCACTGGTCCTGTCCCTGCGAATCCTCTTGTCCCTATTCCTTTACCCGCTACTGTTCCTACCGCTCCACTGCCCATACCTCCTCAGTCTACTGCTCCCGCTACTTCTGCTCTTTTGACTACTCCTACTGCCCTTGCTCCTCCTGTTTTTGGTCCTCCTGTTGTTACCCCTTTACTTCTCTCCTCTTCCCCGTCTGTTCGGCGACGTATTCCTAATATTGTTGCTAACTTTTACTCTCCTCTTGGACCGATTCTTGGGTCCGACGTTTCTGATGTTCCTCAATGACGAAGTCAGCTTCCTGGTGGTAGGGAACGTGAAACGCTAATTAAAATGGCGAAAAATTGGATTAGGTATCCCCTTAAGAATCCTCCATGCACAGTTGTTGATACTTTCTCCCAATTTAATGAGCCAACACAGAGATTCGTGTTTGAAGAAATGTGCAAATTCTTACGCGACGAGATATCAGTTGACGTGGCAGATGATGTACTGGCCGCTGTAACTGAACTTCAGCTTCAGTTTTCGAATGGTATGATTGTGGGTAGCAATGTTCGACGTGCCTTCGAGCATCTACTATCTTTTCGTCCCACTGTGATGCCTCGTGCACTATTCAAAGATGAACACGAGGAGTGGATGTCGACGCCTGGTCAGTATCCCATGCGTGAAGTTCCACCAGTGTGGATGCCGGGTGATGCGCAGGCTAATCCTATTATTTTGCCACACTTCCAAAGAGTATGGATACACCTTCCATGGAAACGATCAGAAGTTTTGCAGGTTAAGTAAGCTTTGCCTGACCCTCGCAAAAACCCTGCAGGGTACTATAAAGAGTTGTCGCAATTAGTGGATGCTACGATAATGAATCTTGCCGACATTGACATGTTGTTCGGCAATATCGTACCACAACCGATTTGGGCAAAGATACGTCACGAAAATCATGCGGCCGAGTTAGGTGGTGATTGGGCTGCTCTTGTGGCGGCTGACGTACGACAAGTTGGTGGGGCAAAGCCTGAACAGCTTATTACTGATCTTCCCCAGAGAATAATTACCCTTATGAAGACACTTATGCCAGCGATGAAAGTTAACTGGGATAAATTGTCTGCGTGTAAGCAAAAGAAGGACGAGAGTGTCTCTGATTTCTTTATGAGATTTGAGGAGGCATTCATCGATCATAGTGGTCAGGATATGAGTACTGAGGGAGGCCAGAGATTGTTTGTGGATAAATTTGTATCGAATTTATCACCTGAACTTAGCAACAAATTGAAAAATTCAGAGAGTGCGTGGGCTGTTTCGACCGCTGCCCAGATATTGGCTACTGCCGAATATTATGAAAATAGGGAGAAGGAGGAAAACGATCGTGCGGACAAAAAGACGAAAGAACTCAAAACGAAAGTTTTGTTACAACAAGCGTATCCTCCGCGCTCGAATCAAAATGATTCTCAGCAAAGGAATAGATCACAATCGCAGTCAGTTAGGACACAGTCGCGAAATGACTCTCCTCCGCAGAGATCTATACTTCGATATAATCAATGCGCATATTGTAGAGGTGAGGGTCATCTGAAATTTGATTGTCCGGTTTTGCGCGACCGAAATAATGGTAATTCATTTAGAGGAGGTCGTAGTGGTCCTCAACAAACTTCGCGAGGTAGAGGTCGTGGTGTTACTCAAAATCAAAATGAGCGTTCTAATAATTCCTCTGATTCCAATAATTGTTTTGATCAGCGTGGGTCATTGTCAGGTAGATCAGCACAGTACAACGTGGATGATTTCTACGCCGATCAGGGTACTGATGATAGTAATTACTAGGACAGCCATAGACAAGGAGAGGGAGTAGTATCAGTTCCGGTTGATCAGAGAGGGCCTTACGTCACAGTTGCCACATAGGGCGTAGTTGAACCTTTTCTGTTGGACACTGGTGCAGCAAAAAGTTCCATCATGCATTCGAAACTCCCTGGCGCACCTTTGTCTGGCTTAACAAACGTTTCCGTTGGATTCTCTGGCGTCCCTGTTAGCAATCTGGTTTCTCGCCCTTTACCCCTCACAATTGGGCCTCGTGAGCTGAAAGCTCCTTTTGATTTTGACTACTGGTTGTGGTGAGAATCTTTTGGGCCTGGATTTGCTGAAACGTTTGTATGCGACTTTGTATTGTTCTCCTGCGGGAGTAAAACTTACATTGGGTGAGAGAGTAATCTCTCCTATGTACTTGTCGATTGATAAACTCCCACCGGAATTGAGTTCTCTTCCCGTATCCTTGTGGGCAACAGGTCCCAATGACGTGGGCCTGCTTGATATCTTCCCTTATGTTGTTCACTTGAAATCGAATGTGCGATTACCACGTATTCCCCAGTATCGCATCTCCCTTGATGGTGAGCGAGCATTGTTAGCGATCATCTATGACTTGATCGAGAAAGATGTTATCAAGGAGACTCGGGGAAACGTGTGTAATAGTCCTGTGTTACCTATTCTGAAACGCACTGATCCATCCAAGCCTCCTGTTTATCGTTTTGTTATTGATTTACGAGAGGTGAACAAAATTGTGATTCCTCAGTTTCCTGTGGTGCCTGATATCACGGCTTTACTGACTCTGATTCCAGCATCTGCGTCCTGGTTCTCAGTGATCGATCTGAAGAATGCTTTCTTTAGCATTCCGATTGCTGAAGAGAGCAGGGACCTATTCGGTTTCTCGTTAGGTGGTCGCAGCTTCAGGTTCAAACGTGCTCCTCAGGGCTACTGTGAGAGTCCATCGATATACAGCCAAGCCCTGAAGCGTCAACTTGATGCGTTTGTGTTACCGGTTGGTTCGGCCTTGATCCAATATGTCGATGACTTATTGGTGGCCGCGGACACACGAGAAATTTGCAAAACTACTACGGTGTCTCTGTTACAGCATCTCTGTGACTTACATCACAAGGTGTCACCTTCTAAACTGCAATATTGTTGCCAAGAAGTAACCTACCTAGGTCACTTATTGTCAAAGGAGGGAAGAAGGTTGACCCCAGAGAGAATTGCAGCGATCGCTCGAATGACTGTGCCAACAACTCAGAGAGATGTGCGTGCCTTTCTAGGTATCACGTCATACTGTAGGCAATGGATTCCAAATTTTTCATTGCTAGCAAAACCATTGGTAGCTCTCACGTGCAAGGATGTTCCAACTCCTTTGCCATGGACGGAAGAGTGTCAGAAAAGTTTTTCTGAATTGCGTGATGCGTTGTGTTCGGCCCTTGTGTTAGGTACTCCTGACTACAGCAAGCCGTTTACACTATACGTTCACGAGAGGGAAGGTTGTGCGTTGAGTGTTTTGACGCAACAATTTGGCGGTAAGCAACGTCCATGTGCATATTTTTCCTCGACCTTGGACCCAGTAGCTAGAGCTTTGCCGAGTTGTCTAAGGGCGACAGCGGCAGCTGCGGTGTCCATCCGACAATCTGCAGGATTGGTCATGGATAATATGCTTACAGTGATGGTTCCGCATGCAGTTGACACTCTCTTGAATCGTACGAAAACCCAACACTTGACGAGCGCAAGGTTGTCCGGTTATGAGTTGATGCTTTTGGCAAGTCACATTCAAATAAAGCACTGCTATGTCCTGAATCCGGCGACTTTGTTGCCAACCAATATGGAATCAGACGACGTACCACCACACGATTGTCATTTGCGAACTGAGGAAGAAACAAAGGCTCGTGTTGACCTAAAAAATACTCCATTGGAAGAACCCGATGGTACTTTGTATGTGGATGGTTCATGTTTTAAGTTGCCGAATGGTGATGTGACGACTGCGTATGCTGTGTAACGTTAAGTACGGTTGTGGAAACAGCGAGGCTGAATCAAAATTCTGCACAGGCGGCAGAACTAATTACTTTGACGAGAGCGTGTGTTTTGTCGAAAGGAAAGCGGGTGAATGTGTTTACCGACAGCCAGTATGCCTTTGGTGTTGCCCATAGTTTTGGTCGATTGTGGCGAGAGAGAGGTTTTATGACATCGCATGGTACGAAAATTCAACATGGACAGCTTGTGAACGATCTTTTGGACGCACTTACATTGCCAAGCAGGTGGCGATTATTAAATGCAGTGCGCACCGTAAGGTGATAGATGATGTTGGTCGTGGCAATGCGTTCGCTGATGAGATTGCTAAAGAGACTGCGAGAAATCTTGCAACTAGAATGTATGTGACGAGTTCGGTAAGGTGGCCTGTAGAAACTGGTATGTGTGAGGATACTGTTGAAAGTGTGAAAGCGATTCAGAATGAGGCCACCGAGACTGAAAAGACCAAGTGGAAGGAAAGCACAGGAAAGTTAGACGCGAATGGATGTTGGATTGATTTGTCGGAGAATAAAAGGTGGATGTTGCCGGATGCATATGTGTTAGCTGTTGTGACCATGGCACACGGTTTGTCACATATTAGCGCGAAAGGTATTTGCAAGTTGTTGTCCCCCGTATGGAAGAATGATGGTATCGCTAAGTGTGCTGAGAGATTGGTCAAGAATTGCATGATATGTATGATGTACAATCCTGGTAAGGCTACTCCTACACCCCCTGGCCATTTTGCTCCTCCTACATGTCCCTTTGAAGTAATCCAACTGGATTTCATCCATATGGAGCGATGTAATAACCTAAAATACGTTTTAGTTGTGGTTTGAGCATTCTCCCGATGGATCGAAGCTTACCCTCTCAAAGATAATACTGCCCTGTCCACAGCGAAAGTCCTGCTGAAGGAATACTTTCCTCGGTATGAAATGCCACGGATTGTATGGTCTGATAACGGAAGTGAGTTTGTGGGGAGTGTGATGAAGAGTGTGTGTAAGGGCCTTGGAATTACACAAAAATTCCACAGCGCCAATCATCCTCAGTCAGCAGGTTTGGTTGAAGGGTACAATGGTACTCTAAAACTAAAACTAGCGAAGATTCAGGCTTCGACTGGTTTGTCATGGCCCGATGCTTTGCCCCTGGCTCTTCTGTCAACTAGGGCGACTGTACACTCTCGAGTAGGGCTCAGCCCATATGAGATTGTGTTCGGCCGTCCTGCAAATATTTGGGGGGTTCCTAGACCTAGTGCATTCACAAATCTTGAATATCCAATGCTAATTGATTATCTTCATGATCTGACTGCTAAACTGAGGTTAATTCATCAACAGGTCTTTGAAGCACTGCCGGCGCAGACGGAGGGTCCAGGCCAGTAGCTCCAACCTGGAGACTGGGTGGTTACGAGAAATTTTGGCCAGAAGCGGAACCTTGAGCCGAGGTTTGTTGGACCCTTTCAAGTGCTACTCGCCACGAGAACCGCTGTTCGTTTGGAGGGCCGCAAGCATTGGGTGCACGCCACCCCTACCAAAAAGGTACCAATACCTTTACCAGCGGACTCGTGGGTGAGGACTGGCATCGCCGCATCAGAAAAAGAAGCTTTGCCGAACTTTGCGCCATTCAGTGACGCTCAGCCTGTGGGAGATACTTCACTACAGCTAGATAGCTCTGTTGAAGCTTTGTCATTGGAGAATTCAAGATCTGAATCATTGTCTGATCGACAGGACTCCGTTTTGCAATCTGAACAATTTTTCGAAGAACAGACTCGTCCTGGGAGATGCAGATATTTTCTTCGTTCTTACAATAAGGAGAAATAAAAGTGCTTTTGGTTTTTTCCCCATTTTTTGAAATTCACGTTACCCCTTTATTGTTTGAACATTATGAACAATTGTACCTTCTATTGATTTTCGAGTTCTTTTCCACGTGTGTTTTTCCACAGCTAAGAGATTTTGTATTACGCTTGAATGTTTGATTAAAGAACCTTACATCCGGGTTGACCGTAGGGCCGTGCGGGTACTTCCTTCTGTCTAGTAGGTCCTGACATAGGTCGGAGACCGTCGGTTCCTAGGAACTCCTGGGGATTGACAATTTGCTACACAGAACGAAGTGCGTCAAGAACGTTGCGGACGGTTTTAGAGGATGGTATTCTCAAAGTTGTCGGAAGTGGAGAAGACTCTAGCGCAAAGATCAACACTACATAGGGTTGTCCGAACTAAATGTTTTCTGTTCCAGGTGTTCCTGCTGTTCTTAATTGTCTCTATGTTATTGGTGGGTGGAGTATATTTTGGGTTACAGTCATTTTTGCCTTCTGCCTTACCTACTTTTTCTTCTGAACCGAAACCTATTCCCACTGTTTCTCCACATTCCTTTCACCCTTTGCCTCAACACGAACAGGTTAGACGTGCGGAATTCATGAATAACTCCTTCGTTCAGCTTCTTCATCAACATCAATTGGTGATGAACACTACCAACTGTTGGGTGTGTGGGTTAATGCCACATACCATGGATAAGGGAATTCCGTACTTGGTCCTTCCTTATAGTTCCCAGGGGTCAGCTCGAGCATTCCAAACTATGTTCCGTAGCACACTAGATTCTTACCCCAATCGAGAGCCACGTTCTCCACACTTTGGTCCCGGCCCGTACCACAAGTCTTTGGCAATAGCGATTGCTGATTTAGATAGAGATATATTTGATCCATCGCTTATTCCAGAGGAAGAGATGCAAGCATATAGGGATCTGAGTGAGGCCGAGTATAACATGTCAGTGGGTGATAGACAACTCAAAAGCTCATCTCCAATATGGATCGTACCCCACCTCGGTAATTTCTGTTTGAAAGGTCGTGGTTGAAGTCCGAGAGCTCATCTTGGGG
This sequence comes from Lissotriton vulgaris, assembly GCF_964263255.1. Taxonomy (NCBI): domain Eukaryota; kingdom Metazoa; phylum Chordata; class Amphibia; order Caudata; family Salamandridae; genus Lissotriton; species Lissotriton vulgaris. Next base: position 26,854 of record NW_028248901.1, on the reverse strand, counting down.
AGAGTGCTTGCACTGAAACATATGTTTTACCAATGCTCTCTTCCCCTGTTCTCCTGACTGCCAAGGGTACGTACTTTGTATGTTACGACCGTGCATATACATGGTTGCCCCTTGACTTCTCGGGCACTTGTTATATTGCAAATTTGCTGCCACCGACTTTTACAGTTGCCTCTAACTATCACAAAACCAGAATTGTGAGAGGCGTTATTAGCAAGGAAGATACTGCCGGTCAAGAAGCAGGAGGCTTCTTTAAGGGTTTCTTGCCGTTTTGGGGACCTATGGTCAATAGTAGGAACCTGAGACAGTTGACTCGAGTGGTGGAATCGACTGCTAATGTAACTGCAAGTGCCCTTGGTAATTTAACCGCTGAGCTTCAGGCGGACAGGCTTATGACGTTACAAAACCGTATGGTTTTAGACGTTGTTCTTGCAGATAGAGGTGGTGTATGTAAGGTCATCCATTCGAGTTGTTGCATTTTCATCCCTGATAACGCTCCAACTGTTTATCAAGCCATCTCGAAGTTGCATAAGATCTCCGAGTCCATACACGTGGACATAGGTGATTGGACGCTACTAGGGTGGTTTTGGGGCCTGATGTCGACGTGGGGTTGGAAGATTCTGATGATCATTGGAGTTGTTGTAGCATTTCTGTTCACTTGTTGTCTTTGTGTGCAGTGTGGTCCTGCCTTATGTGGCCTATGTGCTACGACGTGTATAAGACGGCCATCTGTTACCAAGGAAGCATTGATGGATAGAATAATGTTGCAGCAACATCTGGATGGTCTGATGAATATCAAGATCGATTCCGATTATGACTAGTGCTTGCCTACATGAGGGCAAAAGGAGCGTCTGAGGTTCCGTGACAATTGTAAGTGGTGTTTTTGACTTGTTCGAATATGGACGAGTTTGGTATCTATGAACCGCAAATGACGAGTTTAGTGGGTGTGCGCGTTTTCGCCACGCTGACCTAAACCGTTCATCCGTTTCGTGGGTTTCTTCATCTGAACCCACGGGTTCCATTTTAGATACGGCATCCATTTTGTCTCTTGCCCTCAAGTAGCCAGCGAACGGACACTGTCCGCTTCGTGACCCTGGGATTCCCAAACTCCTGCGGAAGACACGTGTTCCTTTGAGGATGTCTTTATGACTAGGGGAATGACACTGTAAGGCAGATGGCCCCGCTCGAGGCTCATCTTTCCGTGCCGGTCTATTGTTTCAGTTGTGCATTCATTAGGCACGTCTCCTTTGATCCTGCAGTTGTGTTTCCGATAGCACCCCCTTACACTCTTTTCAATCTGTTCGCTATCCTTGTCTTCCTCTGCATCTGTTTCTGACTCTTCCTTGATTCGTTTACAGCCGAACGGAATGCACTAATGGTGGGAAGATGTACTTTTACAGTTGGGAACCAGCGAATGCTACTGTAATTATGATCCGAGCCCTGAATACATGAAAGCGACCCCCTGTGAAATTTACTGTGGGAACCAGGTTGTAATCTTTTGTTTGCCATGTTGTTCTATGACGAAAAACTGTATAAAAGGAGCGATCCACAGATACAATTTGAAGCAGTCTCTCGGAACCTACATGCTATGTACTTCTTGTGACTTCTGTTTCCCTGCAGTAAATAAACCTCGATCTTTGACGCCGAAGGAAGTGTCCCGTGTCTCTGTCATTTGTACGCCGGAACAGGTAACCCACGAAGGTTTCAGGTGTTGTCCCCTGGCACCGCTGGGTCTTAGAAAAACCCAGTCCTTCAGTGCCCTGTTGTATGTACAAAATATATCCTTAGTAGCGGTGTCACTGTACCATTATAGTTATTTATCCGCACATGACAATCTTACAGTGTCCAGTTATCACCCTGCAGCTTGAACACTCACCTACAAATCAATTGCAGATTAATGTCACGTAGTAGAGTCAAAGCATTCATTGCCTCAGATCCCCAACCTGCATAGGTACCAAACTTTAACCAAACTCAGAGTAGGATATCATGTTTAACACTTCAGCAATCCAATAATACAAGATCTCACCATCATTCTGAGTCGTGTTGCTGTTCTGGTCTGCTCACTTTCCTGCCCTTTCCATTTATCTTTTTAATGAAGTCCTGAGCTGCTTTGGGACTGGTAAGAATGAACGACTTCTCCTCCCAGGTAACCTTGAGGCGTGCCGGATATAGCATGGCGTAGTTGATCTGCAGCTCCTGCAATTTCGCCTTGACTGTAGCGAACTCCCGGCGTGTCTGCTGTACCGCTATGGTGAAATCGGGGAAGAATTCCAGTCTGTTCCCTTGATGCTGTATCTGTCCCTTTTCATGCTCCAATCGAAGAATGGTGTCACGCTCTCTATAATTTAACACCCGGGCTACTATGGGTCGTGGTGTGCCTCCTACTGGCGGCTTCGGCGCAAGAGAACGATGGCTCTTTCGACCATGAAAATGGGCGACAAGGCACTTTCCCCAAAAATATCTTTGCACAGTTGCTCGACATACGATTCCATACGGCCAGTATTTGTTGTTTCCGGCAGGCCCGCTATCCTTACGTTGTTCCGGCGGGACTGTGCTTCCAACTCCTCCGCCTTTGCATTAATGACCTCGAGCACTTTCTCCATGCACTTACATTTCCCTGCCGTATCGTGAGACTCATCTTCGATTGTGGAGATGCGTTGTTCAGCTGTATCCAACCTTTCTCCCTGTTTATCCATTTTCGCTGCCATACTTCCATATAATTCAATACATGGCTCACCCAATCTCTGGACTGCCTCCTCCCGAGATCCAGCACCCTTAAACGTACCAAAAGAGTCAACCCCTCCCCCTGGTACACCCCCGAATTGAATCTCCTACGGAAGGAATGTAAGAGAAATGAACGCACATGGAGGAAAGACAAGACCGCAGACAAGAAAGGCATATTTCGTGCCTCCATAAATACTTACAAACGGGAGCTCCACAAAACCAAGAGCGCATTCTACGAAGATAGAATTAAAAACTCCTCCTGCTCTGCCCAAGAAACTTTCGCCATTCTTAAAGAACTCCTTCAGGCTCCAGATCCCCCTGCGAAACCCCTGGACCCCAAAGCCGCGGAAAGTAAATGTATTAAACTGGCCACTTTCTTTGACGAAAAAATTCAAAAAATTCTCGCGTCCCTACCCCCTTTCGACGCCGGCCACACGGACGGGGACCCTTCCAACTCTCCCCACTACCACACTCATTCCATCGATGCCCCCTCACCCCTTCTCGACACCTTCGGCCCAGTATCCAAGGAAGAGGTAGCCGCGACGCTGGCCACAATTAAAAGTGGCTCCCCCAGCGACCCTGCTCCGCTTCGCTTCCTGAAGAAAGTGTCCAGCACCATTATCCCTCCTCTCACGTCCCTCATCAATACCTCCCTCACACAGGGAGTAGTCCCTCCCAGCTGGAAAGCGGCGGTGGTCAAAGGTCTTTTGTAAAAACCTTCACTGGACCCCCAGGACCTAGCCAACTACAGGCCAATCTCCCTCCTCCCAGGAAACAGTAAAATCACGGAGAAGCTAGTGAATAAAAAACTATCACTATTCCTAGAGAGTAACAACTTACTCAGGAACTCCCAGACAGGTTTCCGCCCAGGCCAGGGCACCGACACCGCCCTCCTGGTGGCAGTGGAGAAGGCCAGAAGCATTCTGGACACAGGAGGATCAGTGGCAGTGATCCTCCTGGACCTCAGTGCGGCCTTCGACACTGTAAACCACCAGATTTTAATCCAGCGACTGAGAGACATCGGAGTAAGGGGCACGGCCTTGAAGTGGCTCATGTCTTTCCTAGATGGTCACTCCTTTCAAGTCTGGGAGAATGACAGCCACTCCCCCGCAATCCCCCTCCGCTGTGGAGTACCGCAGGGCTCATCTCTTAGCCCTACGTTATTCAACGTTTACATGTCCCCGCTGGAGGAATTGGTCACCCCGTTCGGCGTGACGATCATCAATTACGCTGACGATACCCAGCTGGTGGTGACCCTCTCACACCCTCACCAAGACCCCTCCGACCTTCACAGCTGTCTCACCGAAATCCACAGCTGGATGAACACCTCAGCGCTGAAACTGAATGGGTCCAAGACCGAAATCCTGCTGCTCGGTCATAAAGGGCCCTCCTTGCCGCCTAACATCTGGCCTGACTGTTTAGGTGACCCCCCTGCCCCCAAGGAGGAGGTTAAGAGCCTGGGCGTATGGCTCGAAAAGGATCTGAGCTTCATAACTCAGGCCAAAAAGACGGCAGGAATATGCTTTGGACTCCTCAGGGCATGCAGGAAGGTCTTCCCCCTGCTCCCTGCCACTTCCCGGAAACTGTTGATCCAGGGCCTCACCTTGGCGAGGCTAGATTACAGCAATGCAATCTACCTGGGTGCCCCGGAAGCAACATTCAATACTCTGCAGAAAATCCAAAACGCCGCGGCCCGACTACTCACTCACACCTCAGCCAGATCTTCGGCAAAGCCAGCTCTGAAGCTTCTTCACTGACTCCCAGTCAGAGAAAGGGTTGCTTTCAAAGCCCTCTGTCTGGCTCACAAACTTCTCCATAACAAAGGCCCACCCATTCTCAATGAATTTATCGTTCCTTACAAAGCGACAAGAGCTCTTCGATCAAGCGGAGAGAACCTCATCACTGTCCCCAGAGTAAAAAAAGCTCGGTCTGGAGGACGCCGCTTTTCGGTACACATGGCCAAACATTGGAACAGTCCCCCCCGGAGACTAAGAACCGAACCAAACCTCCTTCAGTTCAGGAAGGCACTAAAAATTCTTCTTTTCCCCTGATTTTCGTCCCTTCCGCTGCTGTTCCCTCCTGAATTCAGGTTCAAGCGCTGGGATGCTCAATGGTTACTACACGCTCTACAAAAACCTTAAATAAATAAATAAATAAATACTGTCCATTCTCCCCGTCAGTTGGTCCAATTTACCATTTATGTCCTGCAAGTTAGTTTGTATGGCTCTTAGAATGGATCCATATTGCTACCTTCTGCCGCGTCCGACGCAGAGTCTTCTTCCATTTGCCCTTGGGCTCCTTGCGCAATTCGAAGGTGAGCTTCGGTTGTTGCCTGTCCGGTTTACCCATTGTGCCCTTATCGCCAATTCACATTCTCTGCCAGGCCCAGAACAAGTCTCACTCGCTAGTTTTTGCTCTGGTAGGAGTGTGCGTATATTATACCCACTCAGCTCCCGGTCAGTACTTCAGTGGTGTCGGGACGTTTGATGGTTAGCTGCCAGGACGGGCGCCGCATGGACCATGGGGAGGAGTTAGTCCACTAGTAAAGATCACTCACTTATCTCGCGTTCACGACTTCACAATATATTTCCTGCTCCGTACAGCCATCTTTCACTGCCACATCAGTAGCGTCCGGGGTCACAGTCGGGCATCAGTGGTTACCATAAGTTCTTGCCCATAAAAATGTGCTTGTGTGCACAGCTCAGATAGCATCCTGCGTATAGTAAGCCCTTTTTCAGTTCTCCCCATGAGTCAGCTATCGACCACCATTTAATTTATTTATTCTGTCAGCAGTTCAGATGTGTCATCATACGCGAATATGTATAGTGATCCGTACCTCCCTCCTTAGCTGTCGCTGCTGCCTCTGTGCAGTGTTAATCTTACAGGAGTTCCATCAACAGTCTGCATTACATATCGCGCGCCCTGGTGGGAGAGGAGCGTTAAATCGTGGGTGCCGCCATTTTGCGAGGCGAGGTTCCATTTTACCAATCCGCTGGGCCTAGAGTGCTATGAACTATGCCACTTACTCAATCATGTAGATCCGTTATGTACACCTTCTGTGCGCCAAAGATCTTTTCCAGAGTGGTATGAGGTATAGTCTATACAATCCTAAAGCGCTACAGACCGACTCACTGCTCTAGCCCGCCCAGCGCGCGTTGTTTAGATCCGGTGATCAGCTTGGCGTCCACATAGCAGCGCAGCCAGCAGATCACGCAATGTCCCTCTCAAATACTGCACACAACAGCCGTAGTATTGTACGATAGCTGTGAGCCCCGCAATATCAGTAGGATCCTGCAGCAACCGTCTCCTTATTCTCGCGTTGGGCACTCATGGATATCCTCCTGCCCCCTTAGGTGTAACAACTACCTCTGCGACATGTCAGCTACAGCGACTGCTCGATTACCGCGCCTGCAGGTGGTCGCTTCTAAGCACAAAGTCGGGCTCCCAGGTCGTCAGTCTTTCAGAGGGGTGCTAGTATAGCAATTTCAATGTTCAGCAGCTCGATCTTGTAGGGCAAATGTCCGCTCACAGTTCGCTTGCTCACAATGCTACCATTGCCCCACTGTACACACCGTCAGTCACCGACATCTCTGCAACATGGGCGCTGCCATTTTGAGCTTCTAAGCCTCTCAGCGTCGGAATTCGCTCCGTTGCACACCAGCACTCCACTTACTTATATCATTGGGTTGGGGTTCAGCCTGTCTCCCGATCTTTTCATCTGCAGGTTTTGGATCGGTTGCGTCCGCTCCGGGCTGAGTCCGATGCCGCTCCTCCCCTCCTTAATGGGTACGAGAAGCAATGGCCGCCATTCACCTTCCCTTCGGCAGTTATCGATCCCGGCTCACATCTCTGAAAATCCAGCAGCTAGCGGATATTCGTGTTGCTCCAGTCGTGCCGCATACCTTCCCATGCACCTTACTGTGTTTTACGCTGCTCTTGAATCCATTTAATGGTATTTATATCGCTGGACTCGTGCCTGACCGGCCGAGCTGCCGATTCAAGCAGCCATCCCGCAGTGCGCCCCTAGCGCCTCTAGAAAGAGCAATATGTTCCGTCATCTTCTACCATGCACTCTAGAACAAGTGTAGTGACAGCTGTCTACTTAGCGCTGTTTAGAGGAGTTATGCCAGGCTTTAGCGGTGTCATGTTCTTGAATGAGGGATGTGAGTGTTGGTAGGCTTCACCTATTGGCAATTCATTTTAAGCACTTAGTTGGATTGCGTGTTTTTCTGCTGTGCAGACAGATACTAGCATGATTCGTAGGTCAAAGGTTTGAAACCGCACAGTACCATATGGTCGTTAATTGTGTCGCCGAATGGAATGTGATTATGGTGAGGTTGGGTAACAGGAATATTATTTACTGAGCTTTGAAACTACAAAACATCGATGTTAAAAACCATAAAGACAACATTATTTATGTCATCCTCAAGTCTTTGAACCTTTTCCTCACTAAATGTATTATCCTTATTTAATACATTTTACCCTTCCTAATTCTGGCGGAAGGTGGAGGTAATATGGACGCAGCCATACAGTTTTAACTTGAATCATCTAAGTTTCATATCTTTGAAGCTGAAAATTTAGATTTGCAATGGCATGGTTTCAAAGAAGCGTTTCAGAGGTTACGCAAGATGTACTTTTACTGTGACTTTAAGGAATGCAGGAGTACACCTTTCTGAAATGTATTGTTGACAGACATCCGTGTGTCATTTCGAATCGGATGGTTTTGCTGACCAATCTCTAACTCTCAAAGAAGTTTTAGACCCGAAAGACAGCCTTTGGAGAAAAGTGTTAAGCCTTGACTCTCGCACCACCACAGCACCACTCAGCACCACCACAGCATCACTCAGCACCACCACAGCATCACTCAGCACCACCACCGCATCACTCAGCACCACCAAAGCACCACTCAGCATCACCACAGCATCACTCAGCACCACCACAGCATCACCCAGCACCACCACATCACTCGGCAGCACCACAGCACCACTCAGCACCACCACATTATCACTCAGCACCACCACAGCACCACTCAGCACCACCACAGCACCACTCAGCACCACCACAGCATCAAACAGCACCACCCCAGCATCACTCAGCACCACCACAGCACCACTCAGCATCACCACATCATCACTCAGCGCTACACCAGCATCACTCAGCACCACCACATTATAACTCAGCACCACCACAGCACCACTCAGCACCACCACATCATCACCAGCACCACCACAGTACCACTCAGCACCACCACAGCATCACTCAGTGCCACCCCAGCATCACTCAGCACCACCACAGCACCACTCAGCACCACCACATCACCACTCAGCACCACCACAGCATCACTCAGCGCCACCCCAGCATCACTCAGCATCACCACAGCACCACTCAGCATCACCACATCATCACTCAGCACCACCACAGCAACACTCAGCACCACCACATTATAACTCAGCACCACCACATTATCACACAGCACCATCACATCACCATTCAGCACCACCACAGCATCACTCAGCACCACCACAGCACCACCACAGCATCACTCAGCACCACCACAGGACCACTCAGCACCACCACAGCATGACTCAGCACCACCACAGCATCACTCAGCACCACTCAGCACCACCACAGCACCACTCAGCACCACCACAGCATCACTCACGGCCTCCACAGTATCACTCACGGCCTCCACAGCAATACTCACGGCCTCCACAGCATTACTCAGGGCCACCACAGCATCACTCAGGGGCACCCAACAACACTATGCGCTACCACAGCATCACTGAACGCCACAGCATCACTCGTCGCCACCACAACATCACTCCGCGCCATCACAGCATCAATCTGTGCAACCATTCAACAACAACTGGTTCAAATATGTTCTCTCAATGTTTCAAGCTTTATTACAAATGTCACAAAAAATGTTAATATTTCACTTCTGTTCTAGCATTTTCGTCACAATAAAATACACTGAACATAATCTTCACAAAAGTTATTTACAAAAGTTTAAGCTATTGCCATTATAAATTACAATCACTTTTATTTAAGTATTAATTATTTACAAAAAAATTAAAAGCCATTGTTATTTGTAATATCAATACATCTAAGTCACGTAAATATAAAAAAAATGTTGCATGCTATAGGTGTCACATTTGCGAAAGTTATAACTATTGGCATTGTAAATGACAAAGCTATTAATTTTTTTAAGTATTAATTATTTAAAAAACTTAGAAGCCATTGTTATTTGTAATATCAATACATCTAAGTCATGTAAATACAACACATATTGCGTTACAAATGCTATAGGTGCACATTTGCAAAAGTTAAAACTATTGGCATTGTAAATGAGAAAGCTATTAATTTCGCTATTTTCAAGACCAACACATAAATAAAAAATTGATCATTTACAATACCAATAGCTCAAGCGTTCCTAATGCGAGACCTATTGCATTGCAAATGCTTGTTTTAACCTTGTTTTGGAAAACAAGGATAAAACAAGAATTTGCATTCGTCGGAGAAACACATTTTTAAAAGGAACATTCTTCATCTTGGATTTTTTCTTTTACCTTGAGCACGGCGTGGGATAATCGGTCCTGCCGTGCTTACATTGTGTTGTGTTGCCGTTGGGAAACCGTATCTCCAGCATTTTTCAAGTGGAGAAGCGCGACCATCAAAATGGTCTCGCGTCTTGCATTTGGAGTCCTAGAATGCAATGGCGCACGTCCTGACCATGCGCTGAGCACAGGAGTGTTCCATTGAATAGCGTACGCAACTAAGCTATCATTAGGATAATTACGTCAGGGTTACGCAATGTGGCCCGAGAGAGACCCTTTTTAGGTTTCGCCTGGCGTAGCACTTATGTTTACTAGTACGGGCTTTGTCCCGCCTCTCTCTTCCATTGGCTAGCTCCATAAATGGAGACTAGCCATTGGAAGAGAGATCTGTCCGTAATTGTCGGAGCAGATTCGTGGGCGTTCCGGTGATTTTTTTTGCTCTCCGCCCCTTTGTTAACGTCATTGCGGCGGTGGGCGGGTTTTTAAAAAAATGTTTTCGTCTCAACATGTTTTTGTCATTTCCGACGTGTGCTTTGCAGGGGTAGGCTGCGCGACTGGGTGTCCTGTGGTCTCGGTTTGTTGTCGTGCATGGCCCCCCTTCCCTCTGCCTCAGCTCTTCTCCGTCCGATGTGCGATTTAAGTTGCCGGGATGTATTTACTCTTTCCCTCAGTCAATCTCTCCCCATTCCCTATCACTCCTCCTTCATTCACACCTCGCCACTAACGTCTCCTTTGCAATCTTCCAGGATTCGTCAAGCTCTCACTTACACCGCACTCTCTGCACTTCTTACTGCTCTTCCGACGTGTGCTTTGCAGGGGTGGGCTGTGCGACTGGGTGTCCTGTGGTCTCGGTTTGTTGTCGTGCGTGGCCCCCCTTCCATCTGCCCGCAGCTCTTCTCCCCACAGCTCTTCTCCGTCCCGTTCTTGCTTCGCCTCCCCCCCCCTTCCCTCTGCGCAGCTCTTCTCCGCCCGGTGCACGATTTAAGTTGCCGGGATGTATTTACTCTTTCCCTCAGTCAATCTCTCCCCATTCCCTATCACTCCTCCTTCATTCACACCTCACCACTGATGTCTCCTTTGCAATCTTCTAGGATTCGTCAAGCCTCTCACTTACACCGCACTCTCGGCACTTCTTACTGCTCCACCCCGCTCACTCACTCTATTTTTCTCCATCTCTTTCACTCTCTTCCCTAATTTCTCATCCATCTCTCGCAGCATTCGGAGACTCCTGTGCCTCCTTCCCATGCCATCCATGCCTACTTCCCTGCCTCCTTCCCATACCGTGCCTGCTTCCCTCCCTCCTTCCCATGCCATGCCTGTTTCCATGCCTCCTTCCCATGCCATCCATGCCTACTCCCCTGCCTCCTTCCCATGCCATGCCTGCTCCCCTGCCTCGTTTCCCATGCCATTCCTGCTCGGGGTACCTCCTTCCCATGCCATGCCTGCTTCCCTGCCTCGTTTCCCATGCCATGCCTGCTTGGGTTATCTCCTTCCCATGCCATGCCTGCTCGGGTTACCTCCTTCCCATGCCATACCTGCTCCCCTGCCTGGCTTCCCATGCCATGCCTGCTAGGGTTACCTCCTTCCCATGCCATGCCTGCTCCCCTGCCTCGCTTCCCATGCTATGCCTGCTCGGGTTACCTCCTTCCCATGCCTCCTCGGGGCAGCACTTGAGAGTTCAGCTGTTTGCTGAGAACGTTCCAGCGTTCACCCATTCCTTGGCAGCGATCCCAGACCAGATGGATGCCCGGGAGGGGCGCGTTTGGTACAGCGTTGAAGCTGAAGGGAATCAGGGGCTTTCAACCTGCCCAAGAGTGCACGAGGCACCAAGAGAACTGATCGGAAACGTCTTCAGTTAATAACTCGATTCTTACGGGTTAGGCCTGATGTGAACCCAGCCATTGAACACAAACACCCACAGTATCAAGCACTTCGTGCGGAGGACGCAGGGAGACCCGGGCCGGACTGGTCTTGGAGCAATCAGCCAGTGTCGGGTGGACTGCCCTGACAGATCAGCGTGTGGGCCACTTTTGCCTGTCTGCGAACCTGTTTTATGGTCCGAAGGTAGTTTTTACTGCTGATTGTCCTGGTATTACCACACACATTGACTGGTGTAAGCACAAACGCCTGCAGCCTCCCATACCTCGCAAATACCCACACACATATCTACAAGTTCAAAACCGGTCTAATTTGCAAATGTGGGTCTCTTTTTTTAGCTCTCTAGTTCGCTAACAGGGGGCGATTTTGTTTTGGTGTCCGGGCCTAATGTGTCCAAATCCGACTCTGATGAAGACAACCCCAATGCTGCCCCGCCTCAGTGAACCCATTTACTTAAGTTCACCCTCAGACCCCGAGGAATTCGGTGTTTCACACATTTGAATATACTCTCACCTGATAGGTCCGAGTCTCACTCAGTAGAATGCAGTCTCACTTACTGGATCTAATCCTCACACTTGGGAGCACAACATCCCTAATTGGTGTAAATATAAAACATTTGACCACAGACTCAGTCACCGGGTTTCAGTGAGACAGATTGGACAACAGTATCAGTGAGTAGGTGGGTTCTCACTCCTTGGAGCGCAGTCTCCAACATGTGTGTAGCGCAGTTAACGGGGGAGTGGTTCACCCTGCCCCTTATCTCCTGGAAACTCCCACCTCCCCTGGGGCGCTATTCTGCTGCAAAACTCTGTCCCGGGATGTACTTGTGATTAGGAGGTTGGAGCATCCTCAGTGAGTGGGCCCCTGCTACTCAATCTCCCATCTCAAGCTGTGGACGACAAAGGTGAGGCGTCTGGGGCAGGCTGTGTCTGCACGCGCTGGGCCGGCCGTGCTCTGAATCACGCAATGTATTGCCCTCTTGTTGTTGTGTGACGGAGCCGTTACACCGGCCGAAAATTGCTTTGTTACCTGTACTGGGCCTGTGTCCATATGCGAGTGGAGGCATGGTTGGTGCTTTTGCGGCTGGCAGCGTAGCTGATTGATGACTAATGCAACTCCCCTCACGAAACAGCGGAGACTGCCCACTGGTGTCTGCCACGGAACCCGTAAGACTCGAAGGTGGTAAGGCCTTTCGTGATGGCACTACCAGTAAGTGAGCATGCTCTGATTTCTGTGACTGCATGTGCAGCTTGCTGGCCCGATTATGGGGACTTTGCGGGTGCCAGCGCTCTCTTTGCCTGAACCAATGCTCCTCCAGTTAACGGGGGGAGTGGTTCACCCTGCCCCTTATCTCCTGGAAACTCACACCTCCCCTGGGGCGCTATTCTGCTGCAAAACTCTGTCCGGGGATGTACTTGTGATTAGGAGGTTGGAGCATCCTCAGTGAGTGGGCCCCTGCTACTGAGACTGCTGTAAGGGCCGGGCCGGGTCGTGCTTTCAATCGTGGTGCAGGTGTGGTGTCCTGCTGGTGTCCGTCCCCCCCCCACCCCCGCTCTTCCTCGTTGTGATGGGCAGCAGTGTGGAGATGGCTTCCCAGCAGAACAAAGGCCGCTTGTGCACTGTCCTTTAGTCGGTCACACTGCTCTTAAAACCTCAGGCCCCCTTCGTGTAAAAGATATTTGTCACCCCCGCTATTCCTGGTTGTACTGGTGTCCGTCCCCCCCGCTCTTCCTGGTTGTACTGGTGTCCGTCACCCCCCACCCCCGCTCTTCCTGGTTGTGCTGGTGTCTGTCACCCCCCACCCGTGCTCATCCTGGTTGTGCTGGTGTCCGTCACCCCCCACCCCCGCTATTCCTGGTTGTACTGGTGTCCGTCCCCCCCCACCCCTGCTCTTCCTGGTTGTACTGGTGTCCGTCACCCCCCACCCCGCTCTTCCTGGTTGTGCTGGTGTCCGTCACCCCCCAACCCCCGCTCTTCCTGGTTGTGCTGGTGTCCCTCCCCCCCACCCCCGCTCCTCTTCTTGTACAGGTGTCCTTCCCCCCCCCCACTCTGTCTGTGTGAGGGTGGCTCTGTCTGTGTGAGGGTGGCTCTGTGTAGGTGGCTCTGTGTGTGTGAGGGTGGCTCTGTGTAAGTGGCTCTGTGTGTGCGGGTGGCTCTATGTGAATGACTCTGTGGGTGGCTCTGTGTGTGTGTGTGTGGCTCTGTCTGTGTGTGTGTGTGTGGCTCTGTGTGTTTGTTTGTGTGGCTCTGTGTGTGTGTTTGTGCTCTGTGTGCGTGTGCAAATGCAATAGGTCTCGCATTTGTGAGAGATTAAGCTATTGGAATTGTAAATGACAATGCCATTTATTTATTTGTTTTCAAAACCAACACATAAATACAAAATTTGTCATTTACAATGCCAATAGCTCTAACTTTTACAAAGGCGAAACTGTTGCATTGTAAATGCTTGTTTTCCATTTACCTTATTGTCAGTTTCTTCCACAACGCAACGTTGACAGTTTCTGGTTGTGCTGTTTGACTACGACCTCATAAAACAAGTTATTTTAAACGGAAACACAGGAAACAGGTCGAAACTATATTATATTTAATGTATTTGCCTTACATTAAATGAAAATAGACATTTTGAGACACAGTTATACTTTGGAAAGGAAAAGGACTACACTGCAAATTTCTTCTGGAATATTTAAATTACTTTAAATTAAAACGGCTCAACAAAACTTTACTATTAATCCTCCTCATAGTTTTTGGGTAACTGATCGTGAACCTTCTATGAAGTGGACAGAATGGAAAGAATATTTTGAAAATTACATTGCAGCAATCAATGAAAATAAAAAAATGTCAGCTGAACAAAAGAAGAGAATTCTTTTACTCTCCTTAGGTCCAGTGGGGTTGAAGACTTATAACAGGATGCCTAAAAGCATCGTAGGAGGTGATGCAAATGTATTTCTGAAAAGGGGGTGGTGATGAACAGAGTGTCTGAATTAAGCAGACCACTCTTACCCAGTCCAAAGATCAGGGCTTGATCCATCACCGTTATTTATCTCACTGCCCCATCCCAGCTCAGAACCTGGCTATATGCAAATCAGTCTGTCCCTGGCCCAGTGCATCATGGGAACAGGGCAGACTAAACTGCCAAGCCAATTCTTTACCAGAAAGGAGACAAGCTACCGGGGACCGGTTTCTGGCATTTTAGCCGTCTTCGGCCCGGCTTGCTTGAATCCTGATGGAGCAGTGAGAAAGGGACTCATGTCTGAGTATACCCTGCCACACCTATAGTGGCCAAAAACGATTCAGAAAAGGGGGTGGTGATGAACAGAGTGTCTGAATTAAGCAGACCACTCTTACCCAGTCCAAAGATCAGGGCTTGATCCATCACCGTTATTTATCTCACTGCCCCATCCCCGCTCAGAACCTGGCTATATGCAAATCAGTCTGTCCCTGGCCCAGTGCATCATGGGAACAGGGCAGACTAAACTACCAAGCCAATTCTTTACCAGAAAGGAGACAAGCTACCGGGGACCGGTTTCTGGCATTTCAGCCGTCTTCGGCCCGGCTTGCTTGAATCCTGATGGAGCAGTGAGAAAGGGACTCATGTCTGAGTATACCCTGCCACACCTATAGTGGCCAAAAACGATTCAGAAAAGGGGGTGGTGATGAACAGAGTGTCTGAATTAAGCAGACCACTCTTACCCAGTCCAAAGATCAGGGCTTGATCCATCACCGTTATTTATCTCACTGCCCCATCCCAGCTCAGAACCTGGCTATATGCAAATCAGTCTGTCCCTGGCCCAGTGCATCATGGGAACAGGGCAGACTAAACTACCAAGCCAATTCTTTACCAGAAAGGAGACAAGCTACCGGGGACCGGTTTCTGGCATTTCAGCCGTCTTCGGCCCGGCTTGCTTGAATCCTGATGGAGCAGTGAGAAAGGGACTCATGTCTGAGTATACCCTGCCACACCTATAGTGGCCAAAAACGATTCAGAAAAGGGGGTGGTGATGAACAGAGTGTCTGAATTAAGCAGACCACTCTTACCCAGTACAAAGATCAGGGCCTGATCCATCACTGTTATTTATCTCACTGCCCCATCCCAGCTCAGAACCTGGCTATATGCAAATCAGTCTGTCCCTGGCCCAGTGCATCATGGGAACAGGGCAGACTAAACTACCAAGCCAATTCTTTACCAGAAAGGAGACAAGCTACCGGGGACCGGTTTCTGGCATTTCAGCCGTCTTCGGCCCGGCTTGCTTGAATCCTGATGGAGCAGTGAGAAAGGGACTCATGTCTGAGTATACCCTGCCACACCTATAGTGGCCAAAAACGATTCAGAAAAGGGGGTGGTGATGAACAGAGTGTCTGAATTAAGCAGACCACTCTTACCCAGTCCAAAGATCAGGGCTTGATCCATCACCGTTATTTATCTCACTGCCCCATCCCAGCTCAGAACCTGGCTATATGCAAATCAGTCTGTCCCTGGCCCAGTGCATCATGGGAACAGGGCAGACTAAACTACCAAGCCAATTCTTTACCAGAAAGGAGACAAGCTACCGGGGACCGGTTTCTGGCATTTCAGCCGTCTTCGGCCCGGCTTGCTTGAATCCTGATGGAGCAGTGAGAAAGGGACTCATGTCTGAGTATACCCTGCCACACCTATAGTGGCCAAAAACGATTCAGAAAAGGGGGTGGTGATGAACAGAGTGTCTGAATTAAGCAGACCACTCTTACCCAGTCCAAAGATCAGGGCTTGATCCATCACCGTTATTTATCTCACTGCCCCATCCCAGCTCAGAACCTGGCTATATGCAAATCAGTCTGTCCCTGGCCCAGTGCATCATGGGAACAGGGCAGACTAAACTACCAAGCCAATTCTTTACCAGAAAGGAGACAAGCTACCGGGGACCGGTTTCTGGCATTTCAGCCATCTTCGGCCCGGCTTGCTTGAATCCTGATGGAGCAGTGAGAAAGGGACCAGTCCCAGAAACCGGTCCCCGGGAGCTTGTTTCCTTCCCAGTGTAAGAATTGGCTTTTGTAGTTTGGTTTGCCCTGTTCCCATCATGCACTGGGACAGGAACAGACTAATTTGCATACAGCCAGGTTCTGAAACTGGGATGGTGCAGTGAGCTAAAAAACGGTGTTGGATCTAGCCCTGATCTCTTGACTGGGTGAGAGCTTTCTGCTTAATTCAGAGACTCTGTCCCTCACCACCCCTTGTTGTAAATATTTTTGTCCACCCTAAGCGTGGAAGGGTATTCTCAGATGTGAGACCCTTGCTCATTGCACCATCAGGATTCAAGCAAACCGGGCCGAAGACGGCTGTAATGCCAGAAACCGGTCCCCGGGAGCTTGTTTCCTTCCCAGTGTAAGAATTGGCTTTTGTAGTTTGGTTTGCCCTGTTCCCATCATGCACTGGGACAGGAACAGACTAATTTGCATACAGCCAGGTTCTGAAACTGGGATGGTGCAGTGAGCTAAAAAACGGTGTTGGATCTAGCCCTGATCTCTTGACTGGGTGAGAGCTTTCTGCTTAATTCAGAGACTCTGTCCCTCACCACCCCTTGTTGTAAATATTTTTGTCCTCCCTTAGCGAGGAAGGGTATTCTCAGATGTGAGACCCTTGCTCATTGCACCATCAGGATTCAAGCAAACCGGGCCGAAGACGGCTGTAATGCCAGAAACCGGTCTCCGGGAGCTTGTTTCCTTCCCAGTGTAAGAATTGGCTTTTGTAGTTTGGTTTGCCCTGTTCCCATCATGCACTGGGACAGGAACAGACTAATTTGCATACAGCCAGGTTCTGAAACTGGGATGGTGCAGTGAGCTAAAAAACGGTGTTGGATCTAGCCCTGATCTCTTGACTGGGTGAAAGCTTTCTGCTTAATTCAGAGACTCTGTCCCTCACCACCCCTTGTTGTAAATATTTTTGTCCACCCTAAGCGTGGAAGGGTATTCTCAGATGTGAGACCCTTGCTCATTGCACCATCAGGATTCAAGCAAACCGGGCCGAAGACGGCTGTAATGCCAGAAACCGGTCCCCGGGAGCTTGTTTCCTTCCCAGTGTAAGAATTGGCTTTTGTAGTTTGGTTTGCCCTGTTCCCATCATGCACTGGGACAGGAAGATACTAATTTGCATACAGCCAGGTTCTGAAACTGGGATGGTGCAGTGAGCTAAAAAACGGTGTTGGATCTAGCCCTGATCTCTTGACTGGGTGAGAGCTTTCTGCTTAATTCAGAGACTCTGTCCCTCACCACCCCTTGTTGTAAATATTTTTGTCCACCCTAAGCGTGGAAGGGTATTCTCAGATGTGAGACCCTTGCTCATTGCACCATCAGGATTCAAGCAAACCGGGCCGAAGACGGCTGTAATGCCAGAAACCGGTCCCCGGGAGCTTGTTTCCTTCCCAGTGTAAGAATTGGCTTTTGTGGTTTGGTTTGCCCTGTTCCCATCATGCACTGGGACAGGAACAGACTAATTTGCATACAGCCAGGTTCTGAAACTGGGATGGTGCAGTGAGCTAAAAAACGGTGTTGGATCTAGCCCTGATCTCTTGACTGGGTGAGAGCTTTCTGCTTAATTCAGAGACTCTGTCCCTCACCACCCCTTGTTGTAAATATTTTTGTCCACCCTAAGCGTGGAAGGGTATTCTCAGATGTGAGACCCTTGCTCATTGCACCATCAGGATTCAAGCAAACCGGGCCGAAGTCGGCTGTAATGCCAGAAACCGGTCCCCGGGAGCTTGTTTCCTTCCCAGTGTAAGAATTGGCTTTTGTAGTTTGGTTTGCCCTGTTCCCATCATGCACTGGGACAGGAACAGACTAATTTGCATACAGCCAGGTTCTGAAACTGGGATGGTGCAGTGAGCTAAAAAACGGTGTTGGATCTAGCCCTGATCTCTTGACTGGGTGAGAGCTTTCTGCTTAATTCAGAGACTCTGTCCCTCACCACCCCTTGTTGTAAATATTTTTGTCCACCCTAAGCGTGGAAGGGTATTCTCAGATGTGAGACCCTTGCTCATTGCACCATCAGGATTCAAGCAAACCGGGCCGAAGACGGCTGTAATGCCAGAAACCGGTCCCTGGGAGCTTGTTTCCTTCCCAGTGTAAGAATTGGCTTTTGTAGTTTGGTTTGCCCTGTTCCCATCATGCACTGGGACAGGAACAGACTAATTTGCATACAGCCAGGTTCTGAAACTGGGATGGTGCAGTGAGCTAAAAAACGGTGTTGGATCTAGCCCTGATCTC
Source organism: Lissotriton vulgaris (assembly GCF_964263255.1). Taxonomy (NCBI): domain Eukaryota; kingdom Metazoa; phylum Chordata; class Amphibia; order Caudata; family Salamandridae; genus Lissotriton; species Lissotriton vulgaris. Next base: position 8,465 of record NW_028248901.1, on the reverse strand, counting down.
TTGACTGGGTGAGAGCTTTCTGCTTAATCCAGAGACTCTGTCCCTCACCACCCCTTGTTGTAAATATTTTTGTCCACCCTAAGCGTGGAAGGGTATTCTCAGATGTGAGACCCTTGCTCATTGCACCATCAGGATTCAAGCAAACCGGGCCGAAGACGACTGTAATGCCAGAAACCGGTCCCCGGGAGCTTGTTTCCTTCCCAGTGTAAGAATTGGCTTTAGTAGTTTGGTTTGCCCTGTTCCCATCATGCACTGGGACAGGAACAGACTAATCTGCATACAGCCAGGTTCTGAAACTGGGATGGTGCAGTGAGCTAAAAAACGGTGTTGGATCTAGCCCTGATCTCTTGACTGGGTGAGAGCTTTCTGCTTAATTCAGAGACTCTGTCCCTCACCACCCCTTGTTGTAAATATGCAAATGTATTTCTAGCAGCCTTACAAGATTCAGATAAGTACTTTACTCCAAAAGTTTGCATAGGAATAACAAGATATAATTGTTTTGAACGCAAACAGCTTAAAGGTAAAGCAGTGGATGACTACGTTGCTGAACTAAAAAGTTAGCCATTGACTGCAAATTTGGTCCCAACCATGATGATTTTATAAGAGATCATCTAGTAATGCATAGCAATAATAATACCATTCAGGATCCTTTATGGATTAACGGAGATTCACCTCTAGAAGAGGTAGTTAATATTGTACGTAAGGCAGAAATGTCTGGGAGGTGTGTGACAGAATTACAGCAACCAGACAAGGAGGTGTCATGTGTTTGTACAGTTGGTTCTCGAAAAGTTGAGCATAATAAGAAATATGACTCAAAATGGAAAACAACTAACTCAAACTGGAAATGCTATCGCTGTGGTAGCAAAGAGCATTTAGCGGTAAATCATGCCCTGCTATCAAAGAAAAATAAATGAATTGTAGGGTTAGAGGACATAATGCTAAAGTATGCTGCAAGAAGAATTTTAAAGTGAAATGTGTCCACAACACCAAAAGTTCAAGTAGTAGTGAGAATGAGGAGGATAATGATAAACAGGGAAGTATCTTAAATCTTCAAGAAAGGAAGTTTGTGCTCAATATTAAGGAGAAAAACACAAAAGAAAACCCTGAATGCAATATGTCTATTGGTGATGTTAGGATAAAAATCTATGCAGATTCGAGCTCCCCTTTTACAATCGTGAATGAAGAAGTATGGAGAGATAAATTCACTGGAAAAGTAGGAGAATACTTTTCCCCACCAAGATGGCCGCAAGGAGGGAGCTACTGGGATGAGCTCCGGGTCAAGGGATCACTGTTAGTGAAAATCCCGACCAGAACGACCCCACCTATTCACCCCCCTTCCAACAGCACGACTAGCAACGGGCCCCTCAAAAGAACCGGAACCCTGTAACCATCTAGGAACACGTGGAAACGGCATAGGGGTCGGCATGCCCAACAAGGAGGTCCGGGTCCCAAACACACCGGAGCCCCCTCCCTACATGACACGATCACCGGAGCGTCTCCCTTCACATCAGCAGCCCCGAACCAAAAGGGGTAACCAAGTTCAGCACTCACCGGAGCGTGGAGAGGCGGTGAAGCGACTCGTGGCAACTGCACTGAGGCTTACAGCTCCTGGAGGTCACGAGCAGCGGCGGAACCGGATCCTTTTGCCCAACGGACAGCGGGGGCTCAGCGGAGGCTGCGGTTGAGCGCCGTCCCAAATCGCACAGCGAAGCCGAGAAGGGGACCATCTGTGGAAGGTCACGGGCCACACCGACAGTCCTGCGTTATGTTCTCCACCGTGGGGGCTGCCTGCCCACAAAATGACCGCCCGCTAGCCGAATCATCCTGAAAAAAATGATGCCATACAAACTGGAACGGTCCCAAATGTCACCAGCCCTGGGTCGCGGCAAGAGGATCCACGCGTCGACCCAAAGGGACGCCAACCCATTTCTACACAGGAGAACCGCGAGCACCAACTCGCTTCACGATTAGAGGGCCGCCTGACCCTAAAATGGCCACCACTATTGACATCAATTGCTCAATCAAGGAGCAAATGGCATGAATCGCGTCGGAATCAACTTGCGGAGGTCGCAGGCAAAGCATGAACCCCAACAAACACCTGATCCAGCAGTGGAGACCTCTTTGCAAGAAAACACTGGCCACTTCATTGTCTGGCGCTGTGCCTCTCTCCTTTGGGGTTGCCTGCCCCCAAAATGGCCACCCGCTAGCCTCAAACAGTCAAAAGCGAGGTCATTCAGGCTGGAACTGACCCTAAGGACGCCTGCTCCGATCGAGGAAAGAGGACCCACGCAACGATCCAAAGGGACACCAAATTCATTGCTACGTCTGATGACTTCAAGCACCAGCTCACTTCTCGGCAAGTAGGCCGCCAGACCTTAAAACGGCTGACCTGTTTAGACATCAACTGCTCAAGCAAGGAGCTTGAAGCTCATCGTTGTCCTCCTCTAACACCCAAGAGACCGGAACAACCCCCCCCTTGTGCCCGAAACATCCCCCCCACGGGACCAACGAGAGAGGCGCAATCGAAGGCAACCCCAAAGGTTACTGAACCCCAGCTCGCACCTCTATAAAGGGGCTGCCTGATCACAATATGGCGGCCATCTGGATTCTAACACTCCTAACCGAGGAGATGGGGTCTCAGGTTCCCCGGCGCTCCACCCCATGGTCTAGGTGGCCCTACCGACCCCCCCATCGCAGGAATTCAGAAGGGAGCCAAAGCAAAAATTCAAGTCACCCTCGAGGACATGGAGTCCAAAAGCTGATTAACTCAAGGAGGCCGCTAAACCCCAAAAGGTGTCAGCAAAGCCTCCAGTCCTCAATGCAAATCATCTTGGTCCTAGGAGCAACAGTGCCCCCTGCACCGTCAAAGTGGCCGGAGTGACCCAATTTAACCCAACTAGAGGACCTCCCCTTTGGATGAAACCCCCAAGTGAACGGTGGGAAGGTGATACCTCGATCGGATCACTCTGCTAAGAACTGGGAAAGCTCATGCAGAACAGACCCTCCACACCTCAGCATCTCCAGGTTAGTGAGGCCCGATCCTGCCACACCCCCTTAACCAAGAGAGCCGAGGGCTTCTGCACTCTTTGCCCTCCATTGCCCCACCCCCAGAGAGGTCCCCTGACTGCTCCTCCAACAACCCCTCCCTCCTCCTCGGCAATCAGCTTCCCTCCCCCCTCCCACCAATAGACCACCCCTCAAGAGTGACCTCAATGCGCTACACCCCACTACCCACCTCATTGAACAGCCCAGCCCCCACCCGACACAACACTTCCCCTCCCTCACCCCTTAGGATCCACGTCTCGCCCCCAGCCCAGTTAAGATGCCCCGGGCCGTGCAATTGGACACTTATCTATGCCCTTCACTCAACTACCTGACACCACATGGACAGAACACCTTTGCTATAACCTGCCCCCACAGTCTCTCCTTCAAAGCGAAAAAACACTTTAAACAGAAATTAATCAGGCAATATCCTGAAACACTACTTGTTGACACTTCTAGAGGGTAGAGGAAAATGGACTTCATTTTCCATACCAACAGGCCCGACCTCTGGGTCACTATCTTCAACTCACACCTCCCCGTATCCAGAACCACCATCCCAGCCCTCAACAGTAAACTAACAATCTCCCCCCTGAAAAACAGTCCCTGACCGGAGACATTTCCATTACCATTTTTGAGAACGGCACCATCCTAATTCAGGCTAAAGACGAGAACCTAGAGTTCTTCGACTCTCTCTTCCCTGCACTAAAGATGGTAACATCTCACAACATCTCACAACTTACACCTTTCGAAGACCCTCCCCCAAGCAGCTCCTTACAATCATCAAGTCATCTGATACCGCTTAGGCCAGCGCAGCGATCCCATCCCCCCGAGTTTCATCATTCCGCTAGCCCCGTGTCACCCTCATCCATAGCTCCTCCTATCACCCAACCCCCTCCACCACCCATCTCACCCAGCCTCCCAGAACTGAGCCCCCCCTTCCAACCTCAACTGACCCTCAGCCCCCATCCCCCAGCACCCGAAGCACTCCCAGAACACAGTCACCCGCCCATAGAGAAACCCGACTCCCAAGCAAATCCGATTCACAGCCCCCGCTAACCCCTACTCTACAAGTACACAGCCACCCCCCGAGAGGAACACTACTCCCATCCCCAACTGGGCCACAACCCCCCTCCCCCTCCGGCCTTTCCACAGTCGAACTCTAAGCCAGAGTCTGCACCCCTCCTCCTCTAAACCCCCCAGAACTGACACGACCTGCAGCCCCTCACCCATAGGGCTCAGCTCCGCCCATCCTCACCCCCTCATACAAGCTGACGCAATGCCTTGATCTTCTGGAGGCGCAGTTCGGAACCCTGATTCATGGCCTGAAGGAAACCTTATCCTCCCTAGGGAAAATCCATCTGCCCACCCCCCACTCCGCAACACCCCCATCCCACCGCTTCCCAGAAGGAATGAATCACCTCCCCCCAACCGGACCCTGACCCCCCCAGGTTCTTGGCCATTACTCACCAAACTCTGGACTGAGTCGCGAGCAGACAGACCCAGAAGAACAAATCCCTTCCTCTCCCCCCAGGAAGTGACCGCACTCGCCTCATCATACGAACACCCCATTAACCAGCTAGCTCAGGCTCCGCCGTTAAACTCTACTCCCATCTCTTTGATCCAAGTCATTACTGGAATGGGTAGGGACCCTCCCCACCAAAGAGCCACCAGACCCCCAACGTTTCGATCCTCCATACCCAGAGCCCAGCCTGGCAATCTGAAAAAAAAAGATGAACCTCCCATTAACTGTATGCTTATCATCAGCCGATCTGCCGTCAAATACGCAACAGAAATAGCAGAAGCCATCCTCTCCCACGATCTGGATGTAGCTTTCATCAAGGAGACCTGGCTGAACACCCTGTCCCACCCCAATATTGACCTGCTGGTGCCGCCTGGTTTCTTAATTATCCACGAAGACAGACCCGAGCACAAAGGTGGCGGCATAGCAATTATTCACAAAAGTGACATCTCCATCCTAGAAAGTCCCTCTTGCCTGTATAACTCTTTCGAATGCCTATCGGTCAACATCAAATCGCCCACAAACAGTTCACTACAATGCCACCTCCTATACCACCCTCCAGGCAACTCCAACAAATTTGGAGCTCAGCTGTCGGACCTGATCACCCAATCCACACTCAACAACGACAACAGCATAATTCTGGGCGACCTCAACCTAAGATGGAACGAAACAAAAAACCTGCTCATTCAATCTCTCAACAGCCTCCTGCAAGACAATGATATGATCCAACACTGGTCAGAGGAAACACACCACAGAGGAGAGATCCTGGATGCAATCATCGCGGACAAAAATTCAATCACGATTGACCACATCATCCCAGTGGACTGGTCCGACCACCACATCATACTTTTTCATATTAACCAACCGGCCCTATCCCATCCACCTATTCAGGCCTCTCCTAAACGGGTCAGGAACACAACCCGAGTCCCCCGAGACAAACTAGAGGAAGGAATAAGCATGCTCCTCCCAATCACGGCGGAGCACCTCTCAACCACGGAACTCACCTCGCTCTACCATTCCAACTTGGCGCTCACCATGGACCGGCTGGCACCCTTGAAACTAAAAAAAACCAGAAGCACCCCCTCCAGGTCCTGGTTCACCACATACATAAATGAGTAAAGAAGACACCTCAGAACCCTAGAAAGAACCTGGAGGAATAACACCTCCTCTCTCTATCGTGATCAACTCAAGGCAGCACGCAGAAACTACCATAAACACATCAAGAGCAAAAGGACAACCTTCTTTTGTTCCGCCTTAGACAATGCTAAAAACCGCCCCAAAGAACTCTTTAACATCATTAGGAGCCAAACATCCAATCCAGTGACAGCCAACAAGGTGGCGTCCAAAACCCACTGTGAGAACTTTGCAAGCTTTTTTAACGAAAAAATCGCCAAAATTGATCGCTCGCTCAGCACTAAACTCCTCCACCCCCACGGAGATACCGACATCAGCAACAAATTGCGATACCCCAGTGATCACGCCTACTCGCTGGTCATCCTTCCTTCCCGTCCAGGAAGAAGTGATAAGCAATCTGATCGCCACCGCCAAAACCTCTTCCCACTCCCTCGATCAGCTACCCACGAGACTGACTAAAGACCTGAAGCTTACACTAGCCCCAATTTAGTGCAAGATTATCAACAGCTCCCTGAGAGAGGGAACCATTCAAAACTGCCTCAAAGTAGGACAATTCACGCCGCTACAAAAAAAACCTGGCCTTGACCCTAAGGACATGAACAACTTTAGACCGCTTTCGAACCTTCCTCTCTTATCCAAAATTCTAGAAAGACGTGTTCTACCACAGTTAACCCAACATCGAGAGAACATCAAACTACTAGACCCACACCAATCAGGATTCAGAAAGGGCTATAGCACCGAAACCGCAATATTAAATGTCTTAGACGATCTTCACATGTCACTTGACTCTGACCAATGTAGCCTTCTCATCCTTCTAGACCTTTCGGCCGCGTTCGACACAGTTGACCACACCCTGCTCCTCAAAGTCCTCCAGGAGAGAGTGGGTATTGAAAAGACAGTGCTAAAATGGTTCTCCTCTTTTTTCAACAACCGCACACAAAGAATAAAAATCAATAGCTTTGAGTCGGACCCCCTCCCCTTTAGCAGAGGAGTTCCACAAGGGTCAGTTCTCTCCCCACAACTTTTCAACATCTACATGGAACCCCTCACCTCACTTCTAAGGAACTCCAACATCCCCTTCCACCTCTATGCGGTCGACACACAACTTTATCTGGAAACCACCTCGATCGTAGACATTCACAGACTTAATGTCACGCTCATTAAGGTCCAACATTGGCTCTTAACCAACTACCTCAAACTCAACCAAGAGAAAACAGAAGTGTTCCTCATCTCTAATAGAGACGAAAACCTCCAAATCGTAGAATGGCTCAAAGCCATAGATGCCCTCAATGATGCCCTTGCGCCAACTGACTCGGTGAATTCCCTAGGGATTACCCTCGACCCCAAACTAGACATGAAAAAACACATCTCAAAAACCGCCAAAAGTGCGTTCCTTAATCTGAAACTGCTCTACAAAATAAACCCTTCCTCCCCCCGAAAGATCTTAAACAGGCCACTCAGGCATTGGTGCTCTCCAGAATTGACTATGGTATTGCAGCACTGACCGGGACAGCAAAATCTCACCTAATGCCTCTTACCACTACCACAACGCCGCAGCAAGAATGGTCACAGGAATGAAGAAATACGAGCACATATCACCGGCACTCAAGGAACTGAAGTGGCTCCCTATCGACCAACAAGCCAGCTTCCGTACAGCTTGCCTTACGCACAAAGCCCTGCACACAGGCAAACCAGAATATCTGGCCGCCAAACTCAAAAGGACCGGTCAGTCCAGGAATCTCAGAAGTTCCAACACGCTTCTACTCATCCCACTGAAATCACGGAAAAACAAAACCTCAACTAAATCCTTTGCGGGAAATGCTCCTAAGATCTGGAACTCCATCCCCCCATATCAGAAGGACCACCTCCTTCCCGAAATTCAAGATACTACTCAAAGACCTCTTCCTAGAGCGCTCTCGACCGTAACGAGAAATCCACTATTGACTGGGGGAAGGACTGCTATTTCCCCTTCTCGAAATCCCACAGCCTTGAGACGCGCTCTCGAACTCTGTTCCATATTGCTCTTAAGTTGGTGATCTGCAGACTATTATTTCTCTTTTTGCTCTGTGTTCTTGTTTTCCGCCCAAAATTTCTTGTTCATAACTGTACATGCTGTGAAGCGCTCTGATACCCTCGGGTCCAGCTAGCGCTATACAAAACTTCTATAAATAAAAAAATTAATCCAGAAAGCTTCACTGGTGAAAGAATAGACATTATTGGGTATAGATGGCTATCTTTTGCATTCAAGGGCAGACGTGCTAGAGGAAAATTGTATGTTGCAAAGAATGGCCCATTAGTACTAGGTTGGCACGATCAAGGAAACTTACATATTATTTTAGATCCTAAATGCATCGCCAAAAAGTCTTAGTAGTGGATGAAGGCATGTCCATTGGAAAGGAGATGGAGAGTAAGTTTCCTAAAGTGTTTAAGGAACAATTAGGCATATTTGGGGGATTTAAGCATGAGATTATCCTTAAACAGTATGCAGTTCCTAAAGTACATTAAATGAGAATGGTACCTATTATGATACGGGAAGAAGTTGACGAAGAACTTGAAAGGTTAAAAGATATGGATGTCATCGAACCCGTGGAGTGTTCTGAATGGATTTCTCTGGTTGTGGTTGCTCGTTGAAGCTACGGAAAAATCAGTTTATGTGTGGACTTACGCCATGTTAATACTAATATATTTATTGATCGTTTTCCTTTACCTAAAATAACTGAAATGATGTCTTGCCTTAAAGGTGCTTCATGGTTTTCAACCATATATCTGT